>NC_142011.1:30889360-31489360 GCF_049901735.1 Notechis scutatus
CTGAGACATAATGGAGACCTAGAAGATGAACAGACCTATGGAACAGCTGTCCTGCCCTACATAAGAGACAAAATCAGTAAGATACTACACAGGCATCACATCAAGATTGCCTTCAAAACAGACAGAAAAATAGCAGCCATCCTAAGAAACCCCAAAGATAAAATTGACCTGGAAAACCAAGGCATATACGAAGTCCCCTGTGCATCATGCCCGGCCACATACATTGGACAGACCAATAGAAGAATAAGTACCCGCCTGGATGAACACAAAAATGCAGTAAAAAAGCTGGAACACACTTCCTCACTAGTCCAACACAGGTCATAGCATCGACTTCAATGGCACCAAAACCCTAGCCATTATAGAAAATCCCAGCTACAGAATTATCATAGAAGCCATAGATTGAAAACCCTGAAAGCATGAATAGAAGAGATGACTCCACCAGACTGTCAATTATTTGGAAGCCTGCACTCTCAAACAAAAAAATCTCCACACAAGCTAGCCAAACATCTGGGCACAAACAGACTCCCCCTGATACCTCCAGCTCAAACACACCCCAACCAGGCACCCAGATGTAACCTAGCTTCCTAATAAATGATAGCCATTCGTTTACTCGGAGCTAAGGCGCACTAAAAGCCTCCAATACAGGAACACAATGTTGCTAGCCAACCAAGACAAAAAAAGCCACAAAACAGACAAAATATATTAGAAACACCAATCAAGCAGAACACAGCAAACTCCAAGACCAATAAGCACAGACCAAGACTCCCAACCAATCAGGATGAAGAAAAAACTATTCTGGCACAGCAGTAGGCTAGCCCCAAATTTAAAACTGAAACGGCTGTGAAAGTCTGACTTGTTCAGGTATTTTCCCACATCATTATAATTGTGCTCAGGCTTCTGTATTGTGTTCGTCTGAGTCAGAATGGTTTTTTCTTCATCCTGATTGGTTGGGAGTCTTGGTCTGTGCTTGGAGTTTGCTGTGTTCTGCTTGATTGGTGTTTCTAATATTTTCTGTCTGTTTTTACACACACACACACACACACACACAGGCTGATTATTAGAGGTTCTGCAGACTTACCATGACATGGCTCTTCAAATATGCTGAGCCATATCTTTCCAGTTTTCCCCAACCTGATCTGGCATTTGCATCTTAGACAGCAGTATTTCTAATTGTTAGTCTTGTTTTATTTGTATCTTTTCCATTCCTTCGGAGCTATACAGCTTGCCTCACAACAGCCCTGTGAGGTAGGTTATGTACAGAGATAAAGACTTGCTCAACAGCAATCACAGCAGTGTGGATTAATGGCATAAATAATGAAAGAAATCAAGATGATTCTGCTGGTTCTGAGGAAAATCCAAAACAGATAATTTAATAACTTAACTAGGCCTCATGAAGACTTACAACCAGCTGCAAGCTTGAATTTTCAAGAACTTATCAGGCATGATTGATATAATTCCACCATTTAAGATGATCACCAGCTTTGATACTCAGAAGAGATGCCTTGTGACACAGATCTCAAACTCGCTGTGTTACGTTGCAGTCACATGGCATTTCACGACTTTCCCCCATTCACGAAGCTGGGGTAGGCATGGCCTACCCATGACAATCCGGCCCTCCTGTTTGACACCCCTGCCTTGTGGTTTTTCTTATTTCTATCTACTAAAGTTTCTGCATCTCACAGAAGTGGGAAACGGTCTTCATTTTAACTAATTAAATTCCTATTTTCAAAAAAGAGAACTTACCTAATTGACTTTTCTTCCCTGGAACATCTGTATTTAATACAATCAATATCAGTTTAGAGAATCTCCCATATTCTCAGTGGTTTAACCTTACGCTAATGTCATTCAGACATCTCTCTCCATATTTTCTTTCCTGCCTTACAAAAAGTCTTGGAAATTCAGACTTCTAGGGTCCCAATTAAGATACTGATTTACAGATATCAGAGAAATCTACAGGGTGACTTAACATTTAAATGCAAATGCATTTTTAAAATATTCAAGTACTTCTGAGAAAGGCTTTCATACTGATTGAGGTTCATATTAAACATTTTGCAAAGGCAAGTCTATGGATCTGCCCCTGATAATAGAGAAGTGGATGTGAATGTACAACAGCCTATTTCCCTATGTATTGCACCATGGACATCAACCTATAGCACAGCAACATGACCCTTTGGCCTAATAACACAGGTTTGCAATTAGCTTCAGGCACCCAGAAGCTGATTCAGTTAACCAGTATGATTTGATTTGGCAGGATCTCTCCAATCACCATGATAAACTTCAAATGAATAGCACAAGCCCCAAACAAAGCACAGCTTATCCCAACCACTGCTCTGCCTCCTTTACTGTTCACGTCAACGAGACCCCAAGTTATTTGCAAGATTACACCAATGTCTTCTTCTACAGCAAAATTATATATGTGGCTTTCAGACATTGTCAGATTTACATCGACTGTAGCTTTTCTTGTGCAGTGTATCTCATGCCTTCAGGTTTATACATAAGTGTTCCCAAAGTCTCCTAGAAGAATGTGCACCCAATATATAGACTGTTTCTTTCAGATATCTGGCTTGTTCCTTAGATGGACTCTGCTGAGCTAGAGCAAATATGTTGACAACAACGCTCTCTAGTGGACCCTGGAAATATTATACAAACTAGGTTGGTACGTTGTGTCTTGCTTTTTAAGTAATCCTGGATCTCCTTAAGGAGCAATAGATATTGACAAAAGATAAAGGCAGTGATTGCATTAGTTTTTTTGGTCAACAATGCTCTGAGGAAGTGGTTTCAATGTTTCATAGTGTATCAGATTATTTTCTGGGTTCAGTCTGGCATTCAGATACTTCCACCTGATAATATGTAATCTTCCCTCTTATCCGAATCCATTGCCCAACTCTGCAAAGCTGAACAGAGTTGATGAAAACTAACCAGATCCAGATATCCAGGGGTGTCTCATTAGCGTCAATTCATTCAGCTCATAGGTCCCTCTTGTAGGTCAATTGAAGTCAAGGACAAAATAGTATCTGTTTCCACTTATGCAAATGGCCTAGGAGGTACGAAAAAGGAGAATGGATATTTCTTTGCACTTAGGGCTGCCACATTCTTGGCATACTGCTAGACCCAAAGTTTCTACACCCCACTTAGAATCAGGAACTTAGTACAATTCAAATCTCAGAGGTCACAAAAGAGAAGTTGTGCTGAAAAAGTCAGTTATTTTCTCTTCCTCTCTTCCCCCACCTCCATATATTCCAAAAAGCAGAACTACATGTTATTAGGGTTCTTCAAGATAGGATCAATGTCCGAGACGTGTGATTCTGTTTCAAAACACCCAGGACTTGACGAGCTTTGTCTTGCATGATCAGCTGATCTTTGGAACCACCACAAGCCACAGTTTTCCAAGCACTGGACATCTACAAAACAAAAAATATAAAGGCATCCATTGTACATGCATCTAAATGGTTGAGAAGTACACGTGAATACAGATTTGCAAAAAAGACTTCATGTGGTATGAGATTCCAACCAATTGTAGATTATCAACAGACTGCAATTAAGTTGACCACAGCTACAAAGAATATGCAAATGTCCCAAAATGATGTTAGTTCAACATACAGGTAGTCCTTGACTTACCCCAGTTCACTTAGTGAACGTTCAAAGTTACAACAGCACTGAAAAAGTGACATGTCCATTTTTTACACTTAGACCGTTGCAGCATCTCCAAGGTCATGTGATGTATTCGGATGCTTGACAACTGATTCACATTTACGACGGTCGCAGTGTCCTGGGCTCATGTGATCACTTTTTGTGACCTTCTAACAAGCAAAGTCAATGGGGAAACCAGATTCACTTAACAGTGTGATTAACAAGTGCAGTGATTCATTTAACAAATGTGGGAAGAAAAGTTGTAAAATGGGACAATCTCACTTAACAAATGTTTCAATTAGCAACATAAATTTTGGGCTCAATAGTGGTCATAACTCGAGAACTACCTGTATCTTTCTAAAGCAGATAATAGCAAATAAATGGAAATAACAAATTGGGAAGGTAACTGCCTGTTTAAACAAGAAAATTGTTATTTTTCCTACAGAAGCTGACTGAAGAACCTTTGGAATATTTCCATTTTTAATAGATTGTTATCACAGAACAGATTTCAAACCAGACCACACATTAAAATGGCAGGAGAATGAAGCTTATGAAATGTGCAGTGGCATAGAAAGAAAAGAGTAGAAACAAAGCAATGCATTTATAATTGACAGGCATGAAAACATTAAACAGGAAGACAGAATTTTTGCCATGGAATTTTTGCCCAGTGGCAACTGTTATATTGTCAAAGCAGTGTATAGTAAACTGAATTACTTAAAAAAAATAATGGCTGACCAAACTTTATAATCAGTTTCAAAGTGCAAAAGTAAGTTGACACAGTGAGAAACTGCTTCCACACTGTGGCACAGAAAACTTCAGATATGTCTATGCAAGACCTCAGGAGACAAGTTAAAACTTGACTGAAAGTTTTACTCTTGATTCATAAATTTAGAGATGGATCTTATAATCGTATAAGTTGCTAGGAGCCCAGTAGAGATTTTAGCATCCCATTTTTTAAATCCCTAAGATTGTGGCATTTAGCAAATGTCCATGACTACCTACACTTACCAGAGCTGGTACTCTGAATTTACTTTGGTTTCTTCTGGAAGATGGAACCTTCTCAGTCTTTATGTGCACAAATCCTCGGTTGAGTAAACTGTTGTCATTCTTGCTGCTTGACAAGGAAAAATTTAGGGACTGCAAAAGAAAATTCAGGTATCAGTCACCCAATGAGAAAAGCAACAGTTGCCATGAAACATACTTACTAATTTCTTCCCAAGCCATTCCTATTAATGCATTATGAAGCAAGCAAAGCATGCATTTAATGTAATCAGGAACTGCCCTTATCTTTCAGGCAAGGTATCCGTTTTCTAAATAGGAAAAATGCTTTATTTGTAATACTTTACTATGTTCAAAGTAATAGCTCATTAGCTACAACCATTCATTTAACAACCACTCAAAATTACAATGTTACTAGAAAAAGAAAGAAAGAAAGGGATTTGTGATCATTTTTCACACTTATGACCATTGCAGCATCATTATGGTCACATGATCAAAATTCGGACACTTGGCAGCTGGCATGTATTTATGATGATTGCAGTTTCCCAGGGTCATATGATCAAGTTTTGCAACCTTCTGACAAAGTCAATGGGGAAAACAGGTTCACTTAGCAACCATGTTACTAACTTAAGTGCAGTGATTCACTTAACAACTGTGGCAAGGAAGGTCGTAAAATGTACCAAAGCTCATTTAACAACTGTCTCGCATAGCAACAGATAATTTGAGCTCAATTGTGATCATAGGTCGAGGACCTTATCTCAAAGAGTAAAAAATTTCATAACTGCTGAGTAATGCAAAAGATGACAGTACTAATAAACAAGGCTAACGGACTTATTACCATAATTCAGAATAAACAATCACTTTACTCCTAAAAAGGTTCACCATACTGGCTGCAAAACAGCCTGGGGATCATAGAAGTAGCAGGCTATATGTCTTTCTGGTTTAGCCATTCATAAGATGGCTATGGGCAGAGTAACTTGTATCTCCAGCTTTAAAAACTAGTGTAATCAAATGTATTATGTTGCTGAAAAGGGCACAATAATGCATTTAACTTGTGTACTGCTTTCATTGGACAGTATTTTTCCCCATCCAACAGCCCAAAGGACCAAGTCAAAATCCCATCTAGTTCATACTGGAAATAATTCGCCTGTGCTGGCAGATTATCATACTTAGCAGCTTAATATAGATTTCAAATGAAATAAGAAAGTGAACCTCTAATCTACCAATATACTGGAGTATTTAAGGGTTTAGCCTTAAATTTTAAGTTTAGCCTCCCTCCACATCTACTATTGGAATTGCCTATTTAAGAAAGGAAACCACTGCAACATTGTGCCTTGAACTCCCAATCCTTGCAGGCAATCCAAAAGTATGCCATGGTTGATGGCACCAAAGGCTGAGAAAGCAAGCAGCACAAGGAGCACAGAGCATACAAGTCTCAACACAGGTGAACCTTGTGAGCAGCCCATGCCTATGCCTGAGAAAACCTAGGTATTCTACTTCCCCAGGGACTTCATATCACTTTGTCCACAACTTTCCCTCCAAAAGAGAAAATTTGGGAAAGTTCTCTAACACAACCAGTTCCAGACATGAACTCTTAAGCAGAAGATGTATCACTACCTCCTTCAAGATGACTGGCATATCCTTTTCACATAAGGCGTTTAAAATTCTAGAAAAATAACATGTAAAGAAGCTGCTGCCTTATTAAAAGTAATGAATTGAATTCTTGTGCTCCAAGGGAGGTTTTTTGATCAAAATTGGGACGTTTTGCTATTTTAATGAAGTTCCACATATATTTTTTTTCAATACCATTAACATTTGCCTACTCTACTCTTGAGTCTGCAATACCCCACCTTGTTTTTTTTTTCCTACCCAGAATATGTTTATTATATTTTTATCTGCAATAAAATTGAGCCACTTATCTGCAGGCTGAGAGATGTGGTTGCTAAAAGCAGTGTGGGCCCAATGCAGCTTTCCTGAAACTCAACGGAAGCCAAATATTTTGCAGGATGGATGATAATAAGCTGCTACCTTCTAATTTATAGCATTATAGAAAAGCACATTAACAAGTCAAGTATCAATTATTACATCAGAATTAACGGTGCACAAATACACAGTATTTTTTTTAACCACATAGGAGTTTGTTGTATTTTATTTTTAAAAAAATACAGTTTCAAGGTAATTCATTAGCATAGACAGACAATACCTAACAGTTCTCACTAATATGCTTAAGTGCTCTTACAGAAATTGCTGTCAGAAGGAAATGTTTCATGACCATTTCTGGTACTGAAAATTGCAGGGAAAGCACAATGCACTGGCAAAGTACAAGCAAATGCTACGAGAATGAAAAACTATCAATTCTCAACGTACCTAAAAGAAGGGCAGCTTCTGTACAGTGATCCGTTGTGTAAGAATATATGAAATTGCCTTCTGGAGGGACAAAGACTGGGAAGATATCAACTTTCCCAAAGCAATGAAAGAATATTGTAGCAAGGAGATAAATGGAGAAATTTTAAAATCATTACCAGTTACCAACTTACTCTCCCTGGGATCACAGCTCACCTGAGTTCTTTTGAAGCAAATAGGGTTGGCCACAGAGGAAACAGTCAACTTCAAGTCTTCATCAATAACATCCAAAGCAAGGGATTTCCTGACCTTCTTAATTGGACTTCTGTGCAACTGAAAAAGCAATGGAATCAGGGTATTAGGCTTTAATCGAGGGGAAAATAAATAAGGCTGGGCACCAAGTTATGTCAGATTCTAAATTTGACTTGTAGTGAATTATTGCAGAAACCTAAACAATCTGGACATGAATTAAGTTTTGGAGAATTAATTTATTTACACATTCTTGTCACTAAGATTCTTTCAATGCCCATGGGAGGCAAAGCAAACCCAATGCTAATAAGATTTTCAGAGAAATAACAGCACACCAAAGAAGTGCAATATTAAGTCAAGCAAACCACGAAGATTAATGCAAAGCCTGCCAGATCCAGCATAAATTACAAATGGACAAACGTAACAAGGCTTGTTTAGTCAATGCTCTACACTGAGGACTAATTGCTACAATTTAGAATTTCTGAAATTTTAACTTTAAAATATCCAACCATAACACATGCTTTTTGCAAATTCCAAACAAATAATCTTTTTTTACCAAAAAGAAATGCTCAGTGACATCTCAAGAGCTACCAGATTTACAAGTCACAGTCCTATATCAGTTTTTATAACACACAGATAAAAAAAAGATAGAACATAGTTCAAAAATACTTGGGGCATAACAGATTGATATGTTTTATAACATAGTTTTATTTTCCCCTTTGGCTCATCTTCAAGTGACTAAGAATCCTGTAATGCCTTAGAAGGAAAAGTAATTTGCCAAGGACAACTCATTTTGACATATGAAATGCAGCTAGGAGAGAGCTAGCACAACCAGTTTGCTCACAGAACATGCATTCTGGCATAGTTCTGGAAAGATAAATTTCAATTATTTAAGAGTTTAAATTTTAAGAGTTTTACCTAAAGACTAAGATCGATTAACCCAAAGTCAAAAAGAGTCATTTAAGAGGCAATACAGATGCCAAGCAGAGGCTCAATAAGCAAAATCTATAATCTACAACACTAGAAGAACCACACAGTAAAACTTAGGCATACATACACCGTTCTATATCTAGTCTGCTACAGACACGGATTTTATAATCTTTGAGGAGGTAAAAAGTAAAAAAAAAATGCTATTTGACTGTACATTGTGCATAATGAATTATGCACTAACCTGTTAGCAAACCTGGATAAGTAACCTGTTACTCTCAATTTCAAAAGCCCACTAAACGGAAAAGTCGGACTAAGTCAGTCCAAAACAGTTTGTTCTTTCCTCCTTGGAAATTATTCTTCAAACCATTTCTTCCCTTTCCTGCTGAACAGGAAAGAAGTTGGAGAGAAAAATGTCCCTGACAAATGATCCACAAAGGGCATCATCAGAAATAAAGATTCTTTCAGCCTGCTTTTCAACCTGGCTAACTTCTGCAACAAGAGTTCTGACATGCAAAGGTCTCACTGAAGGTACAGAAGTAAACATTTAATGCTCTACCGTGAATTTTATATCAAATACCCATGATGCAGGTGAAATGGTGTGGGTTTGCACTCATATTTTTAAAAGTTGCATTATCTGAGAAAGAAATTCATTGTGGCATCCCAACCAGAATGGAGCAGATCTGGCTCTGTAAACTTCAAAAGTTACAAGGAAAATTAAAAGGAAAGATATATTTTAGCAGACATGCTTAATCGGATGCTTACACCCTGTTTTCTCTTCTGTTTCTC
This sequence comes from Notechis scutatus, assembly GCF_049901735.1. NCBI lineage: Eukaryota > Metazoa > Chordata > Lepidosauria > Squamata > Elapidae > Notechis > Notechis scutatus. Next base: position 30,898,298 of record NC_142011.1, read on the forward strand.
TGGCTTCATGTCATCTTCTATGATCAGTTCCATTCCTGTCTCACTCCAGAGTACTTCTTTCAAATCCTCTTCAAGATTAGGTGTTTGGGGCTGTGTTTGTGATACAAAGTGGGGGGGGGGGGGAGTCAACAAGATATGATTAATAGCAGAATTGTGGCTCAACACTTGGCATTTTGTTCTTTACCCTGAAGGAGCAGTTCCACCAATTTCTAAAATAGTAACTTTGCCCACAGATATGCATAAACTTTATCTGATTTACTTCTAAAGGCACATATTTGGAGGGGGAAAAATTTTTTGATTCCCCAAGAAAGCAGAAGGAGATAGAAGGTAGCACAAGAGCCTTGTAGAGAATTGGGTGGATGGAGAGAAAATTGAAAGGATTTATATCAAGATCTCCTATCTATGGTAATCACTATTACAGTCAGGATTCTTAAAACCAAAGCAATCAACTTTTGAACTTCAGCCTAATTTCAAAAGGTACCTGCAAATAATTAGTTCAAGCCAATACCCTACTTTGGCAGCCTACCATATGGGCAGAAATGTGGAATTGTGGAAGTGATCACAAGGACCATGTAGTCCAATTCTGTATAATGTGTAGGAAAATTATTTAAACCAACCTTGAGAGAACATAAACATGAAAGGAATCAAATTTAGTCCACGAGCTAGAATCAGTTTCCTTATTAGCCTTAGACAAGAAATCTTTTTTTGCCTCCATTTCTTGAGACATATTAGGGGATCATTAATCCAGTGGGGGTATGAGATGCAAGCACAGAAAGGATCCATGAATTGGCTGAATACATACCAAAGGCCTTATTGGGCCATACTTCTCCAGAGCATTCTTAAAAGGAGTTGGCGTATGAGGTGTATTGTCTGCCGTATATTTCTGATCAGGAGTTACAAATCTGAAAACATACATAACAGATGAGTAAAACACAGTCATTTTAAATCCAAGACTGGATTCAGATAAATGACAAAAGAAACAGTCAGTAAAAGTACTATTAACTGTTTGGGACCTTAACCTGAGTTGATCTAACTTATGAGGAGGCAGGATTGTAAACCCTAACATAGCATTACCTGCTAGCCCACATCACCCAATGCATTTATATCCAAAGGATCTCTAAAAGGAAACAAATACTGACAATTTGTGCATTTGTTAAATTTATTTACTGCCCATCTCACAGCAATTATACAGGTAGTAAGGTATTTCCAAAGTGCATAATTTCACTTTAAAACATACAAAAAGTTCCTCTTGCTTCACTCTGTATGCTCTGCCTAAGCCTCTTGGATCAGAAGGCGCAGCTTGGGAAGAGAAAGATAGAAAAGAGACTTACACAGAGGTCTTCTGCAGTAGTGGGGTCTTGTCCCTGTGCAGTGGGGTTGTCACAATCACCTTCTGGCTGCAAACAGGTGTGGAAGTTAAGGAGGGGTTCTCCAGATCAAAAGTGTCTTGTTTGGTCCATAAATTCAGGAACTACAAAATAAAAGAAATTAATATTTCATAAAGATGGAAGGGATCTCTCAACGTAATTTGGCGAATGTTGCTGAGACAAGGGAACAGGATCGAAAGGAAAACGAAAACACTAACATAATCCCTCAGAGGACTGAGCAGCATGCCTGCTCTGCAACATCATGTTCACTCTCATACCTGCAAGATATAAATTCTACCATACTTTCACACAATGTATAATTCCAATCCTCAGCCTCTCCCCTTAAAACCATGGAGATAGGCACAAATGTAGAGAGAACAGTGATCTGACTCACTATAAACATTTTCTGTTCCAGATATCCAGCCTGTCACTTCTAAAATACCCTAAAATTCATCTCACTTTCAATAGAAAGCATCCAAAAAGCAGAGTAAAGGGGGAAAAGCCCTTTATCTTCATTTTAGGTTCCATCATATGCTGTAATCACTGATGCCTTTGGCAGGCTCACGCAGAGATCTGTTTTGTCTCTGTGCTAGTGATAAAGCCACCTGACAGTGAGTAGTCTATTAACAGAAATATCATAAAAACAGGAATATCGGATCCTTATAATAATAAAAAAACTTTTCCAGACAGAAGCCTCTAGAGCTCAGAAAAAGAAGTCAGATTTGTGGTCTGATTTATTTCCACACATTGATATGTTTCCCCTCCATACTAATCTGGAAGAGTTGGTATAGAGGAGAACTGTTACTTAACCTTTGCCTTGCTCCAGGGCAATTGTCTTGCTTCCCAGTTGGGTTCAAAAATTGCAAATAAGCCAAACTTTTTAAAATAGAGGAAGAATCCTCTAGCAAGGAATTGTTTCCTCTTCTTGGCCTCAGGCTTGGAATAAAAGGCTCTATCATTCAATAGAAATACATTAACAATTCCTGGAAATATTAGTTGAAATTCTGCCAGTCAGTACTGGATTTAATAGAATGGACTCAGTAAAGTCAGCTTATGAATAAGAAAGAAAATACCTTTTCAAATCATTTCACTTACTTTAAAACATGGGAAAGGAAGTAAAAGTATATGTGTAATCCAATACTAAATTTAAACCCCTATAACTTTTAATACCAACTTCTAATTTTTAATTGATATCATTTCTGTAAAGATACATTTTAAAATCTTAGAAACTTATATAGCAGGAGGGCTCCCATATTGGCAATAAACATGACACAGGATGTCAGTATGGAAGCACCTGTTAACAGTTTTACAATAACAAACATCCAACAGCATTTGTCTATGTTCAGTCATCTGTAAGAAGCAAGATCCTCAGGGCATTTTGTATCTTAAAAGTTATTATTGAGGCCAAGCAAAAAAGGCCCAAGTTGCTAGTATTGGAGTCATAAATTCAAAAAAACATAAAACTATAAAACAAGGCTGGAAATGAAGGAAAATATCCATCTCAAGTAAATGCTAAGTGTCAAACTGGCGACCCACGGGCCAGATGCATCACGCGCAGGCCACGCCCACCCCAGCTCCGCAAAGGAGGGAAACGGCAATGTGACAGCAAATTTGATCCCCGTGGCCTAACCCATTGGACTGGTGAGAATACATTCCAAGAAGTGTATACAAATTTCACACATGGAGAAAATCTTTTATAAGCAGAAACTCAAGAGGAAGAACTTGAACAATCAAGCCCAAAATAGTCACTGGTTGTATTTTATCAACCTTAAAGCCACAAGCGGTCTGTAGTCCACACATCTTAAAGTCGCTGAGGTTGAGGAATGCTTCTTGGGGATAAATAAGACAAATATGATGCAGAAGAAAACAAACTGCCCTAAAGGAGGCTATGATATAAATTAGGAGGCTATGATATACGAGATTACTACAGGTAGTCCTTGGCTTATGACAATTTGTTTAATGACTGTTTAAAGTTACAACAAATGTTACTTGCAACTGCCCTCTCACTTAAGATCGCTACAGTGTCCCCATGGTCCTGTGATCACCATTTCTGATCTTCCCAGGGGACTTCCAACAAGCAAAGTCAATGGAGGAAGCTGGATTGCTTAATAACTGCAGCAAAAAGGTTGTAAAATTGAGTTCAATTCATTTAATGACCACATTGCTCAGTGAAGGAAGTTCCAGTGCCAACTGTGGTTGTAAGCCAAGGACTACCCGTACTGTAGAAAAATTGCCTGGGCTTGCAAAAAGATTGCCCATTTCTGATTTTATCAGGATATAAGCAGGCCAATTTCTAACATTTAAAAGCACCCAGAATGGTTTTGTGTATCATTTTCATCCCACACCAAGCTGAATTTTCCTCAAACTGATGCCCTGTGCTACAATTGCAACATCCAAAATTCCCAATCAGTTTGGCCAGTTTGTCAATTAGCCATTTTAGACAGCAATTTTGGAAGGTGCAGACTACATCAAATTAAAAAAAAAAAAAAACAGACAGAAAAAGATGACCTAATCTTTCTTGGAAACAGCCACAAAGTCTATATAAATTATATATGGTAGTTACTTATAACAGCTTTCCATTAGTCTGAATTGCCTCCTTAAAAGTAGGTTTCAAATGAAATCTGACCTGTCATTCCTATAAGCACACAAGCACACGTTCCATCAAATAAGAACAGGATGTTGCCAATTGTCAAAATTGATCATCATATCATTAAACATAAGAGAACACCTTGGCACAATTAGCCTCTATCTGATTCTGTATTGCCCATCTCGTTGCCAGTTCACACCAACTTACCTGGGATGGGGAGAATGGCAGAGTTTTGACAGGGGTGCTTTTAACCGGAGTGCTCTTGGGTGTCATACAGGAATCAAGGAAGGAGAGGTTTGTACTGGTGCCACCCTCTAAAACCGGCGAAAGACTTATTTTCCTCTTCTTTTGCCTCTTGAGCACAGCAGGAGGGGTACCAAAGCTCATGTCTGTACATGGTGAAATGGGGATGAGTTCACCTTTGCTCCCTTTGCTGAGGTCCGAAATGGTATGGCCATCTAAACGGTACTCTGTCACAGTCTGTGATGAGCAGTAGTGTTTTATAGAGGCTTCCCTCTCTGGACTGTTGCTATTACTTGCAGACAGATCATCAGGTAGATCAAACTGAGAGAGATCACACCAGCCATCCGGGTCCTGCCAGAATAGGAATGTTCAGAATAAGATCCAAAGTTTAAGACAAGACTGCAGACAGCGAACATAGGAACAGGCAAAAAAAAATATCCTGCTAATAGTTTTGGGTTATGACATAATTATCAGCAGCTGAAATCAATCCATAAGCATCTTATGGAAAGTTATAGAACAATTTCCTGCACTGTTTTAGCACCTGTTGGTAGATTTTGAGTACACTAAAGGCAACTGGGCCAAATCATCCAACCAACTCCTCTAAATTAATGTAAAATCTGGATTTTCCCCATTCATAATCCACTACCTTAACCATTATGTCCTGATCAGCAGCTTTTGGAAATTGATATAACCAGTGGTCACGTATAAATCAGCAAATCAACAATAAATCACAAAACATTAAAATCAAGTCAAAAACAGCAAAGATATGCTGTATACACATTCACACCAATTTTAAGCCATACAAAATGGAAATCAGATTCACTACAAAAGATAACCACTGATTTCCCCCTCTACCAAAAGGACTATTTCCTTCAAATAATCTTTCCTGCCAAATTCTCTTCCTACCCTTGGTTATGTAAGTTCACTGTTTTTCAAATTTGGCAACCTTAAGATCTATGGACTTGTGACTCCTTTGCTAGCTGAAGAATTCTGGGAGTTAAAAGTCTATAGATCTTAAGGTTGCCTAATTGGAAAAACACTGAGGTAGTTTATCAAAATATTCACTGAAGCCATGTCTTACAGATTCAATCATGTCCAGAGCTTCTGAAATAGCTGGGGCGGCAGCAGTACATAAATAATTGCCTGCTTCAACCACCCATGTGCACACAGAACTCCCATTCAAAGGATCATCTGGCACCATGGCTTGTGATGCTTCATTGACACTGGGCTCCACTAGGCTTTCAAGCATTGGCTCAGATGGCAACATCTGCAGGTCTGCTGGCTCTTCATCAGCGACTTCTTCCTTCTTTACTTCCAAAGTCTGGACAGGCCAGTTGGCCAAAAAATGCTGCTGTGGAAGATAAGTGAAGATTTGTATCACTATAAACAAAAACACTGTTTATGTTCCAAGCTGCAGATTGTAAAATCAAAGGTAGGAAGAACACAAATAAGACCTTCTTTCTTCATATCAAACAAACGCAGAAAACAATATTTTCATAAATCCAGATGTTGGATTTCAACTCTCTCACTACCAATATGGTCAAAATTGATAGGAGCTTCCTACCATATTTTTGAAGCAACAGTCACTTCAATGATTTTAATTTTATTTTCTTTCTTGCTCCCAAATGCCGCCTCTCTTAGCCCTTTACAGAGCTAAGCTTTGCAAAAAGAAAGATTACATCCAAATCTCGGCATTCTGGAGGTAAAATATTTTATTCTACCTGGAGACATTCTGCTTTCCTCCACCACCCCAGAATATAGTGATTTAGCAATTCTGGGTATAGCTTGTAGTTTTCTGGAATAAATCTTCTAGAAGACAAAGTGATTTGTGACCATTCATGCCATGAAAAAGAATATTCCAGGAATACATTACAATTCTAAACCTAGAAATGTTGCATTTTGCACATCCATATTTCATCAAACACTACGGTACATAATCTTCTTCGAGACTAAATTTGTTATTCAAATGTTCGGTAGGCAGCTGAAAACTACATGTTTTGCATTACCTGATTTTCCCCTTCTGATGCATTTTGTCCTTCCTTGCCTTCCACCTCTACAAGCAAATAAAGAGGTTTGGATTCTTTTGCTTCATTAAGAAAGCCTCCTGTGTCCACCTTCCTTTTGATTGTAGAATTCCAATGGTTTTTCACAGCATTATCAGTTCTTTAAAAATAAACAAATATGTGCGGAATTAGCCAGAAGCAGCAAGCACTGCTATTATGAAAGATGGCTGCTTCAACAGCCTTTAAATATACCTTCCAGGGAGCAGCTTGGCGATCTCAGCCCACCGATTTCCAAGTATCTTGTGAGCCTCACATATTATGCGGTCTTCTTCTTCTGTCCAGGATGATTTCTTGACTTCAGGGTTCAGGTGGTTGTGCCAACGTTCCCGACATTGCTTTCCTAGTCGGCCTTTCAAATGCTTGGCTATGAGAGTCCATTGCTTTGTGCCATATTTTTTCACTAATTCAATGACCTCATCAGAAAAATAAAATGGTTATAGTTTTGTTTACTATATGCACATTTGATAATTAATATTCAGCCATTATACAAGAATCAAGAGCCATGGTGGTGCAGTGGTTAGAGTGCAGTACTACAGACTGCTTCTTCTGACTGCCAGCTACCTGCAATTTGGCAATTCAACTCTCACCAGGCTCAAGGTTGACCCATCCTTCCAAGGTGGATAAAATGAGGACCCAGATTGTTGGGGGCAATATGCTGACATTGTAAACCACTTAGAGAGAGCTGTAAGCACTGTGAAGTGGTATATAAGTTTAAGAGCTATTGCTATCTATGTGGAAAGCTGTAGTTAAGCAGGGCCATGCATTTCTGATCCACTTTGGGCAGTTTTCCTAAAGACACTCATTTTTATTTTTAGGCTCTCTTTAGAACTAGGAAACCACCCCAACTTGAGGAGAAGGGTTTAATATCTTGAAGACACAAAACCAGCATTTTAAACCCCGTAAGGCATTTCAAGGCATAACTTTCTCCAAAAAAAATTGCCCAACATTGGGGATATGATGGAGGCTACAAAAGGGGTGTTGGAGAGCCCAGATCAAACTGCAATAAATGTTTAGATTCTCCATTATAGTACAAAATTTTATATTGTGTGAAGGGGGAAAATATTTGAATTATATCTCTTTTCTTCCAACAGGAAGTTGAACTCAGGCTGACATCTGTCATACTTGTAGATGTAAACTCAGATTTCCTGCCAATGTTCTAGCTGGAAATTCTGCAAAGGCACGTTGTAAAAGGCTTGCTTGAGAATTATGCCCAGCAATTACTTCTTACATTAGGCAACCTGGGTGCAGCCTGGAGTTCCCTATCACAAAGATGGCAGCATTTCAGTTCTTCAGCTCCAAAAGTAACTACTGAACAATGAATTACCTTCTGATCCTCTTGTTTAGTCCAGGGACCTTTCACAAGAACAGGATTTAGCACTCTTAGCCAGCGATACTGACATTGCTGTTCAGTGCGGTTCTATGATCAAATTTAAATAGGTTTATGTTAAATGAAACATTAGTAAGACAGACGGAAATAAAAATCAAAAGCGACAGAGACATGCATTAGCACTTTTAACCAGCAGCTAAACTTGGCTTTCAATTGTTTCTGCAGATAGGGAAAACAATAAGAAGAAAGCCTATTCAACTGAAAAATTCCACTTACAGGAAAATGGCTTGCTAGGAATTTCCAGTCATGTCCAAACTGTGTCACCAGCGAATTCAACAGCTCATCCTAAAAAGAGCAAGATGGTCAGGATATGTCACAACCTAACACAAAATAAGCAACAGAATATTGAATTCTTACGTGATTTGACTACACTGAACATAGGTGGTCACACTGCTAACACAAACTATACAATGCATCAGGATCTGGTAGAAGCAAATACTTTGTCTGTACAACTCTGATGTATGGAGAAATATAAAACCTCAATTTTCCCCTGCCCCTTCCAGAAATTTCAAGATCTCCAAACTTGATTGGAGATCATACAATAAAATATTATCTTACAGAGATTCTATATACATCATGCAGGGATTTTATAACAAGAAGCAGAAAGAACCAGACAGGTCTATATAATTTATCAGAAACTAAATGCCTCTTTAACTTTTGCCCTGGGTTTCGCTTAGTAGGAAAATATCCAAAATGATTACAAACTTAAGCTTCAAACAGAAGCAAATACAGAGCTCTGGCAAACATTTACTATCCAAAGATTGTTAAGTGAGTCATGCCAAATTTTATGACTTTTGCCAAAGTTGTTAAGTGAATCACTGTAGTTATTAAGTAAACCATATTATTATTGAGTCTGGCTTCCTCCACTGAATTTGTTTGTCTGAAGCCAGCTAAGTCACAAATGGGGATCACATGACCCTGGGACACAGCAACCATTGTAAATACATGCCAGTTGCCAAGTGCCTGAATTTTGATCATGTGACCCTGGAGATACTGCAACAGTTTTAAGTGTGAGGATCAGTTGTATGGCCCATTTTCCAGTGCCATTGTAACTTTTGATGATTGCTAAATAAATAGTTGTAAATTGAGAACTACCTGCTTTTTTCACATATAATTGGGTCAATAACAAGACCTGTCTGTGTTCCAACCATATACTGGTTTATGAGAATGTTAAATATGATTTCCATTTAATAATTCAAAAGCAGGCTAGCCCTGCTTATTTACTATATCTGTATCCAAACTTGTCAGTGGATCTTTTCTTATGCATTCACCTCCTTCAGAGCTTCACACCTGCTTGACCCAAGGCCAACCTCCCCAATTTTTCTTTATGAATAACACAATACATACTTCTTCACGAGACCACTTGACTTTACATCTGTTATCCCGTCGGTCTATTACATCTGAATCCTGGTAAAGCAGTTCTTCTTGTTCTTCACTATTATAAACAGGTTTTAAAAGAGAAATGTTATATTTAAGCATTCACTTATAAATTCATCTCTATCTAGTTTAGCAAAATAAAACACTTTGGCAAAATCTTCACCTGCAAACACCCAATTCTTCAATTCACTTTACAGATTGGTATCCCTATACACTAGGACTAATCCATATGTTGCACTGGAAGCCAAAGGAAAAAAAATTCATATACATTCTATAACCATCCTGACATTTCAAAATGTCTTCACAATGAAGCTTTAGAAACACTGGTCTCATTGGTAAATCTGTCAGTTGCCTTCATGCTTGGAATTTTCTCTTTGGAAATCCGCCAAAGCCCATGCCTAAACAGCTTCTGGCTTCCTAAATTCTAACTTGCTTTTCATAACCAGAAACAGGACAGTATTATTGATCTAGAACCTTCCCCCAAACCCTTGCGATAGCCTGGGAAATAAGGCCAACAAGTCAAATTCATTCCTATCATGAGATTAGTAGCTAAGATATTTGTTTAATATGAGAGCTTGAAACAAAGCCCTTCACATTAAAGTCTAATGTGCTATAAATCCATAGCCAGAGCATTTAACTCCTTGGGATTTTAAAAAATCTTGACTCCATTATTATCTCTTACAGGCTGAGATCCCACTATCATTATGGTTTAAACTGCTCTCCCCCACTCCCATTTCATCAAAATCCTACAACTATGAATTTGAATCTAGTTGCCCAGAGTAGTCTTACTAAGACTGTCCCCAAAGGTGCTTTTTCAAGAAGCAACTGGACTTTGTTTTTCTTCTTTGAAGATGTTTTGCTTCTTATCTAAGAAGCTTCTTGTATAAGCTTCTGTAGAGCTGAAGAAGCATCTTGGATGAGAAGCGAAATACCTTCAAAGAAAAAACAGAAAGTCTAGTTGCACTTTTGGGACAACCATCACCTGGATGACTGAAAATCTCCATAGACACTCATGAAGGTCATGAGCTATGGCCATGTTTTTCAATCAGGAGTCACTTCTTGGGGGATGGAAGAAGGAACTTCCTTTCTCAACCCCAGCATTGTTTCTGAGACAAAAAGGGCGCAACCTATTTTCCTCCCCCACTCCCAACCATCCCTCTGCCGCAGCCTGGGGCCTTCCTTTGCCGCTCAGGCATTTCACGCGAGCCATCTTAAGTTCTCCCTTTCAGATAACCAACAGCGGGGGGCCTCTCCTCCTCCTCTTCCTCCCCAGCAGATTGGCAACCTATGGACACCTCTGCCACGTTTGCTCCATAGGTTCATTCGCTTCGCGCGGGGGGAGGAGAAGCGGCAGGATAAATGGACGAAACGGACCCAGCGCTTTCGGGTTTGGAGGGGGGAAGAGAAGGAAGGTGGGAATTGGCTCCAGAAAAGGCGGGAGGGGAGAAGTACCCCCCCCCTCTCTCTCTGCGCAGCCCTCCCAAAATGCACGGTTTCCCGCAACTCACCAGCGAGCCCGACGAGACATTCTGCCTTGCAGCTTTTGCAAGAAAATCATAAAACAAGCCAGAAGTTTTCAAATGACTTGTTTTTAGGGAAAAGAGCCACCGGGGACCCGGCGGGAAAGTCGCTGCTGCCGCCGCGGCCAGGGCTGCGTAAAAAATGCCGCTAAATCTTCCCAAAGCAGAGCGCGCTCGCTGCCTCCCGCCCGGGAACCCAAAAGCGCACTTTTCTATCTCGCGCCAACCCCGCCGCAACCAGCCACCTTTTCCGGCGTGATGACGCTCCCGATGACGCGGTCGAGGTCTGTGTTAAATAGGAGGGCGGGCGGTGGGGGCTGGGAGAAAATGGCGCGCGCGGGCAAGTTGGATTTTTGTGTTTTCCTTTTTAAGAAAGAAAGAAAACCAAAAACATTCCCGCAATGCTCGAAAAGAGAAATACGGCCTCTGTAAGCAAAGGCAGTCCACGCATCCCTGTAAAATCGATAGCTTCAGGCGGCTAAAATAGGTCTTTTAGGACGGAGCATTCTATTAAAAAAAACACAGCGGCCGCGTTGATTCTAAAGAACAAATAAAGAGCCAAAGATTCACATTAAGCCAATTAAAGTCACCTGAGTAGAAGGTCACTATTTCGAATATGCTAGGACGTTTCATGAACCAAGAGTCATAAAAGGGCATTTACGGTACAAAAACGGCTAGCCTTCCAAAAAGAAGTATGTAGAGTTTATTAATACTATTAATAATACTACAATATAACAATGTCTTAAGCCATAAAGAATCGGAAGGCTACCAAGTGCTGTAGCCATGGATCTTGTGAGAGTTGATGCGGTTGTAGTTTAATATTTAAAAGGGACCCAGTTGGATGAAGACTTCCACTTATGTATTTTTCTGTACCTGCTGTATTTGAAAAATGGTGGGTTCATGTAACACAGTAAATGACATGTCATATTTTGCAAACATTGTGCCTATGCTAAGCCAAAACCCAACATTACATATTAGTTTAATGAGTAATGTGAAACCAGGAACAGGCTTCACAGTCAGCTGACAGAAGAAATTATGACATCCCATATCCCAAATAGCACAAATTACCTTGTCATTTGTGTAAATAATTTATGACATTTGAATAAAAAACAATTTATATCATTTACATCAGAGGTCACCAACCGGTGGACCAGGGACCACTGGTGGTCTGCGAGAAAATTTTGGTGGTTTGCAGAAAAATGTCCCCCCAAAGCAATTAATCCAGGCTGCACGGGAACACAAGGCTATGCTGCCCACATGGCCCGCCCAACCGCTGACCCCCACCTTTCGGCCAAGTGCAAACCTTACCTTCAATCGAGCCACGCAAGCTGGAATTGGAAGGTAAGACCAATGGCGGGAGAGGGAAATCCATCCCAGGGTGGCTTGCTAATGTTGGCTGGGAAAGTCGGTCCCACATTCCAGATCTGCAGTAGTCACAAGACTGGCCCTTTGGTCATCCTGGAGCAGCTCCTCCAGTCCATGGCAGGCCGGTGCACCTGGGTGGAGGAGCAGCTACTCCGGGATGACCAAAGGTCTGGCATATGGGACCAACTTTCCCACCAATGTCAGCAAGCCACCATCATTCAAAATTCATATTAGTGGTCTGTGGGATTTAAAATTATGATTTTGGTGGTCCCTGAGTTCCAAAAGGTTGGCAACCCCTGATTTACATGATGGTATCCACATGTTACTTGCCCTCCCTAGTTGCTTCCCTGCAGAGTTTGAAGCATGAGATCCATACAAATATAGAAATGGGCTTGCTGTTTCAAGATACATTTTTAAAGGATTGGTTGGTGTTCTTTCAACCTTGCAGCTGAACAGGAAATGCAAATTGTAAATCTATTCAGATTCATTTTGGTTTCCCCTGCACCGCTTATTTTCTTGTTAGAAATTAAACCTCTGCAGCCCTTTAAGCGGCTAGAAAAAAATATATGTTTCTTTTGCCTTTTATTCCTGTTTTGACAGCCATAACTGACTTTCACAAGCAATTAAAGGGATATATTAACCCTATTCATAATGAAAAACTGGCAGTGACAGTTTTATACCTTCTACAACAAAATAAGTTAAAATGGGCTAAAAATAATAAACCACATTTAACATGGAAGAGTGGAAAATTCTTCCCATCGGGTACACAAGTCAAATTCACAGATAGATGATGTGGGATGCCTGACTTGACAATATTATTTGTAAGAGAATCTGCTAGGTTTCTATAGGATATCATTCAATAGGCTCAAGTCTTTTCTATTATCACAGAGTGCAGGACATGGAATGCTGCTGTTAAATGAGAAACTAGATTTCACCTGAATATTAAGAAACATGTCTACACCACAAGAATAATTTGACAGGCGAACTAATATCTCAAAAACATAGTGAACTTCCTTATGGTGTTTTTAAGCAGAAGAGAGTGTCACAGATGCTTTAATTTGGCTTCCTGCACAGAATGGTTGGATTTAATACTTAAATGGTCTCTTCCACAAATTAAATCAATTCAGGGAATTAAAATTAAACAAGTGGGGGATGCTTAGCTGAGGAAGGGTTTTTTTTAATTCAAGAAATATGGCATATTTGTTCTGTTATTTGTACACTTGGATTGCATGCTTCTGCATTAAAATCAGTACCAAAACTCCTATGTTCAGCCAAAGATGTACATCATTTGTAAATGACTGATGGTCTCTAGAGCTCCTGTGACAAATCTGTTGGCTTCAGGCAATGCTACTTTAGAGGTTTCAGATAACTGAGAGCTATTTCCTCACTTTGTCATCTAACCAGAGGGTGGAAGGGGGGTGCCTGACATGGAAAGGAGCCACAGCAGTTCCTCAATAGCTCATAAGCCACTGTAACAGTTTTAAAAGCCTGAATAGGCAATGACCTTGATCTAAGTTTGCATTGTATTCTACCTAATGCACTATCTGTATGCTGATGCCAAATGAAGATCATAAAAGATATCTCTTATCTTCCTCATTTGGCACTAGCATATAAAAAATAAGTTCTCTTCATTTTCTAAACCATTTAATGTTTTCCAAAAATGCATACTGCAACTTTACTGACTCTCCAGAATTAAGTTATTTAATTTGGATTTCTACATTTAAAAAATAAAGTTCTTGAATAGGTAACTCTACCTAAGGCCCAGTGTGGTTTGTTTGGTTTTAATCTAGTATGAGGACATAAGCTTAAATTTTCATTACTGTACAGACTGAGCCAATTACTGTACAGACTGAGCTCTCAACCTGCTTTTATTTTTGAAAATTACTACAATATGTGAATCCAATCAATATTACCTTAGGGTCAAGATACCACAATTAAAAATACATTATTGGTTGTAAAAGGATAAACTTAAAACTTCTAAATACAGCATGATATATCAAAAAATCATTTTCTTTTGTTAAGTAGTAAGATCAATATTCTTTTTCACTACACCATGTAAATTAATTGCTGATTCCTGCAGTATTTTGTAATTTAAAAACATCAGTTTATCCTTGGATAGTTGTTAGAGCAGAAATTTTCCACTGAGTATGGGGTTCAATTGAAAAATATTTTAGTACTGGATGCAAACTTTATATATTTCAGCAATCAATATATCTCTATGAAAGAACATAACATTTGATTTAGCAATTTAATCTTTTTCCCCAGGAAAAGGCATTCATATTTATAGCCACTGGGTGGCAGAGATGTCCTTTGTTTAAATTACATTCCTTTGGTATCTATTGTTAGTAATCAAAAGAGAAGTAGTAATTTCAGTAGCCAAAGAAGGGGTTAAGTTAGTATTTTAGATAGAAAGAAGTGGAAGGAAGGAGTTCCGATTGTCATTTTGATTTTGGACTTCTCAATAAAGTTTGTGGTCATCAACAGAGTGATTTTCTGATAAGTATCTTATAGTAATATAGTAGGAGAACTATGTTGGTCTACGGTAGCCAAAAATGTCTGAGCTGCAGCTCAGGTGCATGAAGTGGCTAAACTGATGTAGGTCTTAAATTAGGGCAAAGTGAGGAGGCAATGGGATGAGTGCACCAGTGCACCACTGAAAGATCAGCTTAGGGACAGACCATCATGGAGAAAATTGCAAAGAGTTAACAATAACAACTTAAAGACACCTAATCAATATGGGGAAGGAGGAGGAAGCAACAGGTGAGACACATCAGTGAGAGTTTGTTGTAATGAATTTTCTCTATAAGCATCTTCAGATGGTCAGAACTTTTCAGTCTTCTAAACAAGCTTAATTGGAATATTAAGTAAGGTGCCACAATGTATGAATTGGGCTTATAAGAGTATATTCATTAGCTGTCGTTTCTTGCACTTTAGAAAAATGGTTATTGAAGATAAACAGCCTTCTTTGTAATTCATTAAAGCTTCCAAAAACAGTTGTATTGTTTTATTAGAACTTAGGTAAGTTCTAGTTTTGATTTTAATGGCAGGTATTCTAAATTTTTAATAGAGTTGAATGAAGTAGAAGTATAAAATCTGCATAATGTTTTTTTCTTGGGAAGAAAAAAAATTGTACCTTAGTTTAGAACTATTTAGAGTTACCCTTAAAAACAAAAGGCTTTTATTTCTGAAGACTTGCAAATGAGAAGTTTCTAAGAATTTTCAGGAGTGTCTGAACAGGGTCTCTTCCTTACCACTATGTCTTTGAGGGAGTTAGACCTTGATTTTGCTGTTTCTTAGAAATTTATGAAACTTTGTTTTGCCTTATTTTCTAGTGTTTCACAGAATTGCAATATTAAAATGCTTCCTCTGTTTGCAGTACTGTGAGAGCTATGTATCTTGGAGAAATAGCAGATGATACAATGTAGCAACTGAGTCAGAAAATGCCACCTGCAGGTTAACTAGTTCTTGAGCATTGTAGAAAAAAACATGAACATGTAAATAGTCTTGGAGCAACATAGTTATATTCTGCAATTACTTAGGAAAACTTCAAATTATTTCTTAGTTGTGAAGACTAGGATTCTTGCTGACTACTGAATACTAATAACTGCTGCTTACTGTGTTCTTAACTTCAATATTTCTTAACTTCATAATTTTAAGATATGTTGACCTCAGTAACCAGAATTCCCACAGCCAGCATTCTGGGAGTTGGAAGTCCACACATCTTAAAGTTGCTAAGGTCAAGAAACACTGGTCTAGCTTATAAACTATTTAGCATAAAAAGGATACAGGTAGTGGGTGGGAGGGGAAGCAACTGGAGTAAAATGGAGCTTGTATGTGTTAGTTGATGTTGGAAGGGAGAAGCTGCATTTTAGTTTTGAACAGGTGGGTCATTTCATTGTGGCATTTTAGCATATGCTGAACCCAAGACAAAATATCTATGACAGGAGGTATTCAATCAATATTAGTGGTTTTCCTGTTGTGACTTTGCATATTGTATCAAACTAAATGTTTATAGGATGGTATGTCGCAGGTAGAGTTGTCTGGAAGTGGAGTCGTAGCAATCAAAAAATGTTTATAGGTGATTTCCTTTTCTACATTTTCTTCAAAGAGAGGGATGTGTAGTAGTGTCCCTTCTGTCACTTAGGAAAATATGTTTTTGCATGACATGGTTGTCAGCTGCTATCCAAGTCATGAATCCCACATGATTGGGAATCTCAAGATAGATGGAAACCCAGCAATCTTAACCATTGTAAAATTGACCAGAAAGCTTTTACTAACTGGGGTTTTCAGTGATACAATGAAATTATTATGGTTGATTGCACATTCAGCTAGATGTTTAGACTGGATTTGGCACTTTCGTCCACCTTAGTTCTTAAAAGTACCCCAATTGGGGTTGGCATAACCCTGGATGGAATAGGGAAAGACCTCAGTCACTTCTAGGCCTCTTTAGCCATTATGATGGTGATAGTGAAAAATGTAATATCTAATGAAATCTAACATTGTCTGTATTCTACCACATGAGTTAACCATATACCTCCCTTCTTATGATCTGTTCAGAAGGATGTTTATCTGGGAGAAGTTTATCTACAAACCTAGCCCTTCTATTTTGGCTACTGCCCAGATTTAGTTGTTCACTTAATGTGCTGACCCCAACTGCTCATGGAATCAGGCCAATCATTTGAAAGATTGGAGAAAAGGACTGGCTTTAACCTGTTAACTTTTCTAGCTAGCTTATATCAATCCAAAGCAACGGTATATCTGGTTCAAATGGCTACAGAAGCGGTTATTCTATGAAATTGGAAATCTTGCTGTAACTGAAGTATCTTACTTACCTGAGGTGAAGATCATGTGTGTTTTTTCCAAATAATTTACTGTGAATTGGGATGAGGAGGGTTTGGAGGGTCAAAAGGATGGATGTCACAGCTAAAATATATGTAGGGTGTTGCTTGCTTGTTGAATATAATCCTTTTTATAATAATTGAATGTACTCTTTTCTTCTTACTACTTTCCCTTGGTTCATTTATGTAGTTTTCTTCTTTTTATTTTTCTTCCCAGTGCAGCTAACTCACTCAGTCCTTCCAACTACATCTTGTTTTATTTCCTTCTTTTGCTGTTTCTTCTTGAAGATGGGAATAGATTGTGTGTGTGAAAGAGAGAGTAAAGCACTTGTGTTTTGCTATAGCATTCTATGTGGTTGGAGTTCAAATAACTTTATAATGACAGTATCTTATTTTATCACAATAGTTTTTAATTTATATTTTATTTATTTTGGTGGGACTGTTTCTTTTGGAGGGTACCTTTTGGTATATATGTGTGCATATTGGGGTTGGGGGGAACTGAAATTTGCAACTATATTGACAAGAGAAAGCATTTGGGGACTGCTCAGGATTTTTGTGCTTGTTATTTTTATTTACTATTCTGTTTTAGGAGAAATGTTACCTTAAATTTAAAATAGTCTTACTTTCAACTAAATATCATATATACTGTCTCCTTATTTTAAATTTTAGTTTGCAAACTTTTTTCCAGGGAAGGGGATTATCCCTTTATATTTTGCTAAACACTGTTGTCAAAAACTCTTTACAGCATTAAATAACGTCCTGGCTACGATCTAATGCATATGAATGTCTGAAAAATTATACTTACACCTATGCTAAACAACTTTTAAAATACTAGGGTTTGCATTGCTTAGAACAACAGTGTTGGTTGGTTGGTTCTAGAATCACAAAAGTACAATTCCTACAATAATGGAAAGATAATTTGTCACTTCTCTTACCAATTTAGCCCCCATATTTTCTTCAAATAAACTTGGACTTGCTGGCCAGGTTTTAATCTACTGGAACTTTTCTGATGACCAGCACAGAAAAAAAATGAAATTTGAAAACTCCATATCGATGTTTAATGTTAACTTGGTTATCTCTGTTATCAGGTACTACTAGGATTCTGAACTAGAAGATGTCTTCTCAAAACCATCATGGTACTTTATCCCTGAAAGACATATTAGACAATGGATTTCTGATGAGTGCTTCCAGCAATAACAACTCTCCAGGTAGCAGCTTATTTCTGGACATGAATCATGCTCCCAAATCAGAAGACTGGGACAGTAAAGGGACTACTCTAAATGTCAAGGTTACAGAATTTTCTTCAGGTAGTATGAAAGGAGACCTGCAAACTTCATGTGACAGTGGGACATCTTTTTGTAAAACCCCATCCCAACCATCTGCCTTTGACTTGTCTAATTTGAGTTCTGCTAATAACAGCAAAGCAAATTCCTTAGTGAACACGTACCATGATACTAAGTCATCTACACCATGCAGAGAAGACAAGGCCTCTGAACTAACTGAACACATGATACTAAAAAGTTCTGAAATGAGTGATGATGTGGTCTTCAAGAAGCCACTACAGCCACCAATATGGGAGATTTCTGGAATACAAGCCACTGTGGATAATTCTCTGTCTCTTGAAGCAAGCTTAGAAGATACTGGCTCCCTGGGTTGCATGAAAACAGATACGCCATCTCTGGAGAGGTCACATTTTGCTATGCCAGCTGATCCATAAATGAAGCTAGCTGATGCTTTTCTTGCTGACAAGTGAGCCAAAAAAAAAAAATCAAATAAAAATTAGTCTGATAAGATATTATTCCACAAAGACATTAACTGAAAGTGACTTCATCCTTTTACATTTAAGGATCTGCGCATGATAGCAAATAATTTAGTAATTGAGAAATGAAATTTAGAAATGAAAGCCAGATTTATTGAAAAATGCAAAACTACTATATTATGATATTGCTTTTTTGCCATTCTCCATGCATACCACTGAATGTCTCCTTCCATTATAGTTGATGTGAAGAGCTGAAATATGAGCAATGAGCTACCGAAAACATTGGTATAAAAACAGCTTCAGACTTAATCGGGTAAAATATTACTTCATATGCATTAGTATTAATTTGTTGTCTAGTCTTTGTGGGGGTTGGTTTTGGGATTGCGGGTTGAAATGTTGAGATGCCAGTATATTTAGTCACTACTTTTATTCTTAGGAATCACTAGAACTAAATTCAGGAATCTCAGCTGCTGTATAATAGCTGCTCCTATTTATAAGTGGGTTTATCTCAGTTATGGCTTTGGAGCAACTTTTATTGCAGTAAATGATTCTCAATCTCAACTGCCTTTATCCTGAATATTAGCAAACAGTCCAAAAAGACTTTAAGTTAAAGGAATATGTTGAGTCAGACCATATATTATCCTTGACCACAACTTGGTTTGATCTAGCAAAATATATAGATCTAATTGTGGATTTATGAATAAATTATGATTCACATTGTAGGAACTCAGTTACTGCTAAAGGGGAATCAAACTAAATGTTTTCCAAGGTTCCAGAGTTTCTAGGCCATTAGGCAGTTTAGATGAGGTTCTTTATTGGAGGAAAGGGCTAGTGTGTAGAAAGAAATAAAAGTATAGGGGGCATCAATGTTTGCCTTGTAATCCACTGAATTAAAATACTCTTAAATCCACAAAGATCCAATTGTTAAGTTGGATTAACCTAGTAGTAGGGCAGTTATAACAGGTTCCTCTTTTTTCCTATACTTTCGGCAACATGGATCACCTGATGACATTGTCAAAACAGGATTTGTTTATAGTGTACAAAGTGAAGTGGGTTCTTTATGCTTGCTGGAAACCTAAACCAAAGCCTGACTTTTGCAGGAAGCAGAATGCAGACCTTTATACAAAGTATTTTCCCTGCTTGTCCACCTGTTAGTAGTATGAGTTGTTTCCGTTTCCTTGAAATAAGTTGTTACAGAAGGCTGAGCAGGAATAAATGGAATTGAAAGACTAAATCTTGTTCCTATAAATAAAGTTACCAAATAGAACAAAAGTACTGGTTATTATGTGTGGAAATCTTTTCTCTGAGATTAAATCAGCGACTTCCATTTTAATACTTTGTTGGCCACATTGGCCACATTGTTTACTCTTCTGCTTTTAAAAAGCTTGGTATAACTCAACTGCATGTTTTTCTATCAACACTAAAAAAATAAATCACCTTAGATACTTATTTGACCTCACATGAACTGTGTTTAACCTGAGATTTTAACTGACCTTCTCATTCTAACTCAAAAATGGATCAAGGATATTCTCATTTTAACAATCACTTAAGACACAAATTTTAATACAGCTATCTCTACAGCTAAACTACTGAAAGGCCTTTCTGATCATGAACTGCTGAACAGACTTCCTCATTCAAAGCTGTACTTGAAGAGAGGCCTTTTAAGACCTCCTAATTCATGGAATTCCATCTATGTTTCATATCTTGCAATAACTAATCACTAACATGTATTTCCCTAGCCATTATACGTATTTATATTGCTCAGAACAACAGAGAACTAATCAGAAACAAAAATTTCAAATTGTACAAATGATTTATTTAAAAAACACATTAAATATACAATATTATATATATATATAAAATTGTCTTATATATATATATATATATATATATATATATATATATAGACAATTTTTCATTCAAAATTTTAGATTATCTTCAAATTTACAACATAGTGTAATTATAGAAAATTGGCAGGTAACAGTCACTTGTCATGTGCTTGTTCAATAAAATTATGATTCCTCTTCTTCCAAAAAGGACACATTGTTTTTACTTCGGATTTATCAGAAACTACCCTGGAATCCAACTTCACTTGTATCAATATCATGTTCCTTTCAGAAGAGAAAAAAATATTAAAGTACATCATACATCATTGTGGCTCTCCATTCCTAGCTTTTAAAATTTTAAAGGTATCGCTGGAAAATATTTTTATTATCTGAAATTGACTTTAGTAAACAAGAATACTTAGAAATTCTTCATCAGTAACTCAGCTCATCCTACTAACTACCTAACTTTGTTTTTTCTGTTTTGTACTGCCCCTAAAATTCTGGATATTCCCTAGTCATATAAACCAATGTACATAGAACTATTCTGAGGAATACTGCAGCATTGCATTTGCTTTTTAAAGAGATAATAACCTTCATAAAGAGACCCTGGAGAGATTAGATACTTTGCATAACACAAGACACTTCTGGATGTATCATATAAAAACCCTGGTAGAGACTGTACTTGGGGCTGCTTTCATAGCATCAGAGCTATATTATATTATGTTCAGTTGTGAAATACTTCATGAAAAAAACTTGAAATATTCTGAAATAACCAGACCTAAATACTATAAACACAAAATGGTTAAGGAATTAGATGTATCCTTCAGGACGTATCCTTTTCTCAAGTCATCTCCCTCTTTTAAGAGACAATCTTGGTGCACAATAATGTGTTAAGATTAAAATCTAATTAGCTTATTTCTATCTAGTTTGCAGTCATGAGTAAAAATGCAGTCTGCTTTATGCACCAGGTGTGAAATTTGAAGAGGAAGGAAGAAATACATAAATGCAGTCTATATGGGAACATCGCTATGTTCAACTGTATGCAACTTCCTTTGGGCCACATAACTTTAAATGGTATCTTGGGAGTTGTACTACAAAAGAAATGTAGCCACGTGATTTGAAAAATCAGCAAAAAGTAAAATATATTTTAATTCCCACATACTCAGTGATCATCATCCCTGCATATCTTCCAATTAAGGGTTAAATGAACCATAAAAATATCTCATGGACATACTCTTACACACACACACAGTTATTTGGGAGAGGGTAGAAGACTGTTAATATTGGGCCACAAAACCTAAGGAGATGGATCATGTTGACCCACTGGACACAAAATTTAGATCATAGATAATTGTTTTACAGAAAAAAGAATGCACAATTATCTTTACCTTTAAAAAAAAATCCTCAGGAAGTATTATTTCAATATTCTTAATTTAAAAGCTATGGTATATTTGTATGATTTTAGTATGCTACTTCCAAACTAGCATGCTAAGATCAGTAAGATATCCAATTTCTCCACAAACTAATTTTATATTTTCCTGTACAGAAGTCCATAGTTAATGTCATTAATTGGGCTGGACACTCCATTGTTAAGTGACAGATAAGCTCTTAAATTGAAAAGCCACATGTCCACACCACTTAGCAATGGCAGTTCTGGCCGTCCCAGTGCTATTGCTAAGTGACAAACACATGGGTCACATTATTGCGACTTGTAACTTTTCAGCAGCTTCAACATTGACTTTTTGTCAGAAGACATCAGGGAAGCTCACAAACCACAATCGCATGACCATGGGATGCTTTAAAGTCATAACTGTGAGCCAGGTGCCAAGATTGCAATATTGTGGCCACGGGAACGTGTGAGCCATAAGTACAAGGATCAGTGGTAAGTACTACACATTCAGCACCACCATATGTTTGAATGGTTTGCTGAAGAGTAGTCGTTAAATGAAGACCACCTGTAAAACCATTATATATGGCTGGAAGGAAAATGTTTAATAATTACTTGATTTAGCTTCTTGAACTCCACCACTTGAAAGAAAATATGTTCCAGTATATGCTTGGCATCTTGCTGTTCCTTTGGCAATTTATTAGTTACCCCTAGGATATCACCACATTTTCTGACATAGAATTCCAGATCATCTTCAGTACCTAATAAAATACAAAGAAGTATTGCTACACATAGATACAAATATTATTTTGAGTCATGGTACCTATTTTTGTACAGAATCATCTTCTAAAGAGCATAAAGAAAGTCATTTGAAACGTGTTTTTATAATTGATAAAAAACATTGGCACAATTGTATGTGAAAGAGATAGTTAACAGCAACTGTTGGGTTTTTTCATATAAAACATTAATAAGTGTCATTCCATCCAATGTTCATACATTTGTTGCTTTAAGCACCAAGTCTACTTATAAGCAATAATAGAAATAATTGGTAAGCTGAAATTGCTATTGAACTTTGGCTGAAAGGCAGTCTGAAATGCGTTTTATAAAATTCAATAAAGCCTAAATAATTATCTTATATATTTCTTCTATTTTCCACCACTCTTTTATAAATTATGGACTCTTCTATAATGACAAGTTATTACATATTTTGTAACTATTATTTTACTGACAGCAACATCAACAATATTTCATATTTTGCATACAAAACTATTTTTAAAACATATGAGTTTGTTGAACAAATTAATTTGTACAACTGAAAAATAATCAGAGGATCTAATGGAATGCCATAATGAAATATATTTTCTTCTGTTGTATTCATTACATACAAGCAATAACAGGCAATTCCATGTATAATAGATTATCTCTGTTTCTAACATATTGGATAATTTTATTTATTTTGCTTATAACACTAATCATATATTGCCATAGCATTACATGAGCTTTCTCTGAATAATATCTATCTTTATTATACCAATTTTTCTATTATCACAGAAATATTGTCCCAATATTGTATAGTCATTTAAGCATATAGTGTCTCATTATTCCAGTTTACTTTCATATTTTAAAAGCAATTCATAAGCAAATGTAATTTACTATCAAAACCAGGTTTAGTTTATCAAAATAATTCCTTTTTTTTAAAAAAAAACAAGGGAATTATAGTGCAGATACAGTTACATTTAAAAATGAATTATAATGTATGCCTTAAAGATTTAATAGACTTCTTGATAGATGTTAAGAAATTACGTGAACTAGAAATCACTTTGCTAGAGATTTAAAACTAAGGACTAAATCAATAAAAGGGTACTTTAAACCAAAGGCCAAATTGAATACAATAACAAATGTACCCCCTGCCAATACTTCACATTTCT
Organism: Notechis scutatus; assembly: GCF_049901735.1. Lineage (NCBI taxonomy): Eukaryota > Metazoa > Chordata > Lepidosauria > Squamata > Elapidae > Notechis > Notechis scutatus. The sequence goes on from NC_142011.1 coordinate 30,921,945, forward strand.
CTTGAGTAGGTGGTCTAGCTACAATACTTCTGATCATCTTAAAAGCCCAAAGTGGTCTGACAACCCTATTGATCTCTCTAAAAGGAGAGATAACAGAATTTCCATGTGTAAGTTTGTGGGAAAGACTCCTCTCCTGATCAAGAATTCATGGCTTTGTTCCTCATACTTTCTTCTCCAATTGCAAATTTTCAAAATGGACTTTTTGTATCAAATATAGCAATGCTAAAATATAGGATACCTAAAATAAACTGTCAAAATGATGGGTCAAAATTACTTCTACCATAAACCCAGACATTATTTGGATATATTTGTGTAACACCTCCTGCCCCCTATATTCATTATTCATACATTAACAATTCTAGAGAAAATAACAGAAAATTATAAATGCAAATTCGGCCAACTTAGTTTGAAATTATAGCCCATTGTGGAGGATTCAAGTTGCTGAAGTATTCAACCATCCTGCAAATTAGCTTAGCAAACTCACCACAACAGTTTGAACTACTTACACTTGTTTGTTATTTGGGCGAGACGAGCTTTCTCAGAAGAAAAAGTTTCATCCAAATCAAACAAGTCCAGGCTGGGAGGAGGCAACTCTCTGAAGGCTGGTGGAAAAACCTAATAAGTAAAAAAGGTGAAACAAAAATGTCTGATTTGTCCTTATTTATTCAAAAAATGGAATATTGGTGTAGGATACTAATCAAAGCATTTTAATGTCCATGAGAAAGCAATTGGCTTTCTATTTATAACCTACTCAAAATCACTATTTCTGTTAGCCTTTATCTGAAATTTTAGCCTTTCTCTCAAACACTTGATTCACCTTTACTGCAGGTATTCCATGTTTTATAATGTGCCTCCTATCCATCTTTTGTAATACTCACCTCTTAATTTAACTAATGTACTCTGGCTATTTTTTAACTAATGTACTCTGGATCAAATCTTATATATAGAACCAAATATTTGTTTTCCCTATACACTTATTTTATTGTAGTAACAACAAATGACACTGTTACTCACTGCTGGCTGAAGTGCAGGTAAAGGTGTTTCAAACTGTGGCTGAATTAGCTGAAGTGGTTCGTATTTCACATTCAGCTGTTCGTAAGACCTGCAGAATACAGTTAGCTTACATAATCTGATAATAAATGTAAAACATCAAATTGATCATACAGAACATAATATTACTGAAAATATACTCCTAAACACAACTATTAGGGATAAGTTCTACAAAACTGCATGGGGCAACTTTAAAATAAATCCGATTAGGACTATACTGCAATAACCCTGTGGACTTCACATAAGGTTAATATTTTGATCCGTACAATTGAAAGTATTCTATTTTTGAATCAGAATCTAAAATTCTAAAGATTCTGATGCAAAAATAGAAACGTATATAGAACTCGAGCAATGAAGTGCTATTGGTCAATAAGAAAAAGGGTGTTATATATTAAGGCCACAGTCCAAAAATGATAATTCTTAGAATAAACAGGCTAACGAATCACCAATGGAAAGTTTTGGTTTTAAAAAAGGTACAAATAATTCTTAGGCAGATGTATAAACAAAGAAGAAATTGCTGTGCTACTTGTTGCACTGAGGAAACATGGGTATCAGTGCAACAAGTAGCACAGCGAGAAGAACCATAGATCCAGGACTCTTCTCACAATTCCGCTGGGAAATACAATCTTCTGCACAGAAGAGAAAAAGGAACTTTCCTGGCCATAGCCCATTATTATTTGCTCCTCTTTTTGGATCTGGTATGTTATAGCTCAACTCTTATAACTTTAAAACATTCTGGTGCATACATGGAAGTCCACTAGCTTATTTGTTTGCTTTCTTGAGCATTTTCTGTATATTACAATATATATATATGGTATTCAGCTTTGCTCGGGTATTTTCCCACGTCATTGTAGTTGTGCTTTTAAAGTTGTAGCAACATTTCGGCAGAATCTCATCTGCCATCATCCACAGATGAACACAATACAGAAGCCTGATGATGGCAGATGAGATTCTGCTGAAACGTTGCTACAACTTTAAAAGCACAACTACAATGATGTGGGAAAATACCCGAGCAAATCTGAATACCATACATGTAAGTACCCGCGAAAACTTAAGAAAATACACACACACACACACACATTGTAGATTTTAAATTTCTATGCCAATGCATGCAATATTTAAATTCAATTTGTTATTGAGTTTTTTTTTAAATAACCTATTATTTTAAGAATAAATACTCTCAGGTGCTGACTTAATAATTTTCGGAAGTGCTGTAGTATCTAGTTGGTAAATAGACATATCAAACAGTGTTGTAAAGTCTCGTGGATTCTCATCTCCCTCTTGAAGACAAACTCGTAATCGTTCTGACAAAGTGGCTATATCAGGAAGCATTGTATAATCAGAAATCTGAAAAAAAGAGCAAAATAGTAGCTGGGATTTAAAAAATGGGTGTTAACATATTTACAAATCTAATATACAATTAAGATATGTAAATATAAAATAAGTCTAATTTCTTGTCAAGGTGCTAAACTTAGCAGTATGCAGGTAATCCTAGATTTAAGCCACAATTGGGACCAGAATTTCTGTTGCTAAGAAAGATAGTTGTTAAGTGAAGGACACCCGATTTTACAATCTTTTTTCCCATGGATCTTAAGCAAATCATGGCAGTTCTTTACTGAATCACATGGTCATGAAGCAAATTCAGATCTCCCCACTGATTACGCGTGTTGGAAGATAGCTGGGAAAGTTATGACAAATCACATAGCCCTGGAACACCGCAATCATTGTAACTACATGTTGGTTGCCATGCACTCAAATTTTGATCACATGACTGTGGGGATGCTGCAACCGTCCTAAGTGCAAAGACTGATTATAAGTGATTTTTTTCAATGTTGAATAACTTCAAATGGTTGCTAAACAAATGGTTGCAATTTGAGGACTACCTGAATTCAAAACTAATCTGTTCCATCTTCAGACTATGAGCAAATACATCTACTAATGCAACACTTTTGAATAACAAACTGCTTTCAATAACGAAATACTTTGGTCGGAATATACTCATGTTAACACTGATTGTAAAAAAAAATTTTTTTTGTGAAATCCAACTTGAAAAGGTGGTAGTGAAAGGGAAACATTGAACATTGAGATAAAGCACAATTATATATTTTGCTTAATCAAATAAAACTTTTTACTTAAACTGTGACAAGTTATTATACTTTTATGAATCTGACTATATATTTTCAATATGATCTAAATTAGTTCAAAAATCATAACAAAATACATGTAGTCCTTGACTTACAAAAGTTCACTTTAGTGACCTTTTGAAGTTACAATGGCACTGTAAAAAGTGACTTATGACTGTTTTTCAGTTACAACCTTTGCAGCATCCTCATGATCATGTGATCAAAATTCAGATCCTTGGCAACTGGTTCATACTGATGACCGTTGCTGTATCCCAAGGTCACCTTTTGCAAACTTCTCACAAGTAAAGTCAATGGGGAAGCCAGATTCATTTAACAACCAGGTTACTAACTTATCAACTGCAGTGATTCACTTAACTGTGGCAAGAAATGTTTTAAAATGTGGCAAAAATCACTTAACAAATTCTCGTTTAACAACATAAATTTTGGGCTCAATTATGCTTGTAAATCGACCTATATTGAAACTTTGGCCACAGTAATAACATTTTAATAAGGAATGGCATGTTGAATTTCTTTTTGGAACTCAAATGTGCCCATTCAGGTCCCAATTTCTTTCTTTTTTAAAAATTTGTATTGGTTTTTAAAACAAACATAAACAAACAAAACATAAAAACATCAAGCCATCTTCCATATATATACATACAGTGTGCCGGTTGGTTTACAAATTGTTTTGTGCTTCCATTTCGTAGTCTTCAATTACAATTACATTGGATATAATCTCATATTTTCAATCAAATATTAAATACATTAATATTATTAATCAATCATTTGACTATACTTTTATTCATTCATGTTTTATGAAATAATCATATTTTACTTAATTTGTTTTATGACAGTTCATATTATCATCCCAAATCTATCCTAGAATCATTTTGTAGATATAATAAGAAAAGAATACATTTTTATATATTTATTATTTTCTAAAAGTCTACATATTTCATTACTATATTTTATTGTCTAACCATTGATATAATAGATCCCAAATTTTATAAAATTGTTTATCATCTTGTTCTCTAATTTCAAATGTCAATCTACTCATTTCAGCACATTCCAATATTTTCTTAATGATTTCCTCCTGTGATGGTGTTTTCTCATTTTTCCAGTTTTTAGCAAATACAATCCTAGCCGCTGTTAATACATTTACAATCAGGTATTTCAAGTCTTTACTATATATTTCAGGTAAAATTCCCAATTAAAATATCTCTGGTTTCAAATCTATATGTTTTTTTTGTCATTTTTTCCAACCACGTGTGGATTCTAGTCCAGTATTTTTTAGCATCCGCACAAGTCCACCACATATGGTAATATGAGCCAGGTGTCTAATGACATTTCCAACATTTTTCGGATTTATTCTTGAACGTTCTTGCTATTCTTGTCTCTACTTTTTCATCAGTTTTCCCTGTTCTTTGTTCGATGTTCTCTATTCTCTTTTCAATATTCTCTGATCTTGTTTGAATATTTTGAATTCCTTGCATAATCATCTGCAGGGTCACTTTTTCTTGTTCTTTTTCTTGCCATAACATTGTCTGTATTGAACGTTGTCCTCCAGATGATGGAGAGGAAGAAGTAGAAGTTGAGGAAACAGGAGCTGTTAATTTCCTACTCATTTCGAGCAATTCAAAATCTTCAGGTTTTTCTAGACCTTAATCCAATTGTGAAATAACCAATTGCAGTTCCAAATAAAAATAGTAGGAAAAAAGAAGCCAAATAGTAATAATAATAAAAAAACAAAAAAAATTCTTCAGGTTCTTGTATACCTTAATACAATTGATTGGTTAGATAACAGTAAAAATTCAAAAATGAAGGAAAAGACCATAAACACACACAAAAAAGAAAAAGTTGTAAAATCCTAAAAAAGGCGGAAAAGTGAAGAATAAAAAGCTAAAAAAGAAAGGAAAAATTATTCAGGTTCTTCAACACCTTAATCCAATTAAGAGGTCTCAAATATAAAAGGATGCATAAGAAAAAAAAAGGCCAGAAAGATAAACAAAAACAAAAAACAATATGGAAGGTAGGTGGAAAGACAAAAATACCAGGAAGAGAGAGAGAAAAAAAGGCTACTCCCTTAAAAAGAAAAGGAAGGGAATCATTAATACTAAAGCTTTCCCTTTAAAATAAAAAGCAAGCGTAGAAATTTAACTTCCAAAGACAAGAAAAAAAAACAAAGACAAATTCCAAAGAGCCAAAAATCCAAATAGCTATTACAAAATGTAAACTGATGAGGTGGGGTAGCGCAGCTTAGAAAAAATATAAAGAGCACACTGCACTTTATTTAATTATCCAAGGCTCTTATTATAACTCTCTTCTCCAGAGACTTATCACCTTTTCTTTTCCTATAAGCTTCAACACCAGACTCCAGCTGTTGATAGAAACCCAGAAGAGCACCTGTAATAATACTCTCCCATGCTCTTCCCTCTATCTTATCAAATAGCAATGTCCTTGAAAAGAAATCTCAGTTCTTTCTCAGCTTTGTCTGGTCAAAAGAGAAATAGAATATTTCCAAGCCTCTAGTTGGCAGTGTTACAAAGTTTCTTTTGCTTTCACTTTCCCCCTCCTTTTCCAAGCAAAATATAATAAAAATTAATTAAAAAAGAAAAAGATATTTAAAAAAATAACTAAAAGGGAGTCTCTAGCCTAAAATATTATAAAATCAAAAAGGAGAAAAAGAATAGATGAAAGAAGAGAAAAAAACCAGTCCAGTTTCAAAATATAAGATCATGTGTAGAAAATCCAGCAATGAGAAAAAAAATAAAAATAAAAATATTACTTTGACATTCCTGTTTAAAATCGCCGCTTAATCACTTCTGTCAAAACTTTTACAGATTCTTTCTTTTCCTTAGGGTGTCCTTTCAAATCTTAGAATAAATAAAGAAAAGATTTTCTTAGAATAAAGAAAAAGTTCTCACCAAACCGGCACACTCTCTCTTTCCGTTCTCTTTCATTTCGGAGCTGTCCCAACTTCAGCAGCTTTAATGGCTGCCTCTTTGCCGCTGGCAAAAAGAGCTTCTCCTGGATCTACCAGGGACTTTGCGGTATCCCGGGGATCGACAGGATGCGCTCTTTACATTCACCGTCTCTTCGGGACGGTTTAGATCCAATTGGACCATCCAGGAGCAAAGATATCGGCAGTGATCTCAGACCTCCAAGATCGCATGCCGTATCGTCGCGACGCCAGCTCCGCCCTCCTGGTACAGTCCCAATTTCTAAGGACCATCTTACCATCTAATTTAATATGGTACTACACTGTAAAGTCAGTTCAAACCCATATTACTAAAGCGTTGACTTGGACATTTTCTGACCAGCTTAAGTTATTCTCCTTTCCCGCTGGTCTAGCTCCTCTAATAGTGGTTGAGAATTTTAATTCCTCTTGAAACCAAGTATTCTATGAGAGAGTAAAAAAAATTTGGTTCTTAAGGGCTCTGAATAAGTTCTATCCACTCTTAAATAGCCTGCTCTAGATATAACATACAAATTGACCTATCATCTTTGTCTAGGTTTCTGAGCAGATCTACTCATCCATTCTGCCCAATAAAAATACTTCAACCAAGTAACAAACCCAAATTCAGCGGAGGTTTTCTTTGATCAAAGTTAATGTCCTCCCACCAATGTTACTGAGGGGAGATATTGACATATTCAGCTTGAGGGAAAGTTGTACTTCTGCAGTGGAGGAACAATTCACATGCTGAATCATGTTGTTTTGTATTACTTCTATTAGGATAAAGCTCGGCAGGAGTTCCTATTTCCATTCAGTCCTCCAGCTTTATTAGCAGTTCAGCCTGACTCCATCTCACAAAATGTTGCTAAGTGATGTTCTATGGTCTGCACAAAATGCCTCAATCTGCCTTTAAGCAGTTCTTATGGCCTTTTTGATTCTGCTGATCACTTATTTTAAAGAATTATTTTAAAGAATTATGGTTAGAGGTAAATGTAGGTATTTGTCAAGCTGATTACCTATACCTAATTATGTTTTTTTTTAAATTAGCCTTTGATATCTTCCTTTAATTTACCAATAGGAATTATATTTTTACCTGAAATTTATTCATTAGATCTATAGCTTTAACTTCTCTAAGGCTTAGAATTACACTAAAACGAATCATATGTAAGTACAATATGTTGCACTAATTTTTTAGCTAATTTTAAATTTCAAATATTTATCTGAAAATAATTGTATCTTGCTTCTTCAAACTTATTTCTGTTTGTGACAAAAGTGATCTATCATTTCTGTTATATGCCTTATGAATTTGTTTAATTTTTATAATATTTTATAACAACTTATGGTTTGTGTAATAAAGCTTATGTACATCAACATATACACATACAGTATATACTTACTTCTGGATCTTCTGCATCTATCTGATTTAAGTGAATGTCATTTGTTGTAAGCCACTGGAAAAGTACTTCCTAAGAAACCACAGAAATTTGTTACATTTGTAAAGCATTTAAACCAGGGGTCGCCAACCTTTTGGACCTCAGGGACCACCAAACTCATAATTTTAGATCCCAGGGACCACTAACCGGTTCTGTGGGCATGGCCTAATTTGTGGGTGTGGCTTGGTTGTCATGTGACTGGCTGGGCATGGCTTGTATGTAAATATTATAAATATTTATATAAATATCGAATTTTTTATTTAAAAAAAGAGCAACTTTTACCCAAAATCAGGCAAAGCAGGCAGATTTGAATTGCTCACAGAATCACAGATTCATTCAGAGATCTATCTATCTGCCACTGGCTAGCTCAGTCTGTCACATAAAATTTGCTTGCAAACTCATAAAATTTGCTAGCAAGCAAACTCACAAAATTAACTCACAACACACCATGCATGAAAATATTGCATTTTTTATTTTTTAAAAAAGCAACTTTTCCTCAAAATCAGGCAAAGTAGGCAGATTAACTTGCTCACAGAATCATTCAGTGATCTATCTATCTGCCATCGGCTAGCTCAGTCTCTCAAATTTGCTTGCTGTGAGTCTGCACTGAATTTGCTTGCAAGCAAACCTTCAGTCCTAAGGGAGGTCACTGAAGATCTAAAGACTAGCTAGAAAGCAAGAAATCCAACCATTTCCTGCTTCCTCGCTAATCTAAATCTCCTGGCACAGCAGAACAGATGATGGTTGGGAAAAGGAAAAATAGCAATTTAGCAGGCAAGTTTACCGGGTAAGTGGGCGGGGAGGGTTCCCGCGGACCATGTGGGTGGCGCAGCCTTGTGTTTCTGCGCAGCCTGGATTAATTGCTTTGGGAGGTACTCTGGGGGTGAGATTTCCCTGCGGCCTCATTGATGTTGGTGACTGCTGATTTAAACAACTATCATTAAAAATCTGGCCCCACAATTCAATTCCTTCATTCTCTTTATATTTGATTACCTTTAATGGGCTTTAAAACTTTTTTATTGTATTAGTGAATTAGAAATAAAGTAATTAAGTTTAAAATTACTTATATTGCCTGAAAAATATTGTATCTGCATTAAATGCATGCTCCCCAATTAAAGTAACTGTAACTGTCAAGGACAAAGAAAAATGGTTTTCAAGAAAAAATGTAACACAAAATTGGCTGGCTTAGCATCAGTGTATCAAAAAAGAACAAGAATATAGTATATTTGATTGAAGCAGTTTATAACTCATAAATTAATGCATGCATGCATGAACACATAATAAATAAAGATCTGAAGGAAAGGATAAAGCAGCATATCTGCTTGCATTGGTTTAAATATGCTCATTGTGTTACATTGAGCTTCAGGAAATTTTTTTTTACCAATTTTTCATTTGAAAAGACATAAGATTATAAGATTAAACAATGACTCACCATGATTTTGGTATTTTCTTCTTTTTCCAAATACTGATCACTGAACATATGACACGATCCCAATACTGCTAATTTGCCACCTTGAGTCTATCAAATAATAAATGGAGGACAACACAAGTATGAACTATAATTATCTAAGGGAACATCTAATACATGCTATCTAGATTAAGTTAATTCAATTTTAAAAGTCAGGTATATTTTTATAATACATAGATGATATAATAAAGAGAACCACTAATCAATATAGAGACAATTGCTAAACCAGGTGGGCAAGGGAATAGAGTAGTAGTTAATATCCTTTTGTTTGAAATCATGTCATACTATTTTCAAATGGCAAAATACAGAGGAAATATACTTTATCATAAAGAACTAAAATTGGACAGAAGTTGTAACTCAGTAACATACCTTGTAAGGATAAAAAGCCAAAATGGGTCTATTAAGAGGAAAACAGACAGAGCCTGTAGACAGAACAGCCACTGCAGGTTTCATCACATTTAATGTAGCACCAAACGGATATACAAAAGTGAGAGCCCTAGAAAAAGGATGCAAAGAATGTTGTTGCCAATTTTTAAACATTGCAGCATAGTGCGTTTCCAGATACAATATACTGTAACAATAACTTCCCTATAAAAATGGTCTCTCACTTAAAAAACATAGCATGAGCAATGTAGCATACAGGATACTTACTGTGAATCATTTCCACCACTATCTTCATCTATTATCCCAGTCACTGTTTTTCCTGCAGCTCTGCTGATTTCCCTTATTGAGGGAAATACAAAATCAACTGAGATTAATAGTTTATAATACAATAATTTAAATAAAATTTGCCTGAAATTAGCCACAAATAACTTACCGATTTAAAACTCCATTAGACACCAAGGCTTCTTTAGGATGGAAATATTTATAATACACATTTCTCACCACAGAATCTTAAAAATAAAAACAAATAGTTACTGAAGTGCAATGCTTTGAGATAGAGATTCCATTTCATGGTTATAATTAATTCCATTTCAAACCATGAATCCATGGTCAATGGTGGATATACAATTCTAGCAAAGTAAAAATGCACAGTTAAACTAAATGAGGGAGGTACAATGGCACAGGGACTCTCTTTAGTAGGTCCACTTTAATAGCTTCCTTTTATTACTTTCATGCTCTGGGCACTGCTATTATTCCAAGCACACTGCAGCTTGGCATGCTACACACTATAAACCAAGGCCCTTCTGTTATCTCATGCATATTATGTAAGTATGGAAAGTAGAAAAGGTTGCTGATATTTTAATAGGTAGGAAAGTTATAGCCTAAATGAAATAGCCATAGCAGCAAAGGCAGTATAGCAACATATGGTTAACTAAAAATTGTACTGTCCAATTATTAGGAGTACAATCATAACAAATATGACATATTCAGATGTTAACTTAATATTATTCATTTATTTAATGCATTTATTTATGCTTCTTATATCTGTTTGTTTCATTCCTAAAACTTGTCTAACTGCCTGAAGTCAGATGCTCGACAGCTTATAGAAATCATTAAATACCAAAAAAATAGATTATAGTCAATATACAAAACTAAATATGTACAATTAAGAAGAGTCCTTACAGTATATCATACATCTCTAAGTGGTTTACCACAATATAAAGGAAAGCAGACAATACATTGAAATAATATAAAATAAATGCTATGAAAAAGTCACATAAACATAGTTCTTGTATAGGATTATTTCCAAAATCAACAGATATTAAGAATAAAAACACTTGTCAAAATAACAACCAAATTTACCATTCTTTTTCAGATCAACATTATTAGTCTGGATGTGAAAATATAAAAGATGTTGAAATAAATATTGAGTTGTAATTTGTTTTCTATTTTGAACTAGGAGTTTGGATACATTTTGAAAACTGTAAAAGTAGCAATTCTTTTTCATGAAATTTATTACCATTATTGACCATGATTCCAAACTCTTCTAATAAGAAGTTGATATTAGTATCATAACGAGATTCACCACCTTCTCCCAGCATCACCAAGATATTCCCACCACTTTCTAGATATTTCTTCAGAACTTCAAACTGAAAAGAAAAAAAAGCAGAAAAAAATAGTCTTATTAATAGAAAGTTGGTTTCATACTTTTTTCTTAGTCAAGAAGAATATTAAGACAGTCTTGAATATTAAGACAGCCATACTACATGACTTTTTCTTTAAGAAAGAAAAAGTTAGTTTTCATTAAGAAAACTAAGATCATGGCATCCGGTCCTCTCAATTCCTGGCAAATAGATGGGGAAGAAATGGAGGTAGTGATAGATTTTATTTTCCTGGGCTCCAAGATCACCACAAATGGGGACTACAGCTAAGAAATTAAAAGATGCTTACTCCTGGGAAGGAAAACTATGGCAAATCTAGGCAGCATACTAAAAAGCAGAGACATCACCCTGCTACCCTGTATAGTCAAGGGTATGGTTTCCCAGTTGCTATGTAAGGCTGTGAAAGTTGGATCATAAAGAAGGTTGAGCGCCAAAGAATTGAGGCCTTTGAACTATGATGCAGGAGAAGACTCCTGTGAGTCCCTTGGATTGCAAGGTGATCAAACTGGTCCTAGAGGAGATCAACCCTAACTGCTCTTTTAGAAAGCCAGATCCTGAAGATGAAACTCAAATACTCTGGCTACCTAATGAGAAGGACTCACTGCAGAAGAGCCTAATGTTGGGAATGATTGAGGGTCAAAGAAGAATAGGACGACAGAGAATGAGGTGGCTGGATGGAGTCATTAAAGCAGTCGGTATGAGCTTAAATGGATTCCAGGGGATGGTAGAGGACAGGAAGGCCTGGAGGAATGTTGTCCATGGGGTCGCGATGGGTCAGACATGACTTTGCAACTAACAACTACTACATGACTTGTAAAATTTATATTTTTTTAAATATTTCCAAAATCCCACTTCCCATTTAAAACATGTATCTATTTTTAATAAGAAAATGATCAAATTAATTCTACAATTTTATTATATTTTAAAAAGTCAAAGAGAAATTTACAAGCTAATAAAGATTCTGTTCCTTGGCACATAGCAAAATGTGCACAGAGAACCTTTCTGTTTCCCCACCAAAATATAAATCTTATGATGAATATTTAAGTTCTTTTCACTATTTAAGATATAATTAATCCCTGGACAATAAACAGATAATGTATTTAATGCTAGCACATACTTCAGCAGCTGTAAACTTTTCTCTGGGTCCTGCGGTAATCCATAATTTTACTCCTGAAAGTTTATCTGAAGTAATTTCATCTTTTAAACTAGGAGCAAGTAAACAAGAAATGTTATTCCATTTAAAAAATCAAAAAAGAAATACAATCTGTTTTAAGGAAAAATTTTATGACATGTGTATTAATTTTATTTATATATATCAGAACAAATTACAGTTTTCAAAAAAGACATTAAATATGATGAATTCCACCTACCTCTGTATTTTCCAGTTACTACGAAGTTTTTTTTGTAAAATCCTGTAACCACTGTTCATAGTAAAAATTTCCTTTTTGGAAGCATTGAAGATAATAATATTCTGAAGATCTCCCTCCATAATTATCTTGAAGATGAAGAAAAGTACAATTACATAAACAAAGGAACAGCAAATCAATGCTATAAATATCAATTAATGTATATTGTCTCTAGCTTAATATGCAGTATATTTTTAAAAAAATAAGATTATGTTTATGTTGTTTATAGCAATTCTAAAAACAATACTAAGCGCCCAGAGTCATTTACTTCAGATGGGGAGTCATATAAATTCAACACATGAATGTAATTATGAGAGTGAAAATTGATCTAATAGTCCCATTATACCAAACAGTAATTAACATTCATAAATTTCAATTATATTTTCTCCCTAAAAACACTATATTTACATAATGTACTCTCAAAGTCCTGCTATTAAAGGAACTAAGTATGCATATGATTTGAAAGTGGCATGTTGGGAATTAGGATATCCAAAATTCTAATGTTAGGGGTTCAATTTGAAATATATCCTTGTTGCCCATTGAAAGTTTCCCTGTTGGAGGAAGGACAGAAAGAGACATGCGAAAAATCCTATTGCTATATAATTTACAGGACATGAAGAATTCATAATTCCTCGGTGTAAAGCAAAAAGGCATCTCCCAACTTCCTTTTAAGCAAATAATGGAAAAAAATATTTAAACACCATTTTTTCCAGACATTCCGCCAAGTAATTAACACATCATTGATTTAGTCATAAACAACTGTCATGAAATTATTTTAAATAACAAAAATATGTTATTAGAACATAGAGATCATATCTACAAAACAACTTCAAAAACTCTAATAGATTGAGAATTATAAGCTGCAGGAAAGAAAACAGTATGCTGTTCAATGTACTTCTCAGCATCTTCTCTGGATTACAATTCTTGGCAAAAAATCATGAATTATATTGCTATACAACTCCACAATTTATGCAATGTAACAATGCATTTGCAGCTACAAAAATATAAGGAATTATATTGATCAATCTATGTCTGTCCTTGAGGAACAGAAGTAAAGGTTGATTCAGACATAATTAAGGCTACCAGATGTCCTTAAAAAGGATGTCCTAATTTTCTCTATCTGACAGGCATAGCATTAAAAGTAAATATTTTTTGGCTTTTTTAGTATCTACAAACTATCTCTTCCTGCAGCTTTTCTCTGCAGCATAACCTTCTCTAAAAATAGTCTTAGTAAATTCTGACTGAAATTGACTCAACTTTAATCAGTTACACACCAACCATTTTCTCCTAACTTATTGTAACACATCCTTGACATTCAAAAGCCAGTCTTTCTGATATTAGAAAAAATAATTTCATATTCATGTAGACCAATGACCTTTTTTTGTGCCCAATGCCAAGAAAGTGAAATAGTGTGTCCTCCTTTACCCCTAATTGTCTTTGAGCAATTTGACCTGTTCAGAAATCTGGTAATCCTACAGGTAATGCTAAACCATAATGGGCCTATTTGCATTAACATGGGGTAAAAACCTACCCATTGTAAGTTTATGTTCTGCAAAAAACCATCTTCAACAGTAGTAAAAACTACTGTTCTATATTAGAATTATTTATAACTAAATGTCCACATAGGGATGGAAATTATCATGTTCTCTGTGGGTGTGTCCCTATGTTGCTAACGGGATTAGAGAGCCATCCAGCGTGCCTACCTTCTACAGAAATGAATTGTCCAAAGACCCCTGGACTCGATGAGGTTTTTTTGTTCATCACCCTGATGTTAGAAACGAGGCTCCTTGCTAAGGAAGTGTTGCCACATATTCCTCATCAAGGGGCTGTTGAAAAAAATGTTTTTCCTTCTTTCGGGCAGGAAGGGGAGGCTCTTTGCATCCGTTTAATTCAGCAGTGGGGGAATCTCGTTTTCCAAAAGTTGCTAAACTACCGTTCCCAGCATCCTTGGCGATGCTGGTCCGATCCCAGCAGCAACAGTTGGAAGAGCCGACAGTTCCTCAGCCACACTTTAATACTTCTGCAACGGTTGGGACTGGGAGGAATTAAGGAATAAACTTTACGCAAAAATGGGGGAACCTCCTCTTTGAGGTAGCGCAAGCATTGCAAAAACCATCCTCTAGCAACAGCGCCAAGCGCCAAGTTCGAGGGCATCGCAAGGCCAGCCCTGTTTTCCTCCATGTAAATGGACCACAGATGCAAGGATGGCAAACGAGCGTTTATAGTTAAGTCTCCACCGTATTACTAACTCACCCTTTCCCGCCCAAGGAAATCCATTTACCTGCGGAGTCGCCACCATTTTTTCGCGGTTCCTCGATTAAGAAACCTTGGTAGCGGCGGCAGCAACACGCGGTAACTAAGGGCCGCTCCACCCTAGCAACGCGATTCTCTTCCTGCGCGTGCGCGGAACGCGGCTTAACTGTAAACCTCCGGTGGGGGTAGACAAAAAATGAGGTTTGATGACGTCCGATCTGGGAATGTTAAGAGACTCGCAGACTTGGAACTGCTGCCTGGAGGTGGCGGGGTGACTTCTCCGGTGGAATCCTCCACTCTTGGAAATAGGGGGAGCTTGTGAGAATGTGCCATAGCGAAGGTGGGGGGAATGTTTTCTCCGTCCCCGTCTTTAGCGCGAACAAGCGGCAATGAAGAATATTAATTAGAATTTAGAATTTCTATTAATCCTCCTGGCTTATTTCTTGCAAATCTGTAGCTCTCTAAGAAAAATGTTCCATAACACGAGGCAATAGCTGTAAAATACTGTATTGGCTTGATTCTGTCATTCTATCAATCCAATTTATTTATATAAATAATTATTTTACAAGTAATTCCAGGGGAAAATGTATTGAATATTCCTTCTTCCTCCTATTTTTCCCACAACAACAACCTCGTGAGGTGGGTTGGGCTGAGAGAAAGTGACTGACTCAAAGTCACCCAGCCAGCTTTCATGCCTAAGGCCAGAACTAACATTTACAATTTCCTGGTCTGGTACCTTAACGACTAGACCAAACTGGTGCTCTCTACATTGAATTAGGGCTGCAAAATCCAAGCGACCATTGAATGGTAGCAATCATTTTCTGTATCATTTTGCCACTTTAAAGTGGATGTATATAAATGTATAGGTTGCTTAACCATGATTTATTGACTAAACCACAATTATTGGCTTCGTTTACACAACATGCTGTGCCATTAAGGATGGTTTGTGTATGGTGGGAACTGTAAGCACTTTGCACTAAGGAACAATCTTGTTAAAGTTTAACTTGTGAACCAAGGCAGGTGAGGTTTTCAGATCAGGTTGCATAATTGCAAGTCATTCTCAAAACAAATCTGATCTGATCTTGCGAAATTTTCAGATCCGAAAAATATTGATTCCAGTGACCACTGAAAAGGACAACAATGTTTAGCTTATATTATTTGCTTTGCCAGTTGTACCCCACCACTTACATACCCTCTCCCACCCAGCAGTAGCCACCCCAAACCCTGTTATCTTTACACTGCACTTCCCCTGGCACTCTCTTCCACCCAGTGGCAGTAGCCATTTTCCTGTCTGCCAGCTTGCTTGAAATCACCTGGAATTTGAAACTTCCTGCCAGCTTCCCCGCTGGTTTTGGTTTTTGAAACCCTTTCAGGAAGTTGCAATTAAGTGCTTATTTAATGATCCATGATCCTCGCTTAACAATAGCAATGGGGACTGCAGTGATTGCCATTGCTTAGTCCTGCAGTCACGTGCCATTATGACTGAATCACTTATTGATGGAAATTTCAGTCTCAATCATAACTCAAGGCTTATATGTATCTTTTTAAAATTTGCAATAAAAATACATGAGAGTTCCTCATTTTTGTAAAGTTGGGACTCAACAATTGTTGAATAAATGGTTATTTATCACATGTGTGGTGCTCTGGTCATCTATGTTTTCCATAATATAGAACGAGTGTTGCTGTCCAGTTGAACAAAGCCATGTCACCACATATCAATATTATTTACAAGAAATCTTTATTCTCTTGATAAATCATTCAAACTTTATCAAACTTTATCAATCATATTAAATGTCAAGAATCATATGGCCCTTTATAGGTGTGTGTATGTGTGTAAATATTGACCACCTGATAGAAATATTCCTACATATCTGAAGAGACAGATAAATGTGGTTTGTATGGATGTAGCATGTAGTGAAAAACCATATACTTAAGTTTATAAACCATGGTTGATAGCATGTCAGTGAATCCCTTGCTTCTGATCTGTTTACTAAGCAAATTATTTACCAGTGTGTCATGGTCTTTTACTTCAAATTATGAGCACAAATTTGATTATTTTCCAACTTTTACTCTTGTGGATGACAAATAGTACAAAGTACATTTAAATACAGCATATTTGCCTTTGCTAGATCTTAAAGGGTTGCCAATTAAATTGCTCTGATTCTTGAATTCTGGTTCAGTCACTAGGTCATGTTCAATTCTTTGTGACCCCATGAACCACAGTACACCAGGCTCTCCTGTTCTCTACTGTCTCCTGGAGTTCGCCCAAATTCATGTTCGATGACACTATCTAACCATCTCATCCCCTTCTCTTTTTGCCTTCAATCTTTCCCAACTCAGAGTCTTTTCCAATTAGTGCTCACTTCTCATTTAGTGGCCAAAGTATTTGAGCTTCAACTTCAGTATTTGTCCTTCCAAAGAACAGTCAGGGTTGATTTCCTTTAGAATCGACTGATTTAATCTCCTTGCAGTCCAAGGACCTCTCAGGTCTTCTAGCCAATATTTCTAGTCTAAAATATTGTCTGCCTTTCCTAATTTAATACCTTATAGAAGAATTAATCATACTATGAATTCTACAAGTTCAAATCCCAAACTAACTGATGGATTGGTGAAGGCACATAAACTATAAAATCCCACTACGATAAGACAAAGATGTCAAGGCAGAAAAGTTTCTATTGGGAATTTTGTGTTGTTTTCTTTAGGTATATTTTAAAATGGGCATACAAGTAATCCTTGTATAATGATGCTAACTGGAAATGGAAACTCCTACATTAAGCAACATGGTCATGTTAAAAATCACATGACTGCACCACTGGTGATGTCAGTTCCAGTTGCCATCATTAAATGAGGACAACACAAATGTTAAGCAAGGACCTCAAGACTATGGTTTTCTGCAGGTTTCTCCATTACCTTTGCTTGTGGGAAATTCACGGGGAAGGTTGCAGACCATGATTATGTGACTATATTCATAACCACAAGATAAGGTCATTTTACTTGTTCAGTGATGTCACAAGTATGAACGGTCACCGAATAAGTGATTTTTTTCATTATTCTTTCTACAAATAAATTAGACAAAAGTTATCTTTATATGTCAAATATATTATACTTTTTATTATGTCTTAAACATTTTATTATAATAAAGAAGTGGGAGTAGGAAGGTATTCTGCTGTTATAATATAGCAATGATACACAGAATTTAGCAGAAACTATCATGTGAACCAACCCGGCGCTTCTGTTACTACCTTGATGACAAAGGAAAAGGAAGAAAGGGAGGCATTTCTCTATGTCAGGAGTCTCCAACCTCAGGGACCACCAAACTCATAATTTTAAATCCCACAGGCCACTAATATGAATTTTGACTGATGGTGGCTTGCTGATGTTGGTGGGAGACAGATGATTTGTAAACTCTAAGGTCTGAATCCAATCATTGTGAGTTTTTGAACAGACTTCAGTCTAAAAACATCCCCACACTATTTGCTTTCCAAGTATCTGATGGAATAGACTGCAGCCTTAAAAAGTTTATACAGATAGTCCTCAACTTATGACAGTTGTGCCCCAAAATTTCTATTGCTAAGCAGTTAACAGTTAAGTGAATTTTGCCTCATTTTATGACCTTTCTTGCCAGAGTTGCTAAGTGAATCTGACTTTGCTGGTCAGAAGTGCTGCTGTAACTTCAAATGATCACTAAATGAATTGTTGTAAGTCAATAATTCCTATATTGTAATATATTTGTCTGTCTATAAAACTATTAGCTACTTTCCAAACACTTCAGTACTAAGGTTTTGGAAAATCTAATGTAAGCTAAATCTAAACACAGGATGTTAAAAAATGTTAAGCAAGTACAGAGCTACCAAAAAATTTTGTAATTCATATTGCTTGTAACTGAATTTGCCATTTCATAAAATTAGCAACAAAAAAATTAGATCTTTTCCAGAAAATCTTTGCTTTGATAGTTTTGTTCTTATACTTACTAGTGGTTCATTTTAGCCAACTCTGGATCTCTTTATAGAGTTTATCAGAAGTCTGTGTTTTTGCTTTTTGCTGATAGTAAGAAATTGTTTTTAGAATGAGCTTGTTATTTTCTTAAAGATCTTGGCTATGCAAGTAGTTATATAATGTGTGAATTGCTATTCATTTTCTAAAAGATGAAAGAAGAATGCATAACTCAAAATTATTTAATGTGGTACAGAGTGGCTGAAAACAACATGACATAGATTATTTGTTCTAAATCTTTAAAAAATGAGACTACATACTATATTGGCATAAGAGCATTGGATGGAAATTGTAACATTCCCTTTTTTATTCATAAAAATCACCTGGTCAACTTTGCCTGTGTTTGAAACAATTCACATGTTGCCAAAAAATTATATATTGTGTCCATAAAATATCACATAGAGACTTTATTTTTTATCTTTTCATCAATACCATTTTGGGCTTAACAGATTTGTTCAGGCAGTTTATTTTTCTTTATCGATTCTTAAAATAAATCCATTTGTTTCTTTTCGATCTGTGCTGTTAAGAGGTAGTTATTATAAGAGTTTAACTTTCAATAAACAGGAACAAATAAGCAAGATTATTTAAAACTATATAAACAGAGATCACTAGAATATTTCCAGGTTAAAGCAACAATACTTGGAATCCAGTAGACTGTATGATGGATGGCTTGCTGTTTCCACCAATTTCATTTTGTTGCAGTGCATTCAAAACTAAAAAGAAATACCTAAAACCTGACAAAAAGCCTGGAGGTGTCAACTGATTTGAGAAAAATGAATTCAATGCCATGCCAATTTCATACCAGTAGGACTAGCTATGAGGACTGGGGTCAAGGAGAGGTAGTTACAGCTTTTCTGACTAACTCAAAAGAGTTCTTCAAGAACATACACAATGAAAAGCAAATTGCAATCAAAAATTCAAGAGCCATAAAATCTAGAATAATATTGCAAGAAAATGGATTCAACTAGTTTGAATTGGTAGTGCCCCAAACTTAAAACAAATGAATACAAAATAATTAGTTATTTAGAATACAATAAATCTCTCCTAAGCATCTTGCGTTCTCTTAGGACTTTATCCATTTGGTGAAAGGCTGTATCAATAAATGTGCTCATGCCTCTACAAATAAAATTATTTTAACTACCGTGATTGGCAATGCTCAGGAAGAGGAACATTCACATTGTAAGTCTCTGTATGTCAAAGTTGCAAAGTTTGCTTCTTTTCCAGTTAGAAGATTAGATAGGTATGTGATGTCTTCCTCTTATTTAAATAATAAGCTAAACCTAGATTTTACAAGTCATATTTACATGAGATGCTTTAATCTTCATCATTTGGTGCATATGAAAAACCCAGGAAAGCATCTGTTGCACTGGAACTGCTGGTAGCTAGATCATGAGTTTGGATGAGGGAACTGGGAACAGTTTCCTGAGTGAATTCTGGGTCAAAATGTCGTAGATCAGCTGGCCCAGCCTTTAAAAAAATATATTATTATTTAAGTTTTAGGCAATAATAACAATAAAGTAAATAGTCATTCTTAAAACCAGAGGGTGTAGAAGGAGAGAAACACAGCAATGTTTTGGGATTATGCTGAATCCTACTAGTCCATTCAACTTTATACTGAGTTGAATTTATGTTACGTTAGGTTCCTTTTATTCCTTTCACATAAAACACTTCGAAGTCAGTCAAACATTCTGGATTACATACATTACATACCATGTTTCTGAGACAAAGTGAGAGGAAGGCCCTGGGTTATTTGTCTGGGGAATGGTGTCCCAATTATTTTCCATTCACTGGTGGAGGGGAAGGGATAGAGGAAAGGAAGCTATTTATTTATTCTATTTATTTATTAAGAAAATTTATATGACTTCCCAGGCAACTTGCAAGAATTAAAAGATAACTACTTGTTTTATGCTCCTATTAAATACATTTTTTTCTGAAAAATACATTTAGCACTATGTGTAATTAGATTTTTAATTAGTTCTAATAGGCAAACTGAGTAAACTGTGATTTCTGCAAGCCATTCTTTACTCTGCAACAATTTCCAGTTTTTCTTTAAAGGCAAATTGCAGTATCCCAAGATGGTAAATCATGTGAATTGGCTCAATATTTCACATGTCAGGAAAATCTGTAACAAATTAAGAAATGTAGATCCATAATACCTGAAAAGCACTCAGAATTGTTAGCTTTTTCTAATATTTCTTCACAATTTCACAAAGATTGCCTATAGCATAATAAACCACTTACCACATTAGGATCAAATGGAGGAGTGATCTTCTTATTATATAAATCATCCCAGTTTATTGGAGCGAAGAACATATGGTTCTTTATTTCAAGCTGAAAAAGTAAAATAAAGATGAGCTGCTATCTGCTACATGTTTATCTATACCTAGCTGCAATGAATCATTGATCTAAATTTACATACTGTAAATAGTTTCCTAAAATACATTTACTAATTGTAAAGATAAACAATTGTACATTGTTATACAGAAGCTCATTGTACCAAATATGTACACAATTAAATCCTGGTATGAACTCAGGCTCAAGCCTACTCAGTAGCAATAAGGGCAGCAAGTGTCAATGTTCCTCCTGTAGGTTATCAAAACACCAGATTACTAGAGAAACCACACAACTCCCCCTCCCCTCAAGTATTCTGTCTCTGTATTGCAAAGATATATGAAGCAAAAGCACAAGGCTGCCAACTTGTCAGGAAAAGCCCAATTAATTCCCAATCCTCACTCTCTTCAAATCCCCATCCCTCTGGTAACTCCCAGATCATCAGGCTTCTAAGATGGACCGTTCTAATAGGTTCCTTGCTTTGGCAGAGGTCTAGGAAAGCTAAAATTCTCAGTCTGAGTAGAAAGTGATCTGTTCATGAAAGAATAAAGACCAGATCAAATTATCTATCTATCTATCTATCTATCTATCATCTATCTATCTATCTATCTATCTATCTATCTATCTATCTATCTATCTATCTATCTATCTATCTATCATCTTTTTTGTGGATTCACAAATGGAGGCTAGGGACTTACATACTTTTTTAGGTAATGGAGGTTGAAATCACCCTAAAACCTATTTCTTGAAGACTCTCTCATGAGCCCTAAGGTCCAGGAGCTCACAAAGGGCCATTGAGGCAATCAGGGCACCCTAACTTGTGTCTATATCACAACCTAACATACAAGCAGTTGGAACTAGTCACCTCAGCTGACTCAGAATTCTTTAGGGATTTCATAAGCTTCACCTTCTAACACCGTGTTGGCGAACCTATGCCATACGTGCCAGAAGTGGCATGCAGAGCCATTTCCCCTGGCACGCAAGAGATCACCTGGAAGAGCCCCACTGCGCATGCATGTGGTGCCGCCCGACAGCTGATTGTCGGGTATCTGGTGCGCATGTGCAGGGGGCAGAGGGGGGTATGCGGGATATGAACGTACATGTGCAGGATGTTGTTGCACGCAAGAGGGGAATCGCACATGCATGCACAAAGACATGCAGTGCACGAGGGAATTGCATGCTCAGATGCACAGTGCTGGCTGAAAAGTACAGTACATTGAGATATAAATGTAGAAGCAGAAGTACATTAAGTGTGTAATGGAAATGCCCATTAGTTTTCCTTTTTCTGTATACTATTCTGTATACTATGTCCAGCCTTAAAATTGATATAGCAAAATATGAAAGTTTCCATTAACCTATTGAATATATAGCCCACTCTAATCTTCCACTTGTACTGCTTAAATTCCAAATTATCTAGTTATTTAAGTTCTATTATATATTTATTAAGCAGCAAACTGTACAGTATTTGTAGCATTCCAAAATGCAGAAATTATAAAAATAAAAAACTGTGCTGGATGAAAGTGAAGATAGTGGAGATACATTGATAAAGGAGTAGCAGTGATGGGGCAGAGAAAATATCAGAAATAGTGAAAAGAGTTGTGAAATCTCACACACACTGCTACAGATTTAAAATACTGCCAAGTAGGATCGAGTTTTAGCAGGACAAGATGCCTGGGGTTCCAAGAATAAGCAGTTATCACATACAAAATCGGTCTTGGTTCCAAGCCTCTTCTTCTGGTCTTTATGAAGGAGTCCTTGTAGGATATCACAAGCTGCTATGGTCTTGGTTCCTTGAATCTGAAGTGGTTTGTGCAGAATATTCTCATACATCTGTGACATGTCTCGGCTGTAAAATGGAGGCTGACAGTAAAAATAGGAAAAGGTCAATAGCATATAGTACAATGTAAATTTGTATCGCGTTTAGATAAAATGCAATTCATGCTGTTTCTTATATAAGTTTAATGAAAGAAATGTATGCTATTATAGTTTGTTTAAAATAAATTACTGAATAAACCATTCAAAAGTTAGACTACCATATTTGTCTGAAATGGTAAGTAGGGGGCATTGAACAAGAAGACCTCCAAGGTCTCTTCTAAATTCTATTCTAAGTTCTATTCTAAGTTCTATTCTATTCTATTCTATATTCGTTGTAGGTGAAAAATACAGGGCAAGATGGCAGCAAACATTTACAGGAAAAGTGCAAAAGCTATATGTTCACAGTTTAGGTTTGATAGCCCTAAGGAATAGCTTTATTAGTAAGATTAAATGTGTGTGCTGCACAATTAGTTCATTTGTATTAATATAAACTGATCCAATCCTGCTTCCAAACATACAATTATCAACATGACTGATATGCTGACAGACTTAACATATGCAAGAACTCAAGCACCCTTTAATTAATTGATCGACTGAGCCACCTGGCAATTGATTTGAAGACACTGTTATCCAAATTCCACCTATGCTGGAATATGATAAACATGGCTAATTATACTAGCATACAGGGATAAGCAGCACAAGATAGGGTTCTAATAACACTCTGAGGCAGTAAAACATGGCAACATGAAGATGTCTAGACTTCAATTCCCAGAATTCTTTAGCTAGGCTGGCTAGAGGATCCTAGAAGTTGAATTCTAGACAGCTTAAACTTTTATGTAAAAAACCTGATGCTGTTTCTTGTCCCTTTGTCTGAAGTTTGTTTATATATTAGGATGAAAAGCCATTCCCATTCCCAGGCCATTTTAGTCTCCACTTCAGAAGCAAAACTTACCAAGCCAAATAGCATTTCATAAAGCACAGCTCCAAGGCACCACCAGTCAACAGTTCGGTCATAAGGCTGCTTTTTAAGTACTTCTGGAGCCAAGTACTGTAGAAATATGTGGAAATTTTAATAATAATATATCATTATATACACAAAGGATTGCAATTACTTTCCCAAAAGCCACATTTATTTTCTTTATTGGAAGTAGTACAAAAAAGTATGTATTTAAGTGGTAATGATACATCTATATGAGTATTTTTTTAAAGTATGCCCTGAGGATCCCTGGGGACTTCCCCAAGACCCCACAGAGGTCTGTGAAATAAAAATTTGAAGATATTTGCAAAAATTTAAAACAATGGCTCTCTTGTCATTGTTATTTTTTATTTATTAAAAATATGAGTTTTTCATAATTTTTTAAAATTAATGTTAATATCTGATGGCTTGAATACTACCATATTAATTTACAGGATTCAACAGATAAATATTCTACATGCATCAATTTTAATTTTTGATAGAATAAGTATCAATAAATACAACCCATGGACACAAGCTCTTTTGGGAAGAGCTTTTGGGAAGAGCTTTTTCTTTATTTTAAAAAGTAGGACAGGTTCCTGAGAGTAAAAAAAATTAAGAAACACTATATCATACTTCTGGTGTGCCACAAAAAGTAGATGTTGTTTCTTCTGGCTCCATTCCTTCTTTGCAAAGCCCAAAATCTGTCAGAACAATGTGACCCTGAAGGATTAGGGAGAAATTTCAGTCTTCTTGATATATTTCAAAATAGACAACAAAACAAATAGGCTTTTTAAATCTGGAGCTGGTAACAATGCCCTTTGTTTTTTTAGTAATATTTTTATCAAACATAACCCAGGCAACTGTGAATCCTGAGCAGAAGTCCACAAGCAAAATATTAGTTACTAAAAACTAGCAACTTGCAGTGAAACTCAGAAGCAGTGACTGGGGAAAGCCTGGGACCATTTCACAAGTCATTTCTCACACATGACATGCTCTTAATTATACATGTCTCACACTTGACACAGCATGCAAATGTTTCATCATAAACTACTGGAAACTATAGGAGGTAGTTGTTAGACATTACTAAATCTGGTCTCTCTTAACAGTGACAATTTTAATTTTCTCCATACAACAACACTAATAAACATACCTGACAATCCAAAAGAATATTTTCAGGTTTCAAGTCCCTTAAAAAAAGAGAGAACAAGAAAGGAATTTATGTTTATATGGTACAGCAGGGACAGACAGAAGATAGATCCAGATCTCTTGCAGTAACGTATAGATTCCCATTCAGCCATCCCAAATGCAGTGCTCAGACAAAGAAACTTTAAGACAGTCTGTATAGCTTTCAAACTTCTTGAGTATATCCTTAATGTATTTTTTCAATATGCTAGACTTCAGTTCCCATAATTCCTATGCAACCTGATCATATCATCTGAGGGATACCTAGCTGGGAAAGACTATGTTAAAATGATTGGTATGCTCCAAATTATCATTTTCAACTAATGATTTCAATTCACTCTGAAATCCATTTTGTGGTAAAGCGATAGTCTCTATTGGAGCACACTTTGACATATGCTGTCTGCTTGCTCTCTGTCTCTGTCTCTCTCTGTCTCTCTCTCTGTCTCTCTCTCTCTCTCTGTGTGTCAGATTTTTATTCCTGGCAATTGCCTAGACAAGTCCCATTGAGTTTTTGGCGAGGTTTCAGAAATGGTTTTTCATCTCCTTCTTCCTAAAGCTGAGACATTCACTGCCCCAAGGTCACTAAGCTGGTTTCATGCCTAACACAGGACTAGAACTCCCAGTCTCCCAGGTTCTGGTCTGATGCCTTAACCAGTACACCAAAATGGCTCTCTATGGCATGCTCTAAAGATATCCAATATAGCAACACTTGGATTTGTCAGAGGGTCTTGGGGGCTTTTCTCGGACAAACATATTTCTAAATAAATGCAAAAATCTCAGAGAAACTCGCCCCATGTTATTTTGCTCACAGGCAGCCAAACCTATTCCGTTAATTCACATGTTGATATGTTTTGCAGCAAGCAATAGGATCAATACCTGCTCTGATGCCAACATAATTTACCTGTATATGATATTCAGTGAGTGAAGGTAGCCCACCGCACTGGCCATCTCTGCTGCATAGAAGCGAGCACGAGGTTCACGAAAACAGCGCTCCCTTTGTAGGTGGAAGAATAACTAGAAACAGAGAGAGAAAAACTTAGGAAAGCAGCACAATGTTTCATAAACCCTCTTTTTATTTAACACAATCAAAAGATAGCAATAGCACTTAGACTTATATACTGCTTCTTACTGCTTTATAGCCCTCTCTAAGCAGTCTACAGAGTCAGCATATTGCCCCAACAATCTGGGTCCAATATCATACACCCTGCTCAAACAATTTTAGCAGTTTCATTTCGGCATTCCCATTTGGAAAGTTGAAAGAATTATTTTACCCACTTTTTAGTAAATAGATTTTACTTTCATTAGTAACTTTTCATTCCTTGGGGAGTATCGATATTCACTTAGGGGAGGACTAGAACCTAGTTTCTAGTCCAGCACTTTAACCGCTATACCTTGATGGCTGTCATTTTCATGTATTCTTTATTATTAGTTTGGTTGTTTTTTTCATTGTGAACTGCTTCAAGATACTTTGACATAGGAAATAGCACACATATGTTGCAAATGATAATGATGATAAATATTATTTATACAACCCCAGTTATGTAACCAGATCACTGCCTAATTTTAACACAATTTCATAGGGAACTGCTCCAGTATTTTATAAAGGTAGTTCTCCACTTATGCCTGATCGCTTGGTGACCTTCTGATGTTATGACAGACTCCCCCAAAGATACTTACAACCTGGTTCTGAATGTCTGACAGCCACTACCCACTGCAGTCAAATGACTGCATTTTGGGTGCTTGGCAATTGGTCCCCATTTATGGCCATTTTCCAGCATCACACAGTCATGTGACCATGATTTGTGATGTTTTTGATGAAAATCGACATTTATTTCCAGGTTTTGAGAAAAAAATCCCATAATGAACATTAATGACCTTAATGACCACAGCATTTGTTTGATGACTGCAGTGTTTGCTTTATAGCCACCATGTTCACTGTATGACTGCTACAAAAAAGAAGTCAAAAGTTGGTGACCTGCTTTAGGGACATCACAACTTATGACCATAATTCCAGGCTCAATTAAGGTTGTAAGAAGGACTAACTTCAATTTTAGTCTTCTGTCCAAGGTTGATTTAGTTATCATCCAGCCATGCACTGAATCATTCATAGGAGTGAAGGAGAAAATGTCAATGCAGTTTAGATTGAAAATGAAATCTGCCAATGATGCTAGGATTTGTGAAAAAGAGCACAGACAGGTACTTGCCTCTCCTCCATTTACATAATCCAGTACAAAGTAGAGTTTCTCCTTGGTCTGGAAAGAATAGTGGAGCCCCACGAGGAAAGGATGTTTCACATTCTTCAGGAGCACATTGCGTTCTGCCATTATGTGGTTTTGCTATCAAGAACCAAGAAGGAGAAACATGCAAATATGCAGGGTAGTTTTTTTAAAAAAAGATGTAGCAAAAAGAACTACAGAAATTGAAATCTCCAATGATACTAGGATTTGTGAAAAAGAACACTTTGGAGGAGGGATCATTCAAATCTACTCGCTGTAGAATACCTTATGCCACCAGACTTGAAATTCTAGAACTAGAAAACCTTGAATTACGCCGTCTTCGGTCTGACTTAAGCATGGTATACAAAATCATACATTGCAATGTCCTACCTGTCAATGAATACTTCAGCTTCAACCATAACAACACAAGAGCACACAATAGATACAAACTCAAAGTAAACCGCACCAAACTTGATTGCAGGAAATACGACTTCAGCAATAGAGTGGTCAATGTCTGGAATACTCTACCCGACTCTGTAGTTTCTTCCCCAAACCCCAAAAACTTTAACCTTAGACTGTCTACTATTGACCTCACCCCTTTCCTAAGAGGTCTGTAGGGGGCGTGCATAAGCACACCAACGTGCCTACCGTCCCTGTCCTATTGTTTCTCCTATTCTTTTATTTTTCTTGTATGTAACCATTTCATGTATTCACAACTATGTATACATTTATACTTATTATCTTGTAAACAATTGGCAAATCAAATAAATAAATAAATAAATAAAATAAAACTCCCATGGGGCCAAAAAAAAAAATGTTTTTACTTGCTACTTTCAAATAGCATCTTTAGCAGAGAGTGGGTTTTTTTAAACAGACTGTAGAAAGGAAGAAACAGAGTTAATGTAGCTCTCCTTCTATGCCTTTTTTTGCTATAAATTGAATGTATTAGAGGAATCCACTAAAGGCATGTGGATGACATGGCTTTCACACCAAGTATTGTGTGCTATCTGCCAGCTATTGATAAGGTTCTATATGCCCAACTTACTTTTCCTTCATATTGTTGTCAGTTTTACCTCAGAGGCTTAAAAACAGAACAGAAGAAAAGCATACAGGAAAGTCCATTCTTATTGATATGGAAGGTTAAGAAGGAAGTAGAGAGCAAATCTGGTTTCTGGGGGTTGTCAATGTTTTTTGGGGGGCTGGGGGGGCTTGCAATGTGCTATCATTGGATGGTAGCATAACAACACGAGAGATCATTACAGCAACAACTGCAGGGGTTTTCTAATGCACGATAGACCTGATGGATAGACCAAGTTCCTAACTGGATCAGAAGACAGTAGCATAAAATAGTTCCTAAAACCAATAAACTATTATCATTTATTGCTACTAAATTCTTCATAGAAATATATACATGCAAGCATATGCCTATCAACATAACCATTACACATGCTAAAATATAAATATCTGTCATTTGGTTAAAAAAGATCATACTACAGAAGAAGGCAGAAGTAGTAAAATATTCTGTACTCAATGTAAACAAAATATATTTCAAACTGACCTCTTTTTTCTTAAGGATGGACTTTTTCTGCAAAACTTTTATAGCATAGAATCTTCCATCAGACTTGTGTTTGGCCAAAAGGACCTGCAATAGAAATGAGAGACCAAGAAGCTTTCAGTACCAATTTTCAACTATCCCAGTTGGCCTGTTTTAGAAGCACAATGCTAGCAACCAAAAAAAATCTATGTGATATATATTAACAGCACAAGAAATATAGAGAGTTTGAAAAGAGTTTGTTTCTTCTAATCATATCAAAAGGAGACATCTGTTCTGAGGGGGGGAAATTGGAGGCAAAAACCAATACTTAATTGAAAATGTTTAATATTATAATATAGAAAAATGGCAGTAATCTATGACTTGCTAATCCATTCCATTTATAAGTGTTTATTGCTTTCAATATAACAGGCTAAACTGAGACATTCATTTTAAAAAGTAAAATACTCTGGAATTTCTAAATGGAATTTAAGAAATGGGACTTTTAATATGGAACAATAACTAAGCCTGAGGCCTTTACATGCCTTCATCTGGTATGCCAGCTGTGCCAGCTCTGCTGTTTCCTAGATCGGAAGGTATTTTGGATAATCCCTCACATCCTGTTCACTTTGCAGCTTGACTACTGCAATATACTCTACATGAGGCTGTCCTTGAGGACTATATAGATGCTTCAATTGATCCAGAATTAGTATCAACAGTGATGGTCTCGATTCCTTTGATTAAACAATACAAACTATTGAGACCCCAGGAATGCATCTTCTCTGTAGCAGTGCCTGCCCTCTGGAACAAGGTTTTCCCCAAGATCTGGAAGGTCTTTACCCTATTGGTGTTTCAAAGAGTCGTGAAGACTTGGCTCTTCACCCAGGCCTCTTGCAAGGGTAATTGAAGCTCCTTTCTGGGCAGAAAGTGAAAAACTAGAGTAATCTGGTAGACATTGTAGGAGGAAAGCTGAGTTAATCTATTGTGGCAAAAAAAAATCAGAAGTCTGGTAGCACCTTTTAAAATAAATATTATTAAAAGACATACGCTTTTGTGAGATGCATTTGATGAAATGAACTGCTACTCATGAAAGCTTATGCCTTTTAGTACATTTCATTAGTCAGAAAAGATGCTGTCAGACTCCTGATAATAATCTCAGTGAACCCGAGCTGGCAGCAACAATAAAATCATTTCACTGGAGTACTGATCTTTTAGGAGATCAATAATACTCTCAGAGAAATAGATGATTGAAATGCCTAGTCAAACACCATCATCACCACTCCACAAATGCCTGTCTGAATTATCAGAAGAAATACAGAGCAAAGGATCTTAAACCAGAGAACTCTCGGTGTTATTGTGCCTATGGATCTTTCTTCCTTTTGTGGTACTGAGCCAAATAGAACTTGATCCTTTTTCCAAATGAAATCTTTATTGTGATAATAGATCAGCTTAAGGTAGCTGGTATAGAAACAATTTTTTTAAGCTGAAAGATATAAAAATAGTATACACAACATAGGGAGAGTGGGGTACACAGCATTAGAAGGGATAACAGATTTACCAGAGTATAATTTAAAAGAAAATAAAAAAGATATATAAACATATATACTTTTTAATATCTTTTACCTTATAAAATAGGTAATTGTTTGTGTTCCACCCTTATTGTGTCCCACCCTTATTGGCAAATAAATTTAATAAATAAGTAAAACAATGAAAGATGTCTTTAGGCTATTTCAGTAGTCATCTAGGGATGAGAGAAGCAACATAATAAAAACATGTCCCTCAAAAACGATTGGTAAGGCATTTACACATCATTACAAATAATGTACAGGGATGAACCAAGAGATGCATTTCTAGACATCTTGAATTTTTTTGATGTTTTAAAGATATACTCTCATTTGAATTTCCCTTGACACAGTGGCAATCTGAAAGATTAGGAGCCACAAATAGTGCTTTGTGCCTTGTTATATGGAATAGATTCATTGAAATGCCAATCATCATAATCATTAGTAGCAGAAGCAAATCCACACTTTTTTATTGTAAATATGGAAGCAAGTTTGGCTTAAGGCAACTTTCTATGAGCAGTTGAAAAATAAATTATATTCCTGCCCATTCACTCTCATTATTTTTTACTACATTTATATACTGTTCATACAACTCTAGGTGTTATGAGTTAAAATTGGTTTATTTTATTACTGAAGAAAAAAAAATCCCAGAAGCACTTTCTGCCCTGTTTTCCACAGAATAATTTAATAGTAAGCATTTCTTACGAATAAATAATCAAGAAGTTGCTATGTTTCACGCATACAAAATACAGTATATGGCCTAAGGTATCCATCTCACTGTGCCTTATGATTGGACTATTCTGACTGGGAAAATAGCACGTGCAAATGTTACATTAATTCCCAAAAGTCAAAAGCCATGAATGAAAAACTATTTGGATCAACAAGCGGTCCACAAGAAAACTTCCCAAACTAGGTTACTTACTTTCCCAAAGCTTCCTTTGCCAATTATTTTTAGGAAGTCAAAATCAGTTGGCTTGGCACTATTAGGGGGGAAAAAAGACAAAATAAATACACCAAAGGCCTTCTTCTATATTAGTTAGAACTTTGTCCTCTACCTCTAAATCAATCATAATACATTTTTGCAGCGTGGATGATAAAATGGATCTACAAAGGCTGATAAGTTTAGAGTTGTATTTTACTTCAATTTCTCTCCCAGTGTCATTCATTCCAGGGGGCTTATTTTGGGGTGTAGGACTCAAGGCACAATAACTCTTTCTACTAACCCAACCCTCCCCCAATAGTTTCTTACTTTCCCATAATCTGCTGTTCTAGTCTGGCAAATGGTTACCCCTGCCCAAAAGCAAGCAAAGAAGTTCAGGATGTAGATACTTACTTTCCTTCACCCGTGAAGGCAAACATGTATGTTTTATTGGCTGAGATCAGAGGTGGTATTCAGCAGGCTCTGACCAGTTCTGGAGAACCAGTAACGGAAATTTTGAGTAGTTCAGAGAACTGGCAAATACCACCTCTGACTGGAAATTTTACAGTATCCTTCCCCTGCCACGCCCACCAAGCCATGCCCACAGAACCAGTAGTAAAAAAAAAATTGAATCCACTGGCTGAGATGTAAAGGTTTCATTGTCTGTGAGCTATTACAATGCAATTCCAAGGTCAAAAAATAATAATGAAGCCCACTACTGGGCTCCAGGTAACCTTTGTGTAAAATATTAACAGTTAACTCAAGGCTATAATTTTATTCTCCCCATACCCCTCCCCATCATTAAAATACACTGTGGTCCCTGCACGTATTTCTTGCTTGTACTACCAATGAATTATTAGCAGCCTATAAGAGAAGGTTTTACTGGAGCTCGAAATAGCTAGCCTTATATTATGGAGTGGAGTGGAGTGGAGTGGAGTGGAGTGGAATGGAGTGGAATAGAATAGAATAGAATAGAATAGAATAGAATAGAATAGAATAGAATAGAATAGAATAGAATAGAATAGAAGAATTGGAAGGGACCTTGGAGGTCTTCTAGTCCAACCCCCTGCTTAGACAGGAAACCTTATACCATTTCAGACAAATGGTTATCCAATCTCTTCTTAAAAACCTCCAGTGTTGGAGCATTTACAACTTCCGGAGGCAAGTTGTTATATTGGTTAATTGTTCTAACTGCTAGGAAATTTCTCCTTAGTTCTAGGTTGCTTCTCTCCTTGATTAGTTTCCACCCATTGCTTCTCGTCCTGCCCTGGGGTGCTTTGAAGAATAACTTGACTCCCTCTTCTTTGTGGCAGCCCCTGATATATTGGAACACTGCTATCATGTCACCCCTAGTCCTTCTTTTCATCAAACTAGACTATAATTCTATAATATAGAAGGAAAACCATCAATTTCTTTGTATTCCATAGTGCTATGAATGGTCTTTTCCATGGTCTTACTTGGGATTAGCAGATGGTCCAAGGTTGATATTGTCACTTGGTGATGGCTGTAGATAGAAAACAAAAAGTCATGAAGTTGAGTAACAATTGTTTGCAGGCAGACCTTAAACTATAACCATTTGTTGAGTAACCATTTGAAGTTACAATTGTGACATGAAAAAAGTGACTTACTACCAGTCCTCAAACTTACAACCATCATAGCATCCCCATGGTCACATTAGCAAAATTTGGGTGCCTGGCATGTATTGCAGCATCCCAGGATCATGGAATTGCTACCTTCCCAGCTGGCTAACAGGAGCAAAGTCAATGGGAGAAGCTGGATTTGCTTAAGGACTGCATTCCTCACTTAACAACTGCAGTGATTTGCTTAACAACCATGGCAAAAAAGGTCATAAAGTCACTTAACCACTGCCTTGATAAGCCATGGAAATTCTGGTCCCAAATGTGGTAATAAGTCAAGGACCCACCTGTACATTGGCTAATTGTGGCCACATCTATGAAAAAAAGACTGAAGCTACCTAATTGCAAAGAATGGTAAATTTGCAGAGAAACCCATACCAGGATAACCCAGCAGTTCCCCCCAACTCGGTGTTCTTCAGATGTGTTGGGTCTCAGCTCTCATAATCACTAGCCAGTCAGCAAATCCAAAGGGGCCACCTTTGGGCAGACTGGCCTATGATGGATAAAATTGTTTTTCTCCCAACTGATCTAAGGCAGCTAAGTAACTTTGCCCCATCTTCTCTTTGTTCAAAATTGTCCCATCACCGATACTTTTAATGAAGATCTCAGCCCTTACCTGGCTATTGTGCTCTGGGCTTCTGGAATGGTCCATTAAAACAGCTACTCTTTCAGCACTGAGGGTTAAAAAGAGAATGATTAACTGAGAAAAGTGGAACAAGACTGAGACACTGAGACTCCACCATTACGTCACAGGTCTCATTTAAACCCTGGGGGGTTAATTTGGCTGTCACAGTTAAGAAATAAAACTTCTTATTAAACCCATAGTCTAACAAAGCCAGAACAGAGCTGTTATTTGTGATAACAGTTGGAATGGCATTCAGCCATTTCTTGTCCTATTTTAAGTGAGGATTAATTAAAACCTTGTCAGCAAATTAATCTATTTTTTCCTGCTTTTATCACCGAATAGTTAGAATTGTCGAGGCAATTTGTATACTTTACACACTTTTACAATTAAAGGTGTAATTAGATCTTTCAAAGTCTTTTTGAAGTTTTCAAAGCCATCTCTTTACTATTTCCCCACTGTAAATCCACCCCCAAGTTACAATTAGCCCTTAATAGATACTCCTGTTGTACATTTCTCCTCCTTGTTCCCTGTGAAATTATTAGCAGACTACATTCAAAGAATGACATTTTGTAACAAGGAAGGATTAACTGCAGAGTATCTATATATACTCTGAAAACTCTAATCCTAACATTTTTTGGAGCAAACTCCCACAAACCAAACATGAGACATTTCCAGTTGTAAAGGCAAAGGCTAAAAAAAAATAATCATTTGGCAGTTCCACGCTAGCATATCCCCTTATTTCTTAAAAGCAAAGACATTAAGTAAAAGTGCCACATTTCAAAATATCCTCTATAGGCCCCAGAATTAAGTCTCATTTTCGGGTATCTTACTTAAGTCCCTTACTTACATCTGCCTGACAAAAAGCTCTCCTTGGAAGCGGAGCAGTGTAACAAAGCCATATTGAGTAACAAATCCCAGTTTGTGCAAGTCGTGGTTCCCTCTGCATCATGCCTGTGCCAGTCGGCTCAATTCACTGCTTATTCCTGGTAGGAGGGCATCCTCAGGCTGAATTTTAAAGGAACAGCACCCCATTGACAGAAAAAAAACAGATACTCACTAGGAGCACAGCCTGGAACTGGAGGCCTTGATGGTCTGTTCCAACTTCTCTCGACTTTGTTTTATGAAATCTACAGAAAAAGGGAGTGGGGAAGCAGGGAGGAGGAGTGGAAGTTAGCAAACTAAATAAACGCTTCAGGTGGCAATGTGATCACAAGAAATATACACAGAGGCACATTTGTTCTACAGTGACCTTGCCCTTCTCATGCACCTACCCGTAAGTCAAAATAAGCAGTCTTCATGAGAAGCAGAAGCAGACCTGTTTGCTCTAGGAAGGAGCTTCAAACTTTACTCAGAGAACAATGCAGAAACAAATTGTGAAACCAGGAAGAAATGATGTCCTAGAAGCAGTAGCCTCCAGTCTCCCTTTCGAATAATACTACCAGAACTGGCCTGCTTTTCTGAGTGATACATATAGATCTCATCATATGATAGAAGAGCCACTCTTGAATGCATATCTGGCATGCCTATACCTCTCAAACTCTCCAAGCATTTTGTGAACACAAATATAAGACCACCAACCCCTTTATCTCAAAAAGTGATAACAAGTCAGTGGACAATTCCCAAATCAGATAAATGTGGTATTGCTGGAATACAGGTAGTCCTATAATTGAGACCAAAGTTTATGTTGCTTTTTGAGACATTTAAGTTTTGCTCCATTTTATGACTTTCTTGCCATGATTGTTAAGTGAATCATTGCAGTTGTTAAGTTAATAACCCGGTTGTGAAGTGAATCTGGCTTCCCCCATTGATTTTGCTTGTCAGGTGGTTGCAAAGTTGTTCCCATAATCTGGCAACACTGCAACCATCATAAATATGAACCAGTTGCCAAACATCCAAATTTTGGATCCCCCCCATGAACATGGGGGATGCTACAATGGTCATAAGTGTGAAAAATGGTCATAAGTCACTTTTCAGTGTTGCTGTAACTTCAAACAGTCACTAAATGAACTGTTGTAAGTTGAGGACTGCCTTTACAAAGATTTTTCTAAGCTCCCTTTCAAGATAAAGACAGCTGACAATATAACAGACATTAGAAATAAGAAAATCTATACCCTTGGTAATATACTGTCATATTTTAATAAAAGCGGTCATTTCCAGTTTGCTCTGAGCACCATGTGTGCCTGTTGGATGGTATCTTGCGTTTTCCATTCATGAATCTGATTGAGGTTTCTTTTTGTTTTAAAGTTGGTTAGAAAATAAACAATAGGCATTGAACAAAATAAGCCACGGTCACAGCTGTTGATAACAGATAAACAGGGTATGTGCAGAAATTCTCCAAAAGGATTTGGGATATCGATTGGATCTCTGGAAATAATCTAATCCAGTTTGGGCTGCTTCTGAGTTAGTCACTTCTTCCTCTATAAATGGATTTTGAGCAAGATATTCTAAATATGGAACGACCTGTGGTTCTGTGAGTGCGTGCTGTGCAGCGTTCAAAAACCACCAATTTGAACCTAAAAAGCTTACCTTCTAGGGCAGCCCCGATAAGTAAAACAGCTGAGGCACGGAAATCCACTGTGCCATGGGAATCAGCTGAGCTCAGAAAGTCGGTAATATAGGACAGGATAGGGTGAGGTGGGTGGGTGGGTGTGGCCAGCTGATCATTGGAACTACCAGTTCGCTAGAACCAGTCTGAACCAGCAGCAGCCCCCCCACTATATGGAACCCTATTGCCTTACATAGCTGTCATGTTTTTTTTAAAAAAAAGCAGAATAGGATGACTTTTACACAAAAGCTAGACTTTATGAGGAGATCAAGTGTGATAAATGTCATAGGCAGTGCTAGCTGGAAGTCTCATCACTTCTAGGGAAGTTGGTGATAAGACATTTGCCTCCAGAGTCACCCTGTGACCACTGCAAATTTAAGTTAATGGTGATGAACGTAGATGAAGGTACAGGAAAACATTCTTGCTCCTTTAGAAAAGCAAAACAGATGTTCAAAACGTTCTCCCAATCTAATGAACCATGAAGAAGAATTTGAAAAGTAATACGAAGAGGAATTTGAACTATCTTTTCAAAGATGTGACAATTGGCTGGTAGAACTACCAATCAAAGAATGGCAACATTGGTCACCTCCAGTGGTGGGATTCAAATTCTTTTACTACCGGTTCTGTGGGCGTGGCTTGGTGGGCATGGCAGGGGAAGGATACTGTAAAATCTCCTGTCAGAGGTGGGATTTATGCTGGTTCTCGGAACTCCTCAAAATTTCCGCTACCGGCTCTCCAGAACTGGTCAGAACCTGCTGAATACTACCTCTGGTCACCTCCTCACAGATTATATTCCAGCAGGAGAGGAAACTATGAGAGAGGGTCTTGGGAAGTTAATGGAAGGACAGGTCTAAGGAAGGCTCAGATGCTAAATCTGGGAATACCCTCCTCCCCCAAATCAGGAAGCCCTTTTGTTGCTATTTCGCAAAAATCAAGCTTCTTTCTTCTTTTGCTAACTACACGACTGTGTTATACTGTATATTCCCACATTCCACACAATTAAACAACACAAACACAAAAATTCTAAGGCCTCAAAAGGGTTTTGCAGTTTCAACAGGACAAAAGAATAATAAAGGAAAGATTTTACAGAGCAAAACTTATATCCCACCAAGCAGTGGTGGGATTCAAATTTTTTTACTACTAGTTCTGTGGGCGTGGCTTGGTGGGCGTGGCAGGGTAAGGATACTGTAAAATCTCCAGTCAGAGGTGGTATTTGCTGGTTCTCCAAAGTACTCAAAATTTCTGCTACCAGTTCTCCAGAACTGGTCAGAACCTGCTGAATACCACCTCTGCCACCAAGTCATAATAGGATCTTTAAATCTCCAACTTGCATTATTCAGCATCCTGGAAACTGGTGGTTTTTTTAGTTCAATAGAACTTTTCCAAACACAATTCTTGGTAAAAATAAATCTGGATCTAACCCATAAAAAGTGCAATGAATCATTATAAGCAATATAGCTTTTATAAGAAATGAAAGTCTTTTTTAAAAAGCTTAAGGTACATCAGTTGTAGAATTCATGTTTAACAGAGTATGTCTACCGATAGGGACAAAAGCAGAAAGTCATAACATGCAGACACATTGTTCAGATGACATGTGTACTTTGCTTGTCAACTTTGCATGTGTCACCTGAACAATGTGTCTGCATTCCTATTATTTATACAAACCTTTGATATTTGTAAAAAATGCATTTAACCTTTCATTTGTTTGCCAATCCCTTTCAAATTTAATATGGAATTATATCATTATTTAAATGATATAATGTCTCAGAAAAGAAAAGACAAAAAATGGATATGGAGAGATATTCTAAGAGACTTCAATCCACCAAAAAGAGCTGGTATTAGAAAGGAAAAAAAGAACTATGCTTAATTTATAACATTTAAATGAAATGAAATCAGCATGGTTACTTCTCCAATATTTAAATATTTCTGTCACAAACTAGTGGATTTTCAGTGGTTTGGGGAAGATGTGTTTGATGAAACCTTATGCTGTATACAATTAGTCATAATTATTAATATTATATTATTAATATTATAATATTATTAATATTATATTATATTATTATTATTATATTATAATAATATTATTAATATTATGCTATAAACTTGCATGCACACATATACTCCTCTCCAAAAAAACAATGCCATGAAAAATCCAGGTTCAGCAATTCTTATATATTTTGGGATTATATTAGTTCCATAGTCCCCATGATCTGCTATTTAAAATAACACTGGTAAGGTTAATCACTACATCTGTTATCCAAGCAATTGTGTTTCTGTACTGTAAGTACTCTTATCATTATTATGGTTTAAAAAAATCACAACCAGAAAGATATGAAATCATTGAGGTGAAAAAAAATCTGTTTGGATTTCAAATAGACCTTCCAACCTCCCATCCCACAGTATACTGTATACTGTATACACATTATCAGTCAATACAGAAAGGGCAGAGGGGAAAAATCCAGGGAAATTTTTTATTGCTAAAGTTCTGCTGCATTCCTCTGTAAAAAAAATTACATCAGAATGGCAAAATCACAAAATAATACTTTTGTCTAAACAGATCAAAATCAGGGATCAAATGCAACGAAAACAAATGGCTCTTAACTGCAATAGTATTGTTTGATTCTTAGCTCTGATTTCATTTTTTATGGTCAAGGCATGAAGATGGGATTGCTCAAACTATGACTAACCTACACGTGACCTACCAATTTCAAAAGAAATTCAAATGCTTGGCATCAGTGAAAAGAAGTAGTCATTAGCAAGGAAGGAGCTGATCCATCTTAGTGGAATAAATTTGTGCCCAAATACATGCAGTAAATAACTAGCAAACTTCCCTGAAAGAAAACATTGGGTAAAATGTGTTTTAGATCCTCAGCACAAATCATTTGGAGCTAAAGAGCTGTGGTGATGCAGTGGTTAGAATGCAGTACTGCAGGCTAATTCTGCTATCAGCTGCCAGCAATTCGGCAGTTCGAGTCTCACCAGCTCAGGGTTGACTCAGCTTTCCATCCTTCCAAGGTTGGTAAAATGAGGACTCAGTTTGTTGGAGGCAATATGCTGACTCTGTAAACTGCTTAGAGAGGACTATAAAGCACTGTGAAGTAGTATGTAAGTCTAAGTACTATTGCTAAAGGGAATAACATGATCCATGGCTGCAGGCTATGAGCATCACAAAAGCTGCAGTAGAATCATTTCTCATAAATTACTGAACCTCACTTTCTCAGACTTCTCTAATTCACATCCTTAAGATTCCATCCTAATTAAAATTTTAAAAATCATCAATTAGTCTCGTGTCATGCAGCTTCAGTAAACCTAGTGATGTTTATTTAGCCAAACAAAAATAATGTGCATTTTTTCTACTGAATAAAAATCTTTAAAGCAGTGGTCCCCAATCAGTAGTGGTCCATGGCCTGTTAGAACCTGGGCCACACAGCTGGAGTTGAGTGATGGGTGAGTAAGTGAAACCAAAACCATCCCGTCCCCCCTCCCCAGTCCATGGAAAAATTGTCTTCCACAAAATTGGTCTCTGGTGCCAAAAAGTTTGGGGACTAACCAGTGGTGGGATTCAAAATTTTTATTACTGGTTCTGTGGGCGTGGTGTGGCTTGGTGGGTGTGGCTTGGTGGGCATGGCAGGGGAAGGATATTGCAAAATCCCCATTCCCTCCCCAGTCCTGGAGGAAGGTTGCTGCAAAACATGGGTGGGATTCAAATTTTTTAACAACCGGTCCTGTGGGCGTGGCTTAGCTGGTGGGCATGGCTTGGTGGTCATATGACTGGCTGGGCGTGGCCAACTCAACATCACTCACATCAAGGCATGCATCTCCTCGCCTAGCCTCTCATGACTGTGGGGATGCTACAACAGTCGTAAGCGTGAAAAATGGCCATAAGTCACTTTTTTCAGTGCCATTGTAACTTTGAATGGTCACTCCACGCAAGCAAAGTACCAGCAAAGGAGGAAAAAAAACTCCAGAGAAGTACCTGAGAAGGAAATCTAGTCCTGCCAAGAATGTAATAAGAGTTAATGGAGAGGCAGTTTCCGTAAGCAACACCAGAATATTTCCTTCCTGCCTTCCTTAAAGGATTAGGCCAGTAATTTCTTCTAACAACCGGTTCTCCAAACTGCTTAGAATGTTAACAACCGGTTCTAGAGAATAGGTGCGAACCTGTAGAATCCCACCCCTGCTGCAAAATCTCCATTCCCTCCCCACTCCAGGGGAAGGTTACTGCAAAATCCCATTCCCTTCCTACCCCACTAACCTGCTTTCCAGCTCCGTTCTCCTATGCAGGACAACAAAAAAAGACCAGCCAATCAGCTGGGACTTGGGAGGCAGAGAATAGATGGGGGCAAGGCCAGTCGGAGGTGGTTTTTCCTGGTTCTCCGAACTATTCAAAATTTCCGCTACCAGTTCTCCAGAACTGGCCAGAACCCGCTGAATACCACCTCTGGGAACAATCGTTGCTTTCAAGTACATCCAGCAAATGATGAGGTGAATAATCTTTTTTGGGGGGGAAGATCACCATCCACATTCCTTCCCTAATAATGCAATGGTCAGGACTAAATGAGTCGTGAATGGGACAAGAGGAAAAAATGGGTGGAAACATCCATTCTCTTTCTGATTCTTCTTTTGTCTTCTTTTCAGCATTCTCTTCTCTGTTCCAAGTTGCACCAAAGGGCAACATTCTCAATTTGTAGAGTTTTTGAAATTTGCTCAAGAGTTGTATAAAATTAGCATAAGGATTGGGTTTAGCATAAGGACAATCTGGCCCTATCCTATGTAGAATCAATTCAAAATAGTTATGATTTTCAATACAGAATGCAAGTAAGTCCGGATACCCTTTCTCTTGTGGTTTTTTTTTTTTTTTTTTTGGCAGGTTCATGAACTGGATAGAATGGGGGTGGACCAGTCTCACATGTTCCTGCCTAGTACTGCCAGCAATCATGTTGACACTGTCAGCAGGCTATTGCTAAATAGTTCAGTTTCAAATATGCCATGACTCAGAAAAATTAGGAAGCAATGCCTTATGGTCAGCCAAGACAAAGCAGTACAGGATGTTCTGCAACATAATTAAATCACCGAAAACCCTTGTAAAAAAAACTTTTTAATAATGGAAATAGCTCCCCCATTAGCAACTTGCTAACATAGTCATGCCACCTTTGTGACAATCGGAAATCGTCCATCTAGAGCTCTGGCAAAAAGAAAAATCTGTACTTGATGCATTGACCAGATTAGCAATCTTTAACAACAATAAAAATTAAGAACCCCCATATGGGCTTTCTGTAATTCTGAT
This sequence comes from Notechis scutatus, assembly GCF_049901735.1. Lineage (NCBI taxonomy): Eukaryota > Metazoa > Chordata > Lepidosauria > Squamata > Elapidae > Notechis > Notechis scutatus. The sequence goes on from NC_142011.1 coordinate 30,963,277, forward strand.
TACAAAGGGAATCTATATTGTTTTACACTTTGTGATATGGTTCGGGCTATAATGAAAATCAGGAAATAACACATACAATCAATCAATCCACCACCCCCATTCATTGTTGCATGTCATCCATGGGGAAAAAAAAAAAAATTTCTTGGCTGCTGTGATAAATCCTGAAAATGTCCCTCTGAAGGTGCTGCTTTAGAGGGATTCCACAGTTAGGGCTGCCCCAAATTCCTCCATTAGGCTAGACACGACCTGGTAACTAGTCTCCTGGGTGAGAAGGAAATTCTTCTTTTCTTCTATTTTAGAAAAGACTCCAAAGCTATGACTCACCAACTTTTCTTCGCTTTAGTCTCTCTGGAGACCATCACTCCCCAGATTGTCCAGTTCAGTTTATGTGGCTGTTCCATCTCCTTTGCCCCAGTCTGCAATATTTGAATGCCACATGGCTTTTCATCTACACTAATTTTTGGTATGCTGTTTAGCTGGTGGCTCCTTGATGGGTGGCGTACAGTTTGCTGTGCCAGGATTTGACTCTTTTCTCTGCTCACTTCCTGAATCCTGTTCCTTAAAAAAATGTCAGCAAAATTTTTTCTCTGTCCTTTAGATGTAACCATTATAACAGTATTCTCAAAAGCTGAGAAAGAAAAGGGAGTGAATAAAATCAGGCAGTGGAGAAACAGTTGGACATTTTAACCTTATCTCTTAAGCCTGGAGATTCAGACAGGAAATCTAGGAAAAAGAAATTCAGACAGCTTAAGAAGCCTACTGTAAAGCTGATTTCTTTTTTGTTTCTAAGTTTCTGTATGCTAACCTCTTTTTCCTGTCATTACATTTCATAACTGTGACAGTATATGAATTTTGCTTCTTTAGATATACATTGCTGTGAACAACATTAATGTTGGAAACCCAGTACAGTATTTTGTATTCAAGATCTAGATCATGGCAACTGACCCATAGGGAACACAGCTGAAGGCTGAACAGGTTACTAATAATCTTATACCCCTCTTCTTCTTCCCAGAAGACAAACTAAAGAGTGAAGACTGAAGATTTTATCCATAGGACAAAAAGAAGTCTTAAGTCCTGCCTTCTAACTAGAAAAGGTGGAGTTCCTGATAACTCCATCTTTAGTGATCAACAACAGAGTTAAAACTTGTTCCCAGATCTGGATGAATCCACAGATGGGAAGGATCTTTGGAACAATTCTGTTCTTCATATCTGATTATTTTGGAATAGTCTTAGTTAGCTGCTCAGACATAGCTTTTTTTGTTTTTGTTTAAGTAATTATCCTTAACCCAACTCTTGAATATTTGAGTTATAAGATATGCCACTCTGTTCTTCACATTCATTACAGCTGCACGAAAGCCCCAATACTTTCCAGAAACTGCATGTAGAGGTAAGAAATGATGGGTAAAACTATTCAAAATTTCTGCAGGAATTTTGACAAATGACAAATAAAGTTTACATTATAGATAGTACAGTTAATAAGTGATATACTGTTTGTAATCAAAGAGATAGTATCTATCCTGGCATGAAATTAGATTTTTATGCTGCCTCAATTGCCATTTGAAAAGACAAGACCATCTTTTTGGTACAATTTAATTCAATTTATGCATTTGTACAAGTCTCATATTAATAGCCTCATATTTCACCAAAAGCAATCCATTACTGTGGAGAATATGAAATGTCTCTTTGTTCATCCACCCACCTATCATCCATCCATCCACAGGTAGTCCTCAGATAACAGCCATTTGTTTAGCTACTGTTCAAAATTATGACATTACTAAACAAGAGTATTTATAACTGGTCCTTGAAATTGCAACTGTTAGAGAATTCCCGTCACAATATTATTGCAGTTGGTAGCAATCAACTCATAATTATGAACCATGGTGGTGCAGTGCTTAGAATAGATACTACAATAGTACCATAAGCTAATTCTGCCAACTGCCAGCTGCCTACAATTCGGCAGTTCCATTCTCACTGGCTCAAGGTTGATTCATCTTTCCGAGGTTGGTAAAATGAGGACCCAGATTGTTGGGGGCAATATGTTGATTCTGTAAACCGCTTAGAGAGAGCTTTAAAGCACTGTGAAGTGATATATAAGTCTACATACTGTTGCTATTATTATGATGGTTGCCGCAATCACATAATCACCATCTGCCAGCTTCCAATAAGCAAAGTCAATGGGGAAATTGGAGGTAATTGAATATGGTGATAATGTGGTATGCTTAACAACTATGCAAGATTTGTTTAATGACAGCTGCAACTTTCTTCATTAAGTCAGCATGGTCATGTGATGTCACACATTATGACCGTGTTGCTTAGTAATGGAGTTGCAAATCTGAATTACTTCATTAAGTGTATCTATCTTTTTTCTATTTTTCACAAAGAGGTAGCATCTGAAGCTGATTTCCCAGTAGTCACGTGTTCTATATTGTCTACCTCACTATGTTTTCCAAACTTTATTGCAGTTACAACCAGATGCATTTCATTAAAAACTTACTAAAAAGTAATAATTCTGACCTCCAGATGATAAGCAGGGAGACATTTTCCCTATAATCCCAAAGGGAGAGCAATCCATCCAAGCTGTAACTGCAAACAAGAGTTGGCTATATATTTGAAGGCCAGCCAGGGGTAAAAATGTTTCAAAAGGCTCATGTTCCTGCAATCACATTTTCTTTAAAATGATTGACCTTGAGCATCTACAACAATACTCCAGATGATATAGTTATCTCTTGCATTTCAGTTGTTATTAAGAAGAATATATATCATATTTTCACATCATGTTTATCTTAATGTTAGGAACTTATGGGCAATGTACAGCCCGAGTTATTTGCAAGATGAAAACCAGCTGATAAAGCAGGGCATTACTGTGTTTATAATACACACACACACACACACACGGCATATAAAAGTCTGCACATCTCTGCATGTTCTCATATCACTGTATCATTATTTTCCTTTTCATTGTTTATTCTATTGCTCCTTTACTACCGTTATGTTTACATTTCTTTTCCTATCTTCATTTTTATTTGTGTAAGCCACCTAGAGCAGTCCCATGGTGAAATAGATGGCAGAAAAATTTAAGAAACAAACAAATAATCACATCATCACCATATTCAATTACCTCCCAATTTCTCCATTGACTTTGCTAATTGGAAGCTGGCGGATGGTGATTATGTGACTTCGGCAACATCCTTCTGAGGTTGGTAAAATGAGGACCCAGATTGTTGGGGGCAATATGCTGATTCTGTAAACCACTTAGATAAACATTTTATATAACACTGCTATAAATCATTCTTGCAAATCTGGATTGACGTATCATGATAAGCCAAACCACAACAAAAACAAATTGTTATGCAAAGACAGCCATTATCTCAGGTTTACTTTCTGGAAGTGAACATGGATTACTTCTTTTAAGTAAGTAAGTAAGTAAGTAAGTAAGTAAAGAAAGAAAGAAAGAAAGAAAGAAAGAAAGAAAGAAAGAAAGAAAAAGAAAGAGAAAAAAAGAATGTTCTAGCAGCAACATAAATGGACTGAATTACAGTGGTTATGGGTACACCATTAGGGGACTTGAAGGGCCAGATTGGAGATAGATCTTTCTAGACAAGTTTATGCATGTGGTTGCTAGGAGGCAGCAGTATAGCACATAACCAGCCAATAAGCAGTGCTACTTATACTACTATACTAAAAAAAAAGGTAGAACAGGATAGTTCACCCTGCAATTCCTTCAGACCCAATGTTAACGTTTTAATTAGAATACATCAATTTTTGTGTTAACTGATTTTTATCACTTGCCTATTCAGTCATATGACACATTTGATAGAAGCAAAATTCTACTTCAGTTTTTATAGAGGCAAGATTATAGATTCCTGTCATCATTCATAAACAAATATTCTATTCACAATCTAAAAAGTGGTTTCTTGGGTCCATCTTTGGCCATTAGGATTTTTTTTTGTCATCTTCATTTTTTAAAGTAAAAACATTAATAATCCCAATTAAATCTTCAGAAATCGTCTTTTCATATCCCCTTTCAATGATATCCACATTATTGTGAAATTCTACAACTTTAAAAAAAACCTTGACATTTCTGACACAAAAAAAAATGTAACTCAAATCTCAACCCTTCTAGGCTAGTTTTTGGATAATTCAGGAATTCCATTTAACAAATTCCAGATTAGTGTTGAGGAGGACAAAGTTGAATTGAGGATATGCTTTCATGAGTCTAACCTTTTTTTTCTAATGGGACAGTAAATAAACTAACTCCAGCAGTTAAATAAATATTTGAGCTGTTACTGCTATTCCTGCAACTTACTAAGGAAACTGTCCAATCAAATCCATCTGAAGATTTATCACAGTGGAGGGAGTATTTTAGAATACTGAACATTTAATATTAGTTGCTGAAGCATTTGAGGAAGAAAAGTTGCTGACTCCATGCTTTGCAATGGATTTCTCAGAGGCATATTTTTGGACACAGTTCTAAAAACCAAAATAATTTATGCTGGGTGAGAGCTGCTGGTACAAGCAGGAGAGATTCTCAACTTGTAAATAAATTTTATACAGATGCATCTTTTTCAGGATTTCCATGATTGTGGTTGGTTCGGCACACTTGTTTGCTTCTCAAGAGAAAAAAAAGTAAAAGAAGCCATTTTCCAAAGCAGTCATGCAAGCTGAAAAATTGGCTGCTGTAACAAGATAGGAATGTCACACATATTTGCATCACAAAACAAATCTTTTGAAGGCTCCATGCACCCCAAATATATGATAACTGAATTCCTTGCAGACTAAGATATTGATGAAGTTTTTAAAAACCCTTTGATCTGCTCCCCTTCTTTTAATAGTCTTCCAATCTGGAACCAGAGAAACCCATCTCCACCCATAAAATATAATGTTTCCTTAAAGGCAAGTGATCACCCACAGGCAGGAATCTAATGCTGGAACCAATCAACGTTTAAAAGGCTTGGGAATTTAGCACTTCTGCCTGGCTAGGAAGATCTTTCCTGATAAAGGAAATAAAATATTTCCTACTTTCCTCTAATCTTTTTTCCCCTCCCACTCATAAAACCAAATATTACATTTGCATATCTTTCACCAAAGGCTTGGAATCCTATAAAAATCTTGCCAGCATGCCAGTTTGGTGTCAGCTTCCCTCAAAAACTTTGTATTGTTTTGGGAATAATAATAATAAACCCCCTTTCCAAAAACAGCCAGCTTCCGCATCTTGATTGCTTTGGGGCTTGAAAGAAACCCAGGGAAATTCTCCCAACAATATGTAAAACATCTTCTTTTGTTGCTATGATGATTTTAATCAATATGATTTATTCCTGGCTGACTTTCTATGAATATGATCCCAGAAAAATATATGGTGGAGGTAACCATATGGCAACATGGTGCAACAAAATGCTTTGGAGCAGGCTTCAGTATGCTATTAGGGATTTATTTACTCGCATAGTTATTTCACTACAATGATGCCCTCAACTCTATGAGCCCAGAAAAAAAAGCAGCTTGTTAAAGGAGGTATTAACTCTTCGGTACTCTCTAAGCTTGGTTGTTTTCTTGCTAGCACTGATGATGTTACCTAGTTTGGGTAGTGAAACATCTGCAAGAAAACAATCAAGCTCAGAGAGCATCAAGGCCCCCTCACTAACAAGTAAGATGTGTGTATTCATAAAACTCCAAAGCGGCTTCTCTATTTTGTAACTGAAGTGCTTCACACCCCTACCTCCAGGGAATACTTGTGCCCTAGGCCAGACTCAGAATCTGAATCTCAGAAAACATACCAGAAGAAAACAATGGCAAACCACTTCTGCATTCTTACCAAGAACTGTCTATCAAATTACCAGGAGTTTAGTTCAGCTCAAAGGGCACTTACTTGCTGCTCTGACATTTCATCGTTAACTTACATTACTTAATAGGACATACTTGTTAAATGAACTGGAGTTTAGGAAAATATTATGGATGTGTGCATTGAATTTGGCTAAACTCCGGACTACAAAGAAAAACAATAATTCACATCAAAATGTTGGTGCACTAAAGTGGAAAAGATCAGTCTGAATTCTGGTTTTCATTAAATTTTGACAGTGATTGTACCTCCACAGCATTGCAATGCTTTTGTGATTTACATAAAGACCATGGTGGATTGGAAAGACAAGGGATCACAGCACACATCAGGAGAAGTGACATGAAAGAGCAAGATATACAAAAGCTAGCTTCTTTGTCAAATTATTTAATATTTTACAGAACATCATTTTTCATGGGGTTCTTTTTCAGGTTTGGGGTACTTTTGCCACAACAAATTTTAGACTTCTCTAAATTCATCATCACAGTTGAAGTAAATAATAAATGGAATCCTCCTTTCATTCTTTCCTGTTTTATACTTTAAAAATCTATTTCCAAAGCTTTCTTTTTTAGCCATATATCTGTACATATTGTATATTCACCATGATGTAGCAAGAGCAATGCTAGGATTAATTTCCATTCTAAGTCACCAGTATTCAGCCTGGGCAATAGCCCCAGCATGCTAAATGAAGCATAATATTCACTGTTTAGCACGATTCAAGGTCATGGCATAAGGTTAACAACAGTAGAACCTGACTAGCAACTTTTCTCTATATCTCAAAATCACTCCAAGTCTAGTAGTTAGTAGTAGTTTTCCCTCCAATGTCACCTGGTATATAACAATAGGAAAGAATTCTGATGGATACCAGACACTGTACTTCTAGGGAGAACCAGAAATGATCATTTAATTTGCAACTAAAAGAAATAATGAGGTTCCCACACAGACTATAAGCAATAGATTGGGTTAATGGTCACCAAAATATATTGGGTTCTATTCAATGGTAGCAGCTACTTCTATGAATCATTGCCCCCCTTTCTAGAGATACACCTAGAATGATGATCGAAGTACATGCTGTCCCTATGGACCTCTTTTCCAAAGTGGCATCAAATACTTTACTGTAAATTATTTGGGGGTGGGAAAAGAACAGGAAAAATTCCATACTCAAAACTCTTCCCCACCCTTCACACATTAATTTGCTACAGTAAAATCAAGCTTGCTATAAAAGGATATTAAATTCAATAATAAGGGATTGTGAACTGTTAGGTTTGTAGAAACAGGAGCCACATACTGGCCACATATTTAACAGCTTCTACTGGAAGTTAAAATGAATAAAATAGACTGAACTTTTGGTTGCCCAAAGAACTGGACATAAGTAAATCAATACTATTAAGGGACAAAAAGATGGACATCTCAGATCAACCAGATATTGAGTACAAATTTCTACAAAGCAGCTAAGAAGGAATACAGGTACCTACCTTTCTATCACTGATTGTTATAGAATCAGGGGTGGGATTCTACCAGTTCGCACCTATTCACTAGAACCGGTTGTTAACATTCTAAGAAGTTCAGAAAACCGGTTGTTAGAAGAAATTACTGGCCTAATCCTGTAAGGAAGGCAGGAAGGAAACATTCTGGTGTTGCTTACAGAAACTGCCTCTCTGTTAACCCTTATTACATTCTTGGCAGGACTAGACTTCCTGTCTCAGGAAATCTCTGGAGTTTTTTCCCCCTCCTTTGCTGGTACTTTGCTTGTGTGGAGTGACCATTCAAAGTTACAATGGCACTGAAAAAAGTGACTTACGACCATTTTTCACTTACGACTGTTGCAGCATCCCCACAGTTATGAGGCCAGGCGAGGAGACGTGTGCCTCGATGTGAGTGATATTGAGTTGGCCATACCCAGCCAATAACATGACCACCAAGCCATGTCCACCATCTAAGCCACGCCCACAGAACCGGTTGTTAAAATTTTTGAATCCCACCCCCTATAGAATACATTAGTTAACTGGACAAAACTGAAAAGTCTTATTTTAAGTATGCCATCAGTTTTTGATATGTTAGACATGAGGTAAATAATTTATAGTCCATGAACTGTAGACGGTCCCAAATACTTTTTAATGCAATCCTCAAGATAATACTGCTCAAAATTCTATTGACAACAGAATTCTTTCCCAATGCCTCTTAGGAAATTTAAAGAAAAGTTTTGTAAAGTAATATACTGTAAAACATGGCACTGACTGATATTATATTGCATTCCTAAACATTATTCTAGAACTACCCCTGTCACTATGAAAGCATTAAGGAGAAAACAGGTAGTACATTTAGCCAAACTAGTACAATCAATAGAACTTGGTGGGAACACCAATATCACCCAGTCACTCTTTTTCATTTGATATCACATTTTTTTGACTCAAAGTCACTAAAACACTGTTCTAAAAATATTAAAACAGCAGGGTGCTGAAGATATTGCAACAGGTCAAGTAAACAGATGCATACTGTATAATAAACTTTTAAAATGAGTTTTTAACTCATCCCATATGTCAGCTTGAGTAATTTGATGATTAGTTAGCTTTAGAAAAGTAAAAACAGAACAGTCAAACAGTAAAAAAGGAAAATAAAGTACAAAACCAAAATGCATCAAATAAAATAGGTCTTTAAAAATAACTAAATTTTAAAAAATAAAACTGATAGTGGAGTTATTTTTAAAGGTTTTTTTAAAAGCAGCTATTAATTATTTTCATTAACCATGCATCTGTACTCTTAACTCAGAATAGAGAGAGTAGTAGCTAGAAATTCCTGCCTCTCTGTGTAAACTTTATGCTGATTTCTGCAGATAAAGCTATATTTAAAAGCAAAGAGCAAGGCTAATAGATTTTTTCCACACTGTTGCCACTTTACAAACTCTATCACTTTAATACACTATTTAAATGCATTGAAGTTTAATTACCAGACTTTCTCTTATAAATTAAATCCCATTTCATTTATAAATAAACATATACTAAAATGGTAGAAATCAAGCCATTTTATCATTCTTAAGCATCTGTGAAAGTAAATTATAAGGTAACTGTTAACCCAGCAAATATTAAGTGTTTGAGATTAAAGATTGTATCAGATATATTATCTTTCATTAGTGGATGGTGAAATCTGCTGTACTTTACCTTTTGTCTTTCCCAGTGTTGTGAAGAGGGCTTGTGCCCCGGGTGAGTGCATGGAGTCAGTCTGGGAGGGTGGATGTACAAATTGAAGAAATTCTTTGACAAGTTTGTCTGTTGGCCACTATCCTGTTAGCTAGGCAGAGAGAGTTGTAGTATGAAGCTCCTTTAACTTATGTCCTCTTGCAAATGTTAAGATCAGCTCTCCTTCAGTAGGAAATGAAGCAAGATGTTATTATGCATTGGCTAGATGCCAGCAACATCACCTCTACACAGGTGGAATTTCACTGCAATAGTTAGAACACCCATTTTGAGTAATTACATAATTTTAATAAAAGTTCCCTTTCAAACTACTCTGAGGTGAAATGGGATCAGTTTATGGTATGGTTTCCTAGGTCAGAGGATGAGAAAGAGTCCAAAGATGGCAAACACTACAGAACACCTAATAAGGTTATGCTAAATCACCCCCTACCATGCTTCATCCAGAGGCTGAGTTCCTGATGAATCCTTAGGAGAACCAGAGGTGCAGAAAGTTGATTACATGGGAGTAGGTTGTTACTCATAAGTAATCCCTCTGACTGATTAACCCTGATGACAGCAATTGGTACTGAGTGATAACTTTGAAATTAGATTTGTAGAACCATCCAGTGGGACTACTAGGACACCTGGCTTTTATACTCCTGATCCTTGAACTTCTGTAGCCTCTTTCTCAAATCTCTTTAACTGAACATGCTGTGATAATTCTTGTTAACGTTATGTCCTCATAACAGGAGCTTTTTCTCATTCCAGCTGAAGAAGCTTTAATGTTTTCAGCTTCAGGTTTTAAAGGAGGGCTGTAATGAGAACAATTTAGAATATCTCATTGCTTATGCAGTTGCTCATGTAATGTATGGGATCTGACTAATTGCTATTAACCATTAGGCTGCTACAAGGCTGCCTAATGCCTTCCAGGGCTATTAAGGCTTAGGTTTCAGGAAAGACTGGACACCTGACTTCCACAGCTGCATCTACCTATGGCATACTGGAATTTTCTGAAGTGCTTTATTAGATCTCTCAGGTCTCTCTTGAGAGAGAGAGCTAATCTTCTGCTATACACATAGTTGATTGAAGCTGGGAGAAAGAGCCAGAATTGATCATTACAGATGTCAGTTCTGATACTATACCAATAAATTTTTTACTTCTAGAAACATGGGACTTTATATGGACACCTTTTGTATTGTTTATTACTTTAATGGTGGTATATGGGCCATTTTGGCAGTTCCTATGCTATTTCCATTACTTGACAACTTCTGATACTATCAGCCATAGCAATTCACTGCCAGCACTGCAGTTCCTTTTGTGGTGTCCTTACTGTATTATCAATTGTTCCCTATTATTTCACCTGTCTTCTGCTTGTGACCTATCAGCTGGGCTATTTTTGGACACAGATTTAACAATATGTCAGAATGACACTAGGCCCTCAGTCAGAAATAGCTAACAATTATTGTCAGTGAGCACATCTATACCTATTAATGTGATAAGATTGCTAAACATGCTACCTACCCTATGTACCTTACCTACCCTAGAAGGAGACCTATTAATATATATATTTTGTAACCAGCTGTTGAGGCTTGATGAAAAGGAAAGCAAAATTGGATCCATGTCATGCCCCTGGTGGAGACTGACTCTGAGGAAGAGGAGGAACAGCCAACAGGGAGTGGAAGTGTGGCTCCAGAGGTGGTGGAGGAGGCTGGGGAAGGGCAGAGGCTGGCTGAGCAGTCAGAGGAGGACCCAGGTCCATCCCCTATCCATCCTAGGGCACGCAGGGAGGAGAGGATCAGGGTAAAATGTGATGTATTCAGGAGAGGGCCATGATCCTCTTCATGGGTTGCAGGTGTGAGATCTGCATAAAAGGTTGGACCTGCGTGCTAACAGACGCTGGGGACTAATTAGTGTTTTATTTCTAAAGAAGGTTTATCTTGGTTGGTGTTCTTCCAACGGACTGTCTCTGGTTATCTTCCTGAAGTTGTCAATTATCTATCCTGGTCTGTTGAGGAACTTTATTCAATGCGGTTTGTTTTTGGTTTTTGCTTCATTATCGGCTCTTTGAATGTGAACTGTGTTTCTTGCCTTTGAAATGTTATTTTGAAAATAGTTTACTCCTCCACTGTGAACAATTAAACAGTGAAGCCAAGTTGAAGGCATTAAAGGACTTTTAGTTATGTTTTGGTTTTTGTTATATTTCTGAGATACTCTGGGTCATCACAATCTATCAGTTTCATTCTTTGACTTATTCTGCATTAAAATTGTAAGGGCAGTGCCACTTATTAGCCTCATGATAAGCTTCTCTAGTTGCTGACTTGATTGAGGCCTAACAGGGGACCCCCTAACAGGGATCCCCAGCCCCAGCCCACTACTGGGTCATGACCAATTTGCAAACAGGCTGCATGAGAGGCAGGCCAGCTCAACTTGTACAAGTCAAGTTGTGCATGGATGTGCTTGCCCACTGGCCTGCCACTCGCACAAGTTGAGCTGCAGGCGCATGCATGCTGGCCAGCTGCTTATGTGGCCCAGTTTGTTTCTCCCCCACCCCTGGGGCCGGGCTACCAAGGTGCAAAGCTTGGGGACCGCTGGCCTAGAAGACCAACCTTTTTGTTTTGTCACTGGTTGGATGGACTTGTCTGTTTTACTTTTTCATTGTTTTTGTTTTTACTGTTAAGCCTGTGTGGTTTAATTTCCATATCAGTCTGACATTTTTGAAATCATTTTCACGAAAATATGGATTCTGTGCATATCTATCTTAATGCCCATACTTATGGGCATTGTGCATGCCAGTTAGGTAATATTTGTATTTTTTGAAAGCATTTTCTGTATGCACATTTTGATCTTATTTCCTTATTTCTTCCTTAGCAATTTGTGGAGAGTTGAAATAAAAACTCAGGTTGACTCAATTAGTAATTATATTCATATATGACTATATAGTATTGTAAGTATGTTTCTTTATTCAGAGATATGTTTATAATCAACAGGTTGCTATTCATAGCTATCATAGGTGTCTGTTAGAAGCTGTGATAATGGTAAAGTGCTATTGTGTATATCATGCATGTAACATCATTTTCCCCCTTGTAGATTCTTATAAGTACTACACAGTTGTGCAAGTGCATGTTAGAATTTATTTTAGAAAATAAAATCAGTACATCTACCCTCACTGACAAAAAGAAATAAAGCACAGAATGTACAACCAGGAATCTTTCCTCCATCCTATTCCCAAATTCAAAGTTCAAGGTGCTCCCACTAATATAAATTACAATGCCTCCAAAGCCAGTGAATATCAGGTCATTAGCATTAAAGGGAAAGGAAGAAAACCTTGCCAAACCAGTTCTACTAGTAAGGCCACTAAGACAGTATGACAGTATGAAAGTATTGTTAGTTTATCATTTATATATGCTATTGAGCTATATATTTGATTATTAAAATATCATAAAGACAAAAATAAAATAGAAATATGCCTGGTCTATGAATGGAAGATAAATATGTAAACATAACTCATGATTCAATCTGATGTTGGCAAAAACCATAGGAACAGTGATGCCCTAATAATATTACAGATTGCTAAATTGCTGTTTAGCAAAAGTCTGACCTTTTTCCTCACTAAATCTAGTGAAGGAACTGTCTGTTTTTTCTAGGGCCTTGTAAAAAATGGAATGTCTTCCTATTGGAGATAGAGGTTTTGCATTGCAAGAGATAAACTGCAGTCTATTTTCAAATTCCTTGTTTGCAAAAACACATGCATAACTAGGACTGTGTTATTGCATTTAAAAATATATATTTGGACTTCAGTGGTTTAGGGACAGATATTACTGCCAGCCCTCCCTGCCCCTGTGCAGAGTTTGGAAGATATTGTTGTTACTTTCCACTGAGATGTTTGCTTTTTATATATAAAAGTAAAAGTATAAGATACATTGAGTGAAGAGAAAGAAAAAAAGCAACAGGAAGTAAAAGGGACCTACCAAACAGTTCTATTCCATCAGATCTAGGCTAGAAGTTAACTCTGAGTGCCAAATAAGCTATATTCACTATTTAAAGCATGCTAATACATAGGAGCAAACAATGGTGCATGCTTCTGCATCAGTGCTTGACTTTTGAATGGCACACAAGGTGACTACAGTCCCCAAAATAGGGGACAAAGAACCAGATAGCCAGGACCAGAGGGGGGAAAAGGATAATTGGTTAAATTAAAATTAAATCAAATTAAGCTATTATAATTATTCCTCTTCTGTCAGACTAACATTTCAAATTGGTTTGCAGAGATTTGAGAGGCTGTATTTATGGCTTCCACTGTTTATAGGCAATCCTAGTTCTTCAGGTTGTCTTGAAGATAGCCACAAGTATTCTCAGCTATCCTTGAATAAAGATGCAGGTTTCAGCTCATTCCAGTCCCCAAACAACTTTTTATTTTTTACACTTCTGTCAGAAGCACCAAGGCGTTTCTGGGTTAAAAGGATTAGCCAGCGACATCACTGTTGCCTGGAGGCATCCACTTGGTGGCTCCCTTCATGTCCGTGGCAGGAGCTGGAGCAAAGGACAAGCACCTGCCCTGCCGCATGGCAGCACTCAGTTCTCGAATGTGAGCACTCTTAACCTCCAACCTAGCGTTCTAGCCACAAGAGCCACTGTGCTCCCAACACCAATTGTCTGTCTACATACATTAAAATCAGCAACAGGAGAATTCTCAATATAGAAAATGAGCTTGAAAAGTGACTAGAAAAGTTATGTCAAGAAGATTTACAATTGCATTTGTACTTACCAAGAAGGAAAGACACAATTCTGTAGATTACAGTACAGGTAGTCCTTGACTTACAACAATTCATTTAGTGACAGTTCAAAATTACAATAGCACTGGAAAAAAATGACCTGTGATCATTTTTCACAGTTACGACCTTTGCAGCATCTACCATGATCATGTGATCAAAATTCAGATGCTTGACAAGCAAAATCAATGGAGAAGCTGGATTTAGTTAACAACTGTAGCAAGAAAAGTCGTAAAATGGGGCAAAACTCACTTAACAAATGTCTCACTTAACACCAGAAATTTTGGGCTCAATTGTGGTGATAGGTCGAGGACTATCTGTATGGATTGAAATCTATACTGGTGCAGTTTTGCTGTTATAATAGCCAAAGGAGCAGAGAGAAGAGAGGAATAGAAGACAAACTATAAGTTTATAAGCAAAATGCAGAGAGTCCTGCTGGGGAGTCCTGCTGTTCAAATAAATGGACATGAAATCCAACAAATTGTGGGATATTTTGAGACAAAGTTTTCACTATCTTCCTGGCTGCCTTATTCATATCATATTGTCAGATCTAGGTGTCATTACAGATAGTCTTTGCTTACTGATTGACTAGTTTAGCCACCATTGAAACTTGCAGCAGAACTGAAAAAAATAGATCGAGGACCGGTCTTCAAACTTGCAGTCATCGCAGCACCCCCATTGTCACGATTCACCCACATGGCAACTGGCATGCATGTACTACAATTGCGGTCACATGATCGTTATTTGCAACTTTCACAGCCAGCTTTTGATAAGCAAAGTCAATGGGAAGCCAGCAGGAAGTCGCAAACTGCAATCATGTGAGACCGCACTTATCCCTGGGGCACTGGTGATTTTCTTAATGACCACAGCGAAACTGATGTCACAAATCAGGGACAATCATAGGTTGCTTCACTTAACAAATGCACCCATTAGTGACATAGTTGCTGGTCCCAATTGTGCTTACTAAGTGAGGACTTGTTTTCCATTTGTTACACTGCTGAACTGCCTATAACTTTTGATCCTTTTTAAAAAAATGAAAATTCTGCAGCAATATATTTTGATGTCTAATACTGGAAACAGCATTAAACTGCAGAGTAGAACATAACTCTTTTGAAACCTAAAACTATTTTATTCAATTAAACTATTTTATTCAATGTAGTCTCTTCCCCAAACCCCAAAAACTTTAACCTTAGACTGTCTACTATTGACCTCACCCCTTTCCTAAGAGGTCTGTAGGGGGCGTGCATAAGCGCACCAACGTGCCTACCGTCCCTGTCCTATTGTTTCTCTTATTCTTTTATTTTTCTTATATGTACCCATTTCATATATTCACAACTATGTATACACTTGTACTTATTATCTTGTAAACAATTGACAAATCAAATAAATAAATAAATAAATAAATTGTGGAACTCTTATCCGAAAGGGCAGTAACTCTAATCTGAATTCAAGTAGCTTAGTTCTAAGTAACTGCTCTATAATATATATTCCATGATTTTAGAATTAGTTTTCCCAGACCTACTACTTTCTTAGAACTTTCTCCAAAATACATAAATATGAAATAGAGATAAATTCAACCTTACCTGCTTACGGAGGTACTGCCAGAAGGCTGGTTTCTCTGTGTCTTTCTAAAAGCAAAATAATTCCATCTTCTAACTATTGTGCCCTGGCTGTGTCCTCCTTTCCTGGTGTTTTTGTTTTTATAAATTAGTCTGAAGGTCAGAAGAACATGAGGAGTGGCTTATGCTGGGACGTAAATTATTACCCTGGCATTGCCTCTGAAGGGGATGAAAATTGAAGATAATGGTGATGGCAGAGGATAGTTGTTCTCACTGGAAGATTAGAAGCCAACTCAGCTTTCCTGGGAAAATGAAAAATATTTAAGTAAGGTTTGCTTTCTGAAAGCAATTCATATCTGAAACTGAGCTATTAAGATATGTGCTTCTTTTTAAATACCACAGAATGGCAATCTAGAACAATGTTTTTCAATCTTAGCAACTTTCAGATGTGTGGACTTCAACTCCCAGAATTCCCTGGCCTGGAATTGAAATCCACACAATTGAAAGTTGCTAAGTTTGAGAAATACTGGTCTAATGAGTCTGAATACAGGGAAGTTCCAATTAGTGCAATTAATCCCCTGAAATGGTCACATTATTTAATATGTACTATAGGTTTTGAGACAGTGATTGATACGAAGGCTGTACTATGCCACACTACAAGCAGAAATACAATATTACTGTTTTGACAAGAAATGATAAATCATGCATGATAAACTAGCTTTATAATGTGTTGACAGGTTTTCTGGCTGTTTAACCTTTGATAAAATTGAGTTCTGGTAAAAAAGAAAAACATTTTTTGCCTCAAGTAAAGATAGGTAACTACTGCTTATACAATATCTAGAAAGACTTACATCTTGAAGAAATTTGGCAGCATTCTGTACTTCAACCAGCAGGTTCTGACCAGAACTGGTAGAGGAAATTTTGAGTAGTTTGGAGCAGGGGTCGCCAACCTTTTGGACCTTAGGGACCACCAAACTCATAATTTTAGATCTCAGGGACCACTAACTGGTTCTGTGGGTGTGGCCTAATTTGTGGGTGTGGCTTGGTGGTCATGTGACTGGCTGGGCATGGCTTGTATGTAAATATTATAAATATTTATATAAATATTGAATTTTTTATATAAAAAAAGAGCAACTTTTACCCAAAATCAGGCAAAGCAGGCAGGCAGATTGAGTTGCTCACAGAATCAAAGATTCATTCAGAAATCTATCTATCTGCCATTGGCTAGCTCAGTCTGTCACATAAAATTTGCTTGCAAGCAAACTCACAAAATTAACTCACACCACACCATGCATGTATATACTGAATTTTTTATTTTAAAAAAGAGCAACTTTTACCCAAAATCAGCAAAGCAGGCAGATTGAGTTGCTCAGAATCATTCAGTGATCTATCTATTTGCCATTGGCTAGCTCAGTCTCTCAAATTTGCTTGCCATGAGTCTGCACTGAATTTGCTTGCAAGCAAACCTTCAGTCTTAAGGGAGGTTTGGTTGTACTTACAAGAAAGCAAGAAATCCAACCATTTCCTGCTTCCTAGCTAATCTAAATCTCCCGGCACAGCAGAACAGATAACGTTTGGAAAAAGGAAAAATAGCAATTTAGCAGACAAGTTTACCAGGTAGTGAGTAGGCGGGGAGGTTTCCCGCGGGCCATGTGGGTGGCATAGCCTTGTGTTTCTGCGCAGCCTGGATTAATTGCTTTGTGGGGGTGCTCTGGGGGTGAGATTTCTCTGCAGCCTACCAAAATTTTCTCACGGCCCACCAGTTGGCGACCGCTTGTTTGGAGAACTGGGAAATACCACCTCTGACTGGAGATTTTACAGTATTGTTCCCCTGCCACGCCCACCAATCCACACCCACAGAACTGGTACTAAAATAATTTGAATCCCACCACTGAGTTCAATGTTCTAATCTAATGGCTTAACTAAAACAGAACAATAGAGGGGATTTTTGAATAGAACAGAAATGTCAAGTCCACGAATGAATTTGCAAATACTAGTAAAAAGTTATCTGCATTTTATTGTCATTTGCTCTTCTTTCGATTTATATTGACTGTTTCCTAGCATGATTTGATTGCTTATTGTACCCTATGACAATTATTAAGTGTTGTACCTGATGATTCTTGACTCTTGACAAATGTATCTTTTCTTTTATGTACACTGAAAGCATTTGCACCAAGACGAATTCTTTGTGTGTCCACACTTGGCCAATAAAGAATTCAATTCAATTCTATTATATTTTTTCAATTCCTTACTTGCAAAATATACTATACAAGGTGTACAACACATACTTGTAAGACTTGAGGCAAGTGAAGTCAGCAGTTCCAGGCCAGATACGACTATTACACAAACATGTAACAATTATTTATTCTGGAAATCACAAAGAAACATTTTGTCATGTACTATATCCATTAATTTGGAAGAGAGGAAGGAAGAAGCCTCATAATTTAAACCTTTGCACTAGCAATGGACATTCCACTGTTCTATATGACTTCATTCTTATAGGCAGTAAAAATCTAGCAAAATACTGAAGAAATTTTTTAACCAAATGAAATCAAGAAATCAAGCTAAGGTATCATGTGGCAGATTCATGATTTAGTACCAAACTTAGATCAGGAAGCCTGACAGTATCTTATGGGGATTGTCTGGTAAATCATGTGCAAATATGGTTCCAATTCACTTTCTACTATGAGGTATGTGTGTGTATGTGTGTGTGTGTACATGCTCGTGGGAGCATAAAATCAATGTTAGACGTAAACTTCTAACTTCTTTTTAACTTTATATACAGTATGTTATCAGCATGTCAAATCACAAGTAATGGGAGATGAATTATTAACACAAATAAGCCCTGAGAACTTCATCTGGATCAGAATGTTGTAAGTTAAAAGTGAATGTGACTGGGGGCAGATTATATGTTATGCTCTAACATTGCATATGAAAATAAGTGCAAATGAAACTGAAACATGTTATCATTTTTTATTTTCAGGTCTAACTCCACCTAGTACTTATAATATACATTTCTGCGATAGCATTTTATGACCACAAATAGTCCTTGGATTAAGGCCACATCATTTCAAATCATATGATGATCAGATATCACATTAATATTATTTGGTCATCCCTAGTTTAATAATAATTTCAAGAAGTAAAGTGGTGTGTTTTTATTGGCAGAAGGCCTGTAGCATATTACCTATTAACAACTTGTTTAAATTTGATCAGAATCTTCCTAATCCAGAAATGAAAAACCTGTGGCCCTTCAGTTATAACAGAATTATATTCAGCATTCTTGAATATTAACTTTGCTGAGTTGAACTACTAGGAATTCAGCCACATTTTGGAAGTAATAAATGTTTTCAGTAGCTGGAAGTATAATTGATTTTCAGGCAGTCATTGACATTAATTCTTCCAATATTACTGCTATAGATTGTAAGTGTATCTTGAAAATGCTATCAGATATGCAGATATACTAATATCCTCAGACCCTGATTGTATAGTCTGATGGGGTCTGTCTGTCAAAACATAGACACCCACATGGTGGTATTGCCTCTGAAGAGACAAACTGCTGTCACCATTTAATTTCTGTATAAATATAATCTTTCTAACCCTCATACATTCTTGTAAAAATCACTGTATAGTAGATTAGGCTGAAATGGTAGTTGATTAAAATGGCTTCACATCTGGGCATATTTTAAAAAGTTTTCTCAATCCAAGTGCACTTATATTTGGCACTAAAGTACTGCTTGCTGAAATTCTCAAGCTGATTTTCATTCTGTAAATTATCTTCAGTGAAACCAATGAAGGCTTAGTTTGAACCAAGGGCAGAACAAGTTTATTGTGCATGAGTGGTCCAGCCTTGGATTTATTTTCATTTCTAGATTATAGTTCCAAAAAGAAAAAGCAAACAACGTAACAAAAGAATAGTACAGAAATAAGCCTTGTTTCGAAAAACATAGAGCATGTGAAAAAGAGAGGGTATTCTAAAACTGTCAAATTTATGTACTTTAATGTGTTAAATGATCAAACTTTGGGATTGCCACAAGTTTTCAAATGCATAGTAGTCAACGTTAAATGTTCAAGGATTTCACTTTGAGTGTATGCAAAGATTCATACACAATAAGAAAGTTTAAGAAAAAAAAGAGTATCTTATATTCTCCTCTATGCTGCATCGAGAGCCCAGGATAGGTTGACTCCTTCCTATGATGTCATTTAGCTGAGTCTGTACTAAGATATAAAAGCCAGCCCCCAGGAGAGACCCCAGCTTTTGACTCAGCTCCTTTCAGTCAGTAGCTGTGTCTCTGAAAGCATTCTGTTAGATAGCACTCACCAGCGATCTTCAGTACTTTTTCCTCGCTTAAAGCAGCTCCCAGGGATCTGGGCAGCTGCTCTTCCAGGAGAACAGGGCTCTCTCTCCTGCAACGTTGGGAGCAGCGTTACCAGAGCTCTGTGCAGGCAAGCTGGGCAGCGTCTGTAGGCCTCCCCCAAGCCTGCGGTTTTGAGCGATCGTAAAAATGATCAGCAAACCGATAAGAGCACAAGCTAGCTGATCGTGTGGCCAGTTGCTGCGTTTTCCCCTTGCTGACTTCGCTCGGGGCTCTGTATAGGAGCGATTCTTCGATCTCGGAGCCTGTTTCCCATAGTCAGCGGCCATCTTGGATTGAAGACTTCCACCACGAGGTGAGCAGCCATTTTGTAAGCCCGGGGGCCATTTTATACCCTAAGGGGCTTAATACAAAAAATTTCTAAACAGTTTCTTTCCAACGCAAGAGCCTTTATTCTACAAATGGAGCAAGATAAGGCTCAGGCAGAGCTTTCCCCACAAGCGGAACAGTCTCTTAAGCCCAATAGGAGAAAAAGACGTAGGCAACGCACCCAATCAGTCCAGAGGGAGATGGCTGCTAAAATCAGAGCTAAGGCTCTAGCCCCTAAGAAGGCAACTCAGGCTGAATTGAGGGCAGAGAAGCGCAGACATGCAGCCCTAGAGAGGCAGTTCAACAGAACTATTCAACAGAAGGGAGTGCAACTACAGCATGTTTCAGGTGATACTCATGGGCCCCAGCCAAGCCCTCCCAGGGGAGGAGAAGTTATCTATGAGCCTTTCCATCCTCCATCCTGGTCTCCTGAGGCTCTTGCTGTCCAGTCAGATCCTCAGGATTTAAGCAGGTCTGGGCCTTATGCCCAACAGGCTTCTGGGCCCTATGCTCCTCCCCCTCCCTCCAGGCCTTGAACCTCTCCTCAATCTAGGCCTGAAGCCACCTTCACTCCCACAGCAGCGGGCCTTCTGCCTTCTGCCTCTACTTTTGAGCATAGACCAGGGGATATCCAAGATGTTGTCTCATTGACCATTAGGCAGGGATTGGCTGAAGGCTTCAAGCAAATTCTTCGACCTCTGGAAAGGGTTCAAGCCCTTCTCCCTTCTCAATCTATAAGTTCCTTGCCTCATCACCCTGATTTACACAGGCCCCAGGACCTCAGGGTCCATTCTTCTCTACCAGAATGGGAGGAGGTTGATGAGGAAGGAAGGGCTTCACCATCTGAACACAGTTACTTCTCTCGTTCAGAGTGTGAAGAGGGTGAGATTTTTGACCAAAATCTTTCAGAGGAAGAGGATTCTCGCCCAGAGCAGACATCCTCTGCATTGGTCTTCAAACCTACTCTCTTCAGGCTATTACTCAGCAAGGCCTTGGTCACTGCCAAGCTGTCGCCAGAGGAAGTGGCTCCCGAGCCACAAGGAAATCCCTCTAGCCAGGGAGACTCACTCTTCTCCAAGCCTGTAGTGCATGCAGAGGTTTTGCCTTCTCCCACTTTGTTCCTGGACATGGTCAAGGAACAGTGTGCTTCCCCTTCGGCAGGTCCTTGCCCATCTTCTCAGGATAAGCGTTTCTACAATGTCAGCGCAGCTCTGGACAATGCCCTGGCAGTGCCTTCTGTTGACATTCCGGTTCTGGCCTCATTCTCATCTTCTAGCACTCCCATGGAGCCAGAAGATATCCTGAAACCGGATGATAAATGTTCCGAACAGACCCTCAAGCGCAATCACCAGGCCGCTGCTTGGGCTGTTCGGGCTTCAACAGCAGCATCCTTCTTCACGAGGGCATCCATACGGTGGCTGCACCAACTCCAGAATAGATTGCCTGCTTCTGACCTTCGGTCTCACCAAGACCTTAATAAGATTATCGCAGTGGCAGAATTCACTGCGGATGCCACTCTCAATTCTGCCAAATTTGCATCCAAGGCAATGGCATCTTCAGTAGCAGCAAGAAGACTTTTATGGCTCTGAAATTGGCAGGCGGAGTCACGCCGAAAATGGAAGCTGGCTTCAGTTCCATTCGCAGACAATAAGCTTTTTGGCGATGCTCTGGAACCTTATCTCATCGAAACCAGAGATAAACGTAAAATTCTCTCTTCCTCTGGGAAGAAAGCCGACTATCGCCCTGCTCCTTATCACCCTCTTGCCTTCCAAGTGGAGACCTCATCTCGCTTCCTCCACTCTCAGAGGCCGTACTCCCAACGCCAAGACCAACAGGCAGAAGCATCTGGCAGGCAACAACCTTCTACTGGTAAACGGCCCTTTCGGGGGGAGGGGGTCGTTCCTTCCGTTGCTCTAAGTAATCCCTCGTTCTCCCCATCCATCAGTCACCTAGCCTTCTTTGCCTCCAAATGAGAGGAGTCAATGACAGATGCCTGGGTGCTCAGCACTATTAGGTCAGGGTTACAATTGGACTTCCTAACGCCACCCCCCAAATTTTTTTGATCTGTCCTGTCTCTCGGGACATTTCAAGGCAAGCCTTCATGAATCAGGCCAGTCAGCACCTTCTTGAAATCAGGGCTATTC
Source organism: Notechis scutatus (assembly GCF_049901735.1). Lineage (NCBI taxonomy): Eukaryota > Metazoa > Chordata > Lepidosauria > Squamata > Elapidae > Notechis > Notechis scutatus. The sequence continues at coordinate 30,985,437 of NC_142011.1, forward strand.
AACCTGTTCCCCCCTCTCAACGGGGATGTGGGCTTTACTCTCGCCTTTTCATCATTCCCAAAGCCTTGAGGGGGTGGCAAGCCATCCTTGATCTAAAATTTCTCAACCAATTTGTAAAATACAGGCGATTTAAAATGCAGAATCTGCATTCTATTTTAGAGAGCGTTCGGGAGGGCGACCTCCTCACTTCCATTGATCTCACTGAGGCTTACCTCCACATCCCAATTTGGCCTCATCATCACCAGTTTCTCCGTATCAGAATACCCATTATCAGTATCGAGCACTTCCCTTCGGCCTCTCATCGGCTCCAAGGGTCTTCACAAAGGTTCTGGCAGCATTGATAGCATCTCTGTGTTCTGTTCCAGTGAGGATCCAATGCTACTTGGACGACATTTTGATTCAGTCCTCTTCCATCCATGCGGCCCATCAGGATCTACAAATTACCCTGTCATATCTCCAGAGCCACGGATTTTCCATCAACACCAAAAAGAGCCAGCTCTCTCCCACAACCAAATTTCAACACTTGGGAGCAGTCATCGAAACCACGTCGTGCCAGGTTTTCCTGTCCCCAGCTCGTGGAAAGAACCTTGCAGAGATCATCAGCCAGATCCAGCAACATCAAACTGTCCCCCTGTTGCTGCTGTCCAAACTTCTGGGGAAGATGGTCTCCTGTATTGGCATCATCCTGTGGGTTTGGCTCCACTCCCAACCCCTCCAATGGTTCCTGCTTCCCTACCAACGAGCAGGAACCAGCCACTGGTTGGTTCCATGGATATCAAGGTCCTGCTCCCGCCACCAATCCAGAGATCTCTCAATTGGTGGCGTTCCCTGTCAATCTGGAGGGGACTCCTGTTCAGGGACCCAGACAGGCTAGTGATAACCACCGATGCCAGCCTCCTGGGTTGAGGTTCCCATATGCAGGGCCAGATAGCTCAGGGCGTTTGGTCCAGGTCAGAGTAGACCCTTCCCATAAATTGGCTAGAGCTCAGAGCCATTTTTCTGGCTCTCAAGCATTTCAGGCAATCAGTGACCGGCTCCCATGTTCTAGTCCTTACAGAAAACATGGCCGCAAAGGCTCTTGTCAACCGGCAAGGGGGGACGAGGTCCAAAGCCCTCATGAGAGAGGCTCTACGGTTGGGGTTATGGGCAGAGAAAAACCTGTTGTTGATCTCGGCGGACCACATCTCCGGGGTCGGCAACTCCCAGGCCAAGTGGCTCAGCAGGAGCCTAGTCGACCAGGCAGAATGGTCCATTCCTCCGTCTCTATTCAGGGACCTTTCCCTCAGATTTGGAACACCGGAGGTGGATCTCTTCTCCACTCCTCAAAACGCCCAAGTCACTAGATTCTTCACCAGGTTTCTTTGTCAGGGAGCGGAGGGGACCAATGCTCTTTGGTGCAGATGGCCCAAGAGTCTCCTCTACACCTTTCTCCCGCTTCCCATCATTCCGGCAGTAATTCGGAAGATGTTGGAGGAACGAGTGGAGATCCTCCTCCAGGCACCCTATTGGCCAAGGAGGACCTGGTTTGCGGACCTGGTCAACCTATCGGTGGCTTCTCCTTGGAGGATCCCAGCCCATCTAATCTCCCTTCACCAGGGGGCCCTGCTCCACCCAGAGCCTCAGTGGTTCAAGCTGGCACTTGAGCGGCAGCGGCTAGAGTAGGCTGATCTTCCAGAAAGGGTCATCCTCACTATCCTGGCATCTCGCAAACCTTCTACAAGGTGCATCTATGATGCCACCTGGAAGACTTTTTCCTGATGGTGCCTCAGGGAGGGTCTTTCTCCTGCTTCAGCCAAGTTGGCAGAAGTTCTTAGCTTCCTTTAGCATGGGCTGGAGAAAGGTTTGGCCCCCAACACCTTACGCAGGCAGTTTGTGGCCCTCTCCTTGGTCCTTTCATGGGGTTGATTTCCTTCCTTATCCCATCACCCTTCAGTCAGGAGGTTTTTGAAAGGGGCTTCCAACCTGCACCTACCAGTGGTTCACAAGTATCCTTCCTGGTACCTTCATATGGTCCTTAATGCCCTTACAAAGTCCCCCTTTGAACCCCTTAGAACAGTGTCTCTCCGTTTCTTGACTCTGAAGGTAGTGTTCCTTGTTGCCATCACTTCTGCCAGGAGGGTTTCCGAGCTTGCTGCTCTTTCCATCAGACAGGACCTTTGTTCCTTTCACGATGATAGGGTTGTTCTCCGTCTGGACCCCTCATTTATTCTGAAGGTTATCACCTGGTTTCACAGGTCCCAGGACATTGTCTTGCCTGATTTCTATCCTCTCCCGCACCATGACTTAAAGCGGCAGTGGCACATTCTAGACGTAAGAAGGGCTCTTAGAATATACATGAAGCGCACTTCCTCCTTCAGGAAGTTGGAAGCCATGTTTGTTTCCTTTTTCCCTTCTCACTTGGGGCACAAGGCCTCTTCTCCTACGATTAGCAGGTGGGTCAGGTCTTGCATTGAGCAGGCCTACAAAGCTGCGGCCCTTCCGGTTCCCCGAGGTCTGACGGTGCACTCTACCAGAAGCGCGGCCACTTCTGCTGCCTGGGCGACCCAAGCATCCTTGGAGATTTGTCGTCCGGCCACATGGACATCCCTGTCTCCTTTCATCAGACACTACCGTCTGGATGCCTTTGCCTCGGCGACTGCAGCCTTCGGCAGACGGGTACTTCAACAAGTGCTTCCACAGTCGGTGTGATGAACCAGATGAGGACCCGCCCATGGACATGCAAGCTTTGGTATGTCCCATCCTGGGCTCTCAATGCAGCATGGAGGAGAATGGGCATTGGTGGAAGTTACCATGAACGCCCTTTCTATCTATGCTGCGAGAGAGCCCAGCCCCTCCCTTGATTCATCTGGAAAGGGTAAGACATATTTCTGTATTCATTTTGTGCTTTCAGAGACACCTTTCAGACTTAGCTAAATGACGTCATAGGAAGGAGTCAACCCATCCTGGGCTCTCTTGCAGCATAGATAGAAAGGGCGTTCACGGTAACCTCCACCAACGCCCATTTTTGTTCTTTTATCTTGTTTTTTAGGGAAAAAACTTCCTCTGAAAATATCCTGTGTTCCCTGTTTTCTTGTTCTTTCTGGCTCTTTCTAACTACTGTTTTTTATTCTCAGATGCAGCTCCAGCATTTTGGCCTCCAAGTGGGAACTCAGTAATTGAAAAATCATATAACGCAGCCTTCCCCAATCTATAATCACCTTGAAGTGTTCTTTCTTCAACCACAACTCCCACCTTTTCAGGCTAGCATATTTGGAGGTCACTTGAAAAGGGGTGACATAGTGCATGAAATCACAGTCAGATTTCACTTCAAGGTAACTCAAGCACATTCACAACTTATCTATTGCTAAGCATGGCCCCCAGATCTGGCATGGAAGGCATGCTTTAAGTCCCATCACTGTCAGCTTCCTGGACCCAAGAGTTCTGCCTTTTGTATAGTGGCACCTCCCCTATGGTGCTTCTTTTGCTCCAGTAAGCTGAAATTACCCTTTTAAACATGAAATAATTCTATTAATTGTATTCATTTTGTTCATTTTATTTTATATACATTAAATAAATGATTCATAAAATCAGAACAACAAAAACATCCATTCGACATCATTTGAATAATTCCATAATAACAATAACATAATAAATTGTTATTGTAATACACTGACAAAACATATCACATCTTGCTTTTGTTTTAGATTAACCTTCTGCATAATCAGGACACAGTGTTCCAGAATAGCTGCACTAGATACAATTATAGTATTTCCATAATGAAAACACAAAAGTGCAAATATCAAAAGACAAACCAAACAAGTGCAAATGAATGAAAGTGCAAAAAAGCTTCAAAGTTATGAAAACATTTTTTCTAACAACGTTTTATTTGCCTACTATAAAGGCTACTGCCTTAAATGAAGGACTTCTTTGCGGGAATTGCCATACAGTGACTGTCATCTATCTGATATTTCCACTTCTCTCATCTTTACAATAATTCAGCAGCCCAAGAAACATGAGAGAGCAAGAAGGTAAAAATCTTTTTTTTAACATTTCTGTTTTCCATTGCACTCAAGCCCAAAATAAGCCTAGATACAGTAGTAAACTCACTTTGCAACTGGAATTTGGATTTCCCATTTGAAAAGTGCTTAAGTTGGAGGGCCAAGACTGGATTAGAGGGATGGGGATAATGATGATTGTAGGAGAAAGATTTTTCTCCTATCTGGGAGTCATAAAAACTTGGGCAAGAAACCAAACAATCATATGGTTAAAACAGGAGCCTGTATACTCTAATGCAGAGCTGTCAAACTCCCGACCCACAGGCCGGATGCGTCACTTGCTAGCCACGCCCAGTTTAATGAAGGGGGGGAAAGTCCCAATATGTCACATGACACCGCCGTGATGACATGAGCTTGACACCCCTGCTCTAATGCATTATGATTCATCAGGCTTTAGTGGAAATGTAAATATTATGATTTTTGCTATGTAAAATAAGCCTTAGCTGCCTCGTATTTAAAATAAGTGACTGATTTATAAAGAGGTATAAAGGAATGTTAATGCGAAAGCAGTAGTAAGATAATTGCTCTTAAGAACAGCTTACGACTATCAGTTTTCTATAAAAGTAATACATTTCTCACCATTTATCAATCTATCAAAACATTTTTTGAGTTTTTAAAGTATTTTTTTTGTGGCTAATAACATTTACTTAATTTTTGTTGTTAATGTATTTTTTGGGCCCATCTTCTCATCTAGTGAATAACAATGATGAATAGAGTCACGTCCCTGCATGCTAGCTTGAGAAGGAAAAACACAAGTGTATAAGCACCATGATAGGTTGATAGCCCAATTTTGTAATGGAACTACTCAAGTACTGATTTGGATAGAAAGCAGTAGATTGAACGTAATGCTCCATTTCTATACTTGCCACGTGTAAATAGGGTGAAACAATTGCAAGGGCACATACATGCTGTAATTTGTGACAATTACAGATAAGTAATAATATCACTCCAACTTATGCTCAAACATTCACCATGTTGCGAAGAATTTATTGTTACCTCGGGAACCTCTGCTACTCCCTGCTATTATTACTTTTATGCCATAAACTGGGGTGTTGTATTACCATCCAGTATAAAATTAATCCACTAGGTTTTAGCAGCTCTCTCTTTAATTTATAATTTTTCAATAATTTCTCAATAATTTTCACAAAATTTTAATTGGGGAATTGATGCAATTTGTGTTTGTACATCTCCAATTATATACATAATCAGTTAAGGTGATCTGATCCCTGTTATTTCCTAATAAACAAAAAACAAAGAAATTGAACTGTCATAAATAATTCCATCAGTGGCAAAGCAATGAAATAATAAATAAATAAATAAAGTCACTATGAAGCCTCCTAATGGAATCAGTCAAACTGTTATCATCACCACATATGGAAGATGGTCTCAGGCTCTTGGGCCTGATGTTTCCTTGATTGTCTTGCTTGGACTTAGAAGATATGATCCAAAGCTTACAATGGAAGCACAGTTAGCAGACAAACATAGAATCTCAGGTTGCTGTGGAGTTACTTAGCTCAGGAGACATTTTAGCTGCCATTGGCTCCTTTGAAAAAAAAAATAGAAGCCATTATTAAGATGCTTGAGACAAAATAACTCCTAAGGTGCCTGATGCTGAGGAAAACATGGTCTATTGGAATGAGGTTTTTAAAAATTAGCCTGACACTTTGGTAGTATCTGGATCTGAGCACATCTCCCGATGCCTAACTAAATTCAACTGTTCAGTGTTATTCAAGAAAAGAGTATGAAGAGTATGTTGTTCAAGAAAAGAATATGCCAGACCACTGATCAACCCAGCCTATACAAGCTATTCAGAGTGGTAGAAGCTCTCAAAACTTTTTTTGAAGGAGTCTTCATTGACCTTGCTCTTTGGCAAAAGCAAAGCAATTTTACATAACTTTGGTGAGGCCAAGATATTTTTTTTACTGACATCTGCTATCTTTTAGAGCTAATCCTCTTAACATCTATAGCGTAAGCGAGGAACCTTTTTGGACTGGGGGCTAAATTTGGAATTTTGAGAAATGTGATATATACACTCAAAATCGCTCAAATGTACACAAAATTGCTGCCACAGCCAACATGACTAGTTATAAAACATCCATTTACCAGAAGCAAACAAACCCTCCAAGATGCTCTCTACCATTCTGGCAACATCCTGAATGCCATAATAGTACCTATCTTGCTTAATAGTGCTCACCTTCCTATCAATTAAAGCCATTTTCTCTCTCCTGGACAATCATTCATGAAGAAAAGTATAATCACCTGTTAATTAAACAAAAATATTTCAGAATGTCAAAAATATTTCAGAATGTCAAAGAGGAAATACAGAGGGTGACATCTAAGGATGCTTTCCCTGAATTCAAACTACAAGATGAAGAATGTTTTGTACCAAAAAAATATAAGTAGCCATATACTGCAATTGTTTATATACATAAGATCCATCAGAAGTTGATTTCAATTGAAAAAAATAAGACTTCAGGGGGAGGAAATGGCAGATTAAAGATAGCTCTGTGAAAAGCAGGGCTGATGACAGTGAAAACCAGTCAGTAAAGTAGACTGGCTGCTCAAAATCTCTCCAGACAAGGAGAGGATGGGAGATTGCCCACTTATACTCTGAACAGTTGCTCCTCATGAATAAACTTCAAGAGAGCAGTTCCCAGTGGGTTTTAGCAATGGGAGATGACAGGAATAGCCATCTTGGTTGTAATCATAGTTGATGCATTTTAAAAGTTCTAAGTTTGAAAAATTCCTTTAGCAGTCACAATGAAGTAACAAAATGAGAAATTGCTTGTTACAATTACTTTTAAACTATCAGTGGCACTTGGATTGACAAGTCTTGGATTGACAAGTCTGAAAACAACATTCAATCCTTAATGAAAGAAAAAAATTAATCATAAGATTAAGATTTCTTTGATAAAAAGGTGAAATAAGCAGCAAAAAGCTAAACGAGACTTTGATCGTAGAAAATTATAAACAGATTAAGGCTCCAGATAAATGTGGAAAAATATTTTGGAATTAATTATAAAGAATCCTTCCCATGGGAAATAGATTTGTTTGAACTTTGCAGGACAAAATAAAAATAAGCAATTTTAAAAATTGGATGTTAAAGGGAATTAAATATTTTAATGAAAGAAGAAAATAAATAAGCCAGATGAACCACGAATTAACTGGGATATTTAAAATGGTGCAAAATATTTCAACGTTAAAAATACTGAAGGATACTTTTGAGAAATGGAATCAGAAATCAGTATCCACAAAGTCAATAGTGATGTTTGCTTTTATGGATAAGCTGTATCCTGAAAATATAATGGAAAAAATAGTAGATGAGGAACAAGTTTTATCTGACAAGTCAGAGATGCTATTGAAAATGAATCTACAAATCACAGACCACAGTATTAGATTTTACTATTATAATTAAAATTCTTAATAAAAAGCATATATGTATATATAAAGCTACAGTAATTTCAACTGAGCCAAATATAGCAATCTAAAATTGTTGAAGAAGCAGAGTTGGACTGCCTACATCTCTCAATGACAACACATTTAGTGGAACTACGATAGTAGTACCAACTGAATTAAAAAGGGCTTTAGCATTACCCAGCATTTTTGAACCGGCATCTGTTTCCTCAGTTTCAGGTTTAAAAATGAATCCTTTGTCATTCTCTATAGGCCACCCATAGAGGTCTAAAGTTGTATCTTACTGTCAAATTCAGGAGAAATGCACTTAGAAATTTAACAAAAGTTACTAAGAACAGACGAATTGCTTTTTTCTTCTTTGAAGGATTTACTTCCTACAAATGGCTGCACAGCAAACAAGACTTACGATTATGTCAAAAACAGGACTTTTAAGTCCACATCCTTTGTCAAGAATCATCCAGGTATTCCAAGAGGATTTTCCCCCCCTATGGATAAAAAGTATATCTCTTTGGATATAGAAAGAGCTTGGCACATTCATCATTGGCATTTTTAGAAGAGTTTGGTAAGAGATGCAAAACCTCTTTTTTCTTGGCATCATACCTCTTAGGAACTACATATGATATTCATAGAGAAAACACAAAATAATAATAATAATAATAATAATAATAATAATAATAATAATAATAATAATAATCATCATCATCATCATCATCATCATCATCATCATCATCATCATCATCTACTTATTATGAAAGAGGAAAGCTGAGATACACATTTTTTTCAAATAGCAAGTAGCCAATACTTAAAAGAAAAAAGCCAAACATGTCTTAAGTATTTCAGATTTCAGAGACCGCAATAATATCAAATCTGTTGGTGGCATATACATGATTAAAGAAAATCACCCTTATCTTCATAAATTGAAGTGGGAAGAAAGGAAAAAAAGTGTGTTCTTAAGGAGCTCAATCACCTTGCAAATTAGATCCAAGAACACATAAGAGATCTTTGACCACTAAAGCCTTAGTTCAGCCATCATAATCAATGCAATGATTCTATTATCCAGGACCACTAACAAGTTCATACAAGAGATGAAAAATTGAAAGGAAGAAAATCCCAAAACATATCAAATTGACTTAAATTAGAAGAAATCCAACAGGAACGTTCCAAGATATTTGGGCATCTGACATAGAAAATTCATATGGTTTTCTAAGTTTCTTCACAAAAGTAAATGCAATAACAATAAATTAATATTCTGTATTTTGATTAAATGTAAACTCTTACTGTCTCAAGCCATCTTTTCCCTTGCCTAAATAGGAGACAGACTGGAATTACAACTCCTGCCTATCTTCTTAAGTCCATGTGAGCACAGCATAAATGGCCCAACAGAATATGTTAGTCATTATCAAGAGGATATAGGAAAAACTCTATGCAGTTAGCAACGTAATTATTGATTAATTGAATGTTTACAACACACCTTATACTGTTTAGGTAAAACTATAAAAGATTAAACTTTAAATAAGAATAGTTTTAATCTAAGTTGTGAAACAACAAAATATAAATATTTGGCACATGTTGAACTGAATAGAGACTGATGGGACAAAGTTGATGCAATCAAAGAATCTGAAAACTGCGTTGCACAACTTTTTTTTCTTCATTTCATGTATCTCATGGCCAATATGACAGGACAAAGTTAGCTACCTCTGCATAACAATTAGTTATTGACTGAGAGGAATGTTTTCACTTAGTGCAAAGTATTAATATTGTTACTCTGCTAATCTTGTTTTCTATATGCCTTCTATAGCCCATAGTAAAATTCCTGATAATTTAAGAGACTGACTTTTGCCCAGAAAAATCAGATTTCAAAATTGCTTCCAAATACTGTACATGGTAGCAGTATATCCAAAGCAGTGGATATATTGCAAAACAATAAATACTAATACAGACACACTGTAATTCAAGCAGTTGGAGATGATAGGTGAAAGCCACCGCAGGCTAAATTCAGTAGCAAATCTGGTCTCAAACCCATGTTATGTGCCATCATAACCAACAGGAGAACTTGGCAGGATTTCTGGCATCAAGTAAGTCATTCCTGGAATTTTTCAATTAAACATTATCAGGACAGAATTAACAAAGGCTGAGATAAGAAGGGAGGGAGGGAGAAAGGAAGGTGTTTTGCATGTAAACAAGAATGAAGACTCAGAGAGAGCATGTTGGCAGGATTTTACAACTGCAGCAGTTAAGAAGGTCTCAATTCATCCAAGACAGACAGACAAAAGAGTCTGGCAGTTTCTGTGTGGAAGAAAGTCAAAAGCTGTCATGGCTAGTTCATTTTAAGGTGTCATCAGCATTTTTGAACATAAGAATGGCATTGTAGATTTTAAGTGCTGGGCCAAGCTTTACGCTCATGATCTTCACAATGTCAGCCTGAGTCAGCAAAAGGAAGGCCTCACCATCAATCATCTGTGGAAGATATGTCTGTTTAAGTATAATGCATATACAGCAACAGATTAAACATCCAATTATTTAATCTCATTATACTGTTAGCAGAAGATGCAAAATAAGACAATTCAGAAAGGTGAAGAAGTCCAAAAACTTTACTGTATTCAGATTTACTGTACAGATTGAATGGTAACAGTAAGACTTCTTTAATGCATGCTTCAAAAAGGATTCAATCATTTTATGTTTATTCAAGATCCCATCATAAAAAGTTAAAACCACCAAACTCAATCTGAGAATATAGCAACATTTCATTAATTCAGTGAATACTTCTGTTGTCATATTTGGACACAGCAAAACTTTACTCTTGGGCATTGAGTAACTTGTGGAGTAAATAGGTAATTGCAGGTTGCTTATCTTTTAGGAAAAGTTCTTAATATAGATAGTCCTCACTTTTCAACCACTTGTTCGGTGACCATTCATAGATGCAATGGTGGTGAATGAGTGATACTTACAGCTGATCCTCAATGTTCTGGTCACTGCAGTACCCCTGCAGTCACATGATCACAATTCAGGTGCTTGGTAACCAGTTTGTATTGGCAACCAGGGTTGCAGCATCCTACAGTCATGTTACTAATATTTGTCACATTCCCTGCAGGCTTTCCTCAAGCAAAGTCAATGTGGAAGTCAACAGGAAAGACTGCAAGTCATCCTACTAAGTGCCCTCCAGTTTTCTTACTCCACATGCCAATGAATTTTTATTTTATGAGACTGTAGAGCACTTGGAATAGTGCTAAGCAGCAGGCATCAGGCTAGAAACAGTTCCTCATTAGATATGAAGTCATCAAGATGACCTTGGCCCAATCACCCTCTCTCAGGCCTAGGAAGGTGGAAATGGCAAACTACTTCTGAAATCTTGCCAAGAAAACTTAATGAACTAGTCCAGGCAAGAAGTCAAAAACTGATTTGAGGATACACACCAGAGGTGGTATTCAACAGGTTCTGACCAGTTCTGGAGAACCGGTAGCGGAAATTTTGAGTAGTTCAGAGAACCAGCAAATACCATTTCTGACTGGAGATTTTAAAGTATCCTTCCCCTGCCACACCCACCAAGCCACGCCCACAGAACCGGTAGTAAAAAAAATTGAATCCCACCACTGATATACACACAAAAAATATTCCACTACTCTACCTCATCTCTGAAGAGTTTTGCTTGATCCTCACAACCTGTTAACGTCTGTACAAAGCTGAAAACCTTTGGAGAAAAGACATACAGACAAAAATTAAAGAAGAGAGAAAAGGGGAATAGCAGTTTTCTCTATACCAACAAATCCTAAACCTTTCTTTAATATGACCTATTTCACCATCAGAAGCACCTGAATCTGATCTATTAACCAAGACTTGGTAATATACTATCCCACCCCTAATGACATCTGGAAGATGCTGAAAAACAAAATTATTTAAATGTATTACATTAAAGTAAGGTTACGGTTGCTTAAACAAAATTTTGGACGCTCTTACCTCATCAATTGTCCATTTGGCCACTGTGGATGCTGTGATCCCAGCTACTCCAGGAAGAAGCTTACAATGCTGATCCCAGCAGAGAGATAAGGAACGGTCAGGATGTGCTGACAAGGCTGACATAAACAGAGACTGGTGCATACTTTCTGATGAAATGGCTGATAACAAGATTTATCACATGTCAAATTAGAATGGGAAATTTAAAAAAAAAAACCTCAAAAAAGGCAGAAGCAAACTTCTTCTGTAACCCCTTGAAGAAAAATGTGCGGATGCAATAATCAGGAACTGAATTCAGCTCATGGGTACCATCATCATTCTAAAGTATGGAGAAATTGGCTTCTTCTACAAGTTCTATGACAACTTTCTCCTATCCGATATGTTGAGATTACACCACCCAGAACTCCTGGTCCTCCAATATCTCTTGGTGCTGTGTTATATCTGACTTTTGATGGGATAATCCCCAACCCAAGCTGATGATCAATTTTAGGGTCTTCCTGGACATTTACCTCCTGTTCAATAAGCTGCTGGTAGTTATGGGAGGGGAATATCTGTACAGATTTACCAACTGCACCAATTCCTGAACTGAGAAACCTTGCTCACAGTCATTCATGCCTTAGTCACTTTCTACTGGATTACTTTAAGATGCTGTACATGACACTAACCTTGAAGACTACCCAGAAAATCCACCTGATCCAGAATATAGTGACATACACACAGTGTTAAATACCATTCAGGCCCTATAATATACCAGAGTATACAAGATGCACTGGCTCCCAATCTCTTTCTAGATGCCAATCCAAGATGCTAATAATGACTTTTAAAGCCTTGCATGACAGTGTTATTTGCATGATTACCTTTCCCTGCCTATTCTACCCATTTTGGTAGGGTGGATATGCTCCGGGTCCCCTTCTTGAAATGTCTTAACTGGTCTGCAGTTTTAAAGGCACTAGTCTCACTTTAGGCAAAAAACTATATGTGTGATTTTGGACAAATCACTCTCAGCCTTAGGAAGGAGGCAATGGTATCTTGCCATGGTATCTTCTGGTATCTTGCCAAGAAAACTGCAAGGACTAATCCAAGCAGTCACCAAAGACACAGAAAAAAATCAAAGTGGATCCTAAAAAGCATATGCCTTTTTCTATGGAATCCCCTTTCCTATAGAATCCATCAGGGACCACAAACGTTTTTTGCTCTTCATACCCTGCAGGCAAAAGGGATCTCTCGACAGCTATCAATATGGATTACCTTCTACAAGCTTTTGAAACTAGCCAAAACTCCAGGTTGCCCAACTCTATTACTAAAGTATCCTAATAGCATCAACATTTTAAATAAAGTTTCATAATCTCTTCCGCATTACATTTGAATAGGATTTCCATCCCTATAGATATATAACATTAATGGCGAAAAGCACAGAATATATTTTAACAAAGATGGTATTTAAAACATAATTTGAATTCTATCAAGTTAGCCAGATCCAGTTGTACCTTTTACATATGAAGACCCACTCAATAATTATTTTTCTACTCTTATAGTATTGTTCTTACAGGATAAGCCCTTTTTTGCTTGCCACTTATAGAAAAAACAAACTAATATACTTACTTTGGAAATCATCCTGCTGGATTTTCCGATATTTGGGAGGTCGTCCTCTAGAGAAACAAAAAATGCTTTATATAAATCATAGGGTTGATTGGAAAATGTGCTATAGTAAACCTTACTAGCTAAACCTTAAACCATATATTGGTGGGGGCAGAATTATGTGAAACAGATGACAGTGGAATAAAAGCAGCTTGGAAAAGTGCTATACAGGTAGTCTTCACTTATTGACTGCAATTGGGATAGACAAATCCATTGCTAAGCAGCACAGTTTTTAAGTAAAATGTCATGTGACAACATGGATTTATGATGTCAATTCTGGCTGCAGTTGTGAACCAAATCACTGAGGTAACTTACTGCTGACTTCCGCAATGACTTTATTTGTAAGAAACTGGCAATTACATGACCATGAGATGCTGCAATCATCATAAATGTGTGCTTGGTTACCAAGCACCCAAATTGAATCACATGATCACACGCAATGGCTTCAAGATTGTTCTTCAGTGCCATTGTAACTTTGAACAGTCACTGAATGAGTGATCAGTAATCAAGGACTACTTCTACTCGCAAATGTACTCCCAAGAACAAGTAAAGAAAAGGTGCATGTATTTCAAGATTATATGCCTTATCAAAAACATCTTTCTCAATGAATCCACAAGAGAAGAATGTTTTGTTTGTTTTACAGACCATGAATCAAATATCCATGTCCAGAAATTTGCATGGAGTATCTAGCTGATTTTTTTCATTTTTTAAATTTAATTGTATTTATTGCTTTTATATCCTGTCTGTCATGGATAGTGGAAGTATTAGCTGACCATGGTTAATCTTGAAAAAATGCTGGATCTGGATAATAGTTGGGTGGGGGATAACTAAGGAATACTAGACTGGGATGTCAAAAAAAGAAAATACAAAGATAAATCAATGTCATGTTACTGACAAGAAAGTGAGTGCAACTTCTATGAGTTGAGCTTGATTTGAGTGACTTTTTAACATTTTCTTTTGAAAGTTTAAGATGTATACACAGATGGGATTTCTCCCCTCATTTTTAATTCAGAGCAACCTACAATATGAGGTGGGTAGGACTGCTTCAACCCTACTAGGTAGATCAAATCAAGAAACTAACTTCACAGAAAGACTAAAACTATTTTTATCGAGAGTAGCTACAATTACAGAACCTTGCAAATCTGACTGTGTTGTACTCTTCTTCCTTCAGTGAATAAGGGAAGTGTCTGTTTGTGGACAGCCAAGAAAAAAAACACCAAATGGATTATCAAACAAATCAACCCAGAGTTCTCACTTGAGGTACAAATGATCCAGTTCAAATTAATCAAAATTTTGGACACATTATACAAAAAAACTAGCCCTATGCTGAGAAAGGTAGAAGGAAAGAGAAGATGAGGATGACTAGCAACAAGACAGATAGATTCAACTGCAGTGGAAATGGATACACCATGGGAAAACCTGAAAGATAAGTTAGGGACAGACAGTCGTGAGAAAATCTATTTATGTGATTGCTAACGGTCAACAATAATTTGATGGCCCATATTTAATCACACTGAGAGCAAACTCTGTGATTAAATGTGAACTTGAACCTGGATTTCCATGTAGTTCAACTCCTTAATCACTATTATACTTCCATTGGCCATGTCAAAAATGTGGTTGATGTGTATATATTCTTTCATCATATCCAGTGTGGTTCTTTCCAAACATGCCACCAGAAGATTTATGGAGCTAAATATTGATTTTTTGTTCTATGCATTTCCTTGTATGCAGCTTTAAGATTAACATGCCTGTTAATCTTCATTTTAAAAATATTTTAAGTACATACAGGGATCATCTGCTGTTTTCTATCTAGCCTCTCCTGGACTGAGATATGCTTAGCTTTGAAATGACAATGTATTATATGACTTTGAAATTATGCCATGAGATGTTCTATTTTAATTTCTAATGCCACAGTTGATTAGGACCCAACTTACTCACAGATCTCTGCACTCAGAAGCAAGTTATTCTGCATAATATTAATAAGAACAGATATAAAAGCAGATAATAGATTAGTTTAGAAGGTGACTCAGGGTCCAAGAGAATAATATATAAAAATAGATATAATGCCTGGAGAAGCACAGGATTAGCAAAAAATCATGCATAAAGTATGAGGAATAGCCATAAAGCAAATATTTGAAAATGACTGGTTATAAATTACAATGGCACCCTTCAGTGTGACATCCCAACGGATTAACACTGGCTGTTCCTTTACCTTCCATGATGGCGAGACTTCTTCTTCTGGGAATAAGCAATTAGGTTCCTTTTTCGAACAGAGTTTTCAGTGTCTGAAAGTTCAGCCTTTACCCTCCCCTGGTTTTTCTCTGCCAGGGGACACCCTGAGATGCAGTAATGAGCTGTAAATCTCCCAGTCACATGGCCTGAACCATCACAACCAGGTGTTGGACACTTTCTGGAAAATAGAGATTAAAAAAGCATTTGGTTTTGTGTGTTAGCAGGTGCTAAATAATAATAATACTATCCTGCTCAATATTCATCTATGAAATTTAGCAGCTGTGAACCATATATGCTCAATTTTAAAAGTTTCAGCTCCTTTTTTCAGTCTATTGCAACCAACAATAAAAACATAAATTGCCACAAAAGACTAGTAGCTGGAATATCTTGATGAGGATACAGGATTCACACAATATGTTGAGTTGATTTATTCCAGGTAAGCTGCACAGACACTGAAGTAGTAGTTGTTCCTCAACAACTCTTAGTGGGGCCTTAAGTTCATGCTGCCTATACCAGCATAATCAGCAGGATATTGCATCTTATGTTGAGTGCTCACCTATGAAAGCTATATTTGGAAGTCTTGGTAGCTGGGAGGGTTTTACAGGCCAAGGTTGGACAGCTTCCATTGGTAGTGGAGATGGGTTCCTTTGGCCCTGCTCAAAAGGGAAGAAATAATTTGAATCTCAGGCACTTTAAGACAAAGGCAATTTCCATCTGAATGAAGTTATAATTAATTTTCTTTCTTTAAACAAAACTTGTATATAAATTTTTCTCCTCCCCTCCCCAAACAAATATAGTTCAAAATTTGAATTCTAATTAGTAAAATTTGCCTCTCTATTTCTATGTTGCATATTAAAATATTTTACAGTTGAATTTCAGAAATACCCAACTACACCAACATTCAAAACTGTTCAGTAGATATTTCTAAAAAACAGGAAATATTTATGTATTATATATTTGGTTTAATGTTTGAAAGCCATTCTTACAATGTGGCTTATGTAAACATATTAAAGTACACTAAATATTTAGTTAAAACAACAACATTGGTACAGTAATTTAGCATTAAAAAGCAGCAGAATTATCTAAAATAGCATCCATGAACCATCCTAAACCTTTGAAGAGAGACTACTTGAAACAAATAGAAGTTTTAGAAGTTTTCATAAAGCTTAAATTGAGTGGAATATATACACAATTATTGGAAATGTCCCTACAAATTTTGTACAGTGATAATAAAGTCTTCCCTCTTTCTTTTGGAAACAAAGCAACTTTATAGATTCATAATTGCATAGGGGTCATGTTTTTATATCTTTTTGGAGAACTAAAGATTCCTCACATATAAACACTGTAGTTCCAGGGCAAAAGAATTAACACAATATAAGGTGTTTGCGTTACTTTTTCATCACCTGTTATAATTATAAGCTAAAAGATGCCACCCTATTATTCCACGGAGTCTGTGCTGTCTATTTCTACTGTCACTAGATAATCATGAGAATGTGGCAAGTATTTGTGCAACATGTAGTTACTGTTCTTACTAAGAGGAGGTTGCAATGGATGTCCAGTTTTTGAGCACCATCCAACAGGATGAATGTCTGGGTGATCTGAGTCAATCCAGAAATCATAGATATGGCTCCAGCCATCAAAATGAATCTATAGGCAAACATCAACAGAATGTAGTTAGATTTTAGAAATCATCCTTGGAGCATCCAACCAGCAGAGACAAAGGTGTATTTTCTCTAATCATATATATATGATTAGAGAAGTATGTTTATATAAAACATACTTCTAAGACAACATACCTCACAAGTGGAAGTATGAATCTTTTAGATGCATGCAACACTCCAAAAAGGCAAAGGATGAAAACTACCGAATCCCCACATCTCACTCCAAATCCACCAATATGCAGGCAAAACGAGCATAACTGAAAATCTGTTCATTCCGGAGTCTGTTTGGTCATGGCAGCATGGAATCAATGGGGAGTCTCAGAAAAAATGTTATAAACTTCTAAATAATTCCTTCTCCTCATTTTACAGAGGCCACATTTCTATTGTTTAGGGATGGAAACTGAATCCATACCTTTTCTTTCCCACGTTATTGTCCTTCCTATTCATCCACAAGTGAAAATGGTGCAGTTTTCATAATTATGCCACTATATTTTACCTTTTGGCTTGCTCATTTGACCTCATCTCTTCCCTTGACAAATGCTTTTTCTTCTGACATCTAAATAAAAAGTACTAGGGGATAGTATTATGAACACTATTTGTGGGAAAATAGTGGCATCCCACTGAGAACAGAAAACTTTACTGAGTATAAAATGCACAATTCTTAATCAGTGTTGACAAAAGCATATCAGCTATCCATGACAGCATGCCTATGTGCTGTGCATGGAAAGGAACAGGAATAGACATTACTACAGTTGCTTGGCTATTGCCAAATCTTTCTGCATTATCTTCTGTACCTACCATATTGCATTTACTGTTAGATCTTTCCATTTTTGTAAGTACCAGTGAAGTGACAACCATAAGCACAGAAGAACTTTAGAATTGGTGTGTCTACCTGCATTGATATCTGTTGCTATAACAAATTAAGTGGATGCTATCGTATGACATTTGGCAATATTGGCCCTGAAATAAGGGGGAAAGTGCCCTCAAAGTGCCCTCTTCTAAAGTGACTGGCCAATTACCCCAAGATGCTTTTCCAAATGGCAACTGGATTTTCTTGGTTTTTTTTTTCTTTGAAAATGTTTCACTTCTTATCCAAAAAGCTTCCTCAATTCTTTTTTCAAAGAAAAAACCCAAGAAAGTCCAGTTGCCT
The DNA here is from genome assembly GCF_049901735.1 of Notechis scutatus. Taxonomy (NCBI): domain Eukaryota; kingdom Metazoa; phylum Chordata; class Lepidosauria; order Squamata; family Elapidae; genus Notechis; species Notechis scutatus. The sequence goes on from NC_142011.1 coordinate 31,003,517, forward strand.
TTTGGAAAAAGCACCTTAGGACAACCATGATCTGGATGACTGAGAATCTCCACAGACATTGGCCAATCATATCTCCTTGTTGCCTTCATTCCTTCACTATAAACTGGTTTCTCCCTCCCACATCAGCCCTCCTGGGAAGGGGCTGCAGACCAGTACCAGTCCATGTGGGAGGCAAGCAAGTGCAGCTTCATCTGTACATGCACAGATCTAGGTTGTGCATGAAACCATACCACCACCCCCAGTCTGTGGAAAAATTGTCTTCCATGAAACTGGCCCATGGTGCCACACATTTGGGGACTGCTGTTCTGGGGAACCAAGGAGGATTGAAAAAGAATTCCTCACCTCCCCCTGAGGTGAATATAGAAGTATACAGAAATACAGAACAAAAAATTTTGAGGTCTGTAGCTCAGCCAAACTCAGGCAGGTGTCAAAAGGCAATTGATCAGTTCCAGAATTTAAACAAAAACCAACTTATGTCAAGTTATAAAATAGGTTTCCACACTTACAACACCAAGTAATAATAACAATAATAGCAACAACAATAATAATACCCTAATGCAATTCTATCTAAACCAACTTTCAGCCTTGCCTGAGGTAACAACCTCATCCAGCATTCCAGCAAACTCCTTTACCCCAAAGCTCTTTCTACCAAAAACCCCTTTCTACTGAATCCCCTTCTTTTGCTTTCTTGGCCTCTTAGGAGTCAGGGATGTACTTCTGGGCACAAAAGATTGGCTTTTGATTTAAAGGGCCAGCCACTCCCCATTACAGGCTCTGTATGTTCAGCTCTGAAACAATCACATTTATACATTAAGGAAAGCTATATTTTACAAACAGATAACTATTATAGTAAGCAAACAAAGCTTCTTATTGTTCTTGTTAAAAAGTTTATTCTGCTTTTGCCTGTTGTAAAAGCCAACATTGAAGTATACATTAAGTTCTCAGGTTTCAGCAAGCATTAAAAGTTATAGGTTTTCTTTATAAGCATAGGGCTATAAATACTTTCTATAATCTTAAGAATGCAGAATTTAAATCCAGTATATGTTTATTTTAGTGCATAATTGTAGAATACAAAAACAAAGCTCAGGTTTTCCCAAGCTATAGATGAAAGGCATAATTAAGTGATAAACAGGGATTTGGGTACATCATGCAACCATCTGTAATATGGCTTGTTTAATTTTGACTTAAATCTGTTGTATGCTTTAGTCAACAAATTATGGCTTAGTACCGTGTATCAATTAAGTCAAACTATCGCTTTGCTTATATAAACCCCCAAAAGCCATTGTAAATGTTACAAAATAACATTTATACTCCTGCATTGTATTTTTTAATCACAAATAGACTTTGGATTTTTTTCCCAATACCCATTTCATTTACCACAAGGAAGTACATAAATTACTGGGCAATACCATGAAAAAGAAAGGCATAAGCAGAAAGCAGAAGAAAAGCCCACCTTTATCCTGTAGTCTTCTACATCCTCTACACTAGCAACTCTGATTAGAGAGGGGGTCCTTCGATCCACTGCCTCCAATTTCATGTTCATCAGAAAGTCATGGGGTTGCCTCTAGAGTGAGGCAAACAAAAAGGTAAGGAAAGATGGTGCTTATGAGGTGAAATCACATCCTGCACAACTAACTTTCCCCTGGCCTGATTCATCTTTTTATATGAGAGAGGAACAATGCATGGTTTGTTGCTTATTCTAGTACTGAAAACTTTAACCATTCCTAGATTCTAAAACTGCACATAACCAAAATAGCTTCCCCTGAAAATGCGATCAGAGGAAGAATCGCTGTCTTCTGAACATTGACTTAAGCATACATAAGGTTTCCCTCCTCCCAGCTATACTTCTGGAAAATATTGAGGCCGAGAGGAAAATATTATGGCAGAGATTTGGAACAAATGCAAACTACTCACCACCTTAAAGGCCCAAGTTGGTGCTGCAGAAGCACCTGTTTCTGACAAATATTTTTCCCAACAGAAGTTCTCAGGGTCAGGATAGTCTGGAAATGAAAATATCTGGGAGATGAAAAGGTTTTGCTGGAGTGGATCTATTTAGAATAATTCACTAGTAGCAATAGGCTCTTGGGAACTCAAATTGACCATGAATGTTAGTTACTGATAGATACAAATCAATGGTCAATTTAAAACAGGGATTGATTATGCCTAGCATATTAAAAAAATTCAATGTCTTACACCATAAATGTCTTCTCCAATACAGATGCCCTTGAAATGCAAGGACTTCAACTTCCATAAGTCTCAAAAATGGTCACTGAGCAAACCTCTAGAGGTTTCCAGGTTGGGGAAGGCTAAGCTACAAGTTCATGACTGATTTATAAAACATTCTTCTACAGGAAGGTTGAATGCTATTTGGGATCTATATTCCAAAAGGTGGGCAAACCTAGGGCAAAGAAATGGGAGAAACAAGGACAAAAACTTTTTATGTTATGTAAGTTAAGTAAAATATTACATTTTCATGATGCCATTTTTATTTCAGCATTTAGTTTCAAAACTTCACTTCAGGAAATCATGAACTGACATCTATTTTAACAAAAAATCCTTGCCATGATTTTATGCTACTTGTTTATTATTGTATCTAAAAGGGCTTATATTTTAAGAATAAATAGGGGTGTGAATTCCTATTTGATCACAAAGCAGTATCTGTGATGGAAGGAGTAACCAGCTAGATGGCTCATCATATTTCCTGTATTGGAAAATGCCCTATGTGCATTCCTATATCTTTTTCCTTTAGCAAAAGATGGAGTAGACAATGCTTAGACATTCACCTTGTGGAGGAGTGAGAGGTTTTCCATGTTCCTGACACCAACCAACAGGATGAATGTAGGGGCTACTGGGATCACACCTGCAATAAAAATATGTGGTTATATAGTCTGTCTAAAGGTTGCCAGAGTGAGTGGGGGAATCAAGCATTGCTTTAATTATGTGCAAGTTTATTACCTGTTTAAAAATAATAAGCAAGGTAGGGTTTCTTTTTTATAAATATCACATAGGATAAATTTTACATTTCCAACACAATCCTGGCAAAATGCCCATTCTTGCCCTCCACATAACAAGTAACAATAGGAAATAGTCTAGCAATGTGAAATATCCTACTCAGAGTGAAAATAACACTGGGAAATGTATAAACCCTGCTTCCACAATTCCTGTGATTTTTTTACTAGATAAATGTTTATCTTCTTCATCAAGAAACATTAAAATCAGTTTTCATGTCATCATCCCATGACTTTCAATGGTTGGCCACAGTAGATACGAGTAATATTACTAGCATTCATCTCTCACCTACCAGTAGTCATATGTGTCATCCCAGTTGTCAAAGTGCACCAAAAAGCGATTGTCTACCACATCTGTCACTGTGGCCACACAAATCAAAGAAGGATTCATACGGTCCACTGCTTCAAGCTTCATCCCTACTTGGAATCCTATGGGAGCACCATTCTGAGGAATGAGAAGGCAGAACCTCATGCATTTGTCACTCATGATGCAGCTGCTGCAATTCTATAATGTAGATGTGGCAGTATACGTAGAGTCCAATTATGCCAAACTATCTATGCCAAACTATTTATATGACTCTGCATCAACAGAAGTAGATAAAAGCTACAGTGAAATGGATGGCATATACATTTAATAAACAAACAAACTACCTGGAGGTACGAACAACTTCATTTAATCCTAACCAGCATAGTTAACAGTGAAGAATAGTAGAAATTGTAATTTGATAATATCTAAGGCAGGGGTGTCAAACTCCCAGCCCATGGGCCAGATATGTCACGCACTGGCCACGCCCAGTTTAGTGAAGGGGGGAAAAGTCCCAATATGTCACGTGACAACGTGAATAAGACACCCCTGATTTAAGGGATAATAGATTTTTAACCCTAGTTTATGCGACCTGGAGATATAAAGGAATTTTATGAGGTAATTCTATGATAAGTCAACAACATACTGTGGCCAGAACTGTTAAAGAATTGCTTGTGATGCAGAAAAGAAGGGACTTAGTAAAATTTCCAACAGTAGAAAATTAGAAATCTAATGGGTATTTTAATATTTCAATGAACATTCAAATGATTAAAGGTTAATCTAAATGGAATTATCTGTTATTCTTTAGAATAATTTGTCCTCAGAGCAGATTCATCAATGTTAAAGAAGTCACTGTTAATAAGAAAGGTGTAAATAAAGTTAAGCTACAAGTTCTGTGCTGCAAAAATCTGCATAATTATTAGATGGCAGAAAAAGGATGCAGAAAAATCTGACTCTCTGCTGTCATCTAGTGGTTTTTTTCAATTTTTGCAAGCAAGATATGTCAGCCCTAAGACCTAGCTTTGATCCAGTAATAAATCAGTTACAATCCTTACTATTAATCCAATGAAATTATTTAATTGGCTGATAACTTTAATTATTATTGCAGGTGTGTTCAAATTACTTATTTTTTTAAATCCTGATTCAAAAGATCAAATGAAGGATGACTGTGGAATATAAGTCAGGCTCTCTCTTACTGCTGTTTCAAGAGTGAACAAAAGAGATTAATTTGTAAAATAAAACAGCAGCCACTCACACTGTCTGGACTTGCAAAGAGATGCTTGGGAGCTGCCTGAGCTTTGGTAATCTTCAAGTAATTGGCCCAGCTGAATTCATCTTCCTTGTAACCTAAACCCCATACATAAAGGAGACATAAGAGGAGACATACCAACAGAAGTCCATAGTGCTTCATTCATTCATAGGGATCACCATCAAAAATGGAAAAAGCAAAACATGTTACAGGAAGAATTAAAGATAGCACATCCCTTTTCAAGTACCAAGCAATATGCCTTATGGTATAAAATGATACTAAGATCATTTTTTCAATGACTAAAATATTGTGAAATTTCAGCAATTTCACAAGCTGTTCATGTTCTCACTTGAAAATTGTTAATATTTCTGGTGAGAGCTTGAACATCTGAGATTGCCATTTTTATTCTGAAATTAATATTTCATTGTGCACTTTTATGGATATGAACTGAGGGCTTGCAAGATAGTTGTTTCTGAAGGCAACTTCAGTATATTGACTTTCCTTATAATACTGAGAACCCCAGAAGAGACAGTTTTACACTAGTAAGATATCCCAAATAAGTTTGGAGGTCTCTCACAATATTAGGGTTAGGATTGTTGTGTGCGTGTGTGTGTGTGTGTGTGTGTGTCTTTCAATGATATGGATGCACACTTGCAATGTGTATACTTTCATGATGAAGAGTTATAAGAAATTTGAGCAAATATAGCTAGCATAACATAACATCTCAGTTATCCTAATAATTACCTTTATGGAATCTGTATTTTTGCTTCTCACAGGTAACAGAGTTATAACTTCATTTTATACTGTGTATACTATTTAATTTCATCTCAAGAATCTGAAGAATCAAAATGAAGATGTATTTCCTTATTTGTTCTTATCCCTTATTTTGGGTTGCAATTCTCCAGTCAAATTAACTATATTCCCAATAGAAGTTTAACCAAACTTAAACAAGAATGGCTCCCATACATACCGTGTTTCTCACAAAATAAGGCCAGGCCTTATTTTTTTTTGAGCCCCGAAAAAAAGGCTAGGACGTCTTTTCGGGGTGAATTAATTTCTCCCTCCCCCCCCGTGCACCAGCGCCGTCTCCAACAACAGCGTCTGAGTCGCTCCCGCTTTCCCCCCATCCCCGTAACAACAGGGGGGAAAAAACATTTTGAGGTACCTGGGAGCGCTGTGAGCTGCGTTTTGGTTTAAACCCAAGTGGCTGGGTGGGCGTGAGAAGAGCCGAGCGAGCATCTCTGCTGCTGTTATCCTTGGTGCTCCAGCCTCGGGCTCTGCAAGTTTGCAAAAGTCCCAGTGCGCAGCCTGTTCCTGCATTCCAAGCACCCAGGCCGAGCTGCAGCTGTCCCTCTCTCGCCAGCGCCATCTTCAATAACAGCGGCAGCAGCGGTGGGAACCGTGGAAGTTACGAAGGCGGCTCCCCCACCCGAGAAGCAGCTGAAACGCTTCCACGGTTCCCACCACTGCTGCCGCTGTTACTGGAGACGGCACTGGCAAGAGAGGGACAGCTGCAGCTCGGCCTGGGCGCTTGGAATGCAGGAACGGGCTGCGCACCGGGACTTTTGCAAACTTGCAGAGCCCGAGGCTGGAGCACCAAGGGTAGCAGCAGCAGAGACGCTCGCTCGGCTCTTCTCATGCCCACCCAGCCTCTCGGGATTAAACCAAAACGCAGCGCGCAGCGCTCCCAGTTACCTCAAAATGTTTTTTTTTTCTGTTGTTACGGGGATGGGGGAAAAGCAGGAGCGACTCAGACGCTGTTGTTGGAGATGGCGCTGGCGAGAGGTGCCAGCACTGGTGGGAACCGTGGAAGCTACGGAGGCCTGAGAAGCAGCTGAAACGCTGCTGGACATCCATGCCAACGCCGCCCGCCTGCTGACCCGGATAAGGGAGGGGTAAGGGAGCCCTCCGTGCTCCACCATGGTGTTAGGAGCGGCTGATGGTGAAGCGTAGCTGCCCGTGGGGCACTCCTAATGGCAAGTTCCCCCCACCTTCCCCCCCAATTTCGCATGTTTTAAACTAGGCCTAAATTTGTGGGGAGGGGCTTAATTTCATTTTATGCCTAGAAAACATGCTGGGTCTTCCTATTGGGGGGGCGTATTGTTGGAGAAACACAGTACCATGTATCATACAGCATGGCACATTTATAGTTTAGCTTCTAAGAGGTCTTAAATGTTGATAAATGTTGTAAATTAGCAGAAGCATCAAAAAAGGGAAATTAGAAACCAAACAGCCTTTATTTTCTATTATTTTTCCTTTTTTGTTTCTGTCACCTGTTTTTCTTTGTCTTTCTTGTTTTCTCAACATGCCTAAACAAGTAACAATACAATGGAGACCTTAGTATTTTGTAATCAACTGAAGACAGAAATCTTCATTGTATAACAAAAATCTTGATGTAATACGCAGCTGCTTCTTAATGCTAGATCCAGTTTCAGTTGTAAATGCTAAATTATCTTATGTTTATTAATATCAATATTTTGAATCAGTTTATATTTATTATTTATTTATTTATATCCCACCTTTTTTGTTTTTATAAATAACTCAAGGTGGAGAACATATCTAACACACTTTCTATTTTCCTCAAAACGATAATTCTGTGAGGTGAGTTGGGGCTGAGAGAGTATGACTGGCCCAAGGTCACCCAGCTGACTTTCATGGCTGTCGGGACTTGAACTCACTGATATTGATATAACACCTTTTTTAAAAATTATTAATGGTTTAAGTTTCCTAAACATTAGAGTATTAATAGTTTCTTGTCAGCGCTGTTATCAGCACTGCATAAATACCACTGTATCAAATAACGTAATGTATTATGCCTGTCTTATAACAATGTATTTTTTTTATTGTAGAATACAGAATGACAGAGTTGGAAGGGACCTTCTTCTTCTTCCTCAGGCAGGAAGCCCTATACCTTTTCAGACAAATGGCTGTCCAATCTTTTCTTAAAAATTTCCAGTGTTGGAGCATTCACAACTTCTGGATTCAAGCTGTTCCACTGATTAACTGTCAGGAGGTTTCTCTTTAGTTCTAGATTGTTTCTCTCCTTGATCATATTGCTTGCCAAAATATTCTGGAAAATATTCTTGTGGGCTTTTAAAAGAGTTACATAGTGATATAAAAACAGAATGAAATTGACCTAGCAATTTAGCTTTGGAAAAACTGGACACCGAAAACTAGAGATTCATCCACTTCTCCATTCTCTCCATTCCTTTAAAAGCACTTCATTCACTCACTCCTTCATTCACTTTGCCATCAGACAGGAAAAGCTTTTGGGTGTGAGCTTCTAAATGCACTGTCCTAATCTACCTACCTTTGGGAGGCTGAAGTTTGTGTCCCGTTTTCTCAAACCAGCCAGCAGGATGAATATTAGGAGAATCAGCATTCAGCCAAAAATCATGACATTCAGAGTAGCCATCAAAATGAAGCCGCATCCTGTAGCCGCATACCTGCATGCAGAAAAAGCAAGAGAAACACATAGGCTATCATATTAAATCATCATGCGTTGCTTTCCACTGAGAGATTATGCTATTTTATGATCACAACGTTTTTGCCTCTATTTTTAGTTTTAGTACTTCTTGTAACTAGGTTGCATATGAATGGAAAGCTTTAAAATACATAAGTGAAAAAAACTAGGGGCAAATGAGAGAATAGCAGAGCTAGAACAATATAAACAATATAAACTGCAACAATATAAACTCATCTCACCTCTGCTACAGTGAGAATAAAATACATTGAAGGGTGCTGAGGATCTATCCCTTCCAGTTTCATTCCCACTTTGAAACCATTCTTGTTTTGGGTAATCGACTGGTGCTAAAAAGAACAAGTCACACACACAAAAATTTAAGAGGTACATAATTGCTTCTAATGATACATTTATGCTATTAAATGGAAACTATTGCAATAAGACAATAGAGATTAAGATGGCACCTTAACTAAGATGGCAGCTCCCACGTGACTGCAAATTTTGCCTCATGTTTCTGCTTCTATTAGAAACAGAAGTTCAGTACACATATTTTGAGGACTTGAAGTAAGTCAAAATAATAAGCCAACTTATGATCAGAGTTGGGGCCAGAATTTCGATTGCTAAGCACAGTGGCTGTTAAAGGAGTTGTGCCTGATTTGACAAGGTTTTTTTTAATGGTTGTAAGTGAATCACAGCAAGGACCGGTCATAAATCACCTTTTTCAGTGCCACTATAATTTTGGCTACCAAATGAATGGTTGTAAGTTGTAAAAGAAGAGTACTGATTTCATTTTTTTCCTTCCAAAACAAAATGACTTTATTTGCTACATTTAAATTTCACTTGACTTTCCAATGCTTAATGGTCCTAAAAACACTATCGTATTGTATCTATATCCCAGAATGCAATTTCTCTTTCCCACGTTCATTATTTTCTTTCTTTCTGATGAACATTACTATGAGTGTTTGCTTTTTCTTTCCTTAACTTTGCTTGAGACAGAAATACATATGAGTTATGAAATAAATCTCTCTGGTAAAAAGAGGTTCCTACAATATAGCAACCATATAAACACCACTGGAATCAGAAAAAAGAATCAGATTCTCTTAGAGAAAAGAATAAATGATTACAGCATAAATATGTTGATTGACAGCAAAATGTCAAAATTCCATAAAGACAGCAGGTAAAAGAATACTGTAACTCACTTCTTGGAACAAATTTAAAGGGGCAGCTGTGGCTTTTTGTTCTTCTAGGTATGATGCCCAGGTCCAACTTTCTGCCTTCTCACTGGAAACTAAAAATATCAGAAAATGGAACAAATGAAATTTCCAAAACATTATATTAAGTGACATTTAGACACCTAGGGCAAAGTTTAGGATACTCCTCTTTCCAAAATTATAGCCATTATCTGCTTTCAGCTGTTGAAGACTGAACATTGCATTTTACTCAAAAGCATCCAGTTCTTCCTTTTATTCTGCACTTATACTTTCTGGCTGCAGATGGGACAAGCATAGCTAGATTACATCTCAGAATGAACAGATAAGAAAAGCATAACCTCTGACAGAACATACCATTTCATATTTGGGGATTATTAATGATTACATTGTAGTTGCTCAAACAAGGAAGCCATGTTATATGCTTACCAAACTGATTGGCAATCCATTCTTCATTACTATTATTAGCAGCAGGAAGTTCTCCTCCTGAACCATTTATCTCCTCCTGCTTTAGTTCCTAAGACACACAAACAAAATCTCTTATTTATGGGGATACCAAGCAATTTTAGAGGCTTTCTTAGAAGGGGAACACTACACACTTAGGAGAAGGGATAACATAATTAAAAGTGATTACATTCCAACTCAGTTACATTGAATATATATATACTAAACATTGTTCCTCATGAATTTTCAGTGATAAAATGTACTACCGGTATTTGGTACCAATTTTTTAACACCTGTGTAGTCATTCCCAGGGTTTGGATGGTTACCTGCAATCTTGGGGTTTCAGATTATGTCCCCTAACTTTCTATGATCAACTTCAGGTTACCCTTTTAATAAATAAATCAAAGAATTTTGTAACACTCTAAAGACAAACAATATTTGTGATATAAGCTCAAGGCATAAGCTTTTAAAATTCTCTTCATCAGAGAATACATCTACAAAGTATTATAAATGCCTATGATGGATGACAGAGACTGCAAACAGAGGTCAGTGAAAAATAAAATACAGATGTGAGAATAACCTTATTACTCTGGCATTCTCAAAATATTTGCTGCCTATGACACAGACATTCTCACATCAGTGAGCTGATTAACACAATGCAATGTGCGAACAAATCTCGATTCCTCTTTAACAGAAAAGAGACCTCTTGATAACCGCAAGAAGCTTTGAAGGTACCAAGAAGAATATTGTTGACTTAGTAGTATCTACAGGCTCCATGTTGGTGATCCAGGACTTATCATAAATTTGCTGTCTTTACAAAACTCTTTGCTTCTGTAAGATCAGTTCCAGGGTGCTGATATATAACGAAAACTTGTACTCCAGAAATCTTTAGGACAGTAAGTTACTGTAAATTAAGATAAGTAGGAATGCAGCAAAAACCAAAGCTGAATTGGTCCTTAAGGGAACTTGCAACTTAAGGCAAATACAAATGAAACATAAGAAATCTGAGTATATCTTTAAGTTATTTTTAACTTGAAATCAGCCCAAACAAAAAGAGACTTTTTTTTTTTGCAAGACTATAGAGCAAAAATTGTTTAGAGAATAGAGATATAGTAGTGCTGTTTCAAAATTTCACCATCCCACTTTTTACCAGTCATACTCCTGGAAGGAGATGTACCAGAATTATGACCCGACTTTATCCCTTGTAAGGATAACTGCATGCTGCATTTGTGCAATGGAATGAATGTAGGAGTATGATTTTAATCCAGAAAATGAATTAGTAATCCTGCTTGGGATATGGTTGCATTCAAAATTAATGCTCTTTGCAGTGCTTTCATGAAGAAAAAAGAATTAAGGGGCAATATTTGGTTCCAGATTCCTTGCATCATCTTAGTTTTAGCTGTGTGTTGCATTTACAAGTTAGGAATACTTCTAGAAACTTTACAAATAATATCAATTTCTAAACAAGCAGTGATGATATAGGGATGCATGAGGTAAAAAATCCACAGATGGGGAATACTTTATTAGAAAAGGGAAAAGGGGAGAGAAGAGGCTTGATCAAGATGCATAAGCTACTGCTTTTGACTTATCCTGTAGATAGCTGTGGTTTTATAATATATTCAAAGATAAAAGCTAGTTTAATGCAGCATTGTATTAGGGTTAAATTAGCAATGCCCTCCAGATGTTTTGAACTACAGCTCCTTTCAGTTCACACCCTCAAATTCAATAATACAGATTGTAAATTATTCAATACAAAACATCTGGAAGGTACTAGGCTTGTATAAATGTGTGGTTTTCAATGAGTAAGACAAATGTAGATTAGTAAATCTGCAGCGTAATGATATGAATTCTGAATATGTATGAGTCACTTCTCATGAGATGAACAGCCATATAAATTTGATAAATGTATACGTTTGTAAATTTAAAAAGTTAAGCAATTGTCAAGTAATAAATTATTTCAAAACCACAAATTATAGGTATACCTCTTTCAAATGACAGCTGGCTTTGACCATGTCCAAAATTACCAGCACTATTTTTATTTCTGCACAATGCAGCCTGACTGTCCTGACCTTCTCTTGATTTCTCAAGAGTGTTGCCCTGCTGGCCAAAGAAAACTATATGAAATGGCCTCTACCTAGCACTCTGCCTTGTTTCCCCCATTTTACGAAGAGTCAAAATATAAGCACAAAGAATAATCAACAAAAGCTGTTGTATCTGGTGCAGCAAAGTGCTTCTCAAAGCATCCAGTGGAAAGTAGGGGAACAATGATAAGGTACCATGGCATATCCAACTTAGGAAAAGAATGGATACCCTACTATTCAGTGCCATCCCTATATAGTGGAAGAACCCATATTTAGAATATAACAGTCACTTCGAAGCGGAATCTTGATCACTGAGGAAATGAAGGACAGATATGAACATCTCTTTCCTCTCTAGAAGTCCTATAAGTTACTTGTACAAATAGATATGTGTATGTTACGTTGTGCCTATGGACCATTCCTTTATATCTGTGGGGCACCAAAGAGTTTAAGGCAGCTGTACTTCCCTCCTGCACTAAAAAAAAAAAAAAAAAAAGTTGCCCATCCCTACTTTGTAGTGTCCACTGGTTAAAGCTATGGCTCCATGGTCTGACTGGCTCTCACTTAGGCCAGTCCAATGAATGAGCGAGCATGCATACCAGGAAAAAAAATGCTGCTATCAGATTCTACTGCAAATACATGCAAGAACATCCCAGTCACACCATTTGCTCTGATTCTTCCTCTTCTTCCTCTGAAGGGCTTTGATAATCTTTCCTCTTCCGTTTCTTTACTGGCTTGAGAAGTTCGGTAGTGTTGGTGATGCCAGCAGAATTCTCCACAATGACAGACCTACAAAAACAACCAAACTTGCAGATTCTCCAGACAATGTTTCTCAAGCGATGAGAGTTGGGTTAATACTAAAACTTTCTACTGCAACAACATTGACAAAATACAATAAACATTTTTTTTTCAAGGAAGGCACACTTCAATGTTAACATTTTTAAACATTCAGAAATACTACACCTACACTACACTACACTACTACACTACATTCAGAAATACTTCAGCGTTTCCATTAGAGGACACTGAAATAAAACCTTAAATGAAATTGATTCATGCAATTTAATTCTGTTTCTCAAACATCATTTTAGTTATTTTAGGAAAATTTTAGAAAAATCAAGACTAATCAACATTGATAATAAACCTATGCTTGACATTCATCGCTACAAAGCAATTTTGACATCATATTCTTATCCGCTCCTAAACAAAGAAAAAAGGAAAAAAAAGAAACCAGAATGCTTCAATCTGGATGAAAAATATTTGAAATTTGGGAACATTCATTCTGGTGAAATTATAAGAAAATGTACTTTGGCAAGGGTGATGCAATTCCTCTATAGACATTCATATACACCTTACAAAATCCTCAGGTCAAAAGATTGCCTATGAAGAAAGTGCACTTAATATATGTGTAGCTTGTCCTTCTCTACAATGTTCTCTAACTTCTGGGAATTGAAATCCATACATCTTAAAGCTGATAAGGTTGAGAAACACTGATGTAACCTATGTTACATAAATTTGTCTATATTACCGTATTTGCCGGCGTATAAGACGACCCGGCGTATAAGACGACCCACCACCACCACCAGAAACGCCCTCCAGAAATCCCCGGGGCTGCAGCGGCAGGGCGGAGTGCCAGGGGCCGTGGGAAGAGCAGGAAGGCTGCAGCCTCGGGCGGAGCGAGGCGAGCGGGATGAAGCGGAAGCGACGCAGGGGATCCGGGAAGCCAGAGGCGCCTTCGCTGCGTCCAACAAGCATCCGAAAGCCGGCAGTGGATATACCGGCGTATAAGACGACCCCCACACTTGGAGGCATGTTTTTCGGGGCAAAAAAGTCGTCTTATACGCCGGCAAATACGGTAGTTATTCAGCATTAATGGATGCTCTTTTGCCCAAGTGCTCCTTTAAAACAAGATTTACAGTATTTCTTTCTGTCCATGGAAGAAAGGAAAAAAACAGCAGGAACAAGACATAAAAAGTGCATTATTTTTTCTTCTCTCCCTACCTCCTCTCCCCATCCCCTTTAAAGACAACTTCTTTATTACCTTTCTTTGAACTGCCGGTGACAGTTCTCACTACAAAATGCCCGGCCTTCCTGGGTTGACCCAGAAATATTTCTTCGGCCACAGGTATTGCAGTGGCATAGGTTGTCTACCGTTGGGAGTTTAAGAGGCTCTGGAATATCTGATTCTACAGAAATCAGAAAGTGAAAAGCTCAAATAAGTCACATCAATGTTATGATAATGAGAACATTTTCTGGGTCAGACTAAATTGCAGAATGATAATCCAGTGGGCTGAGCTGTATGTTCTATGTGCCAATTATTCAGACATATTTTAGGCCAAAGGTACAAAATGAAAATATAACAGCCTATCTTTCAGAACTCAGACCATGATCAGAGCAGTAGAAGCTCAACATTTGAAACATCTCTTTTACATTTTTCAGTGTTTGTGGGGTTTTAAGTATCAGAATGACACCTTACACTTTGCAAAGGTTTAAGAATTAATTTTATCACTGAAAACACTACAATTCCTCTCCACAAATGGCCCCTGGAATCATCCATTTTGAAATGCAGCCCTTTACATTTGCAAAAGTCTGGCAAAGCCTCAAGCAGACAAAAATATATGGGCTTATGATTAATAACTACAAAGATTACCACATCGAGAAAGTACACATATTATGGATTCTGGAATACTGTCCAAATCTTTAATAGCAGCTCCAACTTGATTATGAGGAATGAAGGAGGGGGGCGTTAAGAATGAAGCAATTAGCAGCATTCTAAGTTACTGCCTGATTGCCTCTTTCCTAACATTTTTACATTCAGCAAATTTTTATGGATTTTTTTTCTCTCTGCAACCCCTTGATGAATCCAAACTGTTTTTAAGGTCAATCATCTTCTGCTATATCAGTTGGGTACATTTTTCTTCATTTTTCAAAGAGTAATCCGGATGACCAATAAAATAATGGACAGATTATCTGAGACCTACACAAAATGTATTTGCAACATTACTTTGGGCCTGGAAAGAAATGATACACGTTATTCTGGGTAACACAGAATGATCAGGACTAGAGGAAAAGAGTGCTTGAGGAATTCACATTTCCCAGGAAAACAGGACATCTATGAAATTCATGAAGTATTAAGAGCAATTAGTCATAGCTTTTAACATTCTCCATATTGCTGTGGTTTAGTAAAACCTATTCTTGTGGAAACGAGATATATAAAGGTTTGTATGCTTCCCCTCTCCAAATCCTCACCTGGAGTCCTGATAGGATTGCCCTTGCAGGTAAGTACCCCTCCATCATCCCCATTTCTTTCCAGCTGACATTCCTGAATGGGTTCTGCAGGTGAAAGTTTGTCAGCACTAACTACTTTCACTGTCCCGTATTCATTTATTCGAAACTGTGTCAATACAAGATGGAAAGAAAAAAATCAATGGGGAAGCAAGCAGCAAATTTGGGACATGACAATATCGTGATAGAGTGAAAACAAACTGTCCTTCTTTCACTGAGCATAAGAAAACACACCTAGAATCACCTTGGTTTACCTTCAGACACTTTGTGAGGTAAGCTGGACTGCAAAACAGCAGTTGAATCAATACGTGCTTTGAGTATGTTCATAGGACATACATGACAATAATATACATATGTTCAGGGACAAAGGGAATACTTGCAAGAATATAGCTTCAGTAACAGAATGTTGTAATGGATGATCGCTTGGTATATTTAAGAGGCTGGCCTAAATTCTTTTTAAAAATTTTCAGTGATAGATTCTAAATCTCTATTAAATTATCATCTCAAATTGGAACTGCGGTTTTAAATAAGCATATGAATGCTATTGAGGGACCTAAGGACAAGTGTCATGCTTTAGCAAAAGACCTGAATGCCAGGCCCAGGTTCTCATATTTTCCCTTTTCGGAAAGGCCTATGCCTAGTATAGGTAGTTCTCAATTTATGGATGTAACTGAGCCCAGAATTACAGTCTTCGGTTGTTAAATCAGCCATTTTACAACTTCTTCAGTACTGGTCAATAAGTGAACATTACTTTTGATAAGCAAATGCAGTGTTCATGAAGGAAATTAATGTTATCCAGTAGACATTTTTTTATCAGAAACCAGAAGTAAATACCAGAAACTATTTTTTTTAAAACTTGCACTCATGTAGGAAGATGCAATCAGCCATAAAAGTGAGATAGTTGCCAAGTGCCCAGAATGTGATCACATTGCAGGTGTGTGTGTATTCAGCCTCTGTAAATGTAAAATCAGGTCGTAAGTACCTTTTGGGGGAGGCGTCTGTCAGAACTTTGAATGGTTGGTAGGTGGCTTGTCGTAAATTGAGGACTAATATGCATATTATGTATCAATCAAGTAATTTTCCCAATGGAATATACACCTAAGAACCAGGGGTGGGATTCAATTTTTTTAACAACTGGTTCTGTGGGTGTGGCTCAGTTGGTGGGCGTTGCTTGGTGGTCATGTGACTGGGTGGACGTGGCTTGGTGGTCATGTTATTGGCTGGCCATGGCCAACTCAATATCACTCACATCGAGGCACGCATCTCCTCGCCTGGCCTCTCATGACTGTGGGGATGCTGCAACAGTCGTAAGTGTGAAAAATGGTCATAAGTCACTTTTTTCAGTGCCATTGTAACTTTGAATGGTCACTCCACACAAGCAAAGTACCAGCAAAGGAGGGGAAAAAACCTCCAGAGAAGTTCCAGAGACAGGAAGTCTAGTCCTGTCAAGAATGTAATAAAGGTTAACAGAGAGGCAGTTTCCGTAAGCAACACCAGAATGTTTCCTTCCTGCCTTCCTTACAGGATTAGGCCAGTAATTTCTTCTAACAACCGGTTCTCCGAACTGCTTAGAATGTTAACAACCGGTTCTAGCGAATAGGTGCGAACTGGTAGAATCCCACCCCTGCTAAGAACAACAAAAAGAGTCTTCATTGATTTACCCTTAGGTTGCTCCCAGGCAGAGTGGCAATCCCATCTTTCCATTCTAGATCCCGGATGGTGTTGCAAATCTGCACTCCACTGATCTGAGGGATGACTGTTGCTGTGATGGGCTCATTCCCCACACCCTCTCTTGGTCTCTCTGTCCCCATGTTTTTCTGGGCTTCTCGGGGGAATCGCTGGATTTCTAAGGTGTTCACTGGAAGATTTATAGTAGTTGTGGTTGCTGATGAAGAAGAAAAGCAGTACAGTATAAACGTACTGATATACATGCAAAGGTCACCCAATTTCATTACAGAGCAATAATCCTGATATAGCTGAGTGCTGAAGGGAATATGAGTAGAAGTGGAAGATTCCTAAACTTTACAAGTAGTATAAAATCAGTGAGTTGCAAATCTGTAGCTTGAATAATCCCAGGGCATCCCATTTTGGCACCAGAATCTTCAGTGATGACAACACTTTTACCTAATGTTTGGCATTTGGAAGGGGGAGTGGTTATCCCTTAACACCACCCACCCACCAAATAGGAATGATTTCCCTCCAACATTTTCTCACTGCTAGTTCCAGTGATATCACAGGCTATCAAAATGTTGCCCAGGTTCCTGTAATGCCAGAATAAAGGCACATATAAAATAAAACGTAACTTCTCCCCTTCTTTTTTCAGGAAAAATTCCCATTACTGCTTTAAGGGGTAGAATACATTTTAAAATCTTGGCATGCATTTATCATACTTGAATGCTCAGTTCAACCTTCTCCACCTTGGTAACTTCCAGATGTCCTAGACCAGTGATGGCAAGCCTATGACACATGTATGACTTGTCATGCTATTTTTAATGACACACCTAGAAGCCACATGAGAAGATGGGTGTTCTTGTACATTCTTGCATGACTTTCAGAGGGTCCAGAGGCCACATGAGAGCACACCACATTCTTGTATTGCTTCTGCACTCTCCAAAAAGTACAGGAAGTTCTTTTGTAATTTTTGGAGAGTGCAGAAGCACACAAGAATGAAACAGTAATCAGAGCCTCTGAAAGTTGTACGAAAGGTCCCTGATCTCATGTGCTCTAGAGCCTCTGAAAATCACACCTCAATGGGGCATGCTTTTCTGCTTTTTTAGCGGTTGCAAGGCCATGCAAGAGATTTCTGCCTTTTGCAATCCAAAACTGCCTTCGATAGGTGGTTTTTGCTCCTACGAGACAAAGTCAAATAAAAAAATATTTATGTAAGGTTTTTTATTTATTAAAATTTTTATGCTGCCCATCTCAAATGACTCTTTGTTATAAACTGTTTCTCTTTTATTTGGAGTGGGATGATAGGGCAGCAGAGTCAACTTGGGCATTTACTGAATTTTTGACACAATGTACACCATCACTGCTCTAGATTAGAGTATAACTTCAAGATCTGTGATAGCTAGAATATATGGGAGTTGTAGTGCAACATCCCTGTAGATGCTAAGTTGCTTAAAATCAAGATATGTAAATACAACATCCTTCCTTCTTCTAAGAATACTAAAATCAATAAGGGATCTTTAGCCTTAAAAGGAAATTGTAGTAATATAATTTTTCTAGTGTAATTGTGATACACACTTAAAATTTATTTGCAGTTTACAATTGCATTAATTCTCTGTACTTTATGTCCTCATATCTGGGGGGAGGGGTTATGAAAAGATCAACATTCAAGCTAAATATAGTGTTGAAACATTTTACAACTGTCTTTTATTAATGTATGTTATCAACTTGAAAAATATAGAATCAATTAAATGAGGAAAAGTGACCCAGCTGTGTTTGTGATCTAATACAAAAGGCATAACATTGAAAAAAAAAGGAACTATAAAAAGAATTGAAAGCAGAAAAGTAACAAACTTCAGCACTTGAGCACTCACCTGGTATGATGAAGGTAGTTGCTGGTAAGTGGACATTTTGCACCGTATTTTCACTGGCCACCAAATGGACACTGACCTCCCCAGTTGCATTTCCTTTTGTGCTTCTTATCACTTCCATCTCTGCTCGCCCATCCATTACTTTACCTAACAACACAGGATATATAATTGGAATCAGGAAGTATGGATTCCATGAAACCACAGGAGAATTAGTATCAAAGCTTATGCCAGCCTTCTCTAATTTTGTGACCTCCACTTTATTAAGACTGCAGATCCCAAAATTTCAAGCCAGGATAGACAATAGAGAACTTCTCTATTACAAAAATAGCTGCCAAGGTGACCATTGTCAATCATGATAATCAGGGGGAGAGGTGCTTCGGTATCCCTTCTAGTTCCACATCTCTCCCTGCCACCTTAGTTTTGTCTCTCCTGGACAGATAAGCATACGTTTAAATAAAGAGTTAGGCTTCAGCCCACCCACTAGTTTTGTTTTCTGTCAATGCCTATAAAGCCATACTTGAAAATGAGGTTGAAGCCTGGGACTTTGTAACATGCCAACTTTCCCCTATTTTTTAAGCAACTGAATAAATACAAGCATAAATATAATTGGAGGTAGGGATAGAGTGCCTGGATGGGGGCATCGCATTGCTTACTCCTATTGTAAACTGTCTTCATATGTATGCATAAATTACTGAGTGTAACAAGCCTTTTTTTTCAGTGGAACAAGACTGCCCTTTGAAACTTCTGAGAAATTGACAGACTTAAAAAGATGCAATGCAGGTTTCCTTCCATTTATTCAATGGTACAATTTTTGTTGCTGTTGTAGTATTGCTGTACAGTTGCTTATTGTTTCTAACTCTGCATAACCTACTGAATTGGGAGCCTACAGTTTGCTAAATTGTCTGTAACAATTATGAATTCTTGCAAGCTCCTTCTTAAGTCAACACTGATAGTCTTTAGCTACCTAACAAAAACTAGATTGTGCCTTTATTATTCCAGCAAGGATCATTAAGAAGGGTTTAATTACCACTTAGTATCTGATTAAGACATAGCACATCAGAGATTTTCCATGACAGGGCAAAGCAACAATGAGTCTCTTCAAAAAGGCTGCCTTTCACTTCTGTTTTATATTCTGTTACACTGAACATAGTTCTGAAAACAGAAAAATGTTCAAGCAGAAGGCCCAGCTGTTCTCTCTCCTGCTATCCTTTCTCCATCTTGATTATGGGCTAAATCAAAGCCTTTATTGAAAGAGATAATAAGTAATGACTTTAGCTAGGATAACTGTATTGACTTGGAAATCTCTTCATGTGACAGCTGCCCCCCCTTTTTTTCTTTTATTTCAATAAATTCCATTTTTATATTTAGAGATTTGGTTTTGTTTGCCAAAGGAAGTTCTCTTTAAAATGTTGCCTATGTGCAAGACTGCAGGGATACTCATCTTTTGTGTTTCAAGACTGGCACAAGGTTGGTTAAATTCTGTATTGCTCAGAATTCTTGCTCAGAAGATTCAAAAGCTGCTCTTTCTTAGGACTGGGTTGAAGGGAGAAGTTGCAGGTATAAGGGCTGAAGACACTTTCTGGAGAAACCTGGATAGCAATAGCAATAGCACTTATATTTTACAGCACTCTCTAAGCAGTTTACAGAGTCCGCATATTGCCCCCAACAATTTGGGTCCTCATTTTACCCATCTCAGAAGGATGGAAGGCTGAGTCAACCTTGAGCCTGGTGAGATTTGAACTGCTAAATTGCAGGCAGCCAGCAGTCAGCAGAAGTAGCCTGCAGTACTGCATTTTAACCACTGCGCCACAATGGCTCATGTTGTGAATGTTATGGAAAGTTCAGCTCACCTTTGGCAGCCTATTTTAAGTATCTTGCACCACAGAATTCTTGGACAAAAGGATCTGCAACTACTCTTTTTTTTAAACACTCCTACATTCCAATTTCTTACACACATATCCCTATTTTATTTTATTTTATTGTAAATTAGACTGGTTAAAAGAAAATGCCAGCACTCCCTATGGTGTTCCAATGTCTAGAATTTTATATTTGGAACACAGTTCAAGGGCTCATTGTTTTAAAGAATATTCAAGCACTCAAGTTGATTCGAAAGAATCAACAAGCAGATTTAAAAGCATATGAATGACAAACAACAGAAATCAGGAAAGTTCAGCTGGAAAGATGTAAATAACAGGTTTCCTAACATTTAGAACAAAAGCTCTATTGATAACTTCTCCAATGGACAGAAGAATAGGTTATAAATTGAAATAAATGAAATAATACCATTGCATTTTTTATATCAGGAACACACAAAGAATATATCATAAGGAATGATCGCCAATAATATAGTTTTTTTTTAAAAAAAAATCTATGTTCTATACAATAATTGTTATGTTCTGTTGATGCTGGAATTTTCTTGTTTGTTTGGGTGTTTTTAGTATAATTTTATTAAGATATGTTTACATGAAAAGATAAAAAATTCAGAAAAAGAAAAAAGAAAGAGTTAGAAAAAAATACAGAAAATAAAAAAGAAAAATATTTTTGAAAAGCAACTTCTGATCTTCTTTACAACAGTTATAAACTTATCACTTCACCTCCTTTAAAACTTTGAATAGTTTCATTTTTGACATTGATTTGGATTATCATCCTATTATTTGAATTTGAAAAGAGAAATATATAAATACAAACTAGCCTAAACCACCTCTTAAGTCAGAGGCAACAACCTGCCATATGTCTGTGCGCAAAGCTGCAACCGCCTGACTATAATTAAGAGCATTTGATTTTAAAAATGTAAACAGAATCAGACTTCCCATAGTGCCGACTACTAATGCCACATGGCATCTGGATTTAACATGCTACAATCATTATTAATAACACCTCTTAAATCACGGCCATACTATGGCCCCTGCATGAAACAGAGAATGAGGTTCTGAGGTTTCTAAATTTCTCAGAAACAGGGGGCCAAGCCCTTATGTGGGCGTCATATCAACTGCTTTAGTAAAAATATCACAGGTATTGTATCACTCAATGAACGTCTTTGCAGGAGCCATATAAAAGCAGCTATTTTGATACAAAGAGGTTCATGCTATGTTATACACCCATCTGTTAGTAGGATCTAGATCCTGAAAAATCTGTTTTATTTATCAAACTGAATTAAAATTAATATACAACATCTGTACATTATTTCCAAATAAGATGTTTAGATGGATCCCAAATATTGTCTAGATCAGGGATATCAAATTCACGTTGTCACGGCAGCATCACGTGATGTATTGGGGCTTTTTTTCCCCTTCACTAAACCAGGCATGGACAAGGCCAGTGCATGACGCATCCAGCCCACAGGCCAGGAGTTTGACAGCCTGGTCTAGATGGAAGAAGACTGCCACAGAGTAGATTCAGTTTAGTAACACTTTCACTTGTATTCTTCATTCCTTGTTTCTTTCCAAGAAGATATTGTGTCAATAGTTGTTCCCTCAAAGTTTTATTAGTTGATTTTTATAATATTGATTTTATATTGGCTAATCTTGTTTATTCTGAATATTTTAATTAGTTGTGTTGATTATTATTTACCATGGATGATTTAAAAGTTGATTTATGATTGCAACCACCAACATTCCTCGTAGATTTGATGGTATACAGGTGGTTGAAACAAACAAGCCAACCAATAAATTATATTTGTGCCTCCATAACAAATTTGGAATAATTATGTATATGATTCATATAGCATCATAGGGCACTCAAAATGGTTAACAAGAAAGCACAATATAAAGTAAAACATCTAAATTATCACAAAAACAGTAAAATGACTTATAGTGAATAAAGTGACCTTTCTTAGCAAACAAGCTCAGACACTCGATACATCCACAAGAGTGATGATCTGGTAGGAAAGTAGCATTTTCCACTGGAAAATGAACAAAACCTCCTGTGTTAAAGAAGTCTCTGATAGCCCTCTGCAAGACTGTCCCTGCCATCCAGCTGTGGCTTTCTATTCCTTCCAAGGCTACTGCTGCTTTGACAGTTCATACTAAAAGAGCAGGAGAAGCTTCTTGGAAGAGAAGTGAAACATCTTCAAGGAAAAAACAAAGTCCAATTGCTTTTTGAAAAAACACTTTTGGGACAACCACGAATGAGAATCTCCATAGATACTCACATTAAAAGATACCTGCAAATTCATTAGCAGCCATTTCCAGGGGTGGGATTCAAATTTTTTAACAACCGGTTCTGTGGGCGTGGCTTAGTTGGTGGGTGTGGCTTGATGGTCATGTGACTGGCTGGGCGTGGCCAACTCAATATCACTCACATCGAGGTATGCATCTCCTTGCCTGGCCTCTCATGACTGTGGGGATGCTGCAAGTCATAAGTGTGAAAAATGGTCATAAGTCACTTTTTTCAGTGCCATTGTAACTTTGAATGGTCATTCCACACAAGCAAACTACCAGCAAAGGAGGGGGAAAAAACTCCAGAGACGTTCCTGAGACAGGAAATCTAGTCCTGCCAAGAATGTAATAAGGGTTAATGGAGGGGCAGTTTCTGAAAGCAAAACCAGAATGTTTCCTTCCTGCCTTCCTTACAGGATTAGGCCAGTAATTTCTTCTAACAACTGGTTGTCCGAACTGCTTAGAATGTTAACAACCGGTTCTAGCGAATAGGTGCGAACTGGTAGAATCCCACCTCTGGCCACTTCTCTACTACAGTGAAAATTCCCAAACACAAGCTGCTCTTTTTATTTATTTTTCAAATTTAGAAACCTCGCATTTCCCTCACAGAAAGACTCTGGGCAGCATACAAATAAAATGTTAAAACCCGTACATGAAATTTAAAAAGAAGCAAAGATAGCTAAAATTCAATATATAAAGTTAATTAAAAGGGGGGGGTCTTCAGTGTGGTAACCAGCCCCACAGCTGCATGCTCCTTTGTGAGCCCCACACAAGATAGCAGAGCCATATTATCAAGCCTTCCTGAAAGGCCAGAAAAGAGGTGGGGGTCTGCCTCACCTGGGGGGGGGGGATAGAATATTCCAAAGGGAGGGGGCAACAGCTGAGAGGGCTCTCTTCCTGTTGCCAAATATTCCTTGTACAATGGCCAACTGGCAAGGAAAAGTACTGGATTCCAGCCTGGAGTCCACCAGTATGTAACAGACAAAACGGTAGGAACTGTGCCAATGAAGCTTTGCAAGAGACAACTGTAGCAGTTCATCCCAAAGCAGCCCCCAATACAAGCAGCAACAGCAGCAACCACCTCCCTCACACAGTGACTATTAGCTTTGTTCCAGAGAGGTGGCATGAAGAGTACTGTGGGTGTTTTCAGACCAACATTTTCTTTCATCTTAAGGAGGAAAAGGGAACCTATACTTGAGAGTTGTGTGGATCAGCCCTTAGTTGTATATACATAGAATGACATTAACCTGCCCCTGCCTTTATTGAGAATATGAGCTTTAGTTCTTGAGGCATATACCTCCAGAGAAGTTACATAAAGAATCTGGATAAGGAACAGGGGCTTGCTTCTTCTTGACAGCCTGTCAGAAAAGTTTGAAATCTCCAAGAAACTGAAGTAATCAACACACCATGAAACAGATCATTTAACTTCAAAAAAAAAAAATGACCTATCTGACTAGGAATATTCCATTCAGATTTTAATTTGTGTTTACTGTGTGCTAAAATTAAGATTCTGTACTTTTCTGTATTAGGGGATATGTCAGCCTCACAACATACAATATCCATTACAGTTCTGTCTTTCTTTCAAAACTCTTCCACCTCACCATTCCAATCTTCTTTGCATGGCATCTGAACACTTTCTGTGGGAAGCAATTCTCCATTGCTCATGGACATCTTTGACACACAGACAGGAGGCATAACTTTCATATTTATCTTGGTTCCCTTAGGCTGCAGTTTGTTCGGTTTTTTTAAATGTACATAAGGTGAAACCTGATTCTCAAACTTCTTTCATAAAAATCAATTATCCCAACATATTATACTGCTTAAATGTACTGGGCCCAAGAAGTCATTCTTATTGTACTTCTTATATCTCTACTGTTAAATATGCATGACGCCACATTTACATAAGCCTACGTTACATGCAAAGTGGAGTCTGATGTAAGACTCCACTTATTGGTTCAGCCGCTGGCAGGAAGAATGAATTCTCGTCAGTGGCTGAAGTGTTGGACAGCGTGGCTATAAAAAGCCGATGCTGGCCGCGTTTCTTGGCTTTTTGAATCCGGTTTGTAAATAAAGAGTTTCTTGCATTCCTGAGTCCTGCTCCTTCCTCATCTGCACACACTTAACACTGGAGACGAGGGTGGGATCCTGAGGAAGACAAAGGACCTCGTGGGGCATCGCAGCCATTTTCCAGCTGATTCGTGAACTCAACCATTCAGACCGACAGCGAAACAACATGGCCCATTGACCCCTATCAATCCCATTCGAGCTATCCAAAGAGAAGTGGTCCTTGTACATGGGAAGATTTAACCTAAATCTGGTAGTGAACGGAATGCAGGCAGAACCCGATGCAAAGAAGAAGGCTTACTTCTTTACCTATTGCGATTCGGAACTCTATGAATTAACCAAAGCCCTCATTGCCTGATAACTTAGAGAACATCTCCTGGGACGAACTGCAACGAGCATTGAAAGGACATTTCGACCCTACCCCATTGTACCTGGCAAACCGGAACGACTTATATCTCTGGAGCCAAAAAGAGGGGGAGAGCATAAGTGATTTCGTGACCGCACTGAGGAAACTTTCAAAGAACTGCAAATTCTCAAATGCTGAAGAAATGATCCGGG
Source organism: Notechis scutatus (assembly GCF_049901735.1). NCBI lineage: Eukaryota > Metazoa > Chordata > Lepidosauria > Squamata > Elapidae > Notechis > Notechis scutatus. Next base: position 31,028,874 of record NC_142011.1, read on the forward strand.
ATCGGCTGGTCCTTAGCATTAAGAATTTGACCCTGCGGAAGAGGACGTCTCGTTTAAGGAAGCTCTGGAAGAAGCGAAAGCCTCCAACTCTTCTGCAGCCCGAGTCAAGAGCAGTAGCAAGGTCCATGCCACCCAGGCCGCGAGGGGAACAGCGTGTAACCCATCCGGCTCCGAAAGCAGCGACAGTGAGAAGGAAGATGTCCACCGGGTAAAAACCAACAAACCTGAAACCACTAAGGGAATCAAGCCTTGTGGAAGCTGCAGAGGGAATCATCCTCGGTCCACATGAAGGAGGCGATCTGCAGACAATGCGAGCGGAAGGGCCACATCGCGGAAGCCTGTAGAGCCAGCCAGTGGACAAACTGAGCCGCAGAACATACTCCCCAACCAGACAATACAAGGGTTGGAAGACATTTGGCACAAAATTCAAAAAACAAGATGGCAACGGAGAAGAAGAAACCGACCATACAATTGGAGGCTACACAACACACTTCCAGCAACAATGACACCCAGGAAATTACAAACCCCACAAAGACACAGATTAGCAAGGGAAACCCCGAACGAAACAGCGGAGGTCTTAGCTGCGGGGGGGGGGAGTCCAGCATAGTACTTCTGAGGCCTCAAACTCAACAGAAACTGCCACGCCCCTGGAAACTTTTGAGGAGTTTCCAAGGGTGGAGTCTGGAGCAGCGGCAGACCTGTCTGTTCAGGCTGCCACCTCAGGAACAACTGAACCACGCAGGCCCAGTCGCACCCACAGAAGCCCCGCCTACCTGAAGGATGTCTGCTGCGTATGCGGTGATTGGTCAGCCTGAACTAAGAAGGGAGGGGTGTTAAATATGCATGACACCACATTTACATGAGCCTACGTTACATGCAAAGTGGAGTCTGATGTAAGACTCCACTTATTGGTTCAGCCACTGGCAGGAAGAATGAGTTCCTTCAGTGGCTGAAGTGTTGGACAGTGCTGGCTATAAAAAGCCGGCGCTGGCCACGTTTCTTGGCTTTTTGAATCCAGTTTGTAAATAAAAAGTTTCTCGCATTCCTGAGCCCTGCTCCTTCCTCATCCGCACCCATTTAACATCTACTGCCTTTGTTTTTTCAAGAATTGGACTGCACACAATTCCGCATGCAATTCCAGGTGTGTTTATGTGGAAATAAATCCCACTAAAATCATTAGGATATTTTTCTGCTTAACATTAAACTGTCAGGTTAGCTGCTTATGTGGTTGCTGCCATCTAAGCAGAGCGCTAAAAACTAGCAGTTTGGATAAAAAGGAAAACTGAATCTATTTTAAAAATTACAATTTGTATGCCTATCATGAATGACTTAATACCAAGATCTAGAAAATTCCATTTTTTAAAATGTTTTGTCTTGCCTACTTTAAACAACTCTCCAGGTCACCTTTTCCCTTGCAATCAATGCACTGTAGTGAACAAAAAAAGGAAAATTATCCATTTCCTTTCAACATATTTATGAACTACCATTTTGGGCAGCACTATTCTGCCATCGGCCTTAGCAGCACAAAACCAGCTCATTACCCTTTAGTAAAGTGCCAAGCACACTGAGTGTGAAGCCGCTAGCAGTTCTGAACAATTTCCACAACATATTCAATATTTTGTCCTACTTTATTCATAGAACAGTCCTAGCTAAAGGACCGTCCAGTTTCCCCTTCCCCACAAAAAAAAAACATGAGGGGGGGAGGAGAGAAGGTGCCTTGAAGTTGTTCCATTAATTGTTTGGAATAAAGAGAACATAAAGATAATTGTCTTCTTTATATTAACCGGATTCACATGTCCTATCAAGCCCTATTTAATCAATAAACCATAAATAGCTGAGTTCACATAGTATGCTATAGTAAGAAGCAATCCCATTATATACACTACTTGGCTTAGTGTGAAGTGCAAACAGGCCCTTTTAGCCAATTTCTACTTGAATTACATCATTCAAATTTCTAAATGTGCAAATACATTTCACTGATATTTATAAATCTGTATTATCTTTTTGTCCTCTTTTGACGATGCCTAATTCCAGCAGAGGAATAGTGATTACAGTATAGGCTATGTGTGCCTAGTTTAATACTATTTCAAGGCAAAAGAACTATCCAGTAATCCTGCCCTATCAAGAAAACCACAAAAATTACAAGTCAACACACACACAAATAAATATTAAATATCCCCCTCATTCCCTCATCTCAAACCTATGTTTGCAGAAATGCAGTGTGGTATTTCAAAACCAGAGATATGAAATGTGAAGTTTTGTTTCATCTTTGTTCTTGTTTTATTTTTATCCTCTCATTGGGCTAGCCTAGAATTTTGTAAAATAAATAATAAAGTCCAGCTAATCTGTTATCTTGCGTCTGCCCCAGGTCTCTTGAGCTTGATTCTCACTCAAAATGTCTATACCTTTGTCCTTCTTAAATTGGGGCAGTATTGCATATTGTTTGTCATAAAAGGCAGCACGCTATTTATTACTGCTGTAGGATTTTTAGAAGAGGTGCTTCAAAAATTTGCTGCCCCAAATAAGTTGCCTTACATGGGCTTTATGCAAGCAAAGTGCCTAATCCTGGGGACTATGTAGTGTGTTTTGGATGGTGAAGAATGTTAATTGCTACTCTACCTGTAATAGTGGAAATACTCCACAGGTAGTTCTCAACTTAGGACTATACCTGAGTCCAGACTTACAATCATAAGTCATGCTGGTTGTTAAGCAAGCCATATTATGACTTGCTTAACAATGTCATAAAATCACTGACTGATTTTATGACCTTTCTTTGCAGTGGTCCTAAAATATATTCCCATGGTCATGAGGAGAATCTATTTTATCCAATGGGCACTTTTTGCTGGAAACCAAAGTAAATGCTGGTTTCCAGCAAAAAAGTAATAAATAAAACCATAAAGCATGATTTTTTTATTCCCTGACTGCGGAATACTACAAACAGCAGTAAATGAGGGCTGGTTGCCAAGTGCCCAAAATGCAATCATGTGACCATGTGAGGGGGGGCAGCCATCAGGACTTTGAATCTGGATCGTAAGTTCCTGGGCCTGTTGTAACTTTGAGTGGTTGCTAAGCAACCAGTCATAAGTTGAGGACTGCCTCTATGCCATATTTAGACAGCTGGGACTGCTGCTGAAGTGCTGCTCTTCTAATAATATCTCTTATTCCATACTATGTGTTAAAAGAGCTTTAACACTATATGTGGGATTCCAAGAAATCACAACTGAAGCATTATTTTAAAAACATTCCTTGAAATGAAAGTCCCCCCCCCATTTTTCATATCAATTGAACATTTTGAAATTTACATTCTACCTTTTAAACGTATTTATTTAAAGACCTGTGCTGCCGATTCACTTTCAAGCAATAACATTGGCACCGTGACCTTTAGTTTCTCTCTCTCATGTTCATTACAAATTACTGAGCTTCTGCAATTTTAATACTACTCTAAAAATTAAAACAAGTATTATGAATTATCCTTTTTTCTACTTGCTGCTAAACTGCTTTATTAAATCCCGAGTGATTTATATTATGATTACAGATACCTAATTAGTTATGTCAGTTTACCTCTGCAATGACTTCTGACTGACAAGTCTGGATGCTTTTCAAGCTTTGGAGCTCCTTCTTTGATAAACCTCATGATTATGTGAATCAAACATTCTCCTTCTACACAATTCACTTACAAGTCTTGTGGACTTTCTTGAGTGTCCACACTAACCTGGTAAAGAAATATATTCTGTACATCATTTTCAGACATGCCAGACCTTCATGCTGCTTCTCCTTGCTTCAAGATAAGATTATGGTGCTTTATCCATTTTCATGTACTTACAATACCACTGTACTCTAGTAACATTTTTTTTGCCAAGTTCTTCTAATATTGTTTTCATCTTGTCCTCAATCCATGAATGAGGCAGGGCAGGCTTAAATCGCCCTTCGGTGTGCAATTTAAAGTATTATCTTTTAAAGTACTTTTTCACTTTTCTGACACTTTCCAAGGGCACTTTCATGGTATACAAAATTTTAAGTTTAGAACACATTATTTCAGAGTTAAATCAGGTGACACCAAGATTTGAAATAGAGGCAAAAGAGCAGAGAAGGGAATGGAATTAGAAATAGCAAATGTCATGCTTCTATGGTTTTATGCCAACCCAAGGATGGGCAGGAATAATTCTACTCAGAAGTGGGGAAAGGTGCTGTCTCTTTAGATTTGAGAAAGGCAGAGTCTGGTCATGGGAGTTTTCAAATGTTACAGAGAAAATCACAAAGTTGAACTCAAATTCTGCATCTATCTGCAACTCAGTACACAAATGGTAAAACAAATCATATGTAATCCAATTATTGTGCATTCAAAGCAACTGAAATTCAAAATAACAAGAGTCCCCATATAAAGTCCCCATATATTGTTAATTGAAATGGAACAATGGCACCTGAAGATTTTCTATATAACCAGAATACCTAAAAGTATTTTTTTTAAAGACAACACATGCTTTCTCATATTTCTAAAAATACAGATTTACTTCTCTTTTTTCATATCCTTTCTTGAATCACATACTAGTAGAATGAACATTGAATCCGGATGCTTCCCCCACCTAATTCTCATCCATCTGGGTTCCCATCTGTTTGGAAGTCACATCCTCTGATTTTGAAGCTTTTAATTTCCAATTCCAGAGGTGTGAGCCTTGGTTATACTAGATCCTCAATAATTAGAGAAAGCTATACAACCTCTGTACATGCTCAAAGGTTCTTTTCTTTATTAAGTCACACTTATGAATCAGAGGTGGTTTTCAGCAGGTTCTGACCAGTTCTGGAGAACCGGTAGTGGAAATTTTGAGTAGTTCGGATAATCGGCAAATACCACCTCTGATTGGAGATTTTACAGTATACTTCCCCTGCCTCGCCCACAGAACCGGTAGTAAAAAAAATTGAATCCCACCACTGTGTAAAATAATCAGCACTGAGCATCCATCCGATTTTTCATTCCCACAGTTCACAAAATCAAGCCAGTTCAATTTTAACAACACAACCTGATCAGGTCTCATGGAGCCTAAGGCAGTATCTGTCTTGCAAATTTTCAGATTTTTCTCTTGCAAAAGAAATTTCTGCTTTTCTACCATATTCTCAAGAAGCTTGAGAATTCCTTTTCAGTTCTCTTGATGTTGTTTTCAGTTTAATATGTGGGTAAATATGGCATGTCTTTTGGTCATTCTGAAGACTCTATGACTGCCCAAGCTTTGTGGGGGACACCTAACAGCAGATTGTTCATGCCTTCCTGTGGAAAACCAGAAAGGTCCAGAAAGATGACTGCATGATAAAACAGCACATTCACATGAACCCTGCCTCAATTATCTAATAAAAAAGTTGAACATTGCATGCTACACATGAGAATTTTACAGGAAGTCTGAAAAGTTGGAAAATTACTATTCTATATTATATTTACAATGTCAAGGTGCAAAATGTGGATTGAGTTTAGTCTACTAATTTCTGCACTATATTTGATCCATAATGCCTTGCAAAAGATAATTCTGTTTATATTGTATGGTACAATATATGGCAGGTAATAAATTCAAATTATCAAAAGATTGAAAGGAATCCCCAAAAATAAAATTAGCTTTATCTTCATCTATAATCACCTTAAAGGGCATACAGAAATCTCTTTTACAAAATACTGAAAAAGTTGGGTGTGAAATAATACATAGCTGTGTCTTTTTCACTAAAAGTGTAACTATCACTATCCATATAGAAACCCAATTATTTTTAAAAAAATCTGTGAGGAAAAGAAAACCAACTAAGACACTTCTTAAAAATAGTTGCAACAGCCATGTCCATTAAAACTCTCTTGCAGGGACATCCCAAGGGGAAGGTTAAAAAATCAAGTGGTGTTCAAAACTGTGCAATAATGGACACCATCTTAATGTGTTTGAACCCTCTGCCCCAGACCACTGAAAACATTTCTATCAGTGGACTTTGTAGATACGTTATTAATCTAATAATCTATGTCATATTTACACTATTTTCCTTGACTGCCGGTTATGCACATAAAGTGTCTTTCAATGTCACTGCACTAAAATGAACCAACTGAGCACTATACTTAGGTTTGTGATTTATATACTTGTGGTATATAATTTAATATGTAATTCCCAGTGATTAAACAATGAGAAGTTTCATTTCTTAGTTTATGCAAACAGAATAGAAGTGACACAAATGAAAATATTACAACTGGGAAAAAGTAGATTCTTATTTCTATAGATTAGGGATTTTTAAAAACTTAAACTCTGTCACTTCTTTTGTTTTGTGTAAACTGGATACTAATGTCCTCATTACATTCTTATCAGTTTCAGAACTATAATATCATTGAATTAATTTGGAACTGTAATTATTTTTCTAAGTATAAAAATAATAAATATCTTTAATTAGCTTTTCAGTTTCCAAAAAGCTTTCTAACAATTATATATATATTATGTTCTAAAGTTTAAAACTTACACAATTAGTACTGTGTTATCAATAGTAATACCAAATGAGAGGGATTTTTGGAATAGAAATTAAAAAGTGCCAACAAATCCTTTTTATTTCATACAAAGGGATGTTTGTGTCCAAGCATGCTATTTTACCATTCAAATAATCAGCATCAATACGTTTTTGGTACAATATATTTTACCATTTTAAGATAAATCCTGTCTCATTTCCTTCCTTAGCCCACCATAAAGGGATATATGTATTAGGGGACAGATCGTAAAAGCAGGAAAGGGATGAAGGATGGAATCAAGTGGGTTAAAAATTGCACAATATAATGGATCCATCTGCTGGAAAGAATACAGTACGGGCACATACATTTCCAAAAGCGAACACATAGGCAAACAAAACTTGGACAGAGACTTTCAATCAAGCCCATCCCTTATTATCTCAAGTGACATCCTATTACAACTGTTTGTATTAAACCATACTAAAGTACTAGGCTCCGTGAAGTTATTCTGAGCATCCTTATAACGCACCAGAATCAAAATCCTGAATATCCAGGTGGGGAAAAGACTGGCTTTTTTTTTTTTTTTTACTTCACTGCACACGCGCACATGCACACACACACACACACTGATAAAGCGTGAGTTCTGGCCACCCGTAATAAGGAGATTACTATAAATCTGTCAAGCCACAAAATCCTTACTTTTTAAAAAACATCAAAATGGCGGAATCCTCTGTTTTTATTCTGTTGGTCCACCATATATTCCCTTTATTTGAAGAGAAGAGAGAATGTCAATTAGCCAAAGGAGAAAGTTTGTGAAAACGATCTCCTTTCCTTCCCTCCTCCGTTGCACGATGATTGTATACATCTCTGCTACTATCTCACCCCCATCTCTTTTTTTTTTCCAGCATCGCTTCGTTCCAACTCTTGCATATCATCTGTTTATGGAAAAGGGGCTTCAAATTCATCTCTCCCACTTGCAAACAACATGGAAACTTCAAGAAAAATATATATGTATATTTAAAAAGAGCTTGGGATTTTGCACTGCCGGTTAGAAATTCCAGGGACCAACTGTTTGGATTCCATCCCCCCGCCTTCTCTTTCTCTCTCTCCCTTACCTAATCCTCTCTCCCGACTTGCTTTTTTTCTTTTTCTTTTAATTGCAACGTTCACTGTCAAAACATACAACTGAAAAGGATGTGTGGATGTGTGGTCCTCACGGCGGAAAAAAAAAAACACACCAAACGCTGGCACATCTACTTGCCAAAGCAGACAGGCACAATTTTAAATGAATGCACGGCATGCAAAGGAAAGCAAAGGTCTACAGAGCAGGGGAGCAGAACCTTTCTCAGCTGCATTTTGACGATTTAAAGAGGTTTATAAATTACTTTCTTATCTGATTCCTTACCTACAATAATCAGCCTGTGGTCACTGAATGCTGAGCCTGCGGGAACCTAAGGTTGGCCGCGCCTGCGCGCAGAGGGGGCGGGGCTGTTTCCCTGCAGAAATGCACAGGGCGATGAAATTGACAAGCAAAGCATATTTAATATACAGCGGGGGGAGAGGTAGACGTACTATATTATGCGCGCTGCAAACCCCATATTTATATAAACATATGATTAAAACAACAATTAACCCTTCTATTTTCCCCGTTTGGCTGCGTAGCAGACTCTGTCTGCTGGGAGGTGGGGGGTTGCTTCCATATTTTCTTTTTCCTTCAATACAGAGCATCGCTAAAATAAAACAAAAACAGCCCGATTTGAATATGCTTACGATTTTTAATAAATTTTCCCAATGGCAATATATATTTTTCCTGCTCGGACAGAGAGAAAGAGAGGAAGGAATGAAATACGAATGCTGCTGATGAATAAACCCAGAACTGGACAGATCCTGGGGCTTTTTTTTTTTCCCCACCCTTCTCATCTAAGTGTTTGAATTCCACCCTCCAGATTGAAGTCGTTGCCTCAAGGTATTTTATTGTGGTCTTTCTTCTGTCCGTGGAAGCCTTCCACTCTTGTGGGGGGGAGTGCACACTTTTTACCGCATCGCCATCCTCCTGCTGACCCCCACCTCCCCAACCAAATGCTACCCTATGGCTCTCGGTTGGCAGGAGGGAAACCTGTGCTAGGTGAAGGGGAGGGAAGGTTTGAGATGCTGAAGCAGCTAGAAGTCTTTCCAGAGATTTGGTGTAAACACGAGTAGATATTCTTAGGCGAAGGGAGGAGTTGCTCTTCTCCATGCTCTCGGACTAGAGTCGTTTCTTGCACGGATCGGAACAAAAGAACCAATCACGTGCATTTCGCTTCAGGATGGCTCCTGGGTGCGCGTTTCGCCTAAGGAAGCGAGCACTATTTGCCTGGCACAGAACCAACCAGGCTTCTGCTCGCCAAAGATGCAGAGTCTTGTGCCCATCCCAGTATTTCTAAGCAGGAAAAAAAATCACTCCCTGTTGGACACTCTGGCTCTGGGGTTCCTAGCAGGGCTCCTCTGGATAATACCAACGTGCCCCGTGGAGATTGTCCTCAGATCTCGCCAACATTCATGCACGAGCTGATCGTTTCATTTTTTTATATAATCTCACTCACTTTTTGTTAATGTTATTTTTTGCCTCCATAATGGCAGACAGCTTGGTGTCTACAACTTTCTCTCAAATTGCAAATGTGTTCACTAGCCAAAAAGGTTGGGGTACTTTGTTAAACGCTTGGTAAAGAATAAATAGTACCTATCTTACAGATAGAGATAAGAAGCAATAGTAAAATCAACAGCAGTCTGTGGTCCAATTCTAAGTGCCCTTTAAAGTCTCTGAGATATTCAGGGACAGAAATGCGCATTTGAGAATCTTTTTCATACACTGTCAATGTTTGTTTTGTCTTTTTCTTCAGTGAAGGCAAAATATTGAAATATGGAGTGTACACTTTAGCTGGTTAATTTTAGTTGCTAGAATAAAAAGTATTAGACCCTGATCATTTCAGATATTTAATAACATTTTGGATGTCTTCTACATGGCAACGTACTAAATTCAGGTTAATAAAACATAATTCCTATGGCCAAACAAGTAAACCAGATTGTGGCAGTATGATAGCCTGCTTTGTGTTGCTCCAAGGAAATGATTGCTGGGTTTACATATGCATCATTAACTATTAAATTACCATTACTAATTATTATTATGACTGAATCACTAACGATTAATTTGCATTTAAATTCAGCCCATGTGTAAGTTTCAAGGGGTTTGGCTCCTTTGCATCTGGTATCCTAGTTTACTTTGAATCTTTCCAGGTAGGCGTTTGATAAGAGCCATAGAGTGAGTTTATTCTTTTTACTGACTGTGCTTCTGTCTTTTTAAAGAAGTGAGGTTTTACTTGAATTGTCATATGAAGGGATGAGTCTAACACTCCGAAGTTATTTCTACATATTTTCTCTATTGACTTTTCTTAGCAGCACCATTTTTTTCAGCAAGTAAATTTTAAAATTGTGTGAAACCACAATTTATTTAAACTTTTAAAAATAATTTTTGAGACGTTCACACAATAGTTCTTGAATTAAAAAGTGCTTTGGCACAGATTAAATATTAAATGCATGCACAAAGTACTATATATGCTGCCTTTTGGCCTGATTATAGAATTGTTTACATGTGACCTGAAAAAACATCTGTTGAAGAAAGATTTTAATAACATATGTGGGGGAAGGTAGAAAAATATCCTATGATTGTTATTTTATTAGTATATTTAATTCTAAAGCGGATAGTTTATTTTTATATATAATATTTCACATAAGCCACTAAAAGTCTTTGGGTTGCAGCTTGATATAAATGTAATAAATAAATACATTAATCATATCAAAGTGGAAATTGTTAAAACATGGTACATAAGTGAATTGTTTATTTGCCCAATGATTAATTTAAATTCATGAGCAGACAAAGAAAAGTAAAATGAACATAACTGTCCCCCTTCCACCCATAGTCCGTTATAAATCTGCTCATAAAAGATAGAAGAATAGGAATCAAGCAGAACTACAAACTGCCCATTAGCCTATGCATTTAGTGTTTACAAATTTCAATCCCTACTTACCCACCCATGCTTATTTAGAAACATATGTACATACTGCAAAATGATTATTGTCCAATCTAAAACTTGTTTTTTCAAAATATTTTTCTCAAATATACTTCTAGTCTCAAACCAACAACTTTTGAATACTTATTCCTATTCATGTATCCTAGCAATTTAAAAAAAAAATACATTATTTCAGTTATATGAGTTATCTGAACATATTATAACAGTAAATGAACAAAAAAAGAGTAATTGTAATAGCATAAGAAAGAAAAAGAAATGCAATGAAGATCTTTTAAAAAAAAACAACCCTGTTTTCCAGCACTGGTTTTATAGTGCAATAAAAATTAAAGTTTAATTTAATTCACTCTTTTTACCAGTAAAAGTTGTATGGAAGTTTTGATATACTGGGTAACTAGTGTTCCGGCTTGGGATGTTTCTTTTTAAAATCATGTCCATATCAAGCTGATTTCATGCAACTTTCAATATACTGAATTTTCAGAAGAAAATTCTGAATAGAAGACCCTTCCCTCACCTCTCCCAAAATAAGATTAAGCACCTACTTTCTTCATCATATTCTTGGCAAACTGAAGAAAATCTTCCCATTTTAAAGAAACTCATGTGAAAAATGGCAAACTTTTCAAGCAAAAACATGAAATAGAGAAGATAAATGGTGAAATTCAAAATACAAGCACTGAGCATTTATTTTACAAATGCATATGTTGCCACTGTACAATATTCACCAACATTAAAACCTCTGAAAACTCTTAAGCGGCTTGGGTAACCCTGTTATCCTTAATTGTAATAAGAATGAAACTCCATGAGATGTTTCACAATGAAGACCCCTCCAGATAAAAATAAAATTTATGGTTATTGTTTGATGAATCGATGGTGGGCTGCAAAATGTGCCCCCTTAAAAATCTGAGAGCATAAATATCTGGTAGAAGTCATAAAGTGTAATGATTGCATAACACAAATGCAATTCATTTGTACATTGATGTCAAGGCATACAAAATATCAATTAGTTCCCATTCTCCCATTCAGATTTAGGTATCTGACATTCTGGTGCAGGTTTATTAGAGAACTTCTGAAAATATTAAGTGCAGGGTGTGTGCATGTGTGCATGTGTAGGGGTAAGTTTTGTTTCTTTTGTGTCTTCAAGTCAGTGTTGATTCTTGGCAACCGCCTTGAGTTTTCTTGGCAAGATTTCAGAAGTGATTTGTCATCGCCTTTTTCCTAGGAAAAGGGTAACTGGTCTAAGGTCACCCTTTGTGCCTAAGACAGAACTGAAACTCATGGTCTCCCAATTTCTAGCTTGATACCTTAACCACTACACCAAAAAGGTTCTCATTAGGTATGGACACCATATAAAAGTTTGTATATCAGAAAGCAATAGGAAACCAGTGGAGCTTTTTTACTTAGAGGGATGATGATGAAGCATCTATGAGAAGTGCCACTCACAATTTATGATGCTGCATTCTGCATCAGCTGCAATTTCCAGACTATCTTCAAATTTTATTCTGTAAAAAGCACATTATATAATCTAATTTTACTAAGGATGTGGTTGTCCAGGATTAATGTAGATCTAAAAGGATTCCCATTCTGTGGACCTGCTTTTTTAGGCACAGTACAGAATGGATGTGCGACACCAAATTGGTTTCATCCCCTGGAATCATCAGCTATTCTACTTGTCTGAATGTAGCTTCATCTTGTTCCACTATATTTGGCCTCTTACAATTCAAGGATACATAAATCATCTTGAAACACCCAACTTTGACTTCTCTAGAAAAGAGAATTTTGGCTGGTATGGCAAATATTCTGACCTAGGTTTTTCTGGAAATATTTAAAAGAAACTAGACAGTGGTAGTCTTATAGGACTACATGTAATCATAAGCATCTGAGTTCAACTCAAAGGACTGTACTTTTTATATTTTATTTTTTAACTTATATACAAATAAACTTTACAAAAACCAAAAATCTAAGGTTAAAAGCAAGATGTGGCACCACTTGGGTTAATTTAAACTGTGAAGCAGCTATGTCACCTTTTTATCAATCATGTAAAGTATATATATTATGATTTGCTAAATAATAAATGGCCAAGATAAGCGCAATATTGCAAAGGGAATAAGATTTCTGCACAGCTTTTCTCCCCCGCACCCCATAAAGATGTTAATTATATATTTAGATTCAACTCCACAAAAGCCAAGGAATATTAAAATACCCAAAACAATTAACAAAAGCTAATACAGTATTTAACTTGCTGCAATTGTGGACAGCCAGGGATGCTCATGCATCCATTATGTCATTTGGACACATACATCATTTTCAAAGGCTTAAAAAGAAGCTAAACAAAAAATAAATTGCAGAGGTACAGTCTGTGCATACTGTCTTGTTCCCTAGCCAGTGTCCAGTGGAAATGGGAACAGCCTTAATTTAACCTTCTTCAGTCAAGATGCTGGATGCTATGAATTTTCTCCTCATGCAACAGTCCTGCCAGCATTAGCAGAAAAAGCATATAGTTAACACCTATGGAATGCTTGGCAAAAAGTAGTGGGACTTTAGCAAAGAACGGGATGTGAGACATAAGGGCTATAGCAAGAAGCAAACTATCTTGCCAATCATGGCCCACAAGATTTAGACTTGACATCTTATTGTTATAAGCCCAACTACTGTATATGAGCTAGCAAATACTTTAAGAGGAAGAATCTCCTTATGTTACCTAGCTCCCTTCCACTTTGATTTTATGAACTGTGGTTTCATTAATCTAAACCACAGGCAAATAAAAATCACACGCTCTTCTTTGATTAAATTGGTTTGCTAATCTGTAATTGCCGCTATAATTTATACGGGACTTTAATTTTAAAGACCTTGTACATTTTGCTAGAGGAAGCTGACAGTTTCATCAAAGAGAGGCAGAATTGGAGTTTTAGATGCCACTTGAGATGTTTCAATTCATTTTGGATAAAAGATTCTTCTGAATTATGCGTACAGGAGGAACTGGAAACAGAAATGTCCTCACAAATAAACTGTAAAATAATTTTGGTCTAGATATTTAAAAAGATAATCAGTGAATGGCAAAAGAGCTTCAGAGTAAAGGATTGTCTCAAATTCTACTTTATGTGTTATTGCTTTTTTTCTAGTCACAATATGCAAACAATTTTAAATATATGGTCATGATGTCAAGACTGTGAGCAAAAATATTCTTTGTTTGATAATAATCAAGGCAGATGTGTTTTCCTAAAATGACTTCATTGTTCCTTGTCAGCTACGAGAAGAGTTAAAAAAATAGGGGCAGGGGGAAGAATGATGATTGTAGCTGAATGAGTGAAGAGCCACTTTTTCGTATATTGATTATGAATGTGGCTGCCATTTTGATTTTTGACCCTTCCTTAAGAATTTTCTTACTATTGGTTTTATACTGGTATATATTTCCCTGAAATATACAGCCAACAGAGAAGGCCTGCGAGAGGCCCCAATCTCTTACTAACACCCCATGTAAAGTGAGCATGTGCCCCAGGACATATAAACACAATTCACAATGCAACACGTAATACTTTTTTTAAGAAATAGAAAAGTCACTTTGTAGACTAATCAGCCTGAAAAGAATTTTACCAGTATAGAAATCTTGAAAACAACTAGACTAAGGTCTGTAGGGTTTCAGAAAAAAACTATCCTGTAATCTGCAGCTCTTACACTGCAAAAACATATGGACTACACAACTCGATCAGAGCAAAGAATAGACACAATCTGCATAGACTTCTGTAAAGCCTTTGATTCAGTGGTACACGACAAACTACTACTGAAACTAAAATCTTATGGTATCTCTGGACACCTACATAACTGGATAGAAGCATTCCTGTCAAACAGACAACAAATGGTCAAAATTGGGAGCGTCCTATCAAATTCTGTACCTGTCAACAGTGGTGTCCCCCAAGGCAGTGTTTTAGGACCAACTCTCTACATACTCTACATAAATGACCTCTGTGACCATATTAAGAGCAACTGCGTTCTCTTTGCTGATGATGTAAAGCTATTCAACACCACAGACAATACTACTACCCTCCAAAAAGACATTGACTATGTATCAGAATGGTCAATCAAATGGCAACTTCAAATCTCAAAAAATAAATGCTCTGTCTTACATATTGGCATAAAAAATAAGAAAATAAAATACAAGCTAAATAGTCAAGACCTTGTTGAGGATCCAAACTTTGTCAAGGACCTTGGAGTACTCAAATGATCTAAGTGCTAGAGCCCACTTTAACTACATAGCCAAAAAGGCATTAAGAGTTGTTAATCTAATCCTATGTAGCTTCTTCTCTGGTAATATCACACTACTAACTAGAGCATACAAAACATTTGCTATACTTGAATACAGCTCATCAGTCTGGAACCCATATCATGTATCTGATATTAACAATTGAAAAAAGTCCAGAAATATTTCACAAGAAGAGTTCTCCACTCCTCTACTCATTGCAGAATACCTTATGCCAACAGACTTGAAATTCTAGACCTAGAAAATCTAGAACTACGCTGCCTCCAGTCCAATCTAAATATAGTATATATAAAATCATACATTGCAATGTCCTACCTGCAAATGAGTACTTCAGCTTCAATCATAACAATACAAAAGTACACAATAGATACAAACTCAAGGTTAACCGCACCAAACTTGACTGCAGAAAATACGACTTCAGCAACAGAGTGGTCAATGTTTGGAATACTGTACCTGACTCAGTGGTTTTTTCCCCAAACCCCCAAAACTTTAACCTTAGACTGTCTACTATTGACCTCACCCCCTTCCTAAGAGGCCTATAGGGGGCGTGCATAAGCGCAACAATCATGCCTACCATCCCTGTCCTATTGTTTTTTATTTTTTCTTATAAGTATCTATCTCATGTATTCAAAACTATATTTATTCTTATACCTGTATCTTGTAAGCGATTGACAAATCAAATAAAATGTAAATGTAAAAAATATAATGTTATTGGGGGAAAAAATAAGGCCTTAATTACATTTTTTATCTAGCTTTCCAATGGAGTTTCCTCAGTTGGGATCAAAAGATGACTGCTATATGTATGCGATCAAAGCTCTACAATTTTTATGTGCATTGCATGGGAGAAATAATTCTACTAGGTGATTTCAATCAATGTATGGAAATAAGGTATGGAAAATTGATTGGGCTGTAGGAAACCAAACAATTAATGAAAATGGTGAGTAGTGAGTATCAGCAGAGAAAAAGATGAGTTTGTTTCAAATGTATGATTTAAACAAAAGTCCATCATCACTCATGGCAAAGGAATGATGATAAATCTAAAAGTATCAGTTTGATTGTTTATGATGAAAGATTAATGAAATAAGCAAATAATTTGTTGTGTCAAGAACATTTTTCACTTCTACATTCCACCTTTCATAATGTAAGAGATTTATCTACATTCTGACATTTTTTTTCAAACAGGACTTTTAATTCTTACAGTCACTCTGCTTCAGAGTGGATACAAGGCAATGAGAAGTTCAGACCATTTCATAGTAATGTCAAGAATAGATTTTGAGAAGCAAATGAACGTGGGAGAAAAGGAAAAATGTGAAAAAACTGGAGTGGATGAAGAGTGACTACAGGAAGTAAAAGTCCTGTTTGAAAAAAATATCAGAATGCAGATAAATCTCTTACATTATGATAGGTGGAATATAGAAGTGAAAAATGTTCTTGATACAACAAAATGTTTGCTGCAAAAAATGAGAGATACTGGATTATATCCACAGAGAGAAAAAATAGCTCCAGGAGTGTAGTAAAAGAAAGGAAGGAAGTGTTATAATTAAAAGTGACAGAGAAA
Source organism: Notechis scutatus (assembly GCF_049901735.1). Lineage (NCBI taxonomy): Eukaryota > Metazoa > Chordata > Lepidosauria > Squamata > Elapidae > Notechis > Notechis scutatus. The sequence continues at coordinate 31,045,205 of NC_142011.1, forward strand.
ATGCAGCGTGGTGTAAAAAAGGAAATAATTGTTTTGGAAATGGGCAAAAAGAAAGAATCAGCAAGGAATCTCCAACAGACTGAGCAGAACTAAAAATAAAACAATGAAATAATTTGGACTGAATGAAGTCAGGGAATGCTTGAAGTTGTATTTTAGAGATCTCTATGAGCAATATGTTGAAGAGAAATATGTTAAATTGATTATAGAAATATTAGTGTCCAAGAAAAAAAAAAACATAGAAAGATACAAGAAGTGCTTTGATAATATTAAAAAATGGCTGAAAGTGTAGATTGTGTAATTGAAGATGTGTCAAAATCTGGCTATGGTTAACTTACAGAACCGTTGTGTACCTCATTTAATCTTTTTGTGAAGGCTGCAGCTGTGCCTGATCAGAAGAATGCAATTACAGTATTATTCTCTATTCCTGTGATGGCGAAGCTTTTGTCTTGGTTGTCTTTGTCAAAAATGTGGAAAATCTTAACTTGTTTCTGGTGGCCTGTCACCAGCAGCCCCCCAAACCAAAGTGAAATCATTGTTTACATATTAATTTATTTTAAAAATACTGTTCAATCATTGATTGTGCTATTATATAAAGAATCATCAAACAATTTACAAAAATGAAATATGAGTAAAACAAACTCCTTTTGGTGGGTCTGGAGTCTGTTGGAGTCTGAATTTGCGGGGGAAGATGAGCTGGAACAAGAGCTGACAGAGATCGAGAGGGCTACTCCTTTGGTTTTGGAGGAAACTGGGGAAGGGAAGAGCCAGTCCAGGCAGAGCTTGTCAGGATTAGAAAGGCTTGCAGACAGGGAGGAGGAGGAGAGACAGAGCTCAGGTGACGAGCAAGGACCATCCTAGATCCTAGAGCACAGAGAGAAGAGAGAAGGCGCCAGCTACGAGGGAGAAGAGTGCCTCACCCCCCCCCCCTTCACAAGGCATACCTGGGGACAAAGATGTAAGGTACCAGTGGGAGGGATATTTGTTGGGAACAAGCATTGAATTAGTGGAGACTCATGTGCACTTGCCGATGCCTGTGGATTACTTTGCTCTGTCTTGGGGGCTTGCCCGGTTTGCCTGCTTTGCTGAACTTCTTGCTCTGGTTACTGTTTGGCTAACCTGGCTTACTGGACTGCTGGTCCAGGTTACTGTTTGGCTAACCTGGCTTATTGGAGTTCTGGCCCTGGTTACTATTTGGCTAACCTGGTTTACTGGACTACAATCAGCCAGAGGCTGCTGAAGGTGTGTGTGAGAGTTTTGCTCCAGGACTTGTAGTAAACATAGGGACATTTGGGGGCAAAGTTGGAGTAATAAAGAGGAATTAGACCTGTTCTCTGACTGTGTTGCTTTCATGCCATGCCCCAGGTCATCACACTTTGCGAGAGCATATCCCATCATCAAACATCCTCCAAAAATCAGGTGAGAATACACCATGCTTTCAAGAATAGTTGTTATCAATGAATTCTGGTGTCACCCAACCATCGTGGCATGTCATCTTTGACACATGTGTCATAGATTCCCTATCACAGTGCTCTTTACAAAGGAAAGGATCTATGTAGGGATTAATTTCTTAACTGTGCTTCAGAAAACATTCAGAATAATTCTGACTGAAACAGCATAAGAGGGAATAAGGAGCACATTTTGGGAAGTTTAATGTGGTTTTATGAAGAAAAAGCAAATGGCTCAAGAGGAAGAGAAAGTCATGTGTGTGTAGGATTGATGAGATCCTAAAAAAAAAAGACATTTGAAGATCAAAAGACAATTTCTAAATTAGTCCATAATTGTGGTAGAGACAGGGTTAGTTTTTAAGAATAGAAAGGTTTGGAGAAGTATAGTGTGACTATAAATTAGTTTTACTCTTACTTTTTAAAAAATCTCCTGTCTTTACTTTCTTTAATTTGCTATTCTTTGCATAATAAATAAATAGTGCATTTTATATAATTATAATTTATATATAGTTTGGTCTAGTGGTTAAGACACCAGACTAGAAAGCTGGAGACTGTGAGTTCTAGTGCCACATTAGCCATGAAAGTTAGCTGGTGACCTTGGACAGTCACTCTCTCACAGACCAATTCACATCATAGAGTTGTTATTGTGGGGACAACAGGAGGAAGAAGATGCACTGGATGTGTTCGTCATCTTGAATTATTTGTAAAAATAATAAAGGCAGGATACAAACAAACCAAGAAATAACACAGCTTATCTCAAAAGGAAACCAAATGAAATATCTGCTTTACGAATGTATGATGGCATGTCTCTGCACCATGAGAGATTCCACAATATGCGCTTAACTTTTGAAATGTACTCTCCAGCCGCAAATAATTTTATGAAGTCCATGGTTGGATTACTCACTGTTTTCACTGAGGAAATTCTTAAAAATACTTGCAAATTCTATAACAACAGTCATTCATCTTACATTTTAGAAGAGAATAATATGTTCAGTCCACAAGGAGGAAGATCTGAGGACCTAAAGTTATTGATCAAGAGGTAATTCCAGAATAACTGACTAAAAATGCAGACATATATGTCAGTATTCCCCAGTAAGTAACCATATAAAATATATTCATGATTTCTGATGTAATTTTCTTATCTTCCATTCAATTGTGCCTGATTCCAGGAAACTGCTTGGAAAAATCTGCATTTTTCTTGGCAAGTTATATTTTAGGCACATTCCTTTTGTCATGATGTATATCACTTTCTTATATACTTTGCAAACGTAAGTGTCCTCTCCAGCAGCAGACTGGAGGACCCATGACTTCTTAGTACACCTTACTTAATTTAATTTCAGCCTCTCCAGAGGCTATTTTCTCATATACCTGTATTTTTATCTAGGCAGATCAAATATTCATGATGAAGGGTCTGATTAGATAGGGGAAATAGTAGCAGAAGAAAGGATTAAACATGTCTAGAATTCTTCTCCAATTTAATTCAGTTCCATTGCAAATGCTTTTTAAAACAGTGATCTAATACAGCTACCAGATATGGGCTGCAAAAATCTGTATCGGCACAAGATAATAAAATGATATTTGAAAGACTTCACTATTTGAGTTAGATCTAATTGTGAGTAGCTATTGAGATTCAGAAATAAAGAAAATGACTCTAAGCTGTAAAGTAAAAGGTATCTGGTAAGCTTCATTATATTATCTTTTCATCTTGGAAAAAAAAACAATCCTCATCTTATTTTAATGGAGAAATGTCCACTTTCTCTATTTGCCCTAGATTTTTTGCAATTTTAAATGAATGCATGTGAAGTTTTAAGTGTCCCAGTTTCCATAACAACAAAGCACTTGTTCTTCAGAAGTGCTGTGTCAATTTTTAATCATATCATATTATTTTGAAATTTGATTGCAATAGTACAGAAGTTTGGTTGCTATAACAACTATACTGTAAAATATGCACACAGTTGTATTTTATGGTGACATACCCTATCATCTAGGTCACAGAACAAGATAGTATGGTTATTTACATTTTAAGTCTACATCATCCATAGGTTTTTCATGCAAAATCTACAGTATTTGGAATTAATATGGGGGATAAAATGATGAAAGAACATTATACCTTATCCTAAATCCTTGGAGACTAAAAGTGTCAACATCATCAATTCTCTGTTTGTACAAGCTTAACTTGGGCTGCTGACAACCTAATAAAATGAAAAGTTCTAGAAATTCTTTTTTAAAACATGGATGTTTCAATTTCGAATTAGTTCCATTTAATATGGGCAGGAAGCTATGGACAGCAATTCCACAATGCTAATAAGCAAAGAAGCGGGGTGGGGTGGGGAGAGAAGGGCGTTAAGGGTGAATTTTAACAGCAGTGCAGAGATAGGAATTTAATTAAAACGTTCCAATATTTAATTATTAAATAAGACCTAGGAAAATATGGAGCTAAGCCTAAGGCTCATTACAATCTTTTCTATCCTCCATAGGAATTTTTCTTTCAAAGTAAACAAGCAAGTTGGGGGGATGACACTGTAGCATGGAGTGTGATCACTCAGCATTACAACCAGGATGTATCAACTCCTGAATGAAAACAAATATATGTGTGTCAGGATAATGTTGCAGGGGGGGGGATAATGTTGGGATAATGTTAATGTCAGGATAATGTTGCGGGGGGCACTGTAGCATGGAGTGTGATCACTCAGCATTACAACCAGGATGTATCAACTCCTGAATGAAAACAAATACATGCTGGGATAATGTTGGGATAATGTTAATGTCAGGATAATGTTGCAGGGGAGGGGGGATAATGTTGGGATGATACAACCCGGATGTATCAACTCCTGAATGAAAACAAATATATGCTGGGATAATGTTGGGATAATGTTAATGTCAGGATAATGTTGCGGGGGGGGGGCACTGTAGCATGGAGTGTGATCACTCAGCATTACAACCAGGATGTATCAACTCCTGAATGAATGCAAATATATGCATGTCAGGATAATGTTGCAGGATCCCATCTGGGTCATTCACTGGGACCAGAGGTTTAGTCTTCTAAGACTAAAGACTAAGACTTCTAAGACTGAAAGAGTCTTGCCCATCCTCAGGGAAATTCTCTTTAGCAGAATATGCTAGCGCGAAGATTGTATCAACTAGTCTTTCTCCTCACTTTCCATTCCTAGCTTGTGTTATGCTCTCCCACCTGCCAACTGTTGACATATTTAGTTCTCATCAGATATATTTTCTATGTATAAATTATATAAGACAGCATATTTCTTGATATTCTGTGACTCTTTCAGGGTATCTTGTAATTTTTGGATTTGTCAGAAAACAATTCAGAAAAGACTGATTAAACCTATTTTGGAGTAGTATTTTGCTTTTACAAAAATATTGAGAAACTTCATTCATATGGTAATATGTTTTTTAGTTATGGAAAGAACTCTTGGATTATGAATAATGCATAAAATGGATGGAATAATTCCAAATTTACAGCCAAGCTTCCTATGGAGGGGCAACACCTACCTCTGCTGTTGTAAGGCTACAAATCTCATAAATAAACTTGCCTGAGCAGAGTAAGGTGTAAGGCAGAACATGTTCCACTACATACATAATGTAGGATAACAGAAGGAACAGAATCATATTACAAATCAAATCATTGATCCATTTAGTTGGTACTGTCATATTCTTATTCTGTTACTTCCCATGGTTTCACACAAAATTCTCTAAGTCAGGAGTGGAGATGTTATAAATGGAAACTGGACCTTGGTAGAGAGTATACTGCTAAGGTATAGTCATCTCCAAGAAAATGTATAGTTTCTGTTCCATTTTCCTCACTCTTTTCACAGGTCTATGCTGAACAACTGTGAAGTAGCCACTGGTCTTCATTTAAAGCAGGGGTGTCAAACTTGTGTAGTCAGGGCAGCGTCACGTGATGTATCAGGACTTTCCCCCCCTTCACTAAACCAGGCATGGGCATGGCCAACATGTGACACATCCGGCTAGTGGGCCAGGAGTTTGACAGCCCTGATCTAAAGTATTTGAACAACTGCTAGAGTCAATCAGTGGCATTGAGTGAAGCTGGGATTCCATTTAAGTTTCTAGCAGCAGCTTTTGCAGCTTAATTTCCCCCAAGTGCATCACCCTGGAAATTTTGGCAATTTATGGCATTATGTAAAATTATCAATTAACACTGTCATGGGCTTTCATAATTTGAAGGCAGGCATCTTCCAGGAAAGGAAGCCAAGAAAATAAAATATATGCCTTGAATTGTAGCTAGAAGAAAGATGCTTTCCATATATGTTATTGATGGACTGCTTTCTCAGGTAAAACTATTGAACTCTTCAGCACAGAGCAGAACATAATAACTGTCTTCAGGGTTGTGAGGTGTAATTCTGTTGAATTGTAAGTGTCAGCCTGAATCCTATCACAACAAAATCATAAGTTTCCTGACAAACGCATTTCAAAAGAGCTTCTTTTCATTAATAGTTACTTCAGTAATACTTGTGAATGCTAGGTCACAAGTGACATACACTTGCATCCATCAGAAAAGAATATATGTACCTGAGGGTTGAACTGTGGAGTTCTTGTTTGCTTTACAAATGTTTCGTTACCCAACTAAGTAATAACCTCAGTGTTAATGAGTGTAGATTTGCTTCATAGGTATAGACCAGGGGTGGGGATTCAAATTTTTTAACAACCAGTTCTGTGGGCATGGCTTAGTTGGTGGGCGTGGTTTGGTGGTCATGTGACTGGGTGGACGTGGCTTGGTGGTCCTGTTATTGGCTGGGCGTGGCCAACTCAATATCACTCACATCGAGGCACGCATCTCCTCGCCTGGCCTCTCATGACTATGGGGATGCTGCAACAGTCGTAAGTGTGAAAAATGGTCATAAGTCACTTTTTTCAGTGCCATTGTAACTTTGAATGGTCCCTCCACACAAGCAAAGTACCAGCAAGGGAGGGGGAAAAAACTCCAGAGAAGTTCCAGAGACAGGAAGTCTAGTCCTGCCAAGGATGTAATAAGGGTTAACGGAGAGGCAGTTTCTGTAACACCAGAATGTTTCCTTCCTGCCTTCCTTACAGGATTAGGCCAGTAATTTCTTCTAACAACCAATTCTCCAAACTGCTCAGAATGTTAACAACCAGTTCTAGCGAATAGGTGTGAACTGGTAGAATCCCACCCTGGGTATAGACAGTAACTTGTCCTGCCATTGTTGGTGTAGGTGGAGTTTTCTCTTTAGTTAGGGTATTGCTTTCTTGTATGGTTGTTTGTCAGGTATTAATCTCTACTTATCTGGATGATGTTTATCTCTCTCACACCAGAATTCTGGTTTTTATCAAAAGGAAAAAAAATACATTGTTTTGAGAACAATGAGTCCATTTTCTTGACAAAGCAAGTATATATCCTTCTGTTATTTTCTTAGGTGAAGTCTTTCAGTATGAAGAGAAAATCCATAAACACATTTTTTCTTGTACCTTCTCTTTGGGTCATTTAGAGGCCAATTATGAAATAAATTAAATACAAAGCAAACATAAAGCATCTGGTTGATTATGTATAGTTTTATTATACCCCATGGCCCATTCCAAATCTAGTTAATTGTATTTGGGTCATCCTCCCAGACCTTTGTTTAGGAAAATGTACTTTTCTCCTTCCATAGATTATTTTAAAACTGAATGCATTTAATCCAATAAGTTCTTAAAAACATACTGCCCTCAGTAATGTGGAATTTCAAGCAGTATATAAATGTTTCCCAGCCGTGGCAACTTTAAGATGTGCAGACTTCAGTTCCCAGAATTCCCCAGCCAGCATGGTTGAGGTCCATACACATTTTAAAGTTATCTAGGTTGAGAAACACTGCATTATACTGAATCCAACAATCAAACAAACCTACTTGACCAGAAAAGGTGTCACAGAAGGAGCAGTCTAAACATCATACTGCCTGAATCCCTTCTAATGCTATGGACAAAACTTAGCTTGATAATAGAAAAAAGATTCAACATTGGGATAGCAACTGCAACATCCCAAGTAGTCTCTGCTGAGATAAGTGTTTCATTCTGCCTAATGATAGGAGTCATTATTTCACACCATTTAAGACAGCTTACTATTGTCTTTTTCAGTCTTTTTCACATTTTTTTTTGTCAGCATTGTTATTGGGGCTTCAGGACTTGACAAAAAGTTTTGATGAAGTAGAAGTCTTATACCCCAAGTCTTTTCTGCCTTTTAATAAAGGATTGCAATATGCTGACTCTCATTCTGCATACAGCTATACTTGCATGCTGGCATTATCCTGACATCTGAGCTTAGGAATTGATTGCTTTTCTTCCCCAAAAAGACTAGCCAGAGCTTTGCAAGATCAAGAGCCACAAAATATAAACTTTACTGCTTAATACTGCTCCCATTATGAATTAATTTTTAGTTATCATTTTTCTATTTATTGAATTGAAAGAAATTGTTCCCAAAGGATTTCTGCTGCATGCAAATGCCTACCAGGTTCCATTTTAAAATTAACATAGGGATTGTAGCATCCCTATGCTCCCAGAATCCTACTGGTTCTAGATAAATCCTTCTATTATTAGCTGATTAGAAGGGGAAGTTAGATGAAAAACTGCAGACTAAGTAGCATCATTTACAATTGATAAATGAAAACGAACTAAAGGAAACATCTTTATTCCCTCGAGAAGGAAAGGAATACATCAAACAAGAAGAAAAGGTACAAGGTCAAGACAGTGCGAAAACTTATGTGAATCAGCACATATACCATGACCATGTATAAAAGATGGAAGCATGGCACTGGATAATCTCCTTCAAGGAACCCCTTGAATTCTAGCTCTGCTTCATTCATTTGATCAGGAGAATGGTACTCTTTTTTAATGTCCATTTTTCTTCCTTTTTGCTGTGCATGTGTGCACGTGAATGAATATGTGTATGAGAGAGTGCTTGTAGAATATGTTCTAAGAAAGTAAGAAAAGAGTATATGGTATTCCTGGCTTGTTGAGGGATGGGAAAGGGGGGGGTTACTGTCTTTTCTCTGACACTGCATATAAGAAGATATATATGGGATACTTTGTATTTGATAGATATGAGAAATTAAAAATGAAAGGACTGAGCACCACCTGTCAAAATTGCTGGTTTAATATGTAATTCTATTGAAAGCTGTGCTAATACATTTGTATTGTGTTAACTCTGGATTTTGAAATCCCTGGGAGAATATGTTATTGGATGTTCTCAGTGAAAACATCTTTTTTTTTTTCTTTTTACAGCTTTTCATGTTTCCTGTCCTTTTGGTCTATTGCACAATGCCCAAAGGAAGCAGGAGAAATGGAGACTGCCTATTCTCTTTGCTTGTTTCATTGCTAATTTGCTTAGAAGAAAACAGAGAAACAAGCCGGAATCATGGAAGAAGAGGCATTTCTGTGGCTCCACAATCAGGCAGTGGGCTCATTATTGGGCAGAGAGCCTCAGTGAATGGCCAGTGATCTGAACAGCATTCATAGAAAGCTTTATACAAACCAGAGGACTGGGATTTGTCATTACAGTTTAGGTTCCCCCCCAAATAATATGACTAGCAGTTTACTGGCAAAGTCCACTGTCCTGCAATCCCTGAGATGTTAATTGATTATGCTATTATTATAAATATACCAAAGGAACTAACTTGTCTTAACTAGACACATGATGAATAAATGCATTTGTTAACTGTGTGTTCTTTCAAAAACATCATTTGTAACAGTAAACTGCATTAATGGATGTTGTTCCAAATAAAGTCAAATAGTGAGATTTGTTTGGATATTTAGATTTTTTTTTAAAAAAAATTGTATTAGCCCAGCATTTTTTACATTTTGAATAAAATGAAACAATAGTTTATTACCATTCAGCCTATTGTTGACCATGATCTACAGTAGTTCTAGTAGATTCAGTTCCATAGGTTTCTCAACAATATGCCAAGAGGAGTGAGCTGCTTTTTATAAATTAAACCTCAGATTAAGTTGAGGCTAGGAACAGAAACTAAAACAAACAATATGTTTTCTTTGGTATATTTAAATTACAAGAACAAGAAAGAATGCTTTCAGTGAAGACAGCAATATCTATTAGTGTTTTTGTAAAACTGTCTGGGGAATTCCAGAGTTGAAATCCACATATTTTCCAAGTTGCCAAGGTTGAGAAACACTGTTCTATCAGATAAAGAAAACAATATACTACAACAAAGAATGAATTGCAGAGCAAAGAGAAAGGACTGAAAAACTGAGCTTGATAAAATGCCTTAGTTATAAAATGGTAACTTCCAGAAGATAACCTTGGATTTATCAAGAAGGTCTGCCAGATTTGTTAGTGTAAACATATGATTATGGGAATGTTGCAGATATAATCCAACCTGATTTCTCCAAAACATTGCTCCATGACATTCTGATTAGCAGGGTGGTAAAATGTGGGCTGGAAGGCATAGTAATTAGGTGAATACATAGCTGGGTTGAAAATAGTCTGAAAAAAAATGCTCATCAACATTTTCTCATCAAATGTAGTGCAATATTAAGTGGGGTGTAATAAAATTCATTCCCCCTGCATTCTTTAGCATATTATTAATAAAGTGGATGAGAAGATACAAAGAAAGATAATTTGCCGATAACATAAAAGGTTTTTTTTTAATATTCTAGAAGGCAAAAATAAACTTCAAATTCAAATCAGTCTTGTGACAATTGAAATATAATTTCCAAACCATGGGAAATATTATTTCTCTATTATTCGGCGGTGTGGAATGTGTATTTCTAGTACTGTGTGCTCCTAATACTGTGTCCAGATCTGGATACCACACTTCAGCAAGAAACTGGATGCAAAAATTGCATCGAAACTCATTTTTATACATAATGACTCTTCATATTCTTGAACGGTTAGGCAGAAATAGAGGAAAACTACGTAGTTCTCTGTCATTCTATAGGAAATGAAATCAAGTAATGCATTCAAGTTACAAGGCAAAAATAGGAAACATAGAATATGAGTAGTTTAGTGGTCCAGCGTCTGAGTGAATATGGTCATGCCTGAGGCTTGTCAGTATCCATTGTAAATGCTCTGATTTTCAATTTCTGCCTGGACTGATTAAATACAGTGCCATCTGAGTTTTTTTATTATAATTCTAAAAACATTATAATAGGATTCCCTTAATGAATCTCCCTGATCTAAGGCTTTTTTTTTAAATGTAACTGTATTTGTTTTTGCCCAATGTTCAGTAGCACAATTCTCCCATGAGCTGTTCAGAGCATCCAGAAGTGGGAGGTGCTTCAGTCTCTTCTGGAAAGGCTGGGCTTAAACTCCGGGACGCTCCTCCTCTTCCAAGGGACACCTCCTCAGCGTCCCCCAGTTTTAGCTCAGCCTTCGTGGTAAGAGGTTGTGCACTCCCTGACTGGAACGGTTTTCTGATTCAGGTTTGCTCTTGGGTTATTTTGGCTTTTAAAATTCTTCACCATTTAATTTGGCTTTTTTAGGCTTGTCCCTCTATTAGGTTACCTCTATCAGTAAAAAAAAAAAAACAACGCACAGTTTCTTTGTAAATAGCAGAGCCTGCCACTCCGCAGGCAGCTTGAGGCTACCGCCTCAGGCAATTATCTTTTCTAACTTTCCGATCGTTTTCTCTGCGATCGGAGCGGAGCGCTCGCAGCCGCGGCTCACTTCACCTTGCTGTTTCGTCTGACAGCAGCATTTAACTCGCAAGTTAAAGCCTCAGCAGCAGCGGCTCATTAGATGGCTCAGACATTAGCAACGGTGATTCTGCTTCCCGCCCTTTTCAACGGCTGGCTCAACTTTTCGCCTAATTATCACAGGCGCCATTCCTCACTGGTTTCCCTTGCTGGGGACCGAGGCAGTACCTTTCCACTTTGTTCTCCCTGGGTTTAGCTCTCCCTTGTCTGGCTAACGTTGAAAAGCAGGCTAGTCATTAAACAGGCATTTCTTTGCAATTGCCTTTGGATCATTTCTTCGGACTGAAACTGCAAGTGCCATTTAAATTGCGGGATGTTTGGTTTTGACAGGAAAGGATTCACCTCAGAGCCTGTATAGCTGGTTTCCCTTGTTGGGGACCAGGGATCCAGAGTTTTTCTCACTTGGAGCACTTGGGGGTTTCCCTTGTTGGGGACCCTTAGATACTGTTTACCATATACACAGTTATACATATAGATATAGGCATATGTCTATGTATATGGGCATGCATATATAGATATATATATATAATCTTACTCTCCTGGAGGAGCGTTCTACTTTCAACCGCAGGGGAAGGCATCACCCCAAAGTACAAATATTAACAACAACAATAATAATAATCATAATTTAAATTTATATATATATAAAAAAGAAAATTTAAAATTAAAGTCAGAGGCAAGACAATCAGTCATCCACAATGGAAGGTGACAACGCTTTCCGCTCCAAGTCAAAGAAGTCCCGAGATAAGCCAGTGAGCCCCAAAAAGGCCTCTAAGGCGGATAAGGATGCCCATAGACGGCACCTAGCTTTGGAAAGGCAATTGCAGAAACAAGCCAGGGAGGCAGACAAGATGGCTATGACACAACAATCTGATCAGAACCCAAACCCATTGATGGGGCCCTTGGACTTAGCTACCCAGCCCAGGCAGGCTGTTTCTGGACAACCTCCCATAGGCAGGCACAGCTCCTCCAATGAGCACTGCCTGGCCAATCCCAGAGGCAACCTTCACCCCTACGGCCGCCGGCTTAAGACAGGAGAAGGGATTACCTGAGACTATCCCCATCGAAATGAGGCAATGGATGGAGATGGCGATTCAAAGGGGCATTGCGGCTGGAGTTCAGCAAACCATCAGGACCAGACACTCCTCGGCCGCTTTGGATGCGGGATCCCTGTCCAACATCAATCTCAGGTATTCCCCAATATTCCCAACATACCAGGCCAGGGTCTTCAGGAGGAGGTGGACCTTGAGGATCAGGATGTTCCCATGGAAGGGGGGGTGTCGATCCATCAGATGGGGTTGTCAGAGGGTGACCCGCTAGAACGGGGAATGTCGGACAACGAAGGCCTCATTCCGGACCAACCTACTTTTTCTGGCCTTTTTCGCCCGCACCTCTTTAAATCCTTACTGTTCAAGGCAAAAATCACCGCTAAACTAGGCACATCAAACCCTCATCCATTGTCAACAGGGTCTCTGGACGAATCTGAGGATCTAATATTCTCACAACCGGCTAATGAGGCGGAAACTATTCCTGTTCCTAGTATGTTTGCTGAATTAGTACAAAATCAATGGGCATCAGCAGCATCATACCCAGCCCCAACAGGGTACGATAAACGAAATTATAATTTGGCACCAGAGTTTTCAAATTTTCTCAAAACGCCGGAGGTGGATGAGCCCATTGTGGCACTGGCCTCTTCTTCAACCTTTCTCAACGAGGCCGAGGAAGCCCTGAGACTGGAAGAAAAGAGAGCAGAGTTGGCACTCTGTAGGGCACACGTTTCTGACGCCTGGGCCATTAGGGCTGCTACAGCGGCGTCCTTTTTTTACATGGTCCTCCCTCCGATGGCTCTTCCACTTGAGGAATATATTGCCGGCATCAAATAACAGAGCCCACCAGGACATAGCTAAAATTATTGCAGCAGCAGAATTCTCCGCCGACGCCATATTTAATGCAGTCAAATTCTCGTCTAGGGCCATAGCCTCTCACGTATCAGCACAGAGACTGCTATGGCTCACGCATTGGCAGGTGGATACCAAGCATAAATGTAAGTTGGCATCAGCCCCAATATCGGGGGATAAATTATTTGGCAGTGTCTTGGAGCCCCTCCTTATAGAGAATAGAAACAAGAAAAAAGTGCTTCCCCCTCTTTTTCGGAATCTGAAAACAGAACGCCCCAGTTGTTTCGAAGGGGTTCCTTTCGGCCCTACTATCAAGACCCATACGTTCCCAGATCTCAGAGAACATCAGGCTACAGGCCCAGTTTTAGACACGATAGGTCTAAATCTTCCGATAGAGGTCAGCGGGGAGGCCAAAACAGACGAAACCCCAGAGGCACTGGAGGCCAATTTTTTCGTTGCCCCAAGTGAGTCCTTCACAGTAGTTCCCATTGGAGGGCGGCTAAAATTGTTTGCTGATCAATGGGACAGCTCCACCTCTGATGCGTGGGTCAGGGACACTATTAGGTTTGGTTTGGCACTAGAGTTTCAATCCTCCCCTCCTAACTTTTTCATTAGGAGCCCTAGGTCCACGGACCCCATTAAGAGGGTGTTGATGCAGGAGGCTATCAATCATCTTCTACATATTCGGGCCATTAGAGAGGTCCCATCTGAACAGCGGGGTCAAGGCTGTTACTCTCTATTGTTTGTGGTCCCAAAGAGTTCGGGGGACTGGAGGGCAATTCTGGACCTCAAACATCTGAACAGATCATTGGTTTATCAAAAATTCAAGATGACTACTCTCCAGTCCATTCTGCTCAGCATTAGAGAGAACAATGTCCTGACCTCTATAGATCTCACAGAGGCCTATCTACATATACCAATTAGACCTGCTCATTACAAATATCTTAGATTTTGCTATTGTGATCGGCACTATGAATATATCGCCCTACCATTCGGTCTGGCTTCAGCCCCCAGGACTTTTATCAAGGTCCTCGCGGACCTCACTCAGGATCAAATCTATTCGCTTACAATGTTATGTGGATGATATTTTAATTTTGTCATCTTCCAGACATCAAGCAAAATTGGATACTAAGATTACTCTGGAGACCCTTCAGGGTCATGGCTTTTCCATAAATTGGGATAAAAGCCATTTGATCCCCTCAACTAGGTTAGTTCATTTAGGGGCAGTGATAGATACCATGGAGGGCAAGGTCTTTCTCTCTTAGGACAGTTTAAACAGTATCCAGGCTTTGGCCAGAGAGATTAGAGCCTTAAAGAGGGTTTCCCTGGCAGTGCTGTCTCAACTGTTAGGGAAACTGATTTCTTGTATTTCCATTGTGCCTTGGGCTCGATTCCACTCTAGAGAGCTGCAATGGTTCCTGCTACCTTTACAATGTCCGGATAAAGGTACCACACAATGTTTTCCGATCGCTCCGCTGGTGGTCGGAAAACACGATTAACAAGGGGTGTCCTTTCAAGGAACCTTACAGGGCAACAATCACTACCTATGCCAGCCTGGTAGGATGGGGAGCTCACTTCCAATCCCACACTGCGCAGGTAATTTGGACTATTTCCGAACAATCACAAAGCATCAACCTGTTGGAGCTACGAGCAGTTCACCTGGCCCTACGCAGCTTCTACCCCTTTTCCAATCACGCCACATTCTGGTTGTGACCGACAATATCACAACCAAGGCCCACGTAAACAGACAGGGGGGTACCCATCCCAAACTTCTGATGCTGGAGACGGCCAATTTGTTCAAATGGGCTGAGGCCAATCTGTTTTCTCTCAAGGCAGAACACGTAGCAGGGGCCTTAAACACACAAGCAGACTGGCTCAGCAGGGCCACGATAGATCAGGCAGAGTGGCACCTACACCCGTCTGTCTTCCAGGAAGCAGTGCGGAGGTTTGGGCAACCGGTGATCGATCTACTTGCCTCTTCTCTCATTGCCCAATTGCCCCGGTATATTTCAAGGTACCCGACTCAGGGGGTGGAGGCCGTCAATGCCCTGCGTTGTCAGTGGCCTCCCGGACTTCTATATGCGTTTCCTCCACTCCCGGTAATGCCCAGGTTGATCCAGAAGTTATTGGAGGAACGAGCGGAATTGATATTGGTCGCCCCTTACGGATCCAGGCGAACGTAGTTCGCAGACTTACAGGACCTGTAGAGAGAACAACCTTGGAAAATTCCACCGTCAAAGGTTTTCCTCTCACAAGGGCCGATACATCACCCGAACCCACAATGGCTCAGTCTAACCGTATGGAGGTTGAGCGGAGCGGTTTAAGGGCCCAACAGATTTCAGAGGATGCTATTGCCACCATTCAAGCATCCAGACGGTCCTCAACAAATCATATATATGAGGCCACGTGGTCCACCTTCTGTTGCTGGTGCCAGGGGTCTAAGATTGACCCAACTGCTCCATCAATATGACAATTGTTGGCCTTTTTACAGGAGGGGTTGACCAAGGGCCTATCTCCAAATACTTTACGCAGACAGGTGGTGGCTTTAGCCTTGGTGATAGCCTGGGGTGACCTCCGGACCATAGCGCACCATCCACATGTCCGCACCTCTCTTAAGGGTGCTGCAAACTTACGACCTCCTGTAATTCACTGCTATCCCACCTGGGACCTCAACAAGGTGTAAACCGCACTTACAACTGGCCCGTTCGAGCCTTTAAGAAATGATAGTCTTAAATTCCTGACATATAAGGTGGCCTTCCTAATTGCAATCACATCAGCAAGGAGGATTTCTGAATTGGCGGCATTATCAATGAGAAAGGACCTGTGCGTGTGTCATGCGGACAGAGTGATTCTCCGATTGGATCCATTGTTCACTCCTAAAGTAAATTCAGCCTTCCACAGAGCGCAAGAGTTGGTGCCTCCAAAATTTTTGTCCGAAACCATCTCATAGACTGGAGCATCAATGACACCGACTTGACGTTCGAAGGGCCTTAAGCATCTCTCTAGACCGCACGGCGGCATTTCGAAAATCTGAGGCTCTATTCCTATCCTTCAACCCATCCACTTTAGAGCAAAAGGTGTCGGCGACGACCATCGGTAGATGGTTGAGAGCCACCATAGCTAAAAGTTACGAATGCCAGTCCATCTCAGTTCCTAAGGGCACTGCAGCCCACTCAACAAGGAGTGCGGCAACATCACCTGCACGGGCCACAAGGGCCTCCATAGGCGAAATTTGCAGAGAGGCAACTTGGGCTTCACCATCTCCCTTTGTCAGAAATTATAAAATTGGTATCTATGCCTCAGCGGACGCTTCATTTGGCAGAAGAGTCCTGCAGAGTCCACAGAGTTTAGGAGTGGATTTCGATCCAGACGTAGTCCCTCCCTAAGGATAGGCCAAGCTTTGGTATGTCCCACTTCTGGATGCTCTGAACAGCTCATGGGAGAAAGGACGTTGGTACTTACCTGATACGCCCGTTCTCTGTGAGCTGTGAAGAGCATCCAGCCCCACCCATTTCTTTCCGTCTGGTGGGGTTCCGTTCCAGTCAGGGATCTAGATTAGGTGATGAGTCCCGGACTTTGGCACTGTCTTCGCAAAACTGGGGGAACGCTGAGGTGTCCCCTAGAGGAGGAGGAGCGTCCCAGAGTTTTAAGCCCAGCCTTTCCAGAAGAGACTGAAGCACCTCCCACTTCTGGATGCTCTTCACAGCTCACAGAGAACGGGCGTATCAGGTAAGTACAAACACCCTTTTTCTTTTTGTACAAGCTTTGGACTGTGTAAAGACGGACATCAGCAGATTTCACTGAGTGTGAATAATTTGGAAAGTGTTTGGTCCCAGTGGAGTCTGTGGTGCAATTCTTTTATCTCTGTAGCACAAGGAAGTCTAAAGTGTTGTACTCTGTAGCTATCCATTCTCTCTGTAAACAGCAGTACATTTTAAATGTAAGAATGCTTTTAGTTAGATCTCCAATTTTAATTAGTAGTTAGTAGTGGCAGTTATTGCCGCAATGGACAACTGGACAACTGCTATTTCATACATGCCTGCATAGTTTGATTTGGCACTAATTCAGTAGTTATTGCTACTTTTTCTTTTTTACAAGTAAGAATAATATGCCAGCTCTCACAGCATGATAGCACCAAGCACTCTCACTACCGGCAGAATTAATTCTTCCTAAGAATTTGAGATCTAGCTATTTCATTCACACATATCTTTATTAAAAGGGCAACTTGTGAATTAAACATAAGATCTCCAGGCTTGAAATAGAAAAGCAAATATAGTAAATGTGTATTACTGATTACGCATTCCGATAGTTTCTATGTAATTCCATTTGTCTCTGAGCATAGAGAACAGTAGCATGGATTGCAATATAGAAATGTTGATTTCTGCATTATGCAATTTATCATCTTTGTTCTGAAAAACATTTTATTAAATTTATGACTTCAGCCTCAAGGGCATCCTTAAGTATTTCTGAATTTTAATCTTAATGGAAAGCTAAATTGCTCAGCTTTCATCCATTCCTCTGATTTTTAAGAAAACTGTAATTACATATGCTGTATGTGGTACCAGTTCAATCACAACTGTTCCTCGGAAGCATGAAAGCTTTTCTAAAAGCACTTCCATACCACTACTTCATTAGTAAAGTGGATTTTCTAGTAGCCTCCCACCCAAATAAAAACCAAATCTTTTCAAGATGAAGTAAAGTTTGGTAGGTGCTTAAGTTCAAATTAACATTTATCCATGGAGGGTTTTTTTTTTTGGGGGGGGGGGCAATCTTTAGTTAAATACTGTTTCTTAGTCTAGCATCGATAGAGGAAAATGAGTGTGATTTAAAGCTTATTCATCAAATTTATACTTTTGTTATTGAAATGTATAGATTGCACATACCTCTTTGATTTAAGAGGCCTCATCAAATGCTAACTCAAAATCTAAGGGAAGAGCTAGATTTTTAATGCTCACATAAAAGTATGAGTAAGGTGGGACCCATATGAATTTCTGGTGCGTGGGGGGGATGCTGTTCCAGAGGCAGGGGCAGCAGGAGACCAAGCTCACTTCCTGGGCCCAAGTTTAGTCACCATAATCCAAAGCAAGCTATACTGTATTATATGGGAAGGAAGGAAAGGTAAGAGGTTAAAAGACAATAAGGTCAATGGCCATTATCATTTAGGTGAGGGCTCAAGAACATATAATTGTTTAAAATGGGGTGTATTCATATGTGCAGTTAAAAACCTCTGGACTGCCCAGGGAATGACCTCAAGTGAAAAACAGAGAGCTTGACTCTGCTTAACTGTACCATATCCCCTCGCCCCAATATGTTAGTATATTAAAAAATCAGATTTTTCTTTGATCACTTTAAGTCATTGTCTCTGCTGAGGCAGAAATTAAACAGAGAGGCAAGTTCAAGCATAGGCTATAATCGTAGATATTAAGATAGGTGGTTCACTTTTCTATTTTTTAAAAGCACAATTCATCTTCTTAAATAATCTGAATGTGGAGGATGCATGTAGCACGTCTAATTGTAAATATGGACAACCTATCCTCTGGACATCTGTCTAAGAGAAAGGTAGGCAGCTACATTGTGGGGAATCTCATCTTGTTAAAAACTCTGAAGAAAATGCTAGTTTTGAGCTCTGAAGACATCCACACTGCTTTCTTGGTTGCAGCTAGAAAACAGGAATGTAGCTTCTGAAGCTGATCCTGAAGTTGATAAGGGGTACTTGGTAGGATAGTGAAAGGGAGGGAGGAAATGGCCTCCTTCAGTTTTTTTCTCAAGATGCCACCCTCTGGCTGCCAGGCTGCGTTTCTTATAATTTCAATTATTAAAATCTGTGCAATTGGACGGGCACATCTAGTAATAGAAGACAACCAGAAATTACACTAAATGTAGTTGTTCCTACCCTGAGAAAGTCTGGTGGTTTTGTACCAAAGGTGCTTTTTCAGGAGGCAACTGGACTTTTTTCCCATTTGAAGACATTTCGCTTCTGATCCAAGAAGCTTCTTCTTCAGCTCTGACAGGATAGTGGGGAATGGAAGGATCCTTTCATTCCCTACTATTCTGTCAGAGCTGAAGAAGCTTCTTGGATCAGAAGCGAAATGTCTTCAAATGGAAAAAAAACCAAGAAAGTCCAGTTGCCTCCTGAAAAAGCACATTTGGGACAACCATGACCTGGATGACTGAGAATCTCTAGTCTGGTGGCTTTGATTAAGCATAAAAAATCTAATATAATCTTTAACTGATCTGATTTTCTTTCCCACAATAGCCAAGCAAATGGTTCTACAGAGCCCAGAAACATTTGATCCCTTCACTCGTGTAGCATTTGTGGATAATCCTATTCTGCGTGAACTGTTCTATTTGTCACTTTAAATAATTTTAAGTTATTGCAACTCATTGACTTAATGTATGGAGTGCATCTATGCACCCCGCCAGCTATTCAGAATTGGGAGACTGAAGATGGGTGAAATCTGTATTGTCCTAGATGTGCAAGGTGATGCCAGGGAAGCTACTGAAATTTTATGTTGACGTTTTATGCTCTAACGCTTCCAGACTATTTTACATTGTCACACTATTTTGTAAATCAATAATGCATTGAGAATTAAGGCAAGGATAACTAATGATTTGACAAAGGAATGACTGAATCCATTCCTAGAAACCTCAGCTACTCAACACTGATTCTGCTGTATGAGTTTGGCTACAAAGGGATGTTCCCCATTTTATTTTTCACCTAATTCTATTTCTGCATTGCAATAGAAATAACGTTAGAATTAGCATTTAAGAGTTTATTGCACATCCATTGACATCTAAATGGAAAGTCTTTAGGGATTAACTGTAACCTGTGGTATCATATTCCAGCAGAGAAAATTTAGCTTATCTTCATGCACAATTGTTGATTGGATTGCAATTATTTTTATACTTTGTATTGCATTTTTAATGTAAGTTGTGAAATCTACCTAGAGACATCTAAGCAATAGATAAATCTATTAAATACAGCTTAAACAGTGAACATCATATATGGGAAGTGTTATTTACTGGACCTATTATCTTAACAGCCTTCTCCATCTTAAGAATTCTAAAAGGGTTGGTATATACTGCCCAAATACCCCAACATACACGGTCAATTGCAAATTTATATTGTTCAAAAATTGTCAAGGGTGACAGTAATCCTGATTCATGGTCTTTACCCTACCCTATAACAGTATTCAGATGAAGGAAATTCTATCAATTCAAACTGATTTAAAACCAGTCCACCTTCCTTGAATTAGATTAGAAAATTAGGAAAATGGCTCTTCTCTAGCAGTATTCCTCAAACTGATAAAAGCAACACACACATTTTCCCTGCACTCGGTAATTTAACATTATTTGGTATTAACATTATTTGTTAATATTGTATTAACTGTATTGTATTATTAGTATTAACATTTGGTTATTGTTAAATAACAATTTGGTTATTTAACTGAATAACAGTTGGAAGGGACCTTGGAGGTCTTCACCAAAGACCTTCTATTGTATTTGTAGGTAGGTCAGTTGCACCCATTCAAATTTAGAAACCATGGTTTTTATATTTTAAGATGGTAACATTCCACTTCATATTTATACCTTTCCTGACAACTAGGCCCCTTTAATCATAAGTAACTCCAAATTTATGTAATATTTGAAGGGCTAATAGCTACAAAACCACTTATGTTCTCTGCAGAACATAACACTTGGGCTTAACAAGGACAGGCAGCTTGCAAGGTAGCAGGCAAGGTGTGGCAGAAGGCAGAGCAGGCAGTGAAATGAGGAGGGTGAGAATGATTTACAGGAGCAATTTGTGACCTTTCCTCCTGGCATCCCTATTGATTTAGCTTCTGGGAAGCCAGCAGGAAAAATTGCAGATGGCAAACATGAGACCACAGGACATCATTAAGTTCAAGCCAGTTGCCTAAGGCTCAAATTGCAATCCCATGACCATGAGGATGCTGAGACAGCCAGAATTTTG
Source organism: Notechis scutatus (assembly GCF_049901735.1). Lineage (NCBI taxonomy): Eukaryota > Metazoa > Chordata > Lepidosauria > Squamata > Elapidae > Notechis > Notechis scutatus. Next base: position 31,066,192 of record NC_142011.1, read on the forward strand.
AGGACCGGTTGTAAGCACCATTTATTCAGTGCCATCGTAACTTTGAACAAACATTGACAAATGCCCATTAAATAGGGACTACCTGTACTGGGATATTCACTTTGTCTAAAGAATATATCAAGAGAAAAGAACATCAATACCAGTAGATCAAATTTCTATTTTTCACTACCGAGAGCAGAGGTAGTATTCTCAAATACAACACAAGTTTTTGAACAACCTTCAAATAGGCATCCTAATGTTTCCAATTTCACAAGTATGAAAACTAGGGCAATTAACTATCATAATGAACCAAATTAATAAACAGACCACTGTTTACGTTAATCCCTAAACATCTCAGAAATAATAAGAGTGATTTTTGAGCCCTTCTGTAACTTCAATTTGTTTCTCTGCTAAAGAATAAAATAAAACATTTGCTATTATGAATTCTCCTGCATTACAATACAGGATGCAATTAGCAGAGTTTTTGTTCAAAGACATTTTTTTGAATAGGAGCTGCTTAATTACATTTAATTAGAAACCAGCTTGAAATATTTGGGGGGGGGGGGGGGCTTGGTGCTTTTTTTAGTTTGGTTGTTTTCTTGCAGATATTTCATGACCCAAAATAGCTAACATCAGTCTAGCATGGACCAGAGCCTTGGTGGCAGTGGTCAGAATGCAATATTGCAGGTGAACCCTGCTCACTGCCAGGAATTCAATTCCTTCAATCTTGACCTGCTCAAGGTTTATGATCAGTAAAATGAGGACCCAGATTGTTGAGGGAGCAATATGCTGATTCTATAAACTGCTTAGTGCTGTAAAGCACTATGAAGTGGCATACAAGTCTAAGTGCTATTGCTATGATGTTACCTAATTTGGATAATGAAATATCTGCAAGAAAACAACCAAGTTAAGACTTCTATGACACTACAAATATTTTTATTGGAAGCTTGAAATATACATTACATAGGTTTAAAAACTTGCAACTAAGCAAGGGCTGCTTAACATTTCCAATGAGTACAGAAAAATAATTCAAGAACAGGACAAGATGACACTAATAAGCCAATCTAGTATAATGGTTGAAATCAGGCTAGAAACTGGTAAACTATGAGTTCTAGTCCCACTTTAGGCATGAAGCAGCTGGGTGACATTGGGCCAGCTTCTCAGCCTCAGTCCTAGGAAGGAGGCAGTGGCAACCACTTCTGAAAAAAACTTGATAAAATTGCAGTGACTAGAGGCAGTTAACAAGCGTTAAAAACTGACTTTAAGGCAACCCTCCCCCGATTTGTAGAATATATTGCAACAGTAATAATCTAAAAAATGAGAAACTTCCGTCACTACCGTATTAACGCTGAAAGAAATCTACAGAAGCAGCAAGGTAATTGCAATATGGGATAGATCATAATGGATCTTTCTCATTTATTCACAATCAAGTGAATTTTGCCTGAATCAATCTAATGTATAATACTATCTACTAAATAAAGTTACACTGACACAAACATTTGAGTCACTGATTTAATTTCATACAAGTCAAACTACACATTGTATAAAGATTATAAGATTGTACTAGTATTGTTTTACTAAACGTATTGATTACATGTAAGTTTGGTGATTGGATTTCACCTCACATATACTTATTTTAGATTAACTGGAGCCCTAATCCTAACAGTTTAGAATTTTTCACTAATCAAGCTGCTTCTAGTAGTAGAAAATAGGGAAATAATTACTCCTTCTACTGTAGCCATCCATGTCTTCAAAATCTGAGAAAAGAATGTGATAGACTATAGCAGAAGAAAAAGAATATATTACTCGAGTGGATTTCTGCTTGTACAATGGGAGATTTCATGCAGGAACATTGGGTTCCAAAATGTTATCAAATTTAGATCAAGTAATATTGTTTTTCAGGAAAAAGCAACTGCAAAATTAATGAAGAAATTGGGAATTGTTATCTGGCACTTGGAATTCTTATCAAATGAGTTAAACACTTATTGGTTTTATGGTGTTAGGCAAAACTATACCATGCATAGTTAGAGATAGCCGTTTTTATTAAGTGAGATTGCCATAACACAACGAAAAATGGGTTACTTTTAGTAACTTATGGTACAGCACAATGAAATATTCCAATGTATATTCCAGGATTAGCTTTACAGGCATCTTTGATTTGTTTAATACAGCTCTTCTATGCTTTTAGAAGAAAGCCATAATTCATAAAACCTTCATTAATTTTAAAATAATGGAAATATTTAGGGAATATTACCATTTCCAAAATCTTCACTCAACATTGTATATAAAACCCATTTTCCACTCCCCAGCGTATTATTCCAGCTGTGGCTCCAATAAAAAAAAGCCTGTCTTAATTTCTATCCCCAAAAGAAAAAAAATCTTTTTTTACTGATATTCCTGTACACATCTCAGAAAGTTTTAAGTACTTCAAATGTTTTATCTTGTTTACTTAGTGAACAAGACCATTCCTTTCTGAAATCAAACAGGTAACCAAATACTAATATTAAAAAAAGACTTCTGGCTGACCATACAATGTTCCATAATCGCATAATAGCTCCAATCTTAATCTTGTGAACTGGATCTTGACCGTGAACGGGATTTTGAACGTGACTTTGAATGAGATCGTGACACATCTCTTTTGGATGGAGACTCAGAATGAGCCTTTGCAGGTTGATGCTGCATTGGAGAACGGGAATGAGATCTGCTTTGTGATCTTGATTTAGACTTTGTTTCTCCTTTTCCATTTTCTTTAGGTGAACGAGACACAGACCTGGATCTGCTCCGAGACTTTTCTTTGGATCTGCTGCCTGATCGTGAACCTCTGCTAGATTTCACTTTTGACTTGCTCTTTGATCTAGATTTTCGACTTTTTGATCTGGAACGTGATCGGTCTTTACTCCGAGACCTAGATTTAGAGCTAAAAAAAAAAAGCCACTCTTAAATTATGCTTATTTTAGAAGGTATTATTAAATATATCTAATATACTGTCAATGGTAAAACATCTAATATAATACACGCCCTCACCGTGATCGGCTTTTTGAGGCACTACGGGATCTACTCCGGCTGCTGCGACGACTTCGACTGCGTGATCGTCTTCTAGAACGGGATCTAAAGAGAGTATATTCCAAATAAACATTGTGAGGGAATCAAGAATTCTTTTTCTTCATTATACAGTACAAGTACATAAATATATTTTCCAAATGTGATATTACACGCATACAAAATGTATTAATCATCAAAATGTTATTACACATATGAATAGCGTTTTAGTCCATGCTTGGAAAAACTATGCAAAAGACAGATTTTTCGTAAAATTTATTTCCTGAATGTTCTAGTGTATCTGATGCATTAGAAACAAGTGAAAGACTACATCAGTGGTTTTAAAACAACAAAATGTATAGCAATAGCTTAAGATATACTGCTTCTCAGTGCTTTAAAACCTTTTCTAAGCGGTTTACAGAGTCAGCATATTGCCCCCACCAATCTAGGCCCCCATTTTACTGATCTCAGAAGGATGGAAGGCTGTCAACCTTGAGCCTGGTAAGAACTGCCAAACTGCTGTTAGAATTATCCTGCAGTTCTAACTACTGTGCTACCACAGTATAGTTTAATCCTGAAGGATTTTTCATATCAAATAAACACCAGTTATATAAATACCTTGATCTACTGCCGGAGTAAGATCGTCTATGGCTCGATCGAGGCTTATCTTCAACTAGCCTGATTTTTCGTCCATTTATCTCTGTACCATCCAATTTATCCAAAGCACGCTTCATGTCAGAGTAAGAACGGAATTCTATTACTCCCTCATTTGTTCGCTCTTTATGGGCATCTGCATAGGTTACCTCACCTGCTTGCCTCATGAAATCCTTAAATAAATAAAATCTTTATTTAGCCCAAATTTAAGATTCCATGAACTCAGAAACTTTTCTGTATTTTACATGTACCAAAAATAACGTAAAGTTGGTTTTTTAGAAAATATTTTTATATTAACTTACTTTCAAATCTTGCCAACTACAATGACTGGAAAGGTTTTCAACAATTAATCTGTATTCTGTACGAACAGGTGGTCCATATTTATCTCTTCCTGATGCTCTCCGACTGCTATATCCTCCACCACCTTTATCATACAAAAATAAAAGTTAGTGGCCTTATAAGAAAAGCAAGTAGGTCAGTTCACTCTAGTCTATAAATTGTATTTACAGGAGTAGGACTTTATTTTTCTAATCCTTCAACAAAATTTTAATTCGCCATATTCTATATATTAAAGGCAAATCAAAGTCTAAAATCCTACAAGACTGTGCTCCTAAACTCTGTTAGAGAGTGACTGCACCTTTATTAGATTTACCTCGCTAAGTTTTATTTTACAGAACATTGTAAAATATAAAACTTAACTGATTACATGCATTTCTACATTTACAAAAACGTTTACTAGATTACACTAAGTACTTACATCACAGTATGAGGTATATGGTGGTGGTTTGGCCACAACACACGCAAGGTAACAGTCACCTAGTTCAGTTTAACCAGTTTTGTCTAACCCTTGGAATCCTCACCATCACCCTGCGTCTAATGGCAAAAGGCTGCTGTCGTCATGGCTTCCGGTAAGGTCAGCCAAAGGGTCATAGGGCAAGGGTCACACAATGTATGGAAAAGCCATGGCCAATCAGGAAAGGCAGTCATCTTAGCCTCAGTGGACACAGCCTCAGCCCCACTGGTCACTTTTAAATTGAAACATCAAGGACTTGTTAAAAAATTTGAATTGAACATGCAACAACTTCAAAAAAACATACAAATTTGCAAGAAATCCCATCCCCCACCATGCCCCGAACCAAAATAGGTCTACCTTACTGCTCTTAACCATTATAAAAAGTTCTATCAAATGCAGCCAATTTTTTTTGTAGGAAAGATAATTAAATGGGTGTTGCATTAGCTGTTTATTTTGTCTCCAAAATTAACATGGCTGCCTTCTATCAAAGCTACAATCTCTCTTCCAATTTCTAAGCAAATAAGTTAAGGCATAGTCCTGACCACTTTAAGGAACAGCTTTAGGTGGTGGAAAAACTTCCCACTCGCTTTCCTGCTTCTTTGGAAGCTTTGTGCCAAATGTGTTTAATTAAGAGCAGTGAGTATTGTATATATAACTCCCAATATGCCCCCCCCTTTTATGTGGTTCTGCACTTATGAACGCCATTTGCACCAAAAATGCCCAATCCCCGTCAAGAAAACGTCAATTTTAAATCCCGAGGGGGAATGTCGACTCCTTTCGGACAGGAAGGATGGTTAACCACCCCACCCCTCTTTCCAAATTAAGATCCAAGGAATCTTCCTCTACCAGAGGTTTCACACCCCACCCCACCCCCAAACCCTCCGCCACGTTTATGGGCCTCCGCTCGCCCCACTTGCGCTCCTCCTCCTCTTCCCGTTGACCCATCGCTGTCCCCGCGCGCCTAAGGAGGCCGCAGCGGAGCCACACTCACTGCGACTGCTGTAGCTGTAGCCATCCCGGTCGCGGCGGGGGCCGCGGGCGTGCTCGACGATCACCCGCTCCCCGCAGAGATCCTTGCCGTTCAGCTCGTAAACGGCATCCTCGGCGTCCCGGGAATCCTCGAACTCCACAAAGCCGTAGCTGCAGGAAGGAGGGGCGTGGCGGTTAAGAAAAGGGAGAAAGAAAGCGCCATCAAGGCTGGGGGCTCCCCACCCCCTGGTTCCCTCTAAGGGACGCCCGCGATTCGGCCCGAGAATCCGCTCCGCCGCGTGAATTATGTGGAGAGGCTGCTTATTTGCACGACCGCGATAAGCCTCCGCTTTACAACACCCCACCCCGCGCCCGCTAATGGGACAAAAGAGACGAAGCTGCATTCGGCCGCCATCTTGAACACGACGCCACGCGGCCCGAGAGGAAGCCATGGCAGGCCTGCCGCGGTCGGGCAATTTTTTACCACCAGCGGTTCGCGCCAAATAGTAACCCTTCCGGTCGGCGTTCGCGCTACGAGCCTCCACAGAACCCGCTAGGCCTTACTTTCTCCCTCCCCCCCACCACCACCTTTCGCGCCACGAGCCTTCAAAAGAAAACCGCTAGGCCTTCGCCCTCCTCACCCGTTTTTTAAGTCGACCTCCAGCAAGCGCCCGTAGCCGCTGAAGAAACGCTGGATGTCCTTTTCCCGCACATGGTAACTTAAGCGGCCAATATAGACACGCGGCATCCCCGCGACCTAGAAAAGGAAAGAGGAGGGGAAGGGGAGGGGGGAAAGGATAGATGTAAGAGCCGAAAACAAGTTGCGGGAAAAACGGTCCTGAGAGCCGCTGATAGTTACGGCCTGTTCCGTAGCGTAATGACGGCCGGCCCCCAGGCAGGCTTTTATATTGGTGGGCGGAGTCTTGGATGACCGTAGGCCACTATCAGCGTCGTTCGGAGACGTCGAGATCTGATAGGAAGAGAGGAATGTCAAGGAACTGCGCGTGTTCAACGTGTCACGCCCTCTTCTTCATTTTCGACTTGGGATGGTGCTTAGCTTTAGGTGTAATTAAGCATAATTTGAAAAGCTAGGTTTGTTGAATCATATACAATTGCTGGGGTCGCACAACAGGTTGTCATAACTCAGCCTCTGTTTTGTAGTGGTAAGTGGTAAGCCTGGGGAAACTCGGCGATGAAAGTTTGGTCCGTGACTTTGGGACAGTCATACTTTTTCAACTCACATATCCATCTAAATTGTACACGTTACAAAACTAATGTCGCAAAAACCTCAACATGATGTCAAGATGTAAATTCCGGCCTCTGGTGATATCTGTGAACCTACATCGCATTGGAGGAGAAGGAAATGTGATATACGTGAGCTTTGCAGGGAAGGTGGGATATTTACCTTAAGTATATTAGCAATGTGCTTTTCACAACCTGCTACTAAGCTAATTAGAATAGAATAGAATTCTTTATTGGCCAAGTGTGATTGGACACACAAGGAACTTGTCTTCGGTGTATGTACATAAAAAACATTAATCAAGAATCACAAGTTACAAGACAATGATAGTCATAGGATACTAAATAAGCAATCAAATCATACTAGGAAACTAAATAAAACAATATAAATCGTAAAGATACAAGCAACAAAGTTATAGTCATAAGTGGGAGGAGATAGGTAATAGGAAGGATGAGAAAAAGAATAGTAATACAGTCTTAGTAAATAGTTTGACAGTGTTGTGGGAATTAGTTGGTTAGCGGAGTGATGGCATTCAGGAAAAAATTGTCCTTGTGTCTAGTTGTTCTAGTGTGCAATGCTCTATAGTGTAGTTTTGAGGGTAGAAATTGAAACAATTAATGTCCAGGATGTGAGGAGTCTAGATATTTTCACAGTCCTCAATGGAAGGCAGGTTGGTAGCAATTGTTTCTTCTGCAGTTCTAATTATCTGTTGAAGTCTGTGTCTGTCTTGTTTGGTTGCAGAGCCAAACCAGGCAGTTATAGAGGTGCTGATGACAGACTCAAAACTGAATCAACAGCGACTTCTGGTTTGAAGGGCTTCGGCGACAGAGAGGAATCCGCGATCGTGCACGGTTTCTGTCTGGGCTCGCCGCTGGAGCACCCTGAGCCGGCTGGTTTCGGGGCTAAGCCCGTAGAGGTGGTAAAGAGGGGGGAGACCGCCAGCAGGGTCGAGGAGAGCCGCATCTCTCCTCGTCAGCTGGCCATTACTCCCTTTCCCGAAGGCAGTAGGAGCGGTGGTCAGAAATGGCCACCTCAAAGAAGAACTCAACCGGAAAAGAACGTGCAGGAGGAAGATAAGAAGTGAAAGTTTTGGCTGACTGGGTTAAGTTGAAAAAGCAACAACTAAGGTACCCTGGAATTTAAATTTTACAAAAATAACATCGCTCCCAAAGAAGAGTCGGAAGCAGCGAAAGAAAGTGAAAAGGGAAAGGTTTGGCTTTTTTCTCTCTCTCTCCTTCCCTATATTGACAACTAAGAGACTTAAATAAGAAATCGGAAAAATCCGTTTTAGCATCAATAGGCAATTAAGCTGAAAATAAAACAAAATGCCAAAGGGACAATAAAGATTTCTGGACATTAAAAACTTTTTCTTCTATAAGCAGGAAGGGAGAGAAAAAGAATAAGGGCAGGATCTGGAAGAGGGAGGAGACTGCCTGGACTTTAAAAGAATCTAAAGTAAAACTTCAATAAGACTTCTAAAAGATACATTTTAACTGAAACTTTGCAACTAAATAGTAACCCCAGGAAGAGAAAGTGAAAAAAAAAAAGAAAGAGCAAAAAAGAAACAGCTTGCGTGTATTTGGATTATTTGGTAACTTTTGGATTTTTGGTTATTATATTTGAATGGCTAAAATCAATCGGTGGTTGTTTAAAAATTTATACAATGGTATCACTTCTGGATGAATTGAAAATGGAACTTAAAAAGTACAAAGAAGATGCACAAGAAGGGAAGGGTTCTTTTGGCTTCGTTTTTCAATTCTTAGAAATGGAGATCTGGAACTATGAGAAACAACAAGAAAAGACTGCAAAACAAGAAGACTGGGACAAAGAAGAAGCCATCTTTAATGAACAAGTAACTCAATGTGGGGAAGAAAAAGGAAAGGGGGGAAAGAGAATGGAGAATTTAAGACTTAAAAAAACAACCAAAGAAAAGAAAAATAATTTGAAAAATAAGTATAGTACTGGAAAGCAACAGAAAAGGGGAATACAGAAGAGGGAAATAGAGGTAGAGAGACAAAGGGGTAAAAAGGGGAGAGAAGAAGAAGAGAGGGAAGAAAGAAAGGAAAAGAAGTTACAAAGGTCCGGAGCAAGATATAAAGAAACAGGACCTATTTAGAGATAATGGGTGAAAATCTAACTGAAAAAGGGATTCTGTAAAGGTACATAAGATTGTATTGTTATATTTGTAATAGAAATAACTTTAGAAAATTGGAAACAACATATGATTAGAACGAGGGATAAAATAGTGTAATTTAGTGAAATGTTTGTGAATAAAATGAAATAAAATAAATGAGAAAATTGAATTAGGAAGGAATGGGAACATTTTAATTAGTCAATGTTTTATAAAATATAAGTGAAGGGGGGGGGGAATTAACTATGGAAAGTTTATAATTGTTCCCATAGAAATATATTTAATTGAAAAGCAACGTGAAAAATGTTAAGACTTTAATGAATATTAATATTAATGATAGAATTGAATTGGAATGGAATGTTGTTTTAATTATATACATTTATATTTTTTTTCTTTTTTTTTTTCAAGAATACAGTGTGTAGTTTAAGAATGTACCAAGCAGAATCCGAATGGAAGTTATGTATTGAGTGTTACAACTTTAGGGGAAAGATATAAAGGCGTCATACTCCAATCAGTAACTACAGGAGAAATTTTGTTTAATGAGAAAAGATAATAGACAATTGAAACAGGACAGACAAAAAATATAAATATAATGATTTGAATTGAGATGAAATAAATAAAATAAAATTGAGAAAATTAAAAGAGGGGAGAAGCTATGTAGAAAATGTAAAATTGTAATAAGATATGGAATAGAATATAAAAATGAGCATGAACCTGAATTTGCGTCTGTACGAAGAAATGTAACCCGGGATTATGCTGCTTTCAAAAAAGATGTTTTATTTGTATTTCTTTTCTTTTTGTGAAAACTCAAATAAAATTTACAAAAAAAAAAAAAAACTGAATCAACAGCTCCTTGGGCAGTTTGAGCTTTCTGAGTTGGTGCAGAAAGAACATTCTTTGTTGTGCTTTTTTGATGACGTTTTTGATGTTAGGTGTCCATTTTAGGTCTCATGATATGATAGAACCTAGAAATTTGAAGGTCTCTACTGTTGATACTGTGTTGTCTGGTATTGTAAGAGGTGGTAGTATAGGGGGGTTTCTCTTAAAATCTACCACCATTTATATATTTTTGAGTGTGTTTAGTTCAAGATTGTTCCGGTCGTACCACAAGGCTAATTGTTCAACGTCCTGTCTGTATACAGATTTGTCATTGTCTCATATGAGACCAATCACTGTTGTATCATCTGCAAAATTCAGTACTTTAACAGAGGGATCTTTGAGATGCAGTCATTGAGAGAAGAGAAGTGCCCTGGGGGCCCTGTGCTAATTGTAATAATAATAATAATTGTAATAAGTGTAATAGCAAGCAACCTGTTTTATTTATTTAAAACATTTATACACAGTAGCTGTCTATCTTCCAATCAAAAATTAAAACAACATATAAAACCATATTAAAACTAAACACTAAAATATTAAAGCATTAAAATTTTGCAGGATGTGAATGGCCAGACTCCACCAGGGGCATGACAGTATTCCTGTTAAGGATGCAGTTTCAGCTTGATGCCATCAGATGTCATCTTACTGAAATAAAAGCAAAATAAAAGAAACATCTCCCATGGGTACTTTCATGCAAGTGCAATTGCCTTATCTTAACCATAGAATTTTATAGGAGGAATGATAGTAGTCTGAATAGTAATCTCTTCCACTTGTAATTTTTTTTATTGTGTCAAAAATTTTATTGTGTTTTTTATTGTGTATATTTTTTAAAAGAAATATACATAACCAGGTTCCCTTGGTTTCTTATGATTCTTCTATTTTGTTTCCTTCTTACCAAAAAAAAATCCTCAAAGGGAAAAAAACTGGAATGCCAAATGAATGAATTTTAGTTGGTAAGGTTAGATCCTGGAAGGATGGTTTGCAGGTAACTTAAAGCAGAGATACTGTTTGAAACAAAACAGCTTTAAAAAAAATTTGTTGGTTAATCATTTCATGAAAGGAAGAGATCCTTCTGTTCATGTGATATACATGTGTTCATGTGAGTATCTAACAGATTCCATCTTGGAAGGCATAGCAAAAGAAACAATATCGGTGGTTTATCCCATCTTTTTCCAAAAGCCTATCATATGTTGTTCTGTTCAGGAGAAACTCAGCCTTGAGGGCAGCTTTTCAGTTTTTCTTTATAGTGGAACTCTATTAAAAATATGCTTTGGAACCAATCTATGGTTTTTTTAAATAAAACCAAAGAATGCTCCATATTCTGTCTGCTCTTTTCATTTCGCTTATTTCTGCCCCAAACATTGTCTTTTCAGTTTGTATACTTACCACTTTATGTTTCCATTTGTCCTTTTCTCTCCCAATTTTACTTACCCTTAGTTGCCAGAACTCTTGAGGCTTCTTTACATTCTTGTGATGAACATTCTTGTGATGAAACCGGGCACGCCTATACACTCTCTTCATATAAGAGCTGAATGGAAACAGATCTAGAAATCTGCATTCTTTTCCAGACTTACAGTGCATTCATCATCCATTCTTCTTGACTCCATCTTGTTTGATGATGACATTTCTTTTGAATATACCCATTCTCACTATGTTCAACTTTTATGGTTTTCCTGTAGTATCTTCATATCTATATAATAAAATGGGCAGAAGCTTGTTCTTATCAATAGCCATTTTCATTTCTTTGACTCACATTCATTCCTCACAATTGAGTACATACTTACCCATTGTCTTCCTGTAAGGATTTGCAGCAGGGATGGGATTCAATTTTTTTAAACAACCGGTTCTGTGGGCATGGCTTAGTTGGTGGGTGTGGCTTGGAGGTCATGTGACTGGGTGGGCATGGCCAACTCAACATCACTCATGTCAAGGCTTCTCCTCGCCTGGCCTCTCATGACAGTGGGGATGCTGCAACGGTCGTAAGCGTGAAAAATGGTCATAAGTCACTTTTTTCAGTGCCATTGTAACTTTGAATGGTCACTAAATGAACTGTTGTAAGTCAAGGATTACCTGCACAAAAATACAAAATGCTTCTTTGCTTGCAAAAACCTGCCCTAAATACCAGTCATTAGATTAAAAATACCTGCAAGCCGGAGTTACAAATCAGGAAGAGTGCCAGAGCATCTTGAGGAATTAAAATAGTTAAAATGAAGTGATAACTATCAGCAGCCAATTCTTACTCACAAAGTGAAACCCTTTAGCAGAGAGGTCATTTAAGCTCTTCAGAAAGAGCACACCCAGGAGAAGCAATCCTTAGATCCATTTGCACCACTTAAATATACCAGCTGGTCTCACTCACCTCACAAGATATCCTAAGGAAATCATCCAGATTTAAGGAAAGGTCACATGCCCCCCAGAAAGGCAATAAAAAAAATCAGTGCCAAGCTTGCATCCTGTCTCTTGGAAGTACACCCCAGAGGACAGTGCCAGATACCACTAAAGCAGTGAAGGAAGACCCCCTCCCCAAATAGAAAAAAAACCATGAGGCAGGAAAAAATTCAAACACAATACAAATAATTAAATCACAACAGTAGCTGTTGCTTGTTGAAGCTGAAAAGAGAAAATTATCCCATCAATAAACACAGGATTAAATATCATCAAGCACAGAATTAACCTTTACCAAAAACTAGTTTTAGACCAAAACTCAGAAAGCGTATGTAAACTTACGTTTGAATGTCAATCTTTCTAGCTAGCCAAGAAGCCTTTCTGAATGATACTCATTTTGGTTCCCTGTCATTAAAAGCTTCCTTCTGACAGCTCTGCTTCATTATTCAATTATTTCTTCAAAGGATTATTTTATTTTGAAAGTTGGGTCTTCTTGGTATGTGTTGCCTATTGTGTTCTATTTTATCTACATAAATGAACATTTTTTTGAGTGAGATAGATTTGTGTACGCCTCAATATTACTGTAGGATGTGAAGAGAAGTTGATAAATAATATTTAGTACTGTATTGTTCTCTGAAAGAGGAAAGAGATTTTTCTAACACATGAGCCTTCAAATTCTTTTAAGCCATCTTCAGTCTAAGCAGCTAGAACAGTTCCCATCTGTTGTGTAAACTTGATTTATCAAACTGTTTTAGTAAAGCACATAAGTCAACTGTAGGATTAGCTCTCTGTACAGCTCCTTTGTGGCCACAAATGCATGGCCAAATCACAGCATCCTTGGGCAAGTTTTAGATTCCCAGGTCCCAAATGGGCCACCCTTTGTCACAATGGGCCTCTAAATAGCCCATTCTGTAGTTGATTAAAATTCCCTTCAAGCGTCTGTCCAGGGCCATTTGCTCCAATAGAAGCACTGCTCTGATCTGGCTGTGCCAAATAAGCCAATTAGGTTTACAAGCCGTCTCTTAAGCTTAGCTCCACTTTCTGACTCCCCTTCAATAATTCATATAAGTTATTCAGGTATTTTTTGTAGATAGCATATAATTATTGTATATGTTTTATTATTATCTATTACTATTTTATCAGCTAACTAAATATGCACAAGTTTTAATGTGGTAAGAATGTCAACAATTTTAGAAAGAAAATTTTAAAAAATGCCCTTCATATTTTAAAGATAATGTGCACATATTGGCATCATATTAACAGAGGCATATTCCCTTGTGGCACCTCTACTGTATTAAAAAGCACCTTTCAAAACAGTGATTGGCAGTATAAAGCTTATGGATGCCAAGTTGCCTACAACCACCCTCTCCCTCTAAAAAATTCTGTATTCGCCCACAAAAAACACAAGAATGCCAGCGTATTACGAAATTTCATGAACTCATTAATGAGAGTTCCAAAACTGCACAATAGCACTGATAAGATTCCCTTCCTCTGTTTTAAGATTACATGTACTATCTGTAATTCATGAATATATTAACTGATTACTGTCCTGCTGGCAGATTAATTGTAACTTTTTAATTAATTAATCAGTGGAGGAATAAACTGTCACTTAATGTAGCATTTAACTAAGCAACATGATACACAATTAGAAGAACCGAACAAAAGCATCTCAAAACTGAGGGCCCAGATGAACCAGAGCCAGACATTCTACAGTGAAATTAAATAGATAGTAGAAAGTATTGCTAACAACAAAAATTCAGGAGTTGATGAAATACTAAGATAATTTACTTACAGTGCTACTTGTGGTCTATAAGCAGGCAAGGAAAACAAGGAAGTTATCAAGGGACTGAAAAGATCAACTCATATTTCAAAGAAGGATAATGCTAAAGAGTGTTCAAAGTACATTTATACTCAAAAGACATTTATATCACATGCTAGTCAGGTCCTGCTCAAGATTTTACAACTGGACTTCTGCAATATACAGAATAAGAATGACTATGTTAATGGTCAGATTTACAAGCTGAATTCAAAAGAGGCAAAAATAGTCATGTCACATAACTAACACGTGATAGGTAATCAAAAAAAGGAGTTCCAAAAAGACATACATTATTGGCCTTTGACCATGGACCATAACAAATTGTGGATAGCCCTTAAAAACATGTGTTATCTTGCAAATAGGAAGCATTTATTTAAAAAATTCTATTATAAAACCAAATGAAGCCAAATCTTTGGTTGCAAAAAGGACTTTATTAGGGAAAAGGAAACACGGGGAAAAAAAGAAGAAAAGGTAACAATTACACAGATAATTCTGAAGAAGTCCAGTGCTATTCTGTGATACAATGGACTTCAGCAACAGTTCTCAAGGTGTGGTTTCAGGGGTTTGCAAAGTCAAATACTATGCATAAATACTTCAAATTTTACCAGTTTTAATTTGTTAAATTGATAGATATAATCCACTTCAACCAAAGTTCTTTGGAGTCCTCAGTCCTTTTAATAATGTAAAGAGATCCTAAAATCTACAGGATAGACACAATACTGCCTCTAATATTTCACATACATTATGCAGATAAAATTGACAATTTGAATAACTTCGCAACAGTTCCAACACATTCTTGGCTACTTTCACGTTCTTCAATAGCCTTCTCTTTCTTAAATGATGGATGAGATCACACATCATGAGTTAGGTTAAAAAAAACCATTATTTTTATTACATGATTATTTTTCCATTGCTTTTTGTTCACTTAACTGGATCGCCTATTTAGACAATGAATTAATAAAGTAAAAGATATAATGTGTAAATAAAGGGTTTTTTCTGCTGTCGGTGAATATAACTAATAATGTTTCTATGGTAACTAATGCATTTCATCAGAGGAAATTTGAAAACAATTTTAAAAGGCAGAATTCATAAGCATGTATTGTTAGCAAATGAATCAAAATATAGTATGGATGCTATCTGTGATTAACGTATTATATGCATATACCTAGAGGCAAATAACGTCATAACCACAAGTCAACATGAGTCTGTCAAAAACAGCTTATGGCAAACAAATCTTATTTCATTCTTTGACAAAGTGACCAAATTTGTAGACTAGCAAAATGCTGTGGATAAAATTTACTTGGACTTCAGTAAGGCATTTGATAAAGTAGATCACAAACTACTACTTAATAAAATAGAAAAATGTGGTTTAGATAGCATGACCAACTGTACTCAATGTGTAGTTGTTAATGGAAATGCATCTAGATGGAGGGAAGCATGCAGTGATTCTGTCTTAGACCCAGTACTCCTCAATATCTGCATCAAAGATTTAGATGAGGGGATAGAAGGAGAACTCATCAAATTTGCAGATAACACTATGCTGGCAGAAATAGCCAACACTTCAGAAGATAGCTCAAGATACAGAAGGATCTTGACAGACTTGAATACTGGGCCCTATCTAACGAAATAAAATTCAATGGTGAGAAATGTAAGGTCCTACATTTAGACAAAAAAACAACAACAAATGCACAGGTATAGAATAGGTGGTACCTGGCTCAATAGTAGTAACTGCTACTAGTAACTGCTAAGAGGGATCTTGGAGTCCTAGTGGACAATCACTTAAATATGAGCTAGCAGTGTGTGCAGCTGCCAGAAAAAGCCAGGGCAGTGTTCGCCTGCATTAAGGGAGGGACAGAATCATGATCGCGTAAAGTGTTAATACCACTTTATAATACCTTGGTAAGGCCACACTTGGAATATTGCATCCAGTTTTGACTGCCACAATATAAAAAAAGACATTGAGACTCCAGAAAGAATGCAGAGAAGAGCAACATAGATGATTAGGGGACTGGAGACGAAAACATATAAAAAATGATTGCAGGAATCAGATATGTCTATTTTAATGAAAAGAAGGACTAGGGGTGACATGATAGCAGTGTTCCAATATCTAAAGGGCTGCCTCAAAGAAGAGGGAGTAGTTCTCCAAAGCACCTGAAGGCAGGAGAAGAAGCAATAGGTAGAAACTAATCAAGGAGAGAAGCATCTTTGAAGTAAGGAGAAATTTCCTGACAGAACAATTAATCAGTGGAATGACTTTCCTGCAGAAGTTGTGGGTTCTCCATCATTGGAGGTTTTTAAGAAGAGACTGGACAACCATTTGTCTGGAATGATATAAGGTTTCCTGTTGAGCAGGAGTTTGGACTAGAAGACCTCCAAAGTCCCTTTCAACTCTGTTATTCTGTTATTCTGATTAAATTATCTCAACTTTTGTTCTTGAGATTTATTATCAGTTCTTTTTTTTATTCTGTATTTTGTACTTTTAAACAAAACATGTCTTTAAAACTTTTTTAGAAGGAAACCCATCTGAAAATTTGCTGGCATGATTATTTTGTATTTCCTACTATTTCCTCTTCATTGTGATTAGAAAATGGAGCAGTTTTTATTCTACACTGAAAAGCAATTAGTCATATATTTTATCCTCTACTGAGCTTTGTTTTGGCTTCTCTCCTCAAAACAGGCTAGAACATATAATGTATATCACCTCCAGTCATGCCAGGCTGTATAGAAATACAATCAGTGGTCCCATTTATCTTATCTATAACAGCCAGGGTATAGTAGCTATATCTATATCAAGATCTACATAATAGAACTTACATATACTTACATCTACATATACTTACATAGTATATGTAATTTGTGGCATGGACTAGTCTAGCTTTGACCAGCTTTATGTTTTCCAGATGTGTTTGAATTTTTGTTAACTGTAACCCCAGGATTTCTGGAAGGTTTCAGATTGGGGAAATTATTAGAAGCAACAAATCTTGTTGGGTGTTGTCAATGGTAAAGCTTCAGGACATCTCCTTGCAAACTTAGATTTTTTAGTCAGTGCTCAGCAGAGCTCTTAAATAGCATAGATCTGGTGATCTTTGGAGTCAAGCTTCTTAGATAGGAAGTTTTTAAAGTGCTTGCATTTTACTATGCTAAGTTGCCTTTATAAAAGTTCCATTGTATATAAAAAGAACAGCTTTCCAAGAATGGTAGCAGAAATTTAGATTGTTGATATACTGAAGGAGAAACAGTGTGTGAAGAATTGGCAGCTTTTTAAACCTAAAATAAAACTGGCATAAATATTTTACAGATGGTATATAACTTTGTCAGTAATTTCCAAAATAGATAAATCATGCAGTAACAAATGTAGGAAATGCCATGAAACAAAAGGATCGTTTTACCTCATGGGGTGAACATGCAAAAAAAAATCAACAGTTTGGGGATGGCATACATAGCACCATCCAGAGAATTTTTAAAATTACATTTGAAACAAAATCCCAAATTTTCTTACTAAGTATAATCCCAGAATATATTAATAAAAATACCATAACTTATTGAGATAGAATTTCACAGCTCCAAGGATAAATTTTGCCCTACACTGGAAGAAAGACGGAATACTAACAATATCTGATTGGGAATTGGGTTTAAGTGTTTATAAATATTGAAAAATCAGTTACAATACAGAGAAGGGGAAAGTTCAAAATTAAATACTTATTCCAAGCTGTTGTCTTTTCTTTTCCTTCCCCCTACCCTTTTTTGTACTCATTAATACTGTAATTAAAAATAATAATACAGTGGAGACTTTAGTATTAATTTCAAAGGCATAAACTTTTTTTTCAAATTACAAAATAATTCTGGTCAAAAATTCTGGGAACTGAATATCGTATTTTCTAGGATATACGTTAAGTAGTCTGTGCATAAGATAAGCATTTTACAAACAGCATTTTACAAATGCACAGAGATGAAGAGATACCATTACTAACTCTTTCTCCTTTTATTGGCACATATCAGCCTTACATTTTCTATACCCCGCCTTTTTGAACTTCATTTGCCTATTATAAAAATCCTATGTGCTATAAGATTTTGTGCAGCTGGAAAAGAGCCAAGAATAATTTGCAATGGCTGAATGTTCTAATGTGTTTATTGAAACTCATGCCTATCTTACTTGTGCTCTGTGGGAGCAGGGTAGCAAGGAAATTTAGTTCCCTCCTGTTAATGAAAGTATTTTTCTTCAGAATGAAAATGGGGAGAGGGGATGTGTTTGAATTAAGGGCTCCATATCACTGCATTCTCATTCATAAAATGGGGACATCCCATTTCCCAGAAGTGCTTTGAGATTAATAATTTAAAATCAAGAAAATTGCTGAAGAAACAGAGAGAATGAGTAGAAAAAAGAAGGGAGTGAGTAAGTGAGGAATAGCAACACTTGGAGCATGAATGAGGCAGAAATAATACATATATAGTCTATTTTATCTCATCAATTTCTTCTTTTCTTTCCATAGCACTTTGTTTAGCGTATTGAGATTTATTTGCAACCCTGCGCCAGAGTTATAATAAAAGAAATTATTTCACACTGTTTTGAGTTACAATGTGGCACTTGGCAGGACTGTCCACTTTCACTGTTTAATTTGATCTTCTGATATTCACCATGATATCTGATTCTGGAACAAGGGGCATAATCCATTCTCACCTGCCTATTTTTCCAATCATTGACAGTACTTTCTAGATGCAGGATCAGATATAATAGTGAAATTTTTATAGCTTGGTAAGGCTCCCTGCTCAATAATTCATTGATACTGACTTAATCAACTGTAACTGCTTTACAACTTCAGCAGAGTCCTTTCTAATCATCCTGAACCACTAAAACAATGATTATGCTAATATTGTCTGGCTGGTATGGTCTAATTTATAACAGGTCTATCTCTTTGCTCTATACTGCACTAAAATTCCATGGAATATTTATTGAGGAAGAAAAAATTCACTTAAATGTGAAGAAAGAAAACAAACAAAGGGTTTAAAATAAGGGCGATAAACTTTAGTCTCCAGATGTTCTGAGCAAGCTCAATGGGAGCTGTACTCTGCAACATCTGAAGGAATGCTATGAAGTCCATACAAATTCTACTGAAGCATGTTTTATTGAACTCAGTGAAAGGTATTCTTGGGTAGGGCCATATAATCAAGGCCAAAGTAAAAGCTGGGGAAGGGAGCATCTGCAGGCTTTAGCAGCCACACTGTGTATTGAAATGCTATGAAAATTGAACTGTGCTGCTAAAGAGAGTCCAGCTATTTCTTTCTATATTCTTTCTTACAAACTCTCTTCTCAAATACCTATACCACACAAAGGAACCCAAATGCCTTTGTTCCCACTATGACTTCCTGGTTCCTTTTTATTTTGAACAAATATAAATTTAAAACCAAAATGGATGAAGGAATGAATATTTCTTATCTGCCCAATAAGTGGAATTCTCTGGGCAAAAATAACAATTTTAAAATATTTCTAGAAATGTTTTGAATAGAAGCAAATAGGTTAAAAGTAAAATGGAATTAATATATCATCGTCATTTAATGACCCCATAATCCCTTTTGAGGTGGAATCTGGGCAACTGAATGGAGCTAGTAGTGTTTACTGGCCGGATGCCCTTCCTGACGCCAATGCGAAGTTTTGTTCAGCAGATACATTCTCATTGTGCCCAGAGAGAGAAATATCTGCCTCTACCTATGTTCGAACTCACAGACTCCTGATTGTGAGGCGAGAGCTCCACCTCTAGGCCACCGCACCACTCCTAAAATGAAATTAACAAATACCTGGACAATTTCATATTAGATATGAATCTGTACTTAGGACAAATCATGGAACACAAATTGTAAAAGGCATTCCCGCAAAGGACCTTTTGCTCCTACTTTTCTGTTGCATGAAAGAATGTAACTATCACCCAAAACATTTGAGGAGGGGCAAGACTATGGAAGGCTGAACAATTGATATCCTGGTTGTTATTGCTGCCTAAAAAAACAAACAAAAAACTAACGTTGATTAAGGGCTTTCTAGCAAAGGTAAGACGGGATCAAAGTTGTTTTTTAAATTAAACCAACGGGCAGATATTGACAGCTGCACAAATCAGCATGGAAATGTAACATTCCAATAGCTATTTCACAAAGGAAAGAATACAGCAGAGAAGACCTTTTTTTTCTGATATAAATTATGCCCTCAGCAGGTATGTGTGGAAGAGAGAGGAGATGGGAGGGGACGATAAGAAAGGGATGAGTAGAAAGCACTGATTCTTTAAAATAAGTATTTGTACAATTTAAATTGTGAAATATATCAGATGTGCTATAAGAGTAAAAATATTGATTTTGACTTTTACAAAATTTGCATATCTGGGGTAGATATCATTGAAAATTTCATATATAAGGTATGCTTCTTCTGTTGATTTGACTAATCTAAGAATCAGTCTGATGTAAATTTGTCATTAACCTTTGAGATTGTACTGTAGGGGGGGGGGGGGAATCCAGGTTTCCATTCCCCCCTAACTTGTAACTTGCTGTGGTTCATATCAAGAACTGTTAAGAGTTGCCTGCACCAGAATCAATGGAATTGTCAGACTAATTCAAACATGCTTGTCTGAAAGCTGGATCAGCCTTTGTGTTTTCCCCTAGGGGAAAAGTGTCAGAACTGGTAGGCCAATCTAAAAGTAAAAGGTGTCATAGTTTAATATTGATCATTTGATGTGAGCAGGAGACCAAGTCAGGTGTTTCATAGGACAGGTTATGTTTGGAAATGCAAAAATAATGACATGTTTAGAATTCTTCATGGGAAACAGCTTAAATATGAGACAGCTGTCAAGGCAGGTCAAAACACCAGGAAAACAGTCATAGCAGTGGCCCTTTAATTGCTAGTCTGGGATGTGCAGCTGACAGCTCTTGAATACTTGCATGGCAATGTTAGTACTCTGTGCAAATTCAAGCTGCTCCGCAGCCTTTTGTTTATGTGTTCCTTTTGCTGGAGCTGTCTTACTAACATGGAATTTTAAATTTTACAGGTAAACATTTTCAGTGTTGGTTTGATACGGAATTTTTGATCCGGTCCCGAAGGAGCAAAATGCTAGCTATCCTGCTATGCAATGCTATGCAGTGCTAAATTAAAGTAAAAAAGTAATTGTACCATAGAGCAGGGGTCCCCAACCACCGGTCCGCGGACCGGTACCGGTCCGCGGAACAAGTCCTACCGGGCCACTGGCTTGCTGGCCGCCGCCATCTTTTTTGATGAAAAAGTGCTTCCGATGAGCTTTTCTGGGTAGAAAGCTCACGGGCACATTTTCATCAAAAGATATGCGCCAGCGCTTCGATGAGCTTTTCCGGGTAGAAAGCCATTTCTATCCGGAAAAGCTCACCAGCGCTGGCGCTGCCATCTTTTGATGAAAAAGTGCTTCGGTGAGGTCACCGGAAGCACTTTTTCATAAAAAAAAAGATGGCGGCGCCCAGCTGATGCCGGTACCGGGCCGCGGCGCCCATCTGATGCCGGTACCGGGCCGCGGCGTAAAAAAGGTTGGGGATCACTGCCATAGAGTACTAGAATCTACAAAACCCTATTGAAGCATGCCACATGATAAGACTACCTGTACTAGATGTGGGCCAAAAAAATCTGGACGATCATTAGATGACAGTAAGTCTCTAGCTCTTTGCTGCCATCCAGCAGCCATTTGGATTTTTGCTGGCCAGGTTTGATAGATTCAAGAAATCCTGACTTTGAACACAGCCATTGTAAAGATAAAAATGATTGAGTAGTCAACTATTGAAGCTTTTTCTTATCCAATAATATATAAAAAGGAACAACCGGTTAGATATGGGGAGTTATTGAATGAAAAGGGTGAACTTAAATCTATGCAAACGTTGCAAGAACAAGGTGTAAAAATGAATTGGTTTTCTTATTTGCAAATACAATCTAGGTTTGATAAAGACTCCAAGGCAGAAGGTATTTATGATAAGTTGACTGACTTAGATAAAATTTTGATGGGTACTGATGAAAAGGTAATTAAAAAACTTTATGGATATCTATTAGAATTTAAATTGGAGGAGGAGCAAGTTAAAGAAACGATTGCTTGGGGGAAAAATTTTGGATATGGGATTGATTTGGAAAAATGGCAAAATTTGTGGGTCTTAAAATTACAACATGACAATGTCAACTGTATATAAAGAAAATTTGTATAAGATGTTTTACAGCTGGCACCCCCGACGAGACTTGTGAGAATGTTTAAGAATAATGCAGATAAATGCTGGAAATGTCATCAGATACCTGGTTCATATTACCATATGTGATGGACATGTTCAGATGCAAAGAAATATTGGACTAAAATCCACACATGGTTGGAAAAAATGATAAAACAGCATATAGACTTTAAACCAGAGATCTTTTTATTGGGAGTCATACCAGACTTATATAATAAACTGAGATATTTGATTGTAAATGTCTTAACAGCAGCTAGAATTGTATTTGCAAAGAACTGGAAAAATGACAAAATACCTAGGAAGTTATAAAAAAAATTATGGACTGTGCTGAAATGAGTAAACTGACATTTGAAATTAGAGAACAAGAAGATAAGCAATTTTATATGATTTGGGATTTGTTTTATCAATGGTTGGATAAAAAGGCATGGTAATATAATAGACTAGATAATTTTGTGATAGAAATCTAATAGATTGATATAAAACATAATACAGATATATATAACCACTGGTTGAAAGTATAACATAAATTTTAAGATAAAATGTGGAACATCTCATATAAAATGATGGAATAAATAGTTTATTCATGGATGATTAATAACTGATAAATATATAAACATATGTCAGTTTGACAATGTGAAGACTGATATAAATTGTGAGTAAATGACTACAAAAGTATAGCACAAAAGATACGTAACCAACTGACACACTGTATGTATATAAAATGGAAGAGGATTTTATGTTTTTATGTTTTTGTATGTGTATGTTTATGTTTAAAAATAAAAAACTTTTAAAAAAATGATTGAGTAGACAGTGGATATAGCAATGTAATTCTTCCTCTCACCAATTCTTCTCTTTCATAAACAAATATGAATCATATATATTTGCATGTATATGCTCTTGTCTAGGAGCATAATAAAGTATTGTTAAATACAGATCCATTTCCCTCTCTCACATTCTCTTGTACATTACTTTTTGCATTGGCTTTCCTCTCTTCCAAGTGTCAATTTCAAAAGCTCACTGTTTCCCGACATTCACTCTTCTTCCTACAATCCAGCATTCTTTTTCATGCAATGACCAACCAGGCTGAAACATTGATAACTCCATGAACTATTTGAAGATGATTACATGTCATTAAGTCCTTGTCAACTTGAGCCTGCACCCAGATAGGATTTCTCTATGGTGGTCTGCCCCTAACTGGGCTTGCAGCTCTTTCAATGGTGCATACATGTCTGCTGTAACTGAATCTATCCACCTTGCTACTGGTCATTCTCTTCTCTTTCTTTCCATCTTTCCCAGCATTAGAGCTTTCTCCAGAAAGCGAGGTCTTTTCTGAACACATTCCACACAATCAACACAATTGAACATCTTTCTTTAATTAATGAAACACATCGTGACTTTGATATATATTTGGCTTCCTTAATGATTAGAATTAATCAGCAATAATATTATCGAGCCGTGGTGGCGCAGTGGTTAGAATGCAGTACTGCAAGCTACTTCTGCTGACTGCTGGCTGCCTGCAGTTTGGCAGTTCAAATATCTCCAGGCTCAAGATTGACTCAGCCTTTCATCCTTCTGAGGTGGGTAAAATGAGGACCCAGATTGTTGGGGGCAATAGGCTGACTCTGTATTTCAATTAGACTAATAGATCTATAATTTGAAGAATCACTCTTTTTTGTAAGTGGATAGTACTAGCACTTAGACTTATATGTCACTTCATAGTGCTCTCTAAGCAGTTTACAGAGTCAGCTTATTTACCCCAACAATCTAGCTCCTCATTTTACCCATCTCAGAAGGATGGAAGGCTGAGTCAACCTTGAGCCTGGTGAGATTTGAACTGCCAAATTGCAGGCAGCTGGCTGTCAACAGTAGTTTGCAGTACTGCACTCTAACCACTGCGCCATCAAGGCTCTTCAATAGGGTACCACAATAGAGAGCTCCCAACCAGCTGGAATTTGGCAGAAATTATTTCTGTGAATTTCTGTAAACTTGTGAATGAAGGAGCCCACCCATTTACATGACATTTGAATAAATCAGGGGTAGAAGATCTTCTCCAGAAACCTTACTGGACTTATGAATGAGCCCTCTAATCTCTGGTTCAGTCACTGGAGTCCAAGGGGTGGAGGGACTACATGCCTTTTGTAGATAATTTTGTGAGAACTCTAGTACACTGCAGCTGGAGGCAGTAAATAATTGGCTGCAATATTCTTCTCACATGGTGTCTATACACTGTTATCATTGTTATTGCCACTATTTTTAGGAGATATTGCTACTACACCAATCAGAGATTCTGCTGCTATATGTGTTGTTAACACTATCTGTTATAAGTTCTTCAATTTTCTCAATATTTCATTTCATTCACTGTCTGGCAGTGCTCCAAAAGAATGAATCAGCTGTACAGTACTTCTAGAACTTCATCTGTTTTCTCACCACTTGACTTTAGGTGTTTATGTGAGTTGCTTAAAGACTATTTATAGTGGATAGCTTATCATTACACACACGCAATGGTGAATAATTGAACCAGAGCAAGTCTTCATCCTTGAGAGAAGAAACACTACAGATTTGCTAGGACAGGCAGTGTATTTCAGAATCCTTGAAATGACCTTTTTCTCTGTAACTTTTCATAAGCCAGTAGTAGGCATCAAAAACTGTTTTTCCCTGCCATACCTGTTTCCAGATGTTTGGCCAACAAACCATCTTAACTGTTGTATCATCTTCCTTCCATATAGATGCCATGAGACAAAGTTATGGACTTTATAATTATCCTATCATATATCAAAGGTCAAAATGTCACTCTAATGGTAACTAATATATGTCTAAGATTTCACATTTCAGTTGATATTGGAGATCAAGTCTGGACTTTCTACCACATTTCTTCTGTTCACACAACTCTCTAAGAACCTGGGTATCAGGTCTGTTAGATCAGAGGTCTCCAACCTTGGCCACTTTTAAGACTTGTGGATTTCAACTCCCAGAATTCTGGGAGTTGAAGTCCACAAGTCTTAAAGTGGCCAAGGTTGGAGACCCCTGTGTTAGATCATTCCTTAGAATTGCATAGATCAGTTACCACAATCTTTTTCCTACAACTTTCAGCCTCACTTTAAATACGTCCAGGTTATTACCGTCCTCTCCTGCACCTAGAACCTCTTGCATTTTGTGTACCTTTGCTTCCCCTTTGTGTCATCTTAGAAGAATTTGTCAGTACTCTGGACTAGCAGTCAGGCCTGGAAACAGCCATGTAGAAGTCTCTCTCAGCTCTGATTAATAAGATTTTATCAGGAAGAAAAGAATATGATAAATACCAAGCAATATTACTGCTGTTAAATGTGAACCTTACATATAGGTGATTCAGAGTAGTCAGTGTCTTGCTTTTTCCTCTCTTGTGCATTTAGTGAATCAATCGGACTTGAACTGGAAGGGATCTTGGAGGTCTTCTAGTCCAACCCCCCGCTCAAGCAGGAGACCCTATACTTTTTCAGACAAAAGGCTATCCAGTCTGTCCAGTGGTTTGAGAAAGATTACCACTCTGAGAATGTGTGAGCTAGCCTGCATCTGGCCATTGCTTATCCAACAGCCTCCCTTTTAATGTGAGAAATCACAAACACAGAATTTGAGTAGAATATAATTTGGACTCAGCCCAAGATGGACAGACTGGAATATTTTATTCATTGAAAGCGCTATCCAGATATTGAGCATTTTTATAAAGCAGCAGATGCCATCCACGCACTATGTTCCTTTTGATAATATCTTTTACTATAGTCTCAAGTATCAAAGCCGCCTAACAGGCCACATAATCAGGTTCAGTGCCAGTCAGCAGTTATAACTCAGAGGGAGAGATACATTTGTAATTAAAGAAGGAGCAAGGACTACTCTATTGAGGGATGAGATGGGAAGATCTGGAAGCAGTGGAGTTCCTGCTGAGGAAGTAGAAGGGATGAAAATACCTCTCACTGGCTTCTGTCCATTGTGTGGAGAAGGAAGGGATGTAGAAGTCTGGAATGGAGAGATTTTGAAGGAGAAATGGAAAATGTCCTCCTTCAAGCTGGATTCAGATAGGAAGAAGGGACCTGAAAGAGGGAGAATATCAACAGCATAACTTGATTCTCCAGGCATCCATTAGCAGGAAGGAGGGGAAGAAGCACCTGGATCTCTTGGGAGGGGGAGAGAAAACAGGAATAAAGATGGTATAAAGAATAAACTGGTAAGGCAGGAACCAGTGATTCCCAGGTCAGAGAGAGCTGTTGTGTTAAGATACATTGGGTTCCTTCCCATGCTATTAGAGAATTGCTAAGTATATGTTGACTTAGAATGATAAAAGGAAAAAGCCTAGAATTTAAACTGGATCATAAGCGTACTGTCTGTATGGGCTTTGATTAGTCTACTACTGCAATGGACAAATCATCTTTAGGCAAATACTTCATTCTTGTCTTTAGTAAGGTAACTACAGGTAATCCTCGACTTACAACAGTTCATTTAGTGACTGTTTGAAGTTACAATGGTATTGAAGAAAGTGACTCACGACAATTTTTCACACTTATGACCATTGCAACATCCCTGTATTCACTTGATTTACATTCGGATGCTTGACAATTGGTTCATATTTATGACAGTTGCAATGTCCCGGAGTCGTGGTTCCCTTTTGCAACCTTTTGACAAGCAAAATCAATGGGGAATCCAGATTCACTTAACAACTGTGTTATTAATTTAACAATGATTCATTTAACAAACTTGGCAAGGAACACTGTGAAATGGGCAAAACTCATTTAATAGATTTCTCACTTAGCAATGTAAATTTTGGGCTCAGTTGTCATAAATTGAGGACTACCTGTATTTAGCCTCTAGATTATGTCTTAAAGACTTCTGAGCAAGCAGGTTCTGGAAAAGAGGCTAAATATCTGGAAAGTTTTATAATTTACTGATTTGAAATATAAGGACAACAGCATCTTTCATCTCAACATACATTTCTGATGCAGACTATGTCTACTTTTAGCCAGACACATTTTTTTGGTGGGAGGAGTTTAATTGAAAGAAAGTCATGAAAAGAAACCCAACCTATATAATTAGATTCTGATTGATAACCAGCTGTAAAACTGAGTGGGTGGGATATTAATAATATGTTTATTCATTCTAAATGGCAGAGATGGAAACCTATCCATTTCCATTTTAGAAGCCTTGAATGGAAGCGAGCTCCTGAACAATGAAGAGCCAAGGTGATAAAATTTTTAAATGACAAGCAGTTAGCAGGAATCTTATAATTGCTCAACTAGATTACAGCTATACAACTGAGCAGCCATTTGAAGACAGGCTGGTCAAAAACCTAGCTTGAAAGCATGACACCAGGCATTTTTAATATCTTATATGAATTTGGTTTGCTTTTAAACTACAGCTGGGGGCTTACAACTTTAAGCTCTATTACTGGGAGAAGATACTTTTTTGCTTAAATAATAAACAGTACTGTCCTTTTTTATTTCCTATTTTAGCCAGTAGGGCTAGAAAAACGTTGCATAGAACTAGAGTAATATTCATCTCTCTTTTCGTCAGCAGAGGAACAACCAGGGCCATGATAAAGTTGAGAAGGCTTATGATTTTCCTACTCAACCTGATTCATGCAAGAAATCCAGAGCTAGACACTATAGTACAGTGATGGCGAACCTTTTTGTTATGGTGTGCCGAAAACGTGCGTGTGTGTGCACCCACAATCAATGCACCCCACCCCCCTGCGCATGCGCACGCAACACCCCCGCCCCTTACCTGCACTGCGCATGTGCACACCTCTCCAGGCTCTCTGGGCTCCAGAGGCCCTCCAGAGGCTGAAAACGGGCACTTCTGGTATTTCCGGAAGGCTCGTTTTTCAGTCCCGAGGCTGCAGAGGCTTCCCTCGAGCCTCCAGGAGGGCGAAAACAGCCTCAAATGGGCCAAAAATCAGCTGGGAGGCGTGCACATGCGCAGTGCAGGTAAATTTGGCTGGGGCTTGCATGCCCGCACAAATGGCTCTGTGTGCCATAGGTTCGCCATCATGGCTATAGTATTTCTGATTGACAAAACAGTTTTCTTTTGCGCTTTGGTAAATAAAAGCCAGCCCTTGACTGTTTCTTATCCTTGGATTATAGAACATACTGTAGATCCATAATCGGATCCTTATATTTCATGAGCCCTTGATTTTAGCGGACAGTTTTGCATAACCTTTATCGATTGTTGATTAATTACTGTTTGATACTCTAGTCTAGAAGCCTCCTTTCCTTCTGTGTAATATTCAATTAATTCATTCATTAACAGCTTTCCAGTCCCAGAGTAGGTAAGAAGGTAATTTTCTCCTTCACTTGAGACATGAGTAGATTTTCAAAATGTTTTGCCGTTGAATTCAGAACTGTTGAACTTGCTGTTCTGCAGGTACAAAAAGACACAAGTTTTTTTTTTGTTTGGTAGAAGGGTATATGATTTCCAACAGGATTTTGGCAATAACCTTGGTCATGGAACAGCTTTTTTTCTCCAAAGTTTGATCACAGATGGCCAACCAAACAAAATGCCCACTGCAAAGGGCTGTTTAAAATTCTACAAGCATCTTAGCAACCAGACAACATCCTGAAATAGGGTCAGCCCAATTGACAAGCACATGGAGGCATGCCTATTTCCCATTATGCTTCACTCACACTGTTGTATAGTTGTACTATTGCTAGGGGGCAACTGAGGTGACACCACATTCCTTCTTTCTGTACATGAAATTGTAAGCTTTGTGCCGCACAAAATAATTATAGAATCAAACTCTTCTCTCCCAAACAAGGTGTTCTGCCAGGCATTTTATTACTGCAGTAAGTGTGTTGTAACTTGTACTTATTTGTATTTGCAATTCTGGGCTATTTTACCTATTATAGCACACAATTACACTATACTGAAAGGAAGGAATTTGTTCCTAAGTAGTGAGAATTTGAGCGGTGCCCATTTTCCAGCTCAAATTCCCACCAGCAGATCTGTACTACACTCATTTGTTGTGCGAGTGGAGGACAGAAAGTCTTAAATAGGGAAGATTATTTGGTGCACATATGGTTGCACATATCACAGAAAGAGTAATGAAAAGAGGTTCTTTATAATGTTTCTGGGCTATTCTGACTTATGCAGAGGCTTGGGAAACATGGAAACTGAGGCATTTTTATAGCGTTTATTTACTTTCTGAACTGAAAGAATTGTATTCAACTCTAGTCTGGTTGGCCAGCCTAGCTATGAATTTAAGATTTTCTTCAATATGATATAGCAAAGCACTATAATTCTCATTTATTTTATAGATTCTAGGTAGCTTGGGCAACTCTAGCTTGCTATTATTCTCACTTCTACTAGTACTTTTTCACCAGAGAGGGATTGCTTCATCCTCTTCACGTAGGAATTATCTTTTGTTTTGGTAACCATATATTTGTGAGAAGTATTTCTGATTTTATATTCACTTTGTACTGTGTCTTTGTAAGTCTTCATTCTGGTGTTACCACTAGATGCAGAAACTAACATCTATTAGAATAAGCCATGGGTGTCAGACTCAAGGCCCACAGGCTGGATCCAACCAATGGGACCACCCTTCTAGTGAAGGACTGGCCCGATGTGCCTCTGCCAGCGAAAATGTAGGTTGGAAAGGCTTCTGTTTTAGGCTGCAACGACCTCCTGAAACTCTGCCAGCAAAAACGGAGCTCGGGAGGGCCGTGCGCTCAGAGAGCACTCAGGCCACGACAGGCGCCCCCGACATGAGTGACAATGAGCTGACACCCCCCACCCCCTGAGGTCAAACACAACCCTGATGCAGCCCTCAATGAAATCAAGTTTGATGCCTCTGGAATAAGCATTCTGTCTTCTTGGCTTGCTTTGAAGGGCACTCCTATATTTCATTTCATATGTTTACACAAATATTTTCCAGAAATAATATATAGCACTAACAAAAGGATATTATTACAATATCTTGGTATGGTACCACACAGATCATGATGGCTTCTAAATTAATTAGAAAATGCACATGTATGTATTTCATATTCCCACTTTAATGTTTGTCCCAGTGCATGGTATGAAGATGTGTACAGAGTAGCACCACAGAAGGGGTCCAGTTTGCATTTCATTAAATAGTTTCTGTGGGATTAGCAACTTTGCATTAAATTGAGAAGAAGCAGATGGTACAACAAGCTTGATTTGCTTCTTCCTGCCAAAAAGGACATTTAGCTTTTACTGACAATTGTGCTGGGACTGGAAAGTGAAAAGAAACAGAGTGATTGCTTCCATTAGTCAGGCTGACTCCCCTTTCTGGAAGGAAACATATCACAGCAGTCTTTATTTCTGAACTTGAAGGATATATCACTTTTCCTCTTTCCCCTTTATTATTTGTCCCTTGGGTGTCTTGACTTTAGATTATTTGCGTATATGTGTGATATATATTTGCATATATGTGTGAAATCCATACATGTTCACGGACTTGTTATTTCCCACAGTTGGATTCACTGAGTTCTGGGAGTGAGTGTTTATATGTCTGTGTGCACATTAGCCAGTCATATAGTATTGCACCCTTCTCTTCTCCTTATTAGCACTTTAGTCTATTTTTCACCTCTCCTAAAATTGATTTGACTATGGTACTAACATAGTATGTTAGTTCAAGTGGAACGGGTCACATGTTGCTCAGTGACAAAGCAGGGAAATATGCCTTGTGTTTGAAATCTACCTGCCTTCCACAAGGAGATTAAAAGTAGGTGAGCTGAAAATCAATTATCAGATGACATGATGGTTGTTGAGAACAGAAGTGTCTAACAGAACATATTCCTTGTTTAACATGAATATGCTTTCACTGGTCAATAGGGATGCAAGGGATCGTTTAGATTAATGATTTTCTTGGAAAAAGTGAATAAGCAAAATAGTCAAAGCTTGCCAGTGTAATTAGGACTCTAAAGCTTTTTCAATCCCAATCTCCAGAAACAGAAGCCAGATCTTTCAGTGGTTCTTGGCATCACCATTTCTAGCTTAAGCAAAGAAAAAAAAAAGAACGAAGGAAAATATATCTTGTCTTTATAAATCATTGAGCCAGTCTATAAATAGCAGTCAACTTCTTCAAAGGACAAAGAAGCCTGTGCCTTCCATACTAAATTAGCAATGTGTCTTTGCACTATGCTTGTCATTCTTGCACACATTTAAAAAGGGTTTGGTTTATGATTGCACAAAACCAGAAGAGTTGAGCAGGATTTTATATTGCCTCTGCTATGGGCTTTGAATGAGGTGAAGGCAATATCATGGGGGCCTGTCTGTTAAATGTCTTTGGGCTATTGTTAGAGGTATATGGATAGTCCTTAAAAGCTGAATCAAAAACTTTCTATCCTGCCCTGTCCCAGAAAACTCCAGTTCAGAATCTTCTAGACCAGGCTTTGATGGTAATGCACCAACACAGATTTACACCTGTGGAAACATAATTGTAGCATCTGGGTCAGAGTCACTATGGCAGAAGGACTGTTTGGCAGAATGTTTGGGAGGATTTGAATGCTTCTTACTTAAAACAGATCTTACCATTTTTATGGTTTCCAGTGAAAAGAAAAGTTCTTCCAGCTTCACAAGTCCTAAAAAAAAACCACTTGAAACAATAAGGCAGTCTAATACCGTATTTGCCGGCGTATAAGACGACTTTTTTGCCCTAAAAAACATGCCTCCAAGTGGGGGGGTCGTCTTATACGCCGGTAAATACATTGTCACTCGGTGCAAGAGCGACGGGGGCGGAGCTCCGCAACTTGCGAAGCCCCTTCAAGCCCAGCCGAAGTCTCTCTTCCTCCTCCTCCCACCCACCCACCCACCCACCCTCCGCCCGGCTCGGGGCGCTTGCGGAGGCCAATCTGGAGGTGGGGTGGGGGTGGAGCGGGAGGGTCTCTGGCGGGGCGCTTCGCCCAGCCAGCCCCGAGCCGCGTAATGGCCCGGGAGTGGGGTGGGGGAGAAGGTGGTGGGGTGGACTGTGGCGCCCCTCCTTCTGGGCAGCGGGGCGGGGCGGCAATTTGCTCCTCCCGCTTCTCCCTCCCTCTTTGAAAGACCGGGAGGGCTATGCTTGGGGCGGGGGGTGTCCTCAGGAAGTTCCTGATGGGACCCCGCTGGGCAGGGCCACCCGGCTCCCGAGCTGCTTTCCAGGGTCCCCTTGGGAAGAAAAGGGTCCGGTGGGCGGTGGAAGAAGGCGAGCGCCCTCCTCCCACCCCCTGTCCCGTCCCGTCCCTCCTCTTGTCCCCTCCTCCCCTCCCCGCTTAAGAGAGAAAGATCTGCCTCCCCTGCACCGAGCTTCCACCCGGCGCCGCGTCTCCCGGCCAGCGCGCGCTTGCGACTTGGGAACCGGCCAAGCAACTTTAAAACCGAGCGGAGGCCAGAGATAGCCGGAATTACCCTCCACACACACACACACACACACAGAGAGAGAGAGAGAGAGAGAGACAGAGAGACAGAGAGAGAGAGAGTTGGCAGCTGTCCATCCCCCACCCTTAGAGTCCCGATGGCACGCACGCGGGGGCTGTCACAAAGAAAGGGAGAGGAATTGAGTGCCAGCCTGAGAAAGGCGAAGCTGCCTCTCTAAAGCATTTTGGTGGCTTTGTAAGTTTGGGGGAAAGGGGTTGGGGGTGTCAATCAAGAATTATATCCAGAATACCCCAAGTGTTACAACTTACCGTATTTGCCGACGTATGAGACGACTTTTTTGCCTTGAAAAGCATGCCTCCAAGTGGGGGGGTCGTCTTATACTGCGAGTATATAACAAAAACTATATTTTGAGTGGAAATGTTGGGGGCTCGTCTTATACGCCCAGTCGTCTTATACGCCGGCAAATACGGTAGGTTAATACTTAAAACTGGAATCCAGAAATTAAAAGTGATAAAATCTTTTTCTATATGTGTAGAAATGTGGCTGGCTTCCTGAACTTAAACCTCATTTAAGCTGCCTCAAAGGTTAAAAGATTTCCATATTAAACTGTCCTCTATATAGTTCAATGTTCACACTTATCGTTTAGCTTCCCATTTGACACAACTGTAATTAAGGCCATCTCAACAGACAGTTCAGCCAGCAGTATTGAAAAATTGACTCATTGTGCTAAACTAATTCAAATTAGCTTGCTTCTACCCTACTTTCCTCCTTGTGTTTCATCTATATATTAATTAGGTTGCTGATAGCCAGACAACTTCAGACAAATGCTTCAGAACTGACCTGAACCATATGGGATTTCAATATCCCACTTCAAAGAAGATAAAAAGGCCAAGCCTGTTTTGAATTAGTACAGCTCCTGGAAATTTCATGTACAAATCCAGACAGTATTCATGGCAGTAATGTTTCAGAAGCAGTATGCCTTTGTCTTCTTGTAATATGCATTTTAATTTTTCCCAGTCTAAGCTGTGGCCCCATACCAACCTGGTCTACTCAGTATCATACAGCAGAGAAGGTTATTTAGGTGCTGCTATCTGCTGAAGTTGATTGAAAAAAAGTATCTGATCATCTTAAGAGAAAACTCGGTACTAATTTCTGTGTTGTACTAGCACTGAGTATATCTCAGTGTCTTCATGTCTTCATGAAGTATAGCACTGAGCCTTTTACTTTTGGGGGCCATATGCTTCTACATGTTTGCTTCTACAAAAGAATTTCCCTCCATTCTTGTTATTTTTTTCAGTTCTCAACCACTCTTGGAGAGCTCTAGGAAATTCTTGTCTTCCTTGATATGTTGCAGTGCAGCAACTTTCTCTTGGTTCCTTCATCTTCTCCCACAAAGCCACAGGCATATACTATAGTTCAGCAAGTGTAGTTTTGGTCCTCTTCAGACAGAAATATAAACACTGCACAGACTTCACGAGTCACAGTGATGCTCTCTCATTGTCTATGTTGAATGGACCCTTCTCTGCCAGCATCAACCTTCCAGACAGATCTTTCCTGTTGCTTGTTCTATGGCAAGCTCCCAGAAGTTGCCTCTATGGGTGAGAAAGAACCTGTATTGATAGAACGATAAAAAAAGAAACAAAAGTAAAGGGGGATAATCCCCAGCTATCTCCACCAAACTATTTCCCCACTTCTCATTTGGCTTTTATTCTGTAAGATCAGAAACAAGAGACAGATCCTAGTACGCTGAAGTCCCAGTTCTTCCCCAACTCCTGGACATGAAGACAAACAAGAGCTCAAACACAAGGCTAAATGTATTTGGGTCATCCCTTTGCCACCTTAGGACACTATATTTTTATACTCAAGTAACATATAATAAAACCTTTGTACAGAGCAGCTAACCTGAGCAAGGCCTGGTCCTTTCTCCATTGAGATCTGGTGATATTTAGCTGTGCAGCATCCAAAAGCCAACTTAGCCCACAATCAGAAAAAATGGTGTATCTTCATGTTTGACATTTACAAATGGTATAATTAAATTAAAACAGGGCAGTGTACTAATTAGAAGAAAGGTAAAGGTAAACATTTCCCCTGTCCAGTTGTGTCTGACTCTAGGAGGCAGTGCTCCTCTCCATTTCCTAGCCAAGGGAGCCAGCATTGTCTGAACTCACTTCTGTGATCATGTGGCTGGCATGACTATATGCATGGAATGCTGCTACCTTCCCATCAATGTGGTACCTATTTAGCTACT
This sequence comes from Notechis scutatus, assembly GCF_049901735.1. NCBI lineage: Eukaryota > Metazoa > Chordata > Lepidosauria > Squamata > Elapidae > Notechis > Notechis scutatus. Next base: position 31,100,871 of record NC_142011.1, read on the forward strand.
TGCTTTTCCATGCTTTCGAACTGCTAGGTTGGCAGGAGCTGGGGTGAGAATGGGCACTCAGCCCGTTATGCAGTGCTCGGGTCTTGAAGTACCAACCTTCCAGTCAACAAAGTCCAGTGTCTTTACTACTAGGCCATCACTTCCCCTCTAATTAGAACCCATGCTTAAATCTCATTTTCTGATATATTTTTTGCTTTTTGTTTTTTTGTTTTTATCTTTTCACCCCTTTCTTGTCTGATTAAATAAGGTGCTAAGTCAAATATAGTTGGCTTGGTTTGGTATATTGTATGCATTTTGTAGTTAACAATGATTTATTTTCTTTTAAAATATAATTGCATTCTATTTCCACATTCTGTTTCCACCTTAAGCATATGGCTTAATATAGGCATAATGCCAAACTTCTGATGAACTAACTGGTGAACTAAAACTCCAGTAATGCTGAAACAAGCAAGCAAACAAACAAAAATAGGAACTTCCCCTATATTGTTCTTCTGTTGGTAGGTTAAAAAAAAAACCTTGCTCAATCAAGCAGAGATTACTCTTGAACAGTTGCTGATTTAAGCTTTATTCAGTAGGTGCTACTGTATATTTCTTTTCTATGTGTTTTTATTTGAAAACACTTAAGGTTTCAATTAATATTAAGTCCTATAAAACATGCATGTTAATTGCTTTGATATGCCATTTAGGGGGGAAACACAGAAGAACATTAAATAAGAACAAATGAAGATTCTTTTGGGGGTGGATGGGAGGTGAGAGTGGCATTCTAAAGAAGCATTTGCCAGGCAATTACCAATTGAGTTGAAGGGACTGTAATGACATGCAGTAAAATGAAATGAAGAGCAGGAGAACTGTTCTCCTAACAGTGTTACGGTATCACTGTTAGGAAAACAGTGTTTTTCCTAACAATGTTACTCCTAATAGTGGAAACAATCAACCAATGGAACAGCTTGCTTTCAGAAGTTGTAGTTGGAGGCAGAGTTGGAAGGGACCTTATAGATGATCTTATAGGTCATCCCGCCCAAGCGGGAGACCCTACAACATTTCTGACAAATGGCAGTCCAATCTCTTCTTGAAGGTCTCAAGTGATGACGCTCCCACAACTTCCGAAGGCAACTTCTGTTCCATTGGTTGATTGTTCTCACTGTCAGAAAGTTTCTCCTTATTCCCAGGTTAAATCTCTCCTTGTTCAGTTTCCATCCATTATTCCTTGTCTGGCCTACAGGAGCTTTAGAAAATAGATTGACCTCTTCATCTCTGTGGCAGCCCCTCAAATATTGGAAGACTGCTATCATGTCTCCCCTGGTCCTTCTCTTTACTAGACTAGCCAAGCCCAGTTCCTGTAACTGTTCTTCATATGTTTTAGTCTCCAGTCCTCTAATCATCCTGGTTGCTCTTCTCTGTACTCTTTCTAGAGTCTCAACATCTTTTTTGTAATGTGGTAACCAAAACTGGATGCAGTACTCTAGGTGTGGTCTTACTAAGGCTTTATAGAGTGGTATTAGTACCTCGCTTGATCTTGATTGTGTCTTACTGTTAATGTAACTTAGGATTGCATTAGCTTTTAAGAAGAGACTGACCAGCAGGTTTGACTAGAAGACCTCCAAGGTCCCTTCCAACTCTCTTTTTCTGTATTCTGACACATAAGTTAGACAGAACTTAGTATTGACAGTATGATATGCTATTTCTGAGTAGCTGGATGGGCTCTTTACTCAAGGGTCTTATCTGTGATCAACGCATCTATGTTGATGCAGTAACAATATATCTGGCTTTTGCATGATATACCGAAGTGTAAATAAATGGCATCAGATGAATTCACAACATATCAAAGAAAAAATGATTAATTTATGGCTCTGGGTGCAATTTTGAAACCGCAGCCATCATGCAATTTATGTAAGCTATCTTTGAAGATACTTATAGAACAAAAGGCAGAATGATAATGAAATAGAAAGGCAATTCTATTAAAAGAGTTTATTCACTCAGAAACAACCATGTCCAGCTGCTAGATTGTTAGTGTGCTCAGTCTGATACAGAATATCTTTATAATGTTACATACCATGAAAAAAAGTATTAAGCTAAAACATGAAATTTAGAGGTCAAAGCATCCCAGAACCAACACAAAATCTCTTGTGTTCAACCTCTGGACTTTCAGTCTTAGATACTGACATTCAAAGGGCCCTGATTGAAACTAATGTCTTGGTAGGTGCAACTGCATGTAATACAGAATAGCAGTAGAAATGTTAGTTATATAGAATAGTCTGATTGAGTGGCCTCTTGAAATTTTTTTTGATCATAGTAGTCTTTAAAATATAGTGGGTATTTTTGTTTACTGTTGTTTCAAAAAATTTTTTATAGAAGTCTTAAGTATTTTTCAGAGGCAAAACAGCAACATTTTTGCATTTTCTTGATATCCATTATACTATTTTTACAGTACAATGCAGAAAAATTACGTAACTGCTGTGTCTTGAGCATCCCTAAATTGATAAACTTTACAAAGAAAATCATTTTCCAAATGTAAATTCCTGTCTTTTCAAGCAATTATATTCTTTTTTCAGAAATAGTGATGGTAATAGAAGATGATAGAGCATTTTCATGGCTGAAGTGGTTCCCCCAATTTGCACCACATTGAAACACTCTATGATTGATTTTCTGCAGCATATTCAGTAAACACATTGCAAATGAAGAGGAAAATTGTGGATGAGTTGTGAAGTCTGCTCCATCAAATTGAATTTCAGCCACTTGCAAATACCTTCTGTGGCCACATATGAGTCACAGCTGTATGCAGTATCTACTGATGTCAGGAATGGTCAAGAAAGAAAATTATATCGAGTTCTTTCAGAATAATGCAATGTTTTTCATGCCTCTGAGAACTGGTCAGTTTTATTTTGCACTCTTTCTGAATTAAATAATTATTGCTGTCTGATCCATTGTAGGTTTATGTTTCTATCACATAGCTAAAAAGATACATTAGGCTTTTATTATATTCTAATCCCTGTTAGTACCAGAGTCACATTATTGAGATGGGCAATCATCTTAATCGATATGTAAATAAGAAATAATGTTTCCCCATCCTAACAGCACTTAGACTTATATACCACTTTACAGTGCTTTACAGCCATCTCTAAACAGTTTACAGAGTCAGCATATTGCCCCCATCAATCTAGGTCCTCATTTTAACGACCTCGGAAGGATGGAGGGCTCAGTCAACCTTGAGCCTGATGAGACTTGATCTGTCAAATTGCAGACAGGCAACCAGCAGTGCTCACATATACACTGCTCAAAAAAATAAAGGGAACACTTAAACAACACAATGTAACTCCAAGTCAATCACACTTCTGTGAAATCAAACTGTCCACTTAGGTAGCAATACTGATTGACAATCAATTTCACGTGCTGTTGTGCAAATGGAGTAGACAACAGGTGGAAAGCATAGGCAGTTAGCAAGACTTCCCCAATAAAGGAGTGGTTCTGCAGGTGGTGAACACAGACCACTTCTCAGTTCCTATGCTTTCTGGCTGATGGTTTGGTCACTTTTGAATGCTGGCAGTGCTTTCACTCTAGTGGTAGCATGAGACGGAGTCTACAACCTACACAAGTGGCTCAGGTAGTGCAGCTCATCCAGGATGGCACATCAATGCGAGCTGTGGCAAGAAGGTTTGCTGTGTCTGTCAATGTAGTGTCCAGAGCATAGAGGTGCTACCAGGAGACAGGCCAGTACATCAGGAGACATGGAGGAGACCGTAGGAGGGCAACAACCCAGCATCAGGACCTCTACCTCCGCCTTTGTGCAAGGAGGGACAGGAGGAGCACTGCCAGAGCCCTGCAAAATGACCTCCAGTGGGCCACAAATGTGCATGCTCAAATGGTCAGAAACAGACTCCATGAGGGTGGTATGAGGGCCTGATGTCCACAGGTGGGGGTTGTGCTTACAGCCTAACACTGTGCAGGATGTTTGGCATTTGCCAGAGAACACCAGGATTGACAAATTCGCCACTGGTGCCCTGTGCTCTTCACAGATGAAAGCAGGTTCACACTGAGCACATGTGACAGACATGACAGGGTCTGGAGATGCTGTGGAGAACGTTCTGCTGCCTGCAACATCCTCCAGCATGACCGGTTTGGCAGTGGGTCAGTAATGGTGTGGGGTGGCATTTCTTTAGGGGGCCGCACAGTCCTCCATGTGCTCACCTGAGGTAGCCTGACTGCCATTAGGTACCGAGATGAGATCCTCAGACCCCTTGTGAGACCATATGCTGGTGTGGTTAGCCCTGGGTTCCTCCTAATGCAAGACAATGCTAGACCTCATGTGGCTGGAGTGTGTCAGCAGTTCCTGCAAGACAAAGGCATTGATGCTATGGACTGGCCCGCCTGTTCCCCAGACCTGAATCCAATTGAGCACATCTGGGACATCATGTCTCGCTCCATCCACCAATGCCACGTTGCACCACAGACTGTCCAGGAGTTGGGGGATGCTTTAGTCCAGGTGTGGGAGGAGACCCCTCAGGAAACCATCTGCCACCTCACCAGGAGCATGCCCAGGTGTTGTAGGGAGGTCATACAAGCATGTGGAGGCCACACACACTACTGAGCCTCATTTTGACTTGTTTTAAGGACATTACATCAAAGTTGGATCAGCCTGTAGTGTTTTTTTCCACTTTAATTTTGAGTGTAACTCCAAATCCAGACCTCCATGGGTTGCTAAATTTGATTTCCATTGATAATTTTTGTGTGATTTTGTTGTCAGCACATTCAACTATGTAATGAACAAAGTATTTAATAAGAATATTTCATTCATTCAGATCTAGGATGTCTTATTTTTGTGTTCCCTTTATTTTTTTGAGCAGTGTATAATCTGTCCCACAGAAATAAATATAGCAAGAAATAATAATAATAATAAATATTAAAATAACCCAATTCAGAAGAAAAAAGGTTTTCCTTTTTCTCATAAATATGTAAAACTATTGGAAAAGGTAAATTGTTCACTATTTCACCCCTTCATCCTGCCCTGTTTAGTATTTTTCCCCTAGTTTTGTTCACAGTGGACACTGTACTTCTTCATGGATCTAAAAACTATAGAGAGAAAGATAATAAAAAATCTGCCTTGTTTTAAAAGTTGCTTTGTAAAGGCAGCTCTCCAGTTTCACATAGTTTTTAAGGTGATTTCTTTTAAAACTATAAAACTATTTGCTAGCCAGAAGAAGCTAAAATTGCATTTTTAAAAAATGAATGAAATGGCAAGGCAGTTCTTCCTTATTTGCTTCCTTTAAAAGACCCAGTGTGCTTCCAGCAAAACAAGGCTCTATCCTGAGTATTCTTTCCATCAGCTGGAATGACCATGTATAATCTGTTAGTCCTACATGGATTATTTTTGATGAGAGAGAAATGCTAATTTAATTTGTTTGCTGTTAGCTTTCATCCAGTGGTGGGATTCCTTTTTTTTAACCACCGGTTCTGTGGCGTGGCTTAGTGGGCATGGCAAGGGAAGGATACTATAAAATCCCCATTCCCTCCCCATCCCACTAACCTGCTCTCCAGCTCCGTTCTCCTGTGCAGGACAACAAAAGAAGACCCAGCTGATCAGCTGGGACTCAGGAGACAGAGAATAAATGGGGGAAAGGGCAGTCAGAGATGGTATTCTGAACTACTCAAAATTTCCACTAACGGTTGTCCAGAACTGGTCAGAACTTGCTGAAAACTACCTCTGCTTTCATCTGATTATGAATTCTTCTGGGGACTGAACCCCTGAAATTTACTCTCAGAAGAATGTTTTCTACTTCTGACCAAATTATTAACACCTCAAAGATAATTGACTCAAATTAATTTCTATCCTGATTGCACCTCTGAGTTTCTAAATAAATGGAATTGGGTTCTTAAAAATCCATCTGCAGTTATCCCAAATAAATTGCTGTGAAAAGAGGGCCAGAGAGACTACCTTTTAAGCCACTAATTCTGTCAATTATGTCATCTGAAAAGCCTTCCTGCCCTCCTTCCTTCCTTCCTTCCTTCCTTCCTAAAGGAAGGTTACAGTTTAAGTTAGAGAGTACCTATTCTTTTTTCCTTTGGTGGGCAAGTTATTTCTCCTCTATAATCATGATAACATTCTGCAAACCTACTTCTTCAATATTAAGTTTTATCCTGAATTATGGTTGCTGAGGAACAGCAACAATAACAACAAACTTGACATGATTGTCATTTTTATATGCATGTAAAAAGTACCAGTGACTTTGATTGACTGAATGAGTCAAAATCATTCCCAACAGGTATAATTAGCAAGCAACTTATATTTCTTAATTTAGATAGATGGGATGCTGTCATGCAATATTAACATTACAGTTGACAGTAATCACCTGAATATATTTTGAACCTATAATTAACAGCTGGATTCTTACATTGTACCTTTGTCCTGGCAAAGCCACTATAAGCATTTTCCCCCTCCTTCAAGTACCCTGGATTAATTCATAAATGGTTTTAGTGTGATTTATAGTCATCTACAAGGATTCAGTAAGAATCTGGAACAATGTATACATATTTTCTTCAAAAATAAAATTGATTTTTAAAAAGTATTCTTGGGGCTACCACTTCTGAGTTGGAAAGATCCAAATTGTCACTAGATGGCACCAGAGACAGAATATTCTCTTTGCTGTCATGTTGTGGTTTTCAGAACTTTCCATCCCATACTTGCAGCTTTAGCCTTCTTGAATTTGGTGCACTCTCTATATATTGGGCTTTGCAGTTTACAGAATTAGTATTCAGTGTTTGACTCTAGAATATAAATGGAATAATATGTGAGTATTCACAATGATTTTAAATTCCAGCATGAAAGGTCAGTGGGAACTGAAAGTGATCAGTTGAACAACCAATTTCCTTGACTTGAAATATAAATCAACACATCAAATTTATATTTTTCTTCTGGCCCCCAAACTACTTTTTTTTGGGGGGGGGGATTTCCCTGCATGCCATTCAAAGCCCAGGTAAAGCTACATATCAGTATTATATATGAATGACTTCATAAACTTTCACCAACTCTCCTATGAATGTCTCATGATCAGAAGCTAAAAACTTGAAGTTCAAATAAATCATCTATGTTTTCTACTACATTTAAACTTTGTCTTTCTCAAAGATTGAAGCTGTGCACCAGTCTACATCCAGGATTCAGTTCTTCCACAATAAGTGATTGACAGGGTCAATCAATACATTGGTAAATGATTTATCTGAGATTGAGTCAAGTGAAGTGGAAGCTTTGCCCTCGAGGCTTGAAGCATGAAAGAGCAAAACTGTTATTTCATCCACAACTAGACCATTTCTTTCTTAGACCTACTATGAATAGTACTTACTCATGGACAACAAACACAATTTATTGAACTACAAGTGTAATATCCAATAACCAATTAATAAGACAGCGACCCCTTTGATTTTTTTTCTCTGAGGAATGATTGAAAACATCTAATGTAGTGTTGGGGGGAAAAATCTGGTCCAGTTCCAAGCCAAGAGAAAGACACTGGATATAAAATGAAGGCAGGCTGCAGGAAAGGAAGTCTCTATTTATTTGGTAGATTTATTTAATAGTGATAGCAGCATGTTTCTGGGGTATCTGACAAAATGGGGTTGAGAATAGGTGGTTTTTTATACATTCTTTGGGGCTTTGTGACTGAGATGCCTGTAAGACTATGTCATATAATATTTTAATGACTGTTGGCCAGATTCATATGGGGTCATGTAGGAGTCATGGCTGGCTCTACAGGCAAAAGGGGAAATGCAAATCCTAGGTGTTTTCTTTGAGCTAATCTTGTTCATTTCAGCTCCTTGCCTATTGTGTTGCTTATTTGGAGTTTTTGGCTGCTCTTTACTTATGAATAGACTGGCCCAGCTTTCTGAATGGATACAAAATATCAGTTCCTAAAGACTAGCTTCTTCAGGTTTCTGCTTGAGACTGTTTTCCTATGGTAGGAAGACTGGGATGTCTCTCCTCTTCTCATTCAGGGGAAATATTCTATCCTGTCTCTTTTTAATATTAAGAATAAAGAACATTTTATTCGGGAAAGGGGGGGGGCTTCCTACCGTAGTAAAAAGGAAAGCTGAATAGCAGCTGTTACATTATTTGTGAAGAGATTGCTGGCTAGTGCTTTTCAGTAATGTGTGAAAATACCTCTGCAAATGAGAAGTGCAGATGGACCAGATGACATTATCTCTGTCATATTTTCCATTAGCATGAGTTTCATAAGTAGACCCACTGTTAATTATATTTAGTTTCTCTATGTTTGCAGTTATCCCCTTCACTGGTTTTTTCCCCCTTCGGCAGGTTTGGCGTCCTTTATAATTTGAGACTGAAGTCTTTTATTGACCTCTTGAATTTTCTCTCATGCGTCAGCTACCAATTTTTCTAGAACTGAAAACATCCTGTGCATTTTCTATGATGTACGGGGAGTACTTGATTAGTGATTGCTGTTGGTCCTGGTAACTTGGTTGCTAATGAAAATCATACGACCATGATCATGGTTATGTTTTACTTCAGCTTTCCTTAGGAAGCAAACAAGACCCTTCAGTGTGAAAGGCTGTATGTATATATGTATGTATTATATATATGAATGTTTTCATAGATTTTCACGGGTACAGGTATGCTGGTCTTGGCATGTTCGGGTCTTTTCCCGTGTAAGATTGAGAGTATCTTGGTGACGTTTCGACGAGGTCCCACTCGCCATCTTCAGGCTAGTGCTTTCGGCTTCATGCTTGTGTGAGCAAAGTATGATCGGAGCTGCCGTCTCTCTATAAATACTGGTGGGGAGGATGTCGAAACAATAGAACTCAGAAGGTCATCACACAGCCCATTACCCAGGTCGTTACAACACAGGAGGCTGATAGACACATAGCCAATACCTCAGCCACACATGTTCTTATGAAAAAGCCAGCCAATCTGCAAACATCAACTCCATCAACCAATCAAGAAATGACAACATAGCCAACCTCCCCACCAGTATTTATAGAGAGACGGCAGCTCCGATCATGCTTTGCTCGCACAAGCACGAAGCCGAAAGCACCAGCCAGAAGATGGAGAGTGGGACCTCGTCGAAACGTCACCAAGATACTCTCAATCTTACATGGAAAAAGACCCGAACACGCCAAGACCTGTATATATATGAATACTTATATATTTATGTATGTGTGTACACACACACACTCACACATATTGTGTGTGTGTATAAATCTCTGAGTTTTTGCACAATAATGGCAATACCTTGTTGTATTTAAGGTTCCATTTTTATCTGAAATAAATATTCCTATTAAGTTGAATTGTCTTCTGCCAAAAGTCTAACTAAGAGTTAAATGAAATATTTGGTACCTTCAGATTTGTAATTTTCTGCCAAAATTGGGTGGGAGGTTGGTGACTAGTGTTTGAGAAACAAATTATCCAGGTTAAGGAGCCAATCCCAGAATATGCTTTTACCTAAACTATTTCCAGATCTTCAAACTAACATGACCAATTGGCAGCAGTTTTGGAGTTTATAATCCCAAAACACATTTTGGGTAATAGGGTGGGCAGGGCTAGTTCTAAATCATGGTGGAAAGTTGATATTTCTGGCTAAGGTTTCATGGTAAAGCAGAATATCTGCATCTTGTATTTAGAATTCCTGTTTCAAACTCTGTGCAGCTCCACCTTTTGAATAATTTCTCTCAAACAAGGGACAAAATCTGTTGTTTACAGAACAGACAATAATGCAGGAAAACTTGGGTGTCAAGAGCCATTGGTCTATTATAATTCTTAGACCCTACATTGATGTATTGTCATTGAAATAACTTTGAACTTGAACCTTTGCACGTTTCATTATTATCTTCATGCAAAAAAAAATACTAGTCCACTATAAATAAAGTTTAAAAAGACAATTAAACAACCAGGAATAAAAATTACATTATACACTAAATATATCCATACAAACACCCTTTCAGATCTGGTTTAGTCTTGTGTAAATGTATAGTGACTTGATCCAGATGATAGGTTAGGCATAATGAAAACCTTAAAACTTCCATCAAATATTTCTATTCATTAAAATTCTATCAGGCTTTCCCTATCTTATAGCAGTTGTTTTGTAGAACTCCATTGGTGTCATTAGAGTTTAAAAAAGAAGTAGATTTTTTTTTAAAAAAAAAAAATATTTTGCAAAAGGAAGATTTAAACTATTCTCTCCATGTAGTCCTGGTCATCATATACAGGTAGTCCTTGATTTACAACAGTTCGCTTAGTGACCATTTGAAGTTACAACAACATTGAAAAACATACTTATGACCATTGCAGCATCCCCATGGTCAAGTGATTTACATTTGGATGCTTTGGCAACTGATTCATATTTATGATGGTTGCAGTATCCTGGGGTCATGCAACCTTCTGACAAGCAAAATCAATGGGAAACCAGACTGACTCAACAACCACGTTACTAATTTAATGACTGCAATGATTCACTTAACAAATGCAGCAAGAAGAGTTGTAAAACGGGGCAAAACTCACATAACAAATGTCTCACTTAGCAACATAAATTTTGGGCTCAATTGTGATTGTAAGTTGAGGACTACCTGCATTTCCCTCAAGGCAAATTAAATCCAAAAAAGCTACTGCACAATATGCAGTCAGCCATGACCACAAAGCTGGGTATATATAAATAACATTGTCTACTGCTGAAGTGCCTGGGCTCTATATTTTAGTCAGCAGTGGATTATCTCACTTATGTATTATGTCCCTAATTGGTATCCTTTAACATTCTGCTTCGATATCCATTGAAAGAGTGTCAGTTCCCCTTATCTTAATTTCTCAAGAAATTTCACAATTGCCCTTACATAATTGCTCAAGGAAGAATGCCACTTTAAAAAAAATGATTTGACTCTCCAGGGATGCAGGCAGGGTGCCAAATACACCCAGAGCTCATAGCAAATTCTTCAACTACTGCACAAGGCTGACTTCCCAAGGGAGCTCACAGATGCACATACCAGTGAACTGAATGCAGGCTCACTCATAGGTCTTGCCCCGCCTTCTGGTTTTAAACTGTTAGTCCACCTGTTACAGTTTATAATTGCTATTTCAAGAAGACCGTATTCCAAAAATGCTGTTGAACTGAAAAACCAAATAAGCCCTCTTGAGATGACATTATCTAGATGGGTTGAAGTAGAGTAGATTATATCCATACCAATTTGTTTCTTATCCACGAGTTCCTCTTTTTCCACCCCCTCCACAGTCTCTGGGACTCTTCTCTCTCATTCTGCTCTCAACAAAGAACAAATACATCTTTCATCAACCAAAGGCAGCTGTAAGAGGCTTTGAGTGTATGAGTGAATGAGTTCTAAGAAAAATGGGAAGTTAACAGTTCATCTTATGGGTACTAATGAGTTACTAATGAGTTTTGTGTTTAGAAATCTTCCATTAATAAATAATACATCATGAACGAATGAATGAAATGTGGTTGATGGCTGTGATCTCAGTTTTATACTTACACACACATTGGCCTTTCTAGATACCTACATGTGTCTTAATCCATAGTTCTCTTTTTTCACTATCCTCTCTGAAAACTATCAGGCTTTAATTTTAAAATGGTCATACTTTTCTGACTACAACAGGTTAAGTGTGAATTTTGATAGTGGCTGTCCTAAATACATTATGAAATGGCTTTCCTGAGTACTTTAGAAACAGCATGTAGAAGTAGCAGGAACTGGCTTTAAAATAGCATGATCATTTGGATTCCTTTCACGCCTTAAGGACTCATCAGTATTGCTACTGATCAGGCTGAAATCTGTTTATTTCTTTGAAATAAACTTCAGCCTGTTTTAACCTGCTCATAGCTATGCTGAAGGAGACCCTGAAATCACTGTCTTATTGGTATAATAGACTAATTTCACCCCAGCATCTTTTGTACTATAATCCTTCCATAGCCAGATTACTATCTTGACAGCTCTCACCATGCCATCTGTATAGATGCCTTTTTGTTCCTCTTGCGTTTCTTAGCACCAAATTATTATTTTTTAGAAGATGGTAAATGAGAGAGATTTGAATCCAACTCCAGGCTGCCAGAAGCCTTGAAATGTAAAAGAGAACACTCTGGAAATACTTATCTCTGTAAATAGCCATGTACACGTTATGTGCTAAACCCAATTGCTTGAAAGTACATAGTGGATTTTCTGATGAACGCAGTTGGAAATATTGTGACCATAGCAACCTTTCTCAACTTCCAGACATGTTGAAGTTGCTTCATACAAATTGCTAAATTGTAATAAATTCTGAATGTGAGTTATGTTACAGGTCATATTAATCAATTAAGTTTTATGCAAGGCCCAGTTGACTGGAAACACTGAGAGTTGTAATTTCAACACAACTGAGGGGTATCAGAATGGAGAAAAGATACTGTACTATGTTGCTAATGAGACTAAACGCCCACAGTGTTCAATCCACAAGCTTTGAGTTAGTGACCCCATATATGCTCATAAAATTATTAATATAACAGAGCAGCAGGTAATTATGTCTCTCCCAGACATGGCTGCAATTTAATAATAGGATACTATATGGTTAGTACTGTATCTTTGAATGTTCAAGACATATCAGTATGTTTTATCATATTCTGTTATGCTGGTTCCTTAGTCCATGGTATTAACATCTCCTATTTATATTTCCTCATCCTTCAAAGTGAAGAATTTCATGCTTTGAATTCAATAGAAATCCTTTGGAAGTTGGCGGTATGCCTGGAATTTGGAGAATGTGAAGCAGTACCATCATCCTTGTACTTACATTTGCAATGTTTTGGCATCAGATAACTAGATGCCAGTAAATAAGTATTTGGATAATAGAACTCTGACCATCTGTCATATATTGTAGAACACAGATATATTTAGTTTGATGCTGGAATGCAGTGTCTAGAGAGAATTTTGTTTGTTTGTCTATATGTTTGTTCTCTTGCTTTAAAATGGTGGCTTTTTCATTTTCAGCCCCCCTGCTCTTCAACGGGACAAAAATTATAGATGTTTGAATTACAGCGAAACCGTTTAGGGCTGCTTTTGAAAAACTAGAAGCTTTGAAGCTAATTTTTAAGAGTTCAAACAATATTTTGTGTCCCATATGGATTATTGCTTTCTCCTATTGTTTTCCATCTTATCAATTTTATAAACTTTAATTATTTATTCAGTCAATGGTAAGGACAGATTTCATAAAAAAGTGCAGTGTTTGATCTGCAGGTTAAAACAGATTGAGCCATCGCCTTGCTTAGTGATGGAGTTGCTGGTCCCAGTTACCATAGTTAAGCAGTAAATAATGATATATGTAATGGCATGTAGTAATGACCTTGGAAGACAAGGAGAAGAGATTCTGCTTGGGGGAATGATCAGATAAAAGAGTGGGAGCCACAGCTGAATAATGGGTGAAAAAGCTTAAAAAGGATGTGCCCTAACTTATCAGATGGTAAAAAGAAGCAACGGGATATTTTACTTTTAGACTTGCAAGATTCTTTTAGCCTTAAAGTAGAATTAGCCCACCTTGTCAGACTTCTTGGCTGGTCTACTTAGGACATATAGATCAAGGATCATTTATTGGGATAGATGATTTTCAAAGTACCTGGCTCTAAGCCTGTAGAATTTTTGGAACAGTGTGTTATATTGACAAAATAAAAAATGTCAAAAATTGTCCCTGTTGCTGCATTTTGGATCAGCTACAGCAGGGGTGTCAAACTCAATTTCATTGAGGGTGGCATCAGGGTTGTGTTTGATCACAGGGGGCTGGAGTGGGCATGGCCAGTTTGACGTCACTCATGTCGGGGGCACCTGTGGGGGCCTGAGCACTCTGCCAGGAAAAACGGGCTCCTGAGCTCCTGAGAGTGGGAGAGACGAGTCCCTCTACAGGCTATTGGTGAGCTCTCCATAGATGCAATAAGGGCAGAAAAACAACTCATTGTATTAACCTTACCACCTCAAGATAATCCTTATAAAAATCTCTTACCTTGGCTTGATTGGATTTGTTTTTTTTTTAAACCAGTTTTATTGATTTTCAAAGACAATACACAAACAAACAAAACATACAAACATAGAACATCTTTTCTGAAAGCTGCTTGATCCCAGGTTACAACTCTTCGTACAGACACAAATTCAAATTCATATTCATTTTATATAACATTCCATATATTATTACCACTTTCAATTTTCTATATAACTTCTCACCTCTTTTAACTTTCTCAATTTTATTTTATTTATCTCATCTCAGTTCAAATCATAATACTTATTATTCTTTGTCTGTTCTATTTCCAGCTATCCATTTATCTTTTCTCTTTAAACCAAAGTTTCTCCTGTACACTGATTGGAGTATGACGCCTTTAACTCTTTCCCCTAAATTTATAACACTTAATATAGTACATGACTTCCATTGGGATTCTGTTTGGTACATTCTAGAATTACACACTATATTTAAAAAAAAGGAAAAAATTATAAATATATAATATAATTAAAACAACAATCCATACCAATTCAATTCTATCATTAATATTAATATTCATTTAAATCTTAACGTTTTACCCATTACTTTTCAGATAAGTATCATACTTCTATGAGAACACTTATAAACTTTCCATAGTTAATTCCTCCCCACTTCACTTATATTTTATAAAACATTAGGTAATTAAAATGTTCCCATTCCTTCCTAATTGAATTCTCTCATTTATTTCATTTCATTTATTTTATTCACAATTTTATTCTCTAAAGTTACACAATGTTTTTTATAAAGAAAAAAGAAAAAGGGAAGTTATAGGTATATGATGTAATTAAAACAGCTATTAATGCCAAGATAATCCTTATAAAAATCTCTTACCTTGGCTTGATTGGATTTGTTTATTTTCCTCCAGCAGCATCCTAGGTACAGGGGTGGCATTCTACTGGTTCGGACTGGTTCTATAGAACTGGTTGTTATGATTTTGCGCAGTTCAGAGAACTGGCAAATCGTGGCCCTGGCTAGCCCCACCCCTCTCCGCCTGCCCCTCTCCACCCCACCCAGTCAGTCTTTTATTGCGCATGCACAACATTGCGCACATGCCCATCATCACTGACTGCATTCTTGCCGCCCAGTCACTCCTTAAGGTATTTCTTTTTTCCCCCTCCCGACGATCAGCTGTTCCTATGATCAGCTGTGCCGGGATTCCCCTTGCTTATTTACTGCTTTGCCCAGGAGGCTTTCCTGGGGCCCAGAAAGACAAAAAATGGAGGGGTGTGTTTGTGTGTGTGTGTGTGTGCTGCTGAAAAAAAAAAGAAAAAAAAGAAGCCACGCCCACCCAGTCACATGGCCATGCCCACCTAACCATGCCCACCTAGCCAAACCCACAGAACTGGTTGTTACAAAATTTGAATCCCACCCCTGCCTAGGTATCTCTTCTGCTGTTTCATCATCTGCAGGTTTTTTTAAAAAAAAAATAAAATAAAAGCAGGGACCCTTCCAGGATCAGTACACTTTTCTGAGCTCTTGGATAGCAAAGAATCTCCTAGCCCTGAAAATTTTGTTGTGTTTTTATAATGCACTGAAGGATAAAAACATACTGTATGTTGAGCAATATGATTTTTTTTCTGGAATGACTATTCAGTTTGATTGAACGTGACAGTTGTGCTAAAATGTATTCAGAAGATAAAATGACTTATTCCTTGCCTCGGATTTAAATATTGCTTATCTATTGACATTGATACAGGCTCCATAACAATGTGGAAGAAAAAGATCCATATCTGCCAGTAGATAGCCTTTGATTCTCTAGCATCTGTGGCTAATGCATATGGCTGAAGAATGGACAAAGGAACACAGAATCTCAATCAAAATGCCATTCCCCTTAATTCAGTGAAAGGAACTGGTGATCCATCAACATCTCTCTAAAATCTATAGCAAGCTGTGTGTAATTTCCTGTAAAAATATTAGCAGCTATGGGAATGCTGAACTTTCCTGAGCCTTTTAATCACATTTCCTCATTAAATCACTAGAGTTCATGTATGTAGATTACACAGATCCATCCCTTCTGACAATATGGACCCAAGTCATGACTACTTGCTTAGTTAGATATTCATATACTGCTGAGGCCAATTTATAATCTAATCATCCTTTACTAATCTGGTGTCCTTTAGTGATTTATGTGAAGATAACGATGCACAAAAATTGCTAGCAAGTCTACAAAGCAGCCATAATGTAGCTGGAGGCACTAGACTGAGAAGGGCTTAACTAAGCTATCTGTTAATTGATAGGTAAACTTGGAAGTCACCTGCTAATTTCTGCAGCATGCTTGGAGGGCTCTTTTCTGGAAAGTGGAAACTCTGGTAGTGGAATATTATAGAAAATTTCTAGGGGACTTGGCTTGAGTGGAAATTAAACTTCAGTATAACAGTGCTTGTCTTATTGCATTAATGCAAAGAAATCACTAAGAGCTGCATGAAAGGAATCCCTCTTGTTCAGAAGTGGTATTCAGCAGGTTCTGACCAGTTCTGGAGAACTGGTAGCAGAAATTTTGAGTAATTTGGAGAACCAGTGGTAACCTTCCCCAGGAGTGAGGAGGGAATGGAGATTTTGCAGTATCCTTCCCCTGCCACCCTGACCAAGCCACACACACCAAGCCATGCCATGCCCACCAAGCCACGCCCTCAGAACTAGTGGTAAAAAATTTTGCATCCCACCACTGCTATTGTCCTTGTACTTGTGTTCTCATTTACAAACATGGGTCTCAATGCTTTATAAAACTGGAAATTACCATGGACAAGGATATCTCTTTAGCTTTGTTTTTTTATAAGCTGAAACTAAAAGATCAAGCATGGCTCAACTGGCAAAGTCAACAAATATTGTTAATGCATCAAGAGATTCAAATGCAGGAAATGTCAAGTGAGAAAAAAGCACAGTCAATACAAGATCAGAAAAAGAGGTACTAGACATGAAACGGATAAACTATGATAAATTGGAAGTAGAGCAAGCATAACTTGACAAGATAAATGTCCAGTGAAGTGGGATTGGATTTCTTTGCATAAATCACAGAATGCAGACTGTGGCTCTTTAGCTTAAATTATATCAAGGATGTTATTATGAGAAGAAGGTTGGAGTGTGTCTCTCTAATGGCTTACAGTCAAAGGAAATTAGCAATAAAATTACATTATTACCAAAATTAGAGATAATGGAAAATAGTGAAATCAACAAGCAACAGTCATTAAATTATCAGTTTAAAAGTTATTTGAACCCATATTATTCCAACACCATTGCTATTGTTTTATAGCAAGGTCAAGGTGAAATGGATAAACTCACATTATGGTAGAAATGAAGAGCCTTTCAGTTCAGAACAAATATTGATGAAGAATGATAAAATAATTATGATTGAAAGAGTGTAAGGAATACAGGCTAAAAAGAGCTGTGCTTCCAAAGCCTGTTGTGATATCTATTGAGCACATCTTACAATTAAAGATTCCCAGGAAGTGGTCCCTGCCATCTACATCCATCTAGATTTGGATAAGTACCAGAGAATTTTGGGACTGAAGTGGCTAATGTGAATAAGACAATTGCAGGAAGGCACAAAACAAGTGAAAGGATCTTGGTGTATGTAGACTGACATAAGGCAGTATCCTAGTTTATGAGTTAGTTTATGTAGCAGAAATGTAATAGTTAAATAATAAAATTCTGTGATTTGCACTAAATAAAGAGACCTTCACACAACCTTCATAATCCAGAGTTGGGCAATATCAGCCAAAATGTTGCCAAGCTTTCAGGTTCCTCAAATGTTTTCATAAGCCAAGTTACTACAAAAAGCATCTTCCCTGACAAAAGAGTTCTGGAAATTTGCCCATTCTTGTACATTTTGCCTGTTCTTTTGTGAAATGACAGGTCTAAGATTGCTTGGCATAATATAGTGAAAACCCTTTTTAGGCTGCTGTTCCCTTTAGAAACAACTTTCATAAGAACCCTGGCACACCTGGCTAGGGAGGACTGGTGTTGTGTATATCACAAGGCATACAAAACATTTGCTAGACCAATTCTCGAACACAGCTCATCTGTCTGGAAAACACACTGCATATCGGACATAAATACAATTGAGAGAATCCAGAGGTATTTCACGAGAAGAGTCTTCCATTCTTTCACTTGTAACAGAATACCTTATAGCACCAGACTTGAAATTTTCAGCTTAGACAACTTAGAACTCAGTTGTCTTTAGTTTGACCTAAGCATAGTACATAAAATTATCTGCTACAATATCCTACCTGTCAATGACTACTTCATCTTCAACCACAACAACACACAAGCACACAATAGATGCAAATTTAAGGTAAACTGCTCCAAACTTGATTGCAGAAAATACGACTTCAGCAACAGAGTTGTTAATGCCTGGAATGCACTACCTGACTCTGTGGTCTGTTCCCCAAACCCCCAAAACTTTAACTTTAGACTGTCTATTGTTGACCTCACCCCATTCCTAAGAGGTCTGTAAGGGGAGTGCATAACAGCACCAACATGCCTACCGTCCTTGTCCTAATGTCCCGTTATTTGTACCCATTTCATGTACTCTTAATCATGTTTCCAATTATATCTGTTATCTAAAACATGCTTGATAAAATTAAGTAAGTAAGTAAGTAAGTAAGTAAGTAAGTAAGTAAGTATTTATAGACGAGAGTCTTTTGATCGTCCCCATCACCTCTTTTTTTGTTGTTGCTCTGCCTTAATTCTTTTTCAACCTGCAAGGACAGCTTTGTAGTTACCCATTTCTCAGCTGTTATAACATCACCCATCACTAGGATCTGAGACAGAATCATCTTCCTCCTCCTCCCCACTCCCTCCCCAGGGTCTGGGTTCATTTGTCACATGAGTGGCACTGACAGTGATGACAGTCCTAGGCAGAGTGCTGATGGTCCTGGCCTGCTGTCTATGGTTGCCCCTTTCATGGCCTGTGTTGCACTTGCTGAGCATTCATTACAATAATAATAATTTTTAAAAAGCCCATCTGTCTGTGTATACTTCTAGAAAGGAAGAGTGACAGCTCAAGTGCAGCTTGCTTTGGAGACCAAGCACCGCATCGCAGGCCTCTTTTCCCTCCAGTGCAGCTGCAGACATGGCAGCTGTCATGCCAGGAATGTCCCCTGCTATGCGATGCATGCTGGGATTGTGTACTATGCAGCATTTAGAAGTGATGAATGGTGCAAACAGAAAACAATGGGAAGTCACTGCTCCATCTCATAAAAAAAAAAAGTGTTCTTCACTGCATGAGCCTAACACTTTTTTAATAGACAGGTTTTAATTATTAATCTTCCGTTTCAATGGTCAAGCAAAAGCATTCTTGCAATGATTGTTCCCAAAAGGCATTTAAGCAATAAATTGTAGCTTGACAGGTACTTAACATTCTGGACTTTGCAGTCTCAGGAGAATAAAAGTAATTTATTATGCTTTGCCAGATTGCCATACCTGAACAAGAGAGCTATACCTAAAACAGTTAAGCTCACATTAGCCTAAGTTACACACTTTCCATGAAAATTAAATCCTAGGTTAATTAGTTTGACTTCATAGTCAGTAAGAAACTGAAATATTGCAAGTAAATTAATTGATTTATTGTTGCTGCTGTTGTGGTCTTTTATGGATCTAGGCATCATAGACCAATACAGGGCAAATACCAAATTCTTGAAGTCAAATTAATAATGTACATCTTGTCCTCCTTTTATGTAGTCCTCAATATAATATAGTTAATTGAATAAATGTTGAATTGAATTAAAAAAACAAATACATTTGTATTCTGCCTACTCTGGTGTTGTAATGTTCTGGGCACTCGGTCACCGAACTGGTTGTGAAACCGGTAGAAGCCTACCACTGACTTTCGGATTCTTCTTAACAGTCTCCCACAAAAAATGAGAGTTGTTCTGGTCCCACTGCAGGAAGTTCTACCTGAAACCCCCTACAACAGTGATCCCCAACCTTTTTTACGCCGCGGCCCAGTACCAGCATCAGCTGGGCGCCGCGGCCCGGTACCGGCATCAGCTGGGCGCCGCCATCTTTTTTTGATGAAAAAGTGCTTCCGGTGACCTCACCGGAAGCACTTTTTCATCAAAAAAAGATGGTGGCGCCAGCGCTTCCGGTGAGCTTTTCCGGCTTTCTACCCGGAAAAGCTCACCGGAAGCACTTTTTCATCAAAAAAAGATGGCGGCGCCCAGCAAGCCAGCGGCCCGGTAGGACTTGTTCCGTGGACCGGTACCGGTCCACGGACCGGTGGTTGGGGACCCCTGCCCTACAACACTGATTTCTACTATAGTAAGAAGCTTACAGTTTAATTGCAAGTCACATGAGCAACAGAAATTCTTGAATTCCTGTCTGTGACATGCATGCCAGAAAAAGCAGAAGAAAATGGAAAGCTTGAATCTGCTACATCCATTTCTATTTCATCTTTTAGCTCATTTAGATGTTCAGCTTTTTGTGGTTCTATATTAGAGTCTATTAGTCTAATCTAATTATGATTAGATTATCTAATTATGATATATTACCTGCAGTTTCAGATACAGGAAAACAAAACAGCTTCCAGGGTGACATTGTGCTTTGTTTTCTCCACTCTCCACTGCTGTATAGAATCATTAACTCTGAATAATTTCTTTTCAATAAACAGGGAAAATATATTTTTTTCCCTTTTAACCTCTTGGCATACTGTAAGGGTTCTTCTTCGCAGCCAAGTTAATGTGAATGTTTCCAGTTTGTGAATCAACAGAAGAGTATGCTAGTATATGATAAAATGTTCTGCCAAGTACTAGTCTAATTGGGTGATGATGTCGGCAACTGCAAATTAAGGAAAACAAGTGATGGATTACCTGCCTTTTCTTCCCACCAATCGCCTTTCTTAATATGGACTGGAACTGTGAAAGAGGCAACTTTCAAGAGATGGCTAGTTTAATAATCTACCCAAATTTGTTCTGTTTTTATGACAGTGTTTTGGGTGTGGATTTAGTAAAATACTGGAAGATTGCCATGTTGGAATAGCATTGCTTTGGAAGAGTGCTAAATCCACGTTTAAAAGGAGCCAGAGAAAGAGGGACATGATTGTGTTAGTGAAATGCTCTTTCATCTAGAGACATAGGGAATGGCCTTGGGGTACAGGAAAAAGAGCTGCTACTAAGGCAGAGAAGAGACAAGTGTGGTTTCAAGGCCTTTCCATGAAACTAATGTGAGAAAATACCTGAGACAAGCCCCTCCCTAATTCATGCAATAATAAAAGGAGGGAGGAGAGAAGCCCATTCAAACATGCAACATCTTATTACTTATTACTTACTATAGCTATTACAATAAAAGTAGTCTTAGACCTCTGTCACAGTGAGTTCCTAGACTGATCTATCATATAGGACTGGTAGTCCTTGTATGAAACTAATGTGATAGTTTATTAGCTTGGTTAATTATTAAGTTTTGTACCTTATGATTATCACCCATCCCCTCCCACTTGTGACTGTATGACTAACTTTGTCGCTTGTATCCTTACGATTTATATTGACTGTTTTTTAGTATAATTTGATTGCTTATCAATCACTAATTGACTATTATTAAGTGTATGTACCTTATGTTGTACCTTGCCTCTTGATGAATGTATCTTTTCTTTTATGTATACTGAGAGCATTGGCACCAAGACAAATTCCCTGTGTGTCCAATCACACATGGCCAATAAAAGAATAAAAGAATTCTAATTCTAAGTTATTTCTTTTTAGCCTGTCAATACGTTTTTTTCCATCAATGAGTTTAGGCACTCATTTGTTCTGCACATTTTTTCTTGCCTGTATTTATGCAATATTCATGAATTCTTGATTAAGATTTAACGGAACTGTTCATTAATAAAAGTATATAGAATAAGCCTGCATGAAGTTGTTGCCATCAAAGAAAACTTTTTGGATAGAAACAAGAGTAACTGTTTTTTTTTAAAAACTAGGCTTCTTGGGCTTTCAAAAGTGAAAGCAGGAGAATGGATATCCAGAAATATGAACCCAAAAAAGGGAGAGGAGAGGGGAGGAGAGGGGAAGGGAAGGGAGGGGACTCTTTTATAAATATCCACCCTTGATTCTTCATTCTACATTTTCCCCTTTCTGCTTAACTTGATAACAAAAATCAAATCTGGTGTGTAGTAACATTTACCATTTAATGGTTCATTTAATATTATCCATAAACTATTTTCCAATTTTCTTCGTTTCCCTCCCAAGTGTGAGCATAGACAATATATTTGTCTTAAATTGGGGCAGAAAAAGGGAGGGGAAAAGAGAGCCCTCCCTCATTTTTTCTAATGCTGCTTGGAATACTTGGTTCACAGGGGAAAGTGTGATTGTCCACATATGTCTGTTTTGTGGTCCAAGTTGGTGTCTGTCTGTATGGGTACAACAAAATAGGGGAGGCCGATCAATTCCCTGTACCATTTATTTGTTTGCAAAAATACCTCTGGGCTCTTCTCAATGCTGGGAAGCTGGAGGGACAAGCATGATTAGAGTGGCAGATGAAAGACTTAATAATACATACATTGTGAGCCAAAAGAAGCAGGAGGGGACTGCAAAACTGCAAGGAAGAACTCATTAATTGCATCGGGAGGCAGAAGCTCTCTCTGTGTGTAATATTTGTGTGTGTGCATTGAAAGGAAACCTGACTATCAGCTGATAGGCTGATTTTGGGAATACCTTTAGCACTCTTCTGGAATTGTGCTATTCTGGGACAGCATGAAATGTGTGTTAAACAATAACTAAAAAAAAAAATAACTGAAGAATGAGGACAGGCAGCTTTAAAATGAATTGGAGAAGAGATTCAGCAGGAATTATAATTATAAATTACTGAAGACAGAGTGCTACCTGCGTGAGATGCCCCCATGCATATGCCCACACAGAACAAGAGGAAAGGAAAAGGGAAGAAGACAAAAATGGGGGGATGAGAAAGCATTTTTATCTTTCCAAAGACTGAATGGAGAGCCAGGCTTTCTTTCTTTCTTTCTTTCTTTCCTTCCTTCCTTCCTTCCTTCCTTCCTTCCTTCCTTCCTTCCTTCCTTCCTTCTTTCTTCTCTCCCTCTCTTTCTCTTTCTCAGACAGACAGTCAGACATTCATTCAATTTCTGTAGCAACCCAGCTCAATTGCAGCTTGCAATTTAAAATTACAAAATAATTAAAAAACATTAATAAAACAGTGAAACATCAAAAAAGTAAATAAATACAAACAGCAGGCAAGAAAATAAAATAACAATAAATGAAGAAATGGGATCCTGTTAGTATTAAGGCACTGGATAAGAAACCAAGGGACTCTGAGTTCTAGTCCTACCTTAGGAATGAAATTAGTTGGATGACTTTGGGCCAATCATTCTCTCAGCTGGGAAGAACTGACCACTTCTAACTCTCACAAAATAATTGCTGGGACTAGTCCAGGCAATTGCCAGAAGTCAATATTGACTTGAAGGAACCAAAATGCCAACAACAACAAAAGACTGAATGACAGACACCTAAATACTTGTAAGTAGGCTTACAAACACACATCTAAGGACCAGCATTCCAAAAGGAGAACGCTACTCCCATTTCTTTAACTTATGACCATATTGCTCTTTCAAAGAGAAGGGATTTCTATATATTAGCAGTTTACATAACATCTAACAAAAGTGTTGAACATTGACATGGGCAGATGTCTTTGCAGAAACTTGGTGGTGGCCAGTCTTCCTGCAGCCCAAGCCAAAATGGCACTGGAGAACAGTGTCTAGAGCGTGGACAGGGGTTGGGTTCTTCCAGCAACCTAAAGTAGCCAATAACTACTGGGCAGATCCCAGCCCCCTGAGTGTGTTATCACAAAACTCATCAGTGAAGAATTGTATATTACAGGTGAAACTCAAAAAATTAGAATATCGTGCAAAAGTTCATTTATTTCAGTAATGCAATTTAAAAGGTGAAACTAATCTATGAGATACACTCATTACATGCAAAGCAAGATAGTTCAAGCCATGATTTGTTATAATTGGGATGATTATGGCTTAAAGCTCACGAAAACCCCAAATCCATAATCTCAGAAGATTAGAATATTGTGAAAAGGTTCAATATTGTAGGCTCAAAGTGTCCCACTCTAATCAGCTAATTAAGCCATAACACCTGCAAAGGGTTCCTGAGCCTTTAAATGGTCTCTCAGTCTGGTTCAGTAGGAATCACAGACTGCTGACCTGACAGTTGTGCAGAAAACCATCATTGACACCCTCCATAAGGAGGGAAAGCCTCAAAAGGTAATTGCAAAAGAAGTTAGATGTTCCCAAAGTGTTGTATCAAAGCACATTAATAGAAAGCTATGTGGAAGGGAAAAGTGTGGAAGAAAAAGGTGCACAAGCAGCAGGGATGACTGCAGCCTGGAAAGGATTGTCAGGAAAAGGCCATTCAAAAATGTTGGGGAGTTTCACAAGGAGTGGACTGAGGCTGAAGTCAGTGCATCAAGAGCCACCACACAGACAGATCCTGGACATGGGCTTCAAATGTCATATTCCTCTTGTCAAGCCACTCCTGAACAACAAACAACATCAGAAGCATCTTACCTGGGCTAAAGAAAAACAGAACTGGTCTGTTGCTCAATGGTCCAAAATCCTCTTTTCTAATGAGAGCAACTTTTGCATCTCATTTGGAAACCAAGGACCCAGAGTCTGGAGGAAGAATGGAGAGGCACACACTGCAAGATGCTTGAAGTCCAGTGTGAAGTTTCCACAGTCTGTGTTGATTTAGGGAGCCATGTCATCTGATGGTGTTGGTCCACTGTGCTTCATTAAATCCAGGGTCAACACAGCCGTCTACCAGGAGATTTTGGAGCACTTCATGCTTCCTTCCACAGATGAGCTTTATGGGGATGCTGACTTCATTTTCCAGCAAGACTTGGCACCTGCCCACACTGCCAAAAGCACCAAAACCTAGTTCAATGACCGTGGGATTACTGTGCTTGATTGGCCAATAAACTCACCTGACCTGAACCCCATAGAGAATCTATGGAGCATTGCCAAGAGAAAGATGAGAGACATGAGACCGAACAATGCAGAAGAGCTGAAGCATCCTGGTCTTCCATAACACCTCAGCAGTGCCACAGGCTGATAGCTTCCATGCCACACCTCATTGAGGCAGTAATTGCTGCAAAAGGAGCCTAAACCAAGTACTGAGTACATATGCATGCTTATACTT
This sequence comes from Notechis scutatus, assembly GCF_049901735.1. Lineage (NCBI taxonomy): Eukaryota > Metazoa > Chordata > Lepidosauria > Squamata > Elapidae > Notechis > Notechis scutatus. Next base: position 31,126,002 of record NC_142011.1, read on the forward strand.
TTCAGAGGTCTGATATTGTTCTATGTACAATCCTTGTTTTATTGATTGCATGTAATATTCTAATTTTCTGAGATTGTGGATTTGGGTTTTTTATGAGCTGTAAGCCATAATCATCCCAATTATGACAAATCACAGCTTGAACTATCTTGCTTTGCATGTAATGAGTCTATCTCATATATTAGTTTCACCTTTTAAGTTGCATTACTGAAATAAATGAACTTTTGCGTGATATTCTAATTTTTCAAGTTTCACCTGTATTTCTATCAGCAGAAGGAAAACATTATGCATTTAGAAATCTAAAAATAAATGTAATTTTTTTCTGTAATTGAACTGTGCCTGAGTTAAAAGCTACACTATTTTAAAAATAGTTAGCAGGCTTTTCCATACCATGGGGAGCAGGGTGAGTCACCTCTTAAAGAACACACATTGGAAAGGACCAAGTAGAATCTACAGGGGGGAAAATACTGATGTGTATCTTCACTTATCAGTAAGTGTGCTGTGTTGGATTTCAGCCAGTCACGTGCTCCTTAAGGAAACTAAAAGCCAGCCTTCCAAATGTGTTAAGTTATGATTCTCATAATTGCCAGCCAATATGGCAACTATCCAATACAAATGGACCACATGGAATGCGGTTTCCATTAGCTGCAGCAGGTCAGGCTTCCTCTTTGCCTCAATGTATATTCTTGTTTTCCAAAAGAGAGTCTTGACATAGGAAAGATGGGGGAAGATAATCAGTTCTTATGAAAATTATTTGATTTTTTTTGGTAAGTTGATAATTATAAAAACTTTAAAAAGGATGAGGTTTCCTTTTATGTTTATTGGGGGGGTTCTTTAATTCTATAAAATGCTGCATTCTAGCAAATATATAGCCATTTTTTGTTTATTTCCCAGGGACGTCATTGTTGGTGGACTCAGGATCTTTACTGTGGGAATTGTGGTTGTGCAATGACAGTCTTAATTGTCTTGAAATGGAGGGGGGGCATTGTTTGCAGTGGGACAAGCCTTGTTATTTTCAAGAACAATTTTGACTAAAGCTGGAATTTAAAGTTTCTCTTATGAAAGAGATAAATGTTAAAATGTAGCTATTGATTATAGTTAATAAGGCAGAACATTAAACTTATGGAGAAACCAATCCAGTAAAAGGCAAAGGAATCATACCATACAGGGTCTTGTATGGCTGACAGAGAAATCTGATTGCAATTCAGTGTGGATTTGCCATGATCTCAGATTAAGAAACCTATCAGCCTAAGGCAGCTCTCAAACTTAGTCAGGGTCGTTTTCCTTTTTAACACACAATTTTAAAAGGGCATGAATGACAAGGCTACATGTCTGCCCTAAGACAGTTTGCTCCCTAAGGCTGAAGAGAAAATGGCATCTCTCTCCACTTCCTCCAAAATGCCCTGCACTGTATACCAGCCAAGGGATTATTTTGGCATCTGAAGCACAAGGGCCTTTCTTGTTTCTTGGCAGAAAAGGTCAACAATACATTAAAAACATAAGCATTGCCGGTCTTTTTTGTGACACTCAAAATCTGCTGCTTGAAATGTTTATATATCCTGTGTCTATCAGCCTGCATTCAGTGGTGGGTTGCTGCTGGTTTGGACTGGTTCTACCGAACTGGTTTCTTCAGTGAGCAGTTGGCACTGCCCACGCGCCCCAGCCCTTCCCTGTCCTGTATTTCCTTGTTTTTTTAGCTCAGCTGATTCGCATGGCACAATGGATTGCCGCACTGTTTTACTCACCAGTGCTGACGGTAAGTTTTTAAGCTTAAAATGGGCGGGTTTTGAACGCTGCGCTCACACGCTCATGGAACCAATTGTTAAACGGGATGCAGCCCACTACTGCCTACATTACAAGAAACTCAGAAGATTTGCCTGAATCTGTGAAAAGGTTTCTGTGATGATCGTGTGTGTGTGTGTGTGTGTGTGTGTGTGTGTGTGTGTGTAAGAACTATAATGTCATTTCCCTTTCCTCATCAAATGTCATCAGGAAACCTCACTTCCTGATGGAGAACTAGGCCAGAACTAGGAGGGATGCCAAAGAAAAGATCACTTCTTTCCACTTGTCCTATATGTCTGCAAAAGAGTCTCCAGTTCCTATTTACCTCTCATGCTGTTCCTGATGATCTGTGTTCAGGGCAAAGCATTGTTTTCTAGGACAGAGTTAGAAATGGTGCAGTAAAAAAGAAATAATGCACCAATGTTCAGGTCTTCTCATTCTCATTCATATAGTGCTTCTTTCCAATGTTAGTGCTTAATCAAGAAAAATGGAAGTTCCCAATCATTTTTATGTGCCTGATGTCATATGAAACAGCACTACTTGCTTCCCTATATTGAATTAATTGCTTTCCTATAATCATATTAATAGGATTTGAGCTTCCCACTCTCAAGTAGAAATATATATCAGCTGTTCAATATTTAATGGCAAAACATGGAGCATGGTTTCTTTGAAATAATGAACTGTATGAGATTTAACTTATCATCAGTTCTGGTTCTAAATGTTATTTATGATGATTTTATTTCATTCCAATAATACTACAAGCTAAAGAATGCCCATTGGTATCCAGCTTCAAGATTTGTTTAAACAAGAAGCTTTGTATAAACAAGATGCTTCCATTCATATTTGGAACTTCTTTCATATTAATTGGGAACAGATTAAAAAAAACCACAAATAGTTAGGAACAGGTGAAGCAAAGAAATATCCAACCCATTTCCCCTTCATTTTTGCAGGATATTTTCCTGCTTTCTTCATTACAGAGAAAAGAACAAAAAATAAAATGTAGCATGCCAGGCTTATCATATATTGGAATAATTAAATTCAGATACACCATCAAAGGGAATACTTAAAAGTATTAACTGTTGGACCTAAACTCTCCATTTGTGCCACTATCTCTAAGAGGTAAGGGTAAAAACAATTTATCAGCAAACTTGTTTTTCTTATGTTGCATCAAAGTTGTGAACAAAGGATTTCTCTAGCAGCTATAGACATATTTGAAGAATTTAAACAGATGCAGATATAAGAGGAGAGAAATAAAAGGCTTGAAAGGGTTTTAGAAGGGAAAATATTTTCAAAATGTGAACTCACCAAGAGTCTTTTTGGAGTTGGGCAGCTTCAAAATCCAACCAACCAACCATCAAATAAATACAGAATTTTTATTTAAAAAAACCAAAACCAAGAAAGCATTTGAGCTTTCATTCACACATAAGACAAAGGAAATAAAAGGTTTACAATTTCAAAAAGGAAGGTAGACTTTAAAAAAAATATGAAACCAAATCATGCTTTTAATTTTTTTTAAAAAAGCATTTAGATGAACAAAAGAGATGCTGGCAAAAACATGTGTCCTGCATTTCCCTCCCTTCAGAATCAACACATTCCCACTTTTCTGCTTTTTAGTTCCTCCATGAAACTAAGGCAATGAAAATTGTGAGGGACTCTGTGAGAGTCTCATTACTAAATATCTGGCTTTAGGATGGAGCAGCTGCTACCACACTTTGCCCCTGATGAATTCAGACTTCTCTTACCATATCAATTACAGATTAACAGACTTGGAAAGGACCTTGTAGGTCATCTAGTCCAACCTCCCACCCAAGCAGGGGACCCTACACCATTTCTGACAAATGGCGGCACAATCTCTTCATAAAAGCTTGCAGGGATGAAGCTCCCACGACTTCTGAAGGCAAGCTGTTCCATTGGTTGATTGTTCTCACTGTCAGAAAAATTCTCCTTACTTCCAGGTTGAATCTCTCCTTGATCAGTTTCCATTCATTATTCCTTGTCTGGCCTTTGGGTGCTTTAGAAAATAGCTTGACTCCTTCCTCTCTGTGGCAGCCCCTCAAATATTGAAACACTGCTATCATGTCTCCCCTGGTCCTTCTCTTCCCTAGACTAGCCATATATTGTTTTTTAAATAAAAAAGATCAAAATAACAAACAGTCACAAAAAGGACATTCACTGTATTTCATGGCTTACCCCTCCAATATGCACAGTGAATCAAACTGGCTCTGAAATGAGTATTTTAACACACATTCCATAACCAGAAATCTGTTTTACCAAGCACATTAGCTCGGCATTTGAAAGTTGAGGTTGGCCAAATCATTACGTTTTTGGAAAGACATAAAAAGATAACAATGCCTCCTTTTGGGGGGAAAAACATCAGTGCTTCCTTAAGTACAGTACAGAATGTCCTTATTACCTGTGACACTTTTGCTCAAGGTCTACTTTGGTTTGCTAATTGCTATAAATAGTTGCTGTCACTTGGGCTGCAGATATTTTCCAATTTGTTTCAAGTAGATTTGCCAGAAAATCAGAGTGGGTTGAAGGGAGGGTGACTTTTTTCCCACATATTTGCCTGGAGGAGACAGAATGAAATAATTTGACAAATATGTTAAAATGTCACCATGTTCATATGGGAAAAGCCATATGGCTGGTAAACATCACTTGCAAACATTTGGACAAGGCTGGTTTTTGATGGGTGGTTGGCTAATGTATGATTCTCGTGACTTGGAACAAGATACAAAGTTACCGAAACAGCTAAATGGATGTTAATTCTCCTATTTGTATTACCAGGGAAGTGTTTAGAGGGGTAAGGAGGAAACATTTTGGACAGTACCAATGCTTTGTAGGAGCTTAATCTTAAAACCAGTTAACTAGAGAAAATGATGGGATTGTATCCTTTGATGTATTCACTTTCAACAGAATAGAGAGCCTCAGTTTTTTAAAAAATGTGGCATCTAACAATGAGATGAAGCCTTTGCCAAACTTGGAATATTATTTTATTCTTGCTCCCTCATTTCTTGGAAGTGTTTGATATATCTCAAACCAACTACAGAATCTATGAAAATGAAATTGATGACTCCATGGAAGCTTGATAGCACAGATCTGCTCTTCACACCAAAAGACCCCACTTTCTTCCTTCAACCAAAACAGTAAAAACCTTAGCTGGTGACCAGAAAGAGAAAAAATACCTAGAGATGGGGGAACAGGTATAATAATTGTATTATTTAGCGTTGCATTGACTATCTAGAAAAAGCTTCAGAATATATTTAAAGTGATCCTTGATTTAAATCTGTGCACCTCTCTTTACTTCCTCTAAAAAAATAATCCCAGGAACTGCAGTTTAATAAAGATGTTGAAAACTCGGTTAGCAATTCTGAATTGTCCACAGTGAACTATACAATATCTGCCAGTAGTCTCTGGTGAAAAAGAAAAAAAGATAAAATCAGCTTAAGTAGTAATTGCACCTGAAGTCATATCCTTCTTTACAGTGGCTTCATCAGATAGGTGGACATCCAAATGGGAGAATTTTTCAGTTTCTGGCTGTGCTGGTATCTTCCATTAAATCTTGGTTTGTTTAGCCATGGTTTATTAAATAAAAAATAATTTAACCCATAAATCATGGTCTACAAATCCACTGGCCATAAAGACACTCAAACACACAAAATACATTATGGCTTAGCACAAGGTATGAACCTCTGTCCATTAGTTTCTATGATAAGGAAATGAGGTTGGGATGTCATGCAAATCATACATCTTTGCATAAATAATGTCATCACACACCAATGATACCTTGACAACTTTAAGACCTGTGGACTTCAACTCCCAGAATTCCTCAGCCAGAAAAGTTGGTTGAGGATTTCTGGGAGTTGAAGTCCACAAGTCTTAAAGTTGCCAAGGTTGGAGACCCCTGAATATAAACTACATCATTTGAAATATTGGTCCAATGACATTGTAGCACATGTGCAGTAACTTCTATCCAAAGGGCTATGCTTATGTAGACCCAGTGGTGGGATGCTGCCCATGTAACAACCGGTCCACTAATCGCGGGCTTTGTGCATGCACAGCTTTCAAAATTACTTACCTTCAATGTTACTTCTGGGAAGCAACACAGCTGAGGCGCAGCAATCTGCTCTGCCATGCGAATCAGCTGAGCAGATATAGGTGAGTACAGCGCAGGGCTGGGTGGGCGGGCCCACATGATCGTTGGAGCGAACCAGTTCGGAGCCAGATGATAATCAGAGCTAGGGGTTTGCCTGAACCAGTCCAAACCAGCAGAATCCCACCCCTGTTTCCAAAAGAGGATTATGCCTTTCAGTAGTGCTGTTTTCAAATCATTTTGAGAGTCTGTGCAAATGATCCATGCTGACCCTGGTGTCAAAGTTTGTCCATTACATGCCACTGCTGAATCGAAGCGTGTATCATATAATGGTATGCATGATTGCAAATAATTCTGTTAGTAGCCAAAATAATTGCCATGCATGGTCCAGTGCCTGAATAAATAACAAGTGTGTGCATTTCATATGGAAGGTGAAAGACCTTAGTTGCCAAGATGGACTTCTTCTCTGCGCATTTTAAGTACAATGGAATTTCAGTTCACACCAGTACATTGTGAATGGCAGCAAGATTGTAACACTGTTGCTTTGATGCTAACATGGCTTATTATCTTCTCTTCTGTCTCCTCTACCATCAACCTTCTTTTCCTGCTCAATTAATATGCTTTGTGAGATCTTGCAAGATCTGTTAAAAAAACCATTACTATTTTTTTTCCAATAGGCAATCTTACCACATACCACTATTTGGAAAGTTAGGCAAGTTTAGCAGAGGACATCTATGAACACCAATTAGCAGAAGACACAATCAACATTTCTTAATTTCACCACACATGGACAATTTCAATTGTGACCAAGCTAAATCCAAAAACACTACAGAATTCCTGGTGGTTTGGCATTCAGACAATTACCCATCAATAGACACATAGAAATAAATCATATTTATATGACATTCAAAAAGATTTTAAAAAGCTAAGAAGGAAACAATAAAGATCAGAGCACATCCCCTCCAGCAGCCAACACCCAGATAAGCAGGGATTAATACCATACAAACTATCAAGCAGAAAACAATATCTTAATCAAAGAACTACCAATGAGAAAACCACACTTCCACCAACACTAGCAAGGCAAACTACTATATATAAAGAGGGAGCAAACCTCACACTCACTAGTAGTGATGATCTCATCTAGTTGAGTAGTGAAGCAAACAACCAAGCTCAACACCAAAGACTCCACAGAATATACTTCTAATCATCCTAATAGCAAATAAGACTGATGTCTGTTTTCTCTTATATGATGTGGGTTGAATAACATTTCTAAGCATCACCAACACTAAATTTTCATTTTTTTTTCACTTTTGAAGGTGGTTGTACATACTATGATTTCTAGAGATGTAAATTATGAAATGTGGTTTTATAATCTTGCTGCTAAAAACCAATGTATCATTAAACAAGGACAGCTTCCCACAAAATGCAGCAGGAGCTACCTGTAGGTTGATCCTTGTTATAAGAGAAGCCCTAATAAATGAATGAATGAATGAATGAATGAATGAATGAACTCGTTATTGGCCAAGTGTGATTAGACACACAAGGAATTTGACAAAACTTATGAATAGCCTTGAAAAAACGCAGGTTTGCAGGGGGGGGGAAGGGGGGGGAAATCAGAATCCCAAAGACATGCTAATTGAATACTTCTCTAGCATTGGTCTAAGTCAGGGTTGTCCAATGTCATCTATTAAACCCAAGAACCCATAGGTATCCTAGAGGATATTATTAATATTAAAAGACTGCTTGCATGGTCAGCCAAATGTTTAGACAGGATATGGCAAATTGCTGAGTCCTTCCCAAGGATTTGGGATAGGCAGATGTTGTTTTATTAAAAGTATCATTGCAGGATATAAGCTGTCCTGAGTAAAGCTGCCTTTTGCAACTGACTGATGGCGATTTTGTCAATGCTGATGGTGATCAAAGTAGTGTTCCAGATGTTTTAGAATTGCACTGAAGGGGCCTATTACTATTGTAATAGTATAGTACAGAATTACTATACTATTACTACCTTTGCTTTCTTTTGCCACAGTTGCTCTACTTCTATTTGCAGGTCTTTGCATTTTGTGATTTTCTCTCCAGTTCTTTCTCTTCTATTTTGCTGACTCCAAATACTGCCATATCCATTCTCCAGATTTTCTTTGTCTTCCTTACTGACATTTGTTAAGTCTGGGGTGTTATGTGACAAGTGCCTATCTGTTGGAATTCTAAAGTTACACAGCTATTTAGCTTCTTTGTTTTCTAATCCTTTCTGTATTTTATGGTCCCACCAGTTCTTGCTTGCAGCAAATGGTATTTCAAGCAAGTATTCCAATGCATTATTATTGCTATTTTGTCATGCCGTTGTTTGTAGTCAGTCTGTGTGATCTTCTTATAGCAGCTAACAGGTGGTCCACTATTTCTTCAGATTATTTGCAGAGGTGGTGCTTGCTCTCTGTTGTCTTTTCAATTCTGGCTTTGTATGCATTTGTTCTTAAGGCTTGGTCTTGTGTAGCCAGAATTAGCCTCTCTGTCTCTTTCTTCAGTTTTTCCAGTTTTAGCCATTATCAGGTCTTGTTATCTACTTTGTCTGCTATTTTTTAAAAAAAATATACTGGCCATGTAATATTTTGCCTTGCTGTGTCTCCTTCCTATTCTTCGTTTGATCTTTTTTTTTTTTTTTGTAGGACAGTTTGGTCTCTCAACATCTCAGAAAGCCTGCATGCTATTATTATTATTTGCAGTATTATTAGGGAATTTATTCCTTTTTTTCATATAAATGTTTGGGCATCAATTCATGAAGGAGTTTAGGCATCACTGTTCTAAGAAGAGCAAGCCTAACTCCCCCCCTCTGACCTCCCCAGATTCTCTAGAGCAGGGGTGTCAAACTCGATTTCATTGAGGGCCACATCAGGATTTTGTTTGACCTCAGCAGGGCCAGAGGCGTAGCCAAGGTGGGCATGGCCAGCTCGACTTCATTCATGTTGGGGGCCCTGTGGTGGTCCAAGTGCTCTGCCAGCAAAAAAAGGCCCTCATGGGCTCTGTTTTTGGTTGCAACGGCCTCCTGCAAACCTCTGCCAGCAAAAACGGAGTTAACAGATAACAGATAATCAGAGTTGGAAGGGACCTTGTAGGTCATCTAGTCCAACCACCTGCCCAAGCAGGAGACCCTACACCCATTTCTGACAGAATCAGTGTAACTAGATGAGCAGCAGCGGCCAAAGGGGTCCCCCCCAAATCCATCCTCCTTCTTCCCCCGCACCCCCCCCTCCAAACTTCCCAAGCTCCCTTTTTGCTGGTAGAGGCACTGCAGGCTGGTCCTTCACTGTTTCCAGGGCAACCCCATGGGCCAGATCTAAGCACCCCTGGGGCTGCTTGTGGCCCACGGGCCTTGAGTTTGACACCACTACTCTAGAGGAAGGTATCATGAAGGAAGTATCAGTAATGTTTTGACAGAGATGGGTGGAGCTGAGATTTCTGATGCAGCTTTATATTGTCCTTATATGTTGGCATGAAAAAGTTTCAGACTCCCTGGAGGATATTTTATTGATTTGTTTATAAAGTGCCTCAAAGCAATGGAAACATTACATGTTGTACATGTGGTAGAAATAGTTACATACAAAAAAAATTACCTTTCCTTTTAAGTGCCTTTGGATGTAACAAAGGTGTGCCAAGATCATTTTTTCTGAATCAGGGTTGCACAGCCATGTTTCCATGGTTGCATATGATCCTACAAGCTTGGGGTGTAACCCTGAGAATCTCTCCAGTGCTGATGAATTGTCACCTTTAATGTGATTGGGAGAAGAAATCATTAAACACATGCAGAGTAATTATATTAATTGTACTGAATTTCATTTAACTTTAATTAAATTTAAATTAAATGAACTTGGTTTTGTTCTGCTTCTGGCCATTTTTTGTAATGTAGCCCTCAGCATGCTACTTAAATTATAGCCTTCCACTCAAACTGTCTGTAAAAAGTAGCTATGTCACTGTTACCAGCTAACTTTCCTAAAAGTTCTCAAAACAGTATATACTTTTTTTAATACAGTAAAATGTGTATGGCAAATTAATTGTAAGTAACATTTCTTTAATAGAATGATTTTTCCCTAGAGAGAAATGCTACTCAATGAGTTATGGGTAGATTAGAAAGTTGTCCAGATATGGGTATCACATGCTGAACCTTATAAAAATAGAATGCAGAGAAAGGGACATCTGTGTTGGGACTAAGGCATCTCATTTATTTTTTGATTTGATTTGTCAATCGCTTACAAGATAATAGGTATAAGTATAAACATGAGTATGAATGCAGGAAATAGGTATGAATAAATGGGGACAATAGGACAGGGATGGTAAGCACGATTGTGCACTTATGCACGCCCCTTACAGACTTCTTAGGAATGGTGGATAGTTTGAAGTTAAAGGAGAGTGGGGGTTAGAGGATGTAACAACAGAGTCAGGTAGTGCATTCCAGGCATTGACCACTCTGTTGCTGAAGTCATACTTTCTGCAATCAAGTTTGGAGTGGTTTACATTGAGTTTGTATCTGTTGTGTGCTCTTGTATTGTTGTGGTTGAAGCTGAAATAGTCATTGACTGGTAGGATGCTGTAGCACAGGGGCGGGCAAACTACGGCCCGCGGGCCACATCCGGCCCGTTGGTCTTTTTAATCTGGCCCGCCGAAGATTGGTACAGAATTAAGGTTTGATGTGAATGATTGAATGATTGCATTCATTTGATTTTGACTTGTAATGACAGGCATTTCGACACCAGGTGGCGCATTAGGCGCAGTGACTTGATTTTGCGGAGATTTTGCAGTTTTTTATATGTATCGTATCTTGTGCTGACCCGGCCCATCTGTCAAATTTTAAAAGTCAATGAGGCCCCCGAGCCAAAAAGTTTGCCCACCCCTGCTGTAGCAGATAATTTTGTGTGCTACGCTTATGTCCAACCATAGGTGGCGTAGTTCAAGGTTGTCCAAGCCCCAAATCTCAAGCCTGATGATATAGGGTATTCTGTTGCAAGCAGAGGTGTGTAGTACTCTTCTCGTGAAATACTTCTGGACTCACTCAATTGTATTGATGTCCGATATACAGTGCGGATTTCAGACTGATGAGCTGTATTCGAGTATTGGTCTAGCAAAAGTTTTGTATGCTCTAGTTAGCAAATCAATATTTCTGGAGGAGAAGCTTCATAAGATTAGATTTACAACTCTTAATGTCTTTTTGGCAATGCTGTTACAGTGAATTCTGGCACTTAGGTCATTTGATATGAGCACTCCAAAGTCCTTGACAGAGTGAGGATTGTCATATCCACCTAGTTTGTATTTGATGTACTGATTTTTTTTTTACCAATGTGTAGGACAGACATTTGTTGGTCGAGATTTGGAGTTGCCAATTGTTTGACCATTCAGACACATACTCAAGGTCGCTTTGAAGGACAGTACCATTGTTGGTGGTGTTGAATAGTTTTACGTCATCCGCGAAGAGGACACAGTTGCTTATAAGGTGATCGCAAAGGTCATTTATATAGAGTATAAAAAGTGTGGGTCCTAGAACACTGCCTTGGGGGACACCGCTGTTAAGTGGAGTAGGGTTTGATACAGTGCTCCCTGTTTTTATTATTTGTTGCCTGTTTGACAGGAACGCAGTAATCCACTTATGAAGGGATCCGGAAATGCCACAAGAGTTTAGTTTTAACAGTAGTTTGTCATGTTTGGCCTGGGGAATTACAGAAAGGAAAAAGTGATCAAACATGCATTGTGATATCCTAATACATTTTTCATTAATCTAGTATCATTGTGGTTAGTGTGGATGCCTATGGAATGAAGTTTAAAAGGAAAATCCCATGACTGGAACAATGATGCAGCAAAATAAGGAGTGGAATTATAGCTCCAGGATGAATTATATGTTTTGGACACAAAAGGTTCCTGAGGTCCATATGTTAACATCTCCAGTTTAAAAAATGTTGATAGGTGACAGAGGAAACATCTCTGAGACTAGAAAGCCAGGGCACATAGGAGTAGATAATTTATGTATATATAGATAAAGGATCTGATTTATAGAACTTTAACAATTGCTTGTTGCTCTGCCAGCATTTAGATTTATATCTGGCATATCAATCCAGAGGTCTGCAAAGATGAGGGGCTGTCATAGAGAAGAAGGAGTCGACTTATTCTCCAAATGCCCTGAGGGCAGGATGAGAAGTAATGGATGGAAGATCATTAAAAAGAGATCTAACCTAGAACTAAGGAGAAATTTCCTGACATTGCCTGGATCCATCACTGAAGGCTTTCAAGAAGAAACTGGACAGTTATTTTTCCAGAATGGTATAGGGTCTCCTGCTTGAGTTAGACTAAAATACCTCCAAGGTCCCTTCTGATAATTCTAGCCAAGATGGGAAGTTGGTTGATATAACTCTAACATAGGTGAAGACCACCATGTTGGGGATATCTTCAATGGAATGGGTTATAAAAAGTAATTTTTCTTAAAGTTTACCTTATTTCACAGATTTTTTTACTAACAGTCTTTTTGCTTGTCTCAAAGAGAGAGGAAGTTCCAATATTGAACAATAGAGGGAGAGAAACAGCCATAACATTAAACCACGTTTCATTTATCCAACTAATTTTGTTCTAGAAGCATCCATTAAAGTTGAGGTTTACCTAAAACAATTATTGTGCACTTTTTTCTAGACTTCAGGACATCATATTTTCAAATCCATGATTCTCATAAAAAACAACAACATCCAAGAGCTTTCCTCATTAAGCAAAAACAAATTTAAAAAGAGACCATATTCATTTCTAATACCTCTCTGAACGACCCACATAGGTTGATAACAAATTAATAATATTTTGGTCATGATCAAGGGAAGCTTAAGCTACCTATTAAATCACAGTAACTTTTCATTTTAAGAGAATGTCAAGTAGCAATGAAAAGTTTTAGGGATGAATGAAACTCAGATAAACAAACAAACACAGAAACAAATAAATAATAAGCAAGCAAACTGGCTGGGTGCAAGGTTAACAGATTTAATCTATGAAATTGTTATCCTCCTTTGATCCTAGTTCTGAAGAGGGTTACTGGTATAATGTTTTGCCCTACCCTTTCTCTGAGTGATTGGATGGTCAACAAACCCACCTTCAGTGCTCAGGTTTTTTTGTGACAAATCTAAAAAGAACACTTGGAGGTTTTTGTAATGATGGCTCATCTTTCACTATCCCAGATGACCATGAAAATATCAACCAGCATCTAAAAAGAAACCCAGCCTCAAATAAAAAAGGGTAGTAGTGGGGTCTTCAGGAATCTTTCTTGGCTAACCAAGAAGATCACAAGACAACAACAGATCCACACTTTTCTCTTTCTCTGGCTAGTAACTATAGTTGGTAGATAGTGTTTCATTCAGCAGCTGCTGACTAAATACTAATGAAATTATATTTAGCTATTACTGCAATATATTATTGCCAAATCTGAAAGGTAGTCATGGCACAATATTATGTAATTGAAGCATTCTAGGAATCAGGCTAAATACATTGTGGGTAATTATGTTTTCTATCAATATATTTAGGAAGATTACTATTTAGAGCAAAATGAAAAAATAGGTCCAAATCAACAAGTACACTATATTTTAATGTCAGATTTTGATGAGAAGGGGTGAGTTGTATATAAACCAACAACTTTCTTTATATCCAGAATAGAATACAGAATAGAAAATAATAACTTTATTATCACTTTGAATGTACACTAATCGGCATACATTAAAATAAAATTTTGTTACATACAGCTCTCAAAAGGTCATCACCTCCAATATACACTACATAAACATAAAATACATACATACATATTATGCACATACCAACATATACGACATGGAGAAACAACGCAGTCTGGCTTGGATGTATACATGTACATGGTGAGAGAAACGAATCTTGAGAGTTTACCAGATGGATGGCATAGGGGAACAAAACTGTTACAGAATCTGGTAGTCCTGATAGAAATACTTCTAAACTTCCTCTCAGAGGGGAGCAACAGAAACAGATATTGAAGTGGTTTGTGGGGTCTTTGACAATGCTTTGAACTCTAAGTACATAGGTTAGGATTATAAGCAGTATCCTGAATGACAGGAAGCGAGCTTCCTATAATCTTCTCAGCTGTCCTTGTCACTCTCTGTATGGACTTTCTATCTGGGGCACTGCTGCCACCAAACCAAACAATGAGGCAGCTTGTTAAAATGCTCTCAATTGTGCCTCTGTAAAAAGTAACTAAGAGAGAAGGAGAAAGATGTGCCCTCCTCATCCGACACAGGAAATGCAGATGCTGGTTTGCACACTTCACTAAGGATGACGTGTGGAGAGGCCAGCTCAGATTGTTACTTATCTGCATCCCCAGATACTTAATAACTGTTGATCACCTCTACAACTGTATCCTTGATACTGAGTGGAGTATGACCATGCTGGCTCTTTCAAAAATCTATGGTGATCTCCTTTGTTTTATTAACATTTAGAATCAGGTTGTTTTTATTGCACCAGTCCACTAGAACCTTCACCCCTTCCCTATATGCATCTTCATTGTCATTCTGGATAAGACCCCCACTGCCATGTCATCCACATATATCACAATATGATTCATAGCAGATTTGGCACAGCAGTCATGGGTCATCAAGATGAACAGTAGCGGACTCAAGACACAGCCCTGTGGGAACCGGTACTCAAGGAGATGGCGTTGGAGACTTTTCTTCCAACTCACACAAACTGGGGCCTATCAAGTCCAGTATCATTGGACTGCTTGCAATAATCTACATAAAAAATTGCCCCACTTGAAATATTTTCAGAGGGCAAAGGTTGGGCAAACTAATGAAGTAAAGATGCTCTGGAATCAAGCTAGTTGCTGGTGAATAGATGTCTGTGTATTTATTTATATACAGTGTATTTATGAGTGAATTATAAATATCTATATCACCACCACTACCTACACACCCAATGTACATACAAAGTGATGGTAGTGCAAGAGAAGAACTCTTACATACATTATTTTGATTGAAATAAACTAAATGTAACAGAAAAGGAAAAAAAGAACTAATAAAAAGTTCCATAAAATATTCCTTTAGTATCACCATGGGTTTAATTCTATTGTTAAACTGATAATTAAATCTGTCCTATATAGAAATATTACTTCCTGTTATTTTTAGAATATAAAGAGTTTCAAAAATAGAGAAATGGACTCATACTTGAAATTTACCCCACAATATCAGGAGGTCTGTTTCCACTGAAAAAAAAGTTTATCATGCTCCAGGCTCTGTAAACAAAAGTTCTTCATAAAATTCCATGTTCTGTTTCTTTCCAAAATTATATTAATATATGCTGTGATTTGAAAGCAAAACACAGCTCTGGGGCTGGACATGACCAAAATCATATATATCAGGGATGTCTATAGCGTATGGTGAAAAAGTTTAGTCTGACAGCTGCAATGGTGCAACTGAAAAATATAAAAACTGGGTGGAAGTTAAGTAGCTTCGCTTCACAGATCCCTTCCTGGTTGTGGAAGGAGAGCCCTGCAACATTCAATAGGAGCGCTTCCTTTGAATTTACTTTTCCTTCACCACTGGTAATAAGCTTCTGTCCTTCCAACCCAAGATAGAGAATGAGAGGTGCTCTATAGTAGCTCAGGGTGGAAGTAATCAGGGCTTGGCAACAAAGCCAGCCATACTTACTGTATGTGATGCAATGTGAGGAAAAGGGCTTTATGGAAACTCATTTATGTTACAAAATCCTTAGAATTAAATACAGAGCAGATATTGAAATCTAGAAATACATAGAATGGTAGATATAGGTAAATAGCTATTGTTGTTTAGAAATTGGTGGTATAATGAATTTTGTTTAAAGAAAAATGGTTATTTTTATACAATAAATCCTTCCTTGCAACAAAAAAGAGTGGGAGCATTCCTTATTTGTGGTCTCTGTGTTTCTTCAAACGAATCTGTTATATTGATGACTATCAATGTGGATTTCACTAAGAAAAGTAACTTTTTCCACCAAAGAAGACAGTTGTATGGTCACCTTCATTTCCCTCTGGCCTGCTTGTACTCCTACCTATGCATAATATCATATCACATCACCCTTTCAATAACTGCTATTGTTCAGTAGAAACTAGAGCACCATGACACCACAACACAGGCAAGTTTAAGCAAATATTATGGATTAGGTGAGGCTGTTGTTCACACAGCTGCTGTTTTCCTCCAAATCTTGCCATCTGAGGTTCATTCATGCTCAATTGGATTTATTTTAGTCCTTTATTTTCCTAATAATGTTTACAGCTCTGCATGGGTTGGAAATTATGAGGCAGTATCCACTTTCTCTAAATTGCCAGTACCCCTGGGCGATGCAAATTGGGAGAGGCACTTTTATATTATTTTTTATTTTAAAAGCAACTTTTTGGATTGAGAACAAGGAATTTTTTTTTGTCTTTGCATTCACTGCTGTCTCGTGGCTTCTCTGGCTATTGAGTCACATGAAGCACAACTGCTGATCCAGGGAGGTTAATGAGCCTCAGGGGGGAGGGGAAGAGAAGACAAAGTCAGATTTGTTTTCACAACCCCCTCCCCATTTCTTCTAGCCAATTCCCTTGTGTGGATGATTGGTCAGAGCTTTTGGTTCCATTGTCAAGAACATTGCTGTTATTGCTGCTAGTTTTTTTTTAAAGCAAAGATGGTGAACCAAGCTTTAACCACAGGCACACATGGGTGAAGCAAAGGAGAAAGAGGACAGGGACAGGGTATCATAGGGAAAAGAAGCCTAGCCATTCTCCTTTTGACAATGACAGCATGCAACATATTTTGGCAATAATCTGATTTAAAAGTGTGATATTGTTTAGTTTGCCTAAACTAGGGGAAGTTAGATTGTAGCTAAGAGGTTTGCTGCTTTTGCTCTGCCCTCTTTCTGTGGGGATTTCTATGCTATAGAAACTAGAACTAGCCTGTCAACTTCCCCAGACTGTGGCTAGAAAAATTGAATTTTGGTATATAAATCAGAATTCACCAATCTGGTTCAAAGCGTTGAATTGGGTTTATTTTACCCAGCACAATTTGGGCCAATAATCATGCTGAAAGAAGAAACTGGGTTCAATACTTTATTTTTGCTCAGACATAAAGATAGATGCTTGGGATCGATGTCCAAATCAAGCGTGACTGATTTTATACCATACAACCACATTTACACATCAGAATTTGCTGATGTTTCATCACTTTCGTCTCTTGATTTATTGAACACACGTGCAGTTTAGGCTAACATCCCATAATAAACATAGGGGTGCACTTAATGAGCTAAGGTCTCTAACTTTGGGTATGTTTTTTAATAAGCTAATAATAAACTTTTTACCTCCAGACCATTGCCCGGACATTCTTGACCACAGCTTAAGCAAAATATCACATTATGTTTCCTTGTTCCAGTAATGGGCACACTTGCAAAATTCTTCAGCAAAATTACAAATCCACAATTTGTCAGCTAAAGTAACACCTCCTATAACTGAAGCATTTGTGGCCAGTTCTTTTAGCTTCTTCCAATAAATGTCAAGGTAGGTGTTAACTCACTCTTGATTTTTACAATATCAAGCAAAATCATAGACAAAGTGATTAAAATGGACTAACTCTTAGTTGAAGTTAATTCATGGCTCACTTGCATGAGACCTCTAGTAGTTTGTTAATACATTAATAGGCCAAATCCTCAAAGGCATCAAAGTTGTCTTGGAAATTTGACCTAATGCACTTAATACCAAGCCATCTCTTATTTTAACTATATTTTTCTGGTACAGGCCATTGTGGTCTGGTTTAAAATTGTGCTATATCCTAAACTATAATTTAGTTGGATTTACACTGTGCTAAGCCAACAGTAAACAATATTGAGGTACAACATGAAATACGATCTCAGCCAAGTTGGATAACCAATTAAAATTTAAAATTCTTAGGAGCATACTGATCTTATGAAGTATTGTGTGTGAACTCTCAATTAAGCTTTATAAATACTTGTTATTGTTAAATCAATTTGAAATGCAAATTTGAATGGAACAAGGAATGTGAGGCATTGATTTTGTTTAAACAATGGGAAACTGTTTTAACATCTGTATCAAAAATTCCAATAAATCTGAAAGCTATGATTTATTCAACTAAAAATATTTCAGGCATTGGCTGCCATTATATTTTTATGAAAAAAGAATGAACAATGATAATATTTTTATAATCTTTTCTTTCTTGTTTTCTAATATTCTATCTTCTTATTCATTATTCTTTACTTTGGTTTTTTTCCAATATTTGTATTGCTTGAGTATAAGGCTTCATTAAAACACATTTTTGCAATATCCGATGGTTATGTTCTGGGAAGAAATCCTTATTTGTATTAATTTGACTGAGATAGGGTTTAATATTTACAAAAATTTATATTTGTTTTAACCTTTTAACTTATTACACGGACACTGAAAACTGGAAATGGATTCTGTGTGCCCTGATTGCTGAGAGACAAGTCCTTTAACACTGGAAAGATAAATGAATGTATGGCTGCAATTCCTCAGTGGACTGAAAACCAAATGTTACTTACAACTTGCAAATGGGTTGCTTTGATTATGTATTGGCAATTACAATGAAATATGTGGATCCTTCTTAAAATCTGTTATATAAAACCTTAAATATATATATACAGGTTGTCCTTGGCTTATAATAGTTGGCTTAATTGGCTTAGTTTGAAGTTACAATGGCATTGAAAAAAGTAAGTTAAGACCATTTTTCACACTTACGACCAGTGGTGGGATTCAAATGTTTTTACTACCAGTTCTGTGGGCATGGCTTGTTGGGCGTGGCAGGGGAAGGATACTGTAAAATCTCCAGTCAGAGGTGGTATTTGCCAGTTCTCCGAACTACTCAAAATTTCCGCTACCAGTTCTCCAGAACTGGTCAGAACCTGCTGAATACCACCTCTACTTACTACCATTGCAGCATTCCCATGGTCACCTGATTTACATTCGGATGCTTGGCATCTGACTTGTATTTATGACCATTGCTGTATCCCAAGGTCATGTAATCACCTTTTGCAACCTTCTGACAAAGTCAATGGGGAAACCAGATTCACTTAACTATGTTACAACCATGTTATTAATTTAACAACTGCAATAATTGACTTAACAAATGTGTCAAGAAAAGTCATAAAATGGGACAAAACTCACTTCACAAATTTCTTACTTCGCAACCTAAATTTTGGGCTCAGTTGTGGTTGTAAGTTGAGGACTATCTGTATACAAAGCATCCTTATCTATCTAACTTTTTATTGTTGCTCTCCTTTTTCTTCATTCTTTTCTACTGTTTTGTTTAATTAAGGCATAAAAAATGAAATGCTAGTCCATTTCCAGCACTTTCCATTCTGCTGACGGGGAACACTCTTTAGAGGACTTACAGGGGAATGGAGTGTTTATTTATTTGTTCTAGACAACAGTTCTTGAAACTAGAATATGAAATGTTTTAAATTTGAAAGATTTGTACAATAATAAAATTAAAACCCATTTGAAACATCCACAGCTTATTATTTCAATTTTTTAAAAATCTACCAAATGGGTCAACATTTTTGTTTCTGTACTGTTTTTTTTTAGGTCCCTTCTTAAATTTTGGTGACTCCATTACCTGTGAACGTAACTTGTGGCATATGGCATGAGCTGTGATATAAAGCTCACCACAATACCCTGGGGCTGGGGAGGAATATTTAATATTGTCTTTTAAAAATAATGTCAATTTAGCAAGAGGAGCCCACCAGCATCAATGAATTCTCTTAGAATTTGAACTCTGCCTTAGATCAAAGCTGTCAGCTGATGATTGGGAAACTGACTGAAAACCCCGAGACCCTCCTTTGACCTTATTTTAAAAATGCATATATAGCTGTTGTCCTGTTTCCCTGGAAACGGCTCCTTTGATTCATCCACTTCAGCTAGATGTAATGCCCATGGATGCTTCCAAAGCTACTGGTTCCTTTCTCCATTCATTTTCATTGCTGTTAACTTTTGAAATATTGGGAACACGTAAACCAAGCAATGCTCACTCCAATCAGTGCAAAAAGCAGCACTCAGCCTGGTTGGTGCTTTCTCATTATGGTTTTATTTTTGCTATAGAAGAGCTATACCAGGGTTGTCAAACTCGTGGCCCATGGGCCAGATGCATTGTGCTAGCCACACCCATGCCCAATTTAGCGAAGGGGGGAAAAATCCCAATATGTCATGTGATGCTGCTGTGATGACAAGAGTTTGACACCCCTGCTGTAGAGGAACACTTGTTGCTAAACTGCTAGTGCAATATCTTTGAAACAACAGCATCTCAGGAAGGGCACTTGAACATCCCTAGGGGAGAGAGAGGTAGAACTGAACCCAAAATCTGGGAGACTGGGTGATGTGAGACTTCCCATCCATGGGAAACCAGTCTTCAGCGTTTCAAATGGGCACTTGATTTGAGATGCCTATGATTTGGGATGCTTCACTGTTCAACTGGAAATAAATTGGCTCAGTCGCCAAACAGCAATGCTCATGCAGAATCATTACTTTAATTTTAGTGTTATATTTGGTCTGCAAATAACCATGCTACATATTCTTAGTGAGACTGATCTTTAGCCCCTGGAAAAATCAGAGCTTCTTTCCTACCTGCCAGAGGACTTACAGGACTTCCTGCCCTGCATGCATGCATATAATAAATATATTAGTTGGGGTCAAATGATGTTCTAAGCCATGGGTTTCTAATTCTGAATAGTTAATAAGCCCTAATTAGTTGGGATCACACATTGCACAAAATAAACCATGGTTAACCATTCACAACAGCTGGATCCATCCAGCATGCTAATAGATAATGAAACAAATGAGAGTTTAGTATGAAATATACTAAATGTGAACTGAAATCATCACATGGCACTCCCACACTAATTGCTCCTTCATTTTTTTTGTAGTTGTTCCCCAGAAAAAAGCATATAAAGCACAAGGAATTCTACAATAAATAATAATGCTGCTTAATACGTGACTAAATGGCAACATATTAAAACAAATATATTAAAACAAATATTTCTAATTGGAGGCCAATCTAATCTAATAGATAAAACAAGAAGATAAGTAAAGCAAAAGAACTAGGAAAAATTATGCGGGAGGAATGCTCATGGACCAAAAAACCCATCAATGAGAAAAGGAAGTAAAATAAATGGGAAACATTGATCAGGATGAAATTACTATTACTGTAGGACATCATTTCATACTGCTTTTCCATAATAACATAAAGATTGAATCAATAGCAATGAAGCACTCAGCTGCTGAACCAACCATAAACTATTCGGAGCAGTGGTGGAATTCAGTTTTTTTTACTATCTGTTCTGTGGGCGTGGCTTGGTGGGCATGGCAGGGGAAGGATACTGTAAAATCTCCAGTCAGAGGTGGTATTTCCTTATCTCCGAACTACTCAAAATTTCCACTACCGGTTCTCCAGAACTGGTCAGAACCTGCTGAATACCACTTCTGATTCGGAGGGTTCTTGTTGTGAATCAATAAAAGTGAATAACCTAAATGCAAATTAGGGGTTGAAAACCTGCACACTTGATTGGTCCTTATACAACAACTTGGGATTGGGCCAGAACCAGTCCCTGATTGGCCACTTTTGGGACTGTCCTTATTGGTCAGTAGTTTGAACCTGTTGCACATTTCATTGGTTAATAAGGCAGCAGCTAACCCTATAAAAGGGTTACTGCTGCCCATAGCATTGCTCTGTTATGTTCTATCACTTTATTAAAGAGTTGAAGTCACTGGTCAGATGTCTGGTCTCCGTTATTCTCCATACTTAACACTGGCGACGAGGATGGGATCCGGAGACTGAAGAGCTGACTAACCTACAGAGCAACTAACAGAGCACGTGGTTGAACACGCACCATCAACGGCAACATGGCCAGCGGTGTCGTACCACCCGCTCCATTCGACCCAGAAACCGAAGACTGGGAGTCGTACATGGATAGGTTCCAGATGTTTCTGGAGACCAACAATTTGAAAAATGCAACAGCCGGAAAAAAAAGAGCTATATTTCTAACCCACTGCGGCCCTACCGTGTTTAAAATGGCAAAGTCACTTGCCAAGCCAGCAGAGGTAAAAGAGATGGACTGGGACGTCCTCGAGCCTTTACTACGGGCTCACTACGCGCCCACTGTGCCAACCTTAGTCCGAAGACACGAATATTACCGGAGGGACCAACAGAAAGGTGAAAGCCTTGCTGATTATATCGCGGACCTCCGAAACCTTGGAGGCCTCTGCGGATTCGCAGATTTAGAAGAAGCTCTCCGGGACCGTTTGGTTCTGGGCCTAGAAGACAGCACGATCCAGAGTAAAATTATGGCTAAGGGGGACATCAGTCTCACCGATGCCCTTAAAGAAGCCTCGGCAGCAGAGGCAACCAAGAAGTCGGCAGCCCGAATGCGCCGCACCAACGCACCGCTACGTAAACTCGCCACTGATACCTCACCTCGCACAGAGAGACACCCGGTATCAACTCACCACGAAGACCTAGAGTCCCCGTCTGACAGCGATGGGGAAGAGGTCAACCGACTGCGAACGGAGCGAGACCAGTCCACACAACACTCCTTTCGACCGTGTGCCGGTTGTGGATCCAATCACCCACGATCCGGCTGCAAATTCCTCGACGCGCTCTGCTGAAATTGCGGGAGATGAGGTCACATCGCAAAGGTTTGCAGAAGCAAACAAAACTCCAAACCCCGACAGGCCGAATGCCAATCTTCAGGATTCTTCGGCACACACCGAGAAAAATTAAACCACTCCTACAGAAACAAACCGTCCACCACTTCCACCAGGCGTGAAGAAACCCGGCGGGAAGAGACCCACCAAACAATCACCATAGGCCACGCTACATCCCTTGATGCCGGGAAAATCCGAGTAAAGGTCGCCATCGAAAACAAACCTTGCGTGATGGAGGTAGACTCGGGATCTTCCCTCTCGATGGTGTCATGGAAAACGCTCCAGCAGCTCCTTCCAACGATTCGCCGCCAAGACCTTAACCCTCAGAGGGTTATACTCAAAGACTATCAGGGCAACCGAATTCCCGTCGTCGGGTCCCGCAGATTCCAGGTCTCATTCAAGGACCGCACCGTCGCACTACCACTAACGGTCATGGATCGAGACAGGCCTAGTCTTCTAGGCCTTCAATGGTTCCGGCCGCTCGGAATCACTGTAGCCGGAGTCCACAAGGCCGAAAGCGTCGATTGGGAGGAAGCACTCATGCAAGAATTCCAAGACGTTTTCGCGAACGGACTAGGCAAGTATAAGGGGACCCCAATCTCGTTTAACTTGAACCCTGAAATAGCACCCATCCGCCTTAAGCGCGTCGGGTGCCGTTCCTTAAAGCCTAAAATCGACGAACAACTCGATAAGCTGATAGCGCAGGGCGTACTGGAACCCACCGACCACGCCCGTTGGGAAACCCCGATAGTGACGCCTATCAAGCCTGATGGGTCCCTAAGAATTTGCGGAGACTACCGGGCCACATTAAACCACGCACTGCAGCAAAGTGCTTATCCAGTACTGGTAGTGCAACATTTACTCCATTCCCTGGGCGGCGGGAAAGTTTTCGCCAAACTAGATTTAGCCCAGGCGTATCAACAATTACCTGTAGACCCAACCACAGCCGAGGCGCAAACGATCGTAACACATAGGGGCGCATTTAAATGCAACCGGCTCCAATTCGGGGTAAGCGTCGCCCCTGGAATCTTCCAGAGTTTAATGGAAAGGTTGTTACAAGGGATAAAAGGTGTTGTCCCATATTTCGACGATGTACTCATCGCCTCACCTAACAAAGACATCCTAGAAAAACGACTCAGAGAGGTTTTACGAAGATTCCAAAATGCAGGCCTCAGAGTAAAAAAAGATAAATGCCAGTTATGTACCGAAAAAGTGGAATTTTTGGGATATCTCCTGGACAGCCAAGGAATTCATCCCACGAAGACAAATTACGAGCAATTAAAAAGGCACCCACTCCAAGGAACAAGGCAGACCTACAGGCGTTCCTTGGACTTATCAATTTCTATAATGTGTTTTTACCCCACAAAGCAACAGTAGCTGAACCATTGCATAGACTATTAGACAAAAAAGCAACGTGGGTTTGGGGACAACGGGAACAACATGCTTTCCAACAGGTAAAGAAATTGCTAACTTCTGATTCAGTACTTATGCAGTACAACGAGACTCTGCCACTCACTATCAAGTGTGATGCATCACCTTTTGGGGTTGGGGCAATTCTGGCCCACGTGTTACCAAACGGAACGGAGGCCCCCATCGCGTTTTTTTTCGCGAACCTTAGCTAAAGCTGAACGAAATTATAGTCAGCTGGACAAAGAAGCTTTAGCTATTGTTGCTGCAGTTAAAAGATTTCACGAATATGTTTATGGCCGTGCGTTTACAATAATCACTGATCATAAACCGCTACTGGGGATCATTGCGGGTAATAAACCAACCCCGTATATATTGTCCCCCAGAATGACCCGTTGGTCTGAATTCCTGGCGGCCTACAACTACACCTTGCAACACCGCCCGGGGAAATCGATTCTCCACGCCGATGCATTGAGCAGAACACCGCTCCCAGACGCTGTTGTGGATCCAGCCCCAACCCTCTCAACACTACAGATTGAAGCTCTACAGGCACCACCCTTGACGGCTAGAGACATTGCTTTTGAAATGAAACGTGACCCAGTTCTGCAACACATACTACGCTGGGTTGAACGGGGGTGGCTGACGGACCAAATTGCACCTGAATGGGCGCCCTTCAAAGCCCGCCAAACCGAGCTGTTTTCCCAAAAAGGCTGTATCTTGTGGGGCGATCGAGTCGTAATCCCTGGCAAATTGCAACAGACTGTGTTGGCGGTATTGCATGAGGGACATCCGGGCATTGTGCAGATGAAATCTCTCGCACGCAGCTATGCTTGGTGGCCGGGAATCGACAAAAGAATCGAGGCCTGGGTCGCTACGTGCCAACGTTGCCAGGACGTCAGCAACGCCCCACCTAAAGCAAGCCCAACCGAATGGGAAATGCCGAGGGGACCGTGGTCCCGTATTCATATTGACTTTGCGGGGCCTACCAAAGGTCACACTTTCCTGATTACTGTCGACGCCTATTCTAACTGGCTCGAGATTCATCGAATGCACACAACTACAACTGACTCAGTTATTAATAAATTAAACAGACTATTTGCCACACACGGGTTTCCGGACATGTTGGTCTTGGACAACGGCCCACAGTTCACTGCATTGCCCTTTGAACAATATCTTGCTGATCGGGGCATCCGCCATGCACTAACCTCGCCCGCGCACCCTGCGGCGAATGGACGTGCAGAACGCATGGTACAATTTGTGAAAAAGACCCTGCACAAAATGGAATTTGGCAACATCAACGAGAAAATCAATCGAATCCTCTTATTGCAGCACATCACGCCCCACAGCGTGACCAACAAAACACCCGCTGAACTTCTTATGGGGCGGAAAATACGATCGCACCTTGACCGGCTCCACCCGCTTTCGCACCGGAAAAACCTTTCGGCTCCAGCAGCAAATGCCGGGAATTTAAGGTAGGCGATTTAATCTTTGCAAAAACTTTTCCGGCGACCGTTATGGATACCCGCAACCGTTACCCACCTCACCGGGCCTAGATCTTACCGCCTGCTAACAGACGATGGGAGGGTGTGGAAACGCCACATAGACCAGCTCCGATCGAGATTACCACCCGGCGGCCATGACTTCCCCGGTTCACCAACTCAAGGGGGAGGGAGTATCGAGGGAATTGACTTTGATACAACTAATAGCAGGGCAACGGGAGCCCTACAGCCCAGTGAAGCACCGGAACGTGAAGCGGGGAGGGAGTTGATGTCTTCAGGGAACTTTAATACGGGGGAAAACGAACTGCAAAACCCCGAAGAAACACGCAGTAGCAGAGACAACCACAGTGAATGCAGCACGGAATCGCCGTGCAGCGAAATAGAACTTAACAAAGGTCATCCAAACGCTCCACCAGAACCGGACATTAGACAAAACCCGGTGGAGCCTCGGAAATCATCCAGGCAGACCAAACGGCCTGCCTATCTTGAGGATTTTATCACAGCTCCCCTCAAATGGAACCCAAGGGGGAGGGGTGTTGTGAATCAATAAAAGTGAATAACCTAAATGCAAATTAGGGGTTGAAAACCTGCACACTTGATTGGTCCTTATACAACAACTTGGGATTGGGCCAGAACCAGTCCCTGATTGGCCACTTTTGGGACTGTCCTTATTGGTCAGTAGTTTGAACCTGTTGCACATTTCATTGGTTAATAAGGCAGCAGCTAACCCTATAAAAGGGTTACTGCTGCACATAGCATTGTTCTATCACTTTATTAAAGAGTTGAAGTCACTGGTCAGATGTCTGGTCTCTGTTATTCTCCATACTTAACAGTTCTAGTATGCTTCCAAATCACAGCTCAATGGATTCATGCTCAACAGCAACATTTTCTAAAATGTTCAGAGGCTGTGCTCATGGAGATTCATGGAAGGACCTCCATTTTTTGCACATTTTGTACATGCAGAGGTATTTCTAAATTTAAAAAATAGGCACTTTCCCCATTGAGCCGCAGTGGCGCAGTCGTTAGAATGCAGTACTGCAGGCTACTTCTGCTGACTATCAGCTGCCTGTAATTCGGCAGTTCAAATGTCACCAAGCTCAGGGTTGACTCAGCCTTCCATCCTTCTGAGGTGGGTAAAATAAGAACCCAGATTATTGGGGCAATATGCTGATTCTATAAACTGCTTAGAGTGGGCTGTAAAGCACTGTGAAACGTTATATAAGTCTAAGTGCTATTGCTAAGTGCTATTGCTATTGTCAAGCTCCTGTACTGTACAGAGCACCTGAAACCCATAAAATGACATCTGGCTACCCACATCTGAAAAGTCTCAATAAAGGATGAAGCCTGCTGTGGTCAATGTAATGTAAAAATACCACACTGAATTAAAACTCTGGGTAAAAATAGAGAAATTCCCTGTCTTCCAAGAGTCAAGGTGGAACACTGAACATGGGGGCATGATATAATTGCAATATCTCTATCTCTCTGTTTTGAGAGCTCAAGGCAAAGTGGGTTTTTATATACCATTCTAAAAACCTCCCTAAAAAGGAGAACTTAGTTTTGAAAATATACTGTAGATAAAATATTTTTTAACTTGGACTGTACTGACTGTTGTAGGGTTACATTTTCTGAATTGCACATCTTACACAATCTTACACAAATACTTATCCAGAAACATATACCAGTCAAGGTATATGGTATTCAATGTATACTTTTCTTTCCACAGTAAAATGCTTATTTTTATATTTATGTTTGTAAAAAGAATTCTGCAGGCCAACATATGGATGAAAGAAAAAACATACAATCTTTGTTTAGAAAGCTGTGTGTGGATAGGCCAGCCTACACTGCTTACTCCAGCTACTCTTTAGAGGCAGCATGGTGTTTTCTACAGAGAGAGGAAAGGGAGAAGATTGTGAGAGAAAGAAACAAGAATTGTAGTGATGGTATCCCTGAGAATATTATTCTGACCATAGAAGACAAACTATGTAGAAATAAGAAAAGAATTCTTGTGAAGCAAAAAGAGGAAAAAGTTCACAGTACTTCTGTTAGCTATTATTACACCTATGGTGCCTAATACCAACAGGTTTGCAAACTGCAAAAAGCTTGTGACTTCAATGTTAAGATGGTCCAACTTTCTTCAATAGCTGCTGCACCTGTTTATGACTGAAATAACCTCTTTGCAAAGGCTTGGTAAGTCCATCTTGTACCATTTATTCTGTGAGTCAGTATTTCAGTAGGACAAGACCAATTTTCTACATATTTCACACATATTAATATTTGGCATCAATATAGTTTGTGTGTTGTATACTTTTTTTGGATGAATTTATAAACTTACTTGAGATATACAGCTTGCACTTGAGATATACAGCCTATGCAACTTCATACATTTGAGTTGAAGATACTTTAAAAATTCTATTCTGTAAATAGGAAGGCAACAACTGGTTGCTTCTGCTTAGTCCAATTGATAGTGCCTTCTCTAAAATAGAGCACATCCATATTGGTGAATTTTTGCCTAGGGCCTTGTTTGCTGATGTAATTATTTTAGATTTGCAATTATCTTCAGGTGTCTTCTTATCCTTTTGATTACAGTTCAATTTCTCTTTGTTGGTGTATACATCATCCAATGTAGTATATCTACAATTGATGCAATATATGATTTGTTACTGTGGATATATAGGAGCTTGCAAATTGTGGTTTTGTATTGAGTATTATCTTATAGAAGTTGATAAATTTCATTGTTGGCATCTGTACTTCATTAACCTCTATTTGTCCAAAGCACTCTATCAAATCCATTCTTTTCTCTGGTTGAAAAAGAAGTTTCCATCTTCTTTTCTTTCATTCCAATAGACGTCCTCCAGTTGTTAATCACTTTGTTCAGATGAGCCATGATGTCTTCATTCTTCCTTTGATCAATATAAGTCAGGACATATAATCCATCTCTTGCTTTTGCATCTGGCCATGTGTGAGTCTTCTTTTACATAACATTTGATTTAGCCTTTCATGACAAACTCTTGCTGCTTGATTGAGCCTACAGAATAACTTGCACATGATACAGTTGTTTTATAGGTTCTTCAAATCTTGGCACATGTATGTGTCCCCATAAAGGATAGCTATCTTTACATACAGATGTGGCACATGAATTACTATCTTGAAGCTGAAGTACTATACAATGCTATGCGGTGCATACACTGAAGTATGCTTTACCATATTTTGAAAGTGTCCAATGGAAGCCAATCCAACCTAGTAGTATAAGGTGTCTTTCTGAATCTCTTTTAATTGTGGAGACCAATTTGCATCCAGTGGACTTCCTCTCATTTCATAGCTCTGTAAGAATAGCAATAGCAATAAGACTTATATACCATTTCATAGTGCTTTACAGCCCTCTCTTAACGGTTTACAGAGTCAGCATATTGCCCCCAACAACCTGGGTACCCATTTTACTGACCTTGGAAGACTGAGTCAACCTTGAGCCCATCAGGATCAAACTACTGACAGTGGGCATAAACAGCCTGCAATACTGCATTCTAACCACTGCGCCACCACAGCTCAACATTGCACATGTTTTATTTTGAAAAAGAGATTCCATCTCTCCTCTCAGTGTATATTGCCACTTATCTTTTGTTAAGATTTGGTATTCTTTCAACCTGTGGCTCTATGGACGGCCCTCACATCTCATTGTGTTGGGTGAGAGGAGAATGTTCTTGGATAGTTTGCTTTAACTGATGCATGCTTTTCATTCACCTCTGGTCATTCTTATAATGCAGCTTCTGTTTCAGCATCTACATTGAAGGCCATGGTTTTCTTTTTTTTTTGTGAATGCTGTATTGTTGTTTTCCTGGTACGGGAAATGTGACAGAAAAGGTCATAAAATGGGGCAAAAGTCAGTTAACAAATGTCTCACTTAGCAACAGAAATTTTGGGCTTAGCTGTGGTCATAAGTCAAAGACTGCCTGTATTTTCTTTTTTTCTTTTGACAGGATCCAAAGTCCTCTTTACATCTGCAGCTTAACTTGTGTCTCCTCTCTTTGGGTAAACCTTACTTCCAAACCTTTGAAGTGCTTGCCATTTGACTTTGCTGTATTTCATAATAGAAAAAGGGTTGCCCCTTTGTCTTTTATACTTTATTATTTTGCAAGTCAATTTCAATTATTATTGCTTCTCTCCAATATTGATTTAGCAGCCCAGTATCTAAAGTCATGTTTTTAGCCATTTCCAGCAACGTTCCATTCTTTTTTCTACATTACAATTGTGTTCTAGGAAACAAGGAATGTTTGTTCATGTACTTTGGAAATGGATCCAGAAACCTAAGGGAAAAAAAGGTTTCCTCTAGGGCAGGGATGTCAAACTCAATTTCACTGAGGGCCCCGCATCAGGGTTGTGTTTGATCTCAGGCGGATGGGTGGGCGCAGCCAGCTCAACATCACTCATGTTGGGGGCACCTGTGGTGGCCTGGGCAGGGCTGGGGGCATCCATTGTCTCCAGCTCCATTTTCAGCCGTGACAGCCTCTTGTAGCCCTCTGCCAGTGAAAATGGAGCTTCAGATCTAAGTACCCTGTGGTCAGATGCGGCCCGTGGGCCTTGAGTTTGCCATCACTGCTCTAGGGTCACAGAAAAGGGGCTACAAACTCTAGTCTAAATGAAATAATTCTAAACCTTAAACATTGGCTGTCTTTCCTTAGACATGGGAGAATAACCCTAGTTGCACTTCATTTAATGCAGTCAGCACATTTAAATTCAGAGACAGGTGTTTTGATTTTTAATTCTTTTGTAAAATCTTTTTTCCCTTAGTTTGAACCACATTCAATTTCTGTGGCCAAATCTTTTATGACACAACCTTATGCAGTCTTTATAAACACACTCTGAGACAATATTTAATTTCCCTGTAACATGGTGTACTTGGTAAAGTTCATGTTGTTTCCAAATCCCTTTCATTATTAATTCATCAACTAGATAAAGCAACCTGTAATTTCCCTTGCATACAATCTTACACCTGTATCTTGCTTTTTCAGAAGACTTTTTTCTACTTTGAACTTGTGATTTTATTTCTTTCTTTACAGGTATTCCTGGACTTACAACCCCTTGTTCAGTGACTGTTCAAAGTTACACTGAAACAAGTAACTGATGACCTAATTTCACATTACAACCATTGCAGCATCCCTGTGGTCACCGGGATCAAAATTCAGATGTTTTGGCAGCTGGCATGTATTTATGTGATCACCTTTTGCAACATTCTGACAAGCAAAGTCAATGGGGAATTCACTTAACTACCATGTTGCTACATTAACAACTGCAGTGATTCACATAACAACTGTGGCGGGAAAGGTTGTAATATGGGGCAAAATTCACTTAACAACTATCTTGCTTGGCAACAGGAATTTTGGGTTCCATTGTGGTTGTAAGTCGAGAACTATCTACCAGAATACCAGAAAAACAGAGTTGGAAGGGAGATCTTCTAGTCCAGAGGTGTCAAAATCATGTCGTCATGTTGTCGTCATGTGACGTATCGTGACTTTCCCCCCTGTGCTAAAATGGGTGGACATGGCCAGCAAGTGACACATCCAGCTCATGGTCGTGAGTTTGACAGTCCTGTTCTAGTCCAACCTTGGAGATCTTCTAGTGCAGGAATGTCAAATGTCAAATGCCTGAGACAATTTTGTCTCATGGAAGACAAAAACTATTGTGAAGTTTAATCCATTTTACTGTGTAAAATTTGAAAGGCTATCTTGACCAGTGGTGGGTTTCAAAAAAAATTCCTACCAATTTGGAGAGCTTGCTTCATGCGTGCATGGGCAAGGCTCAAGCACCGCCCTCTGTATCAACACTGGTGAGCTGTGCAGGCATGCCTAACATGCGCACATGCCAAACGTGCATTTCACGTGTGTGCAAAAAGGGCTCAGAGACCGCCTTCTTTATCAACGATGCTGAGCTGTGCTGCTTTTTAGCTCAGCTGAGGCGTGGCAATCCACTCTGCCGTGTGAATCAGCTGAGCTAATAAACAACAGAATATAGGAGAGATGAGAGGTAAGAGTGGGGGTGGGGGGGCAGGGCCAGCCAGAGGTGGTATTTGCCAGTTCTTTGAACCAGTCAAAATTTTCACTACTGGTCTGCCAGAACTGGACAGAACCGGCTGAATACTACCTCCGATCTTGACCATCTGCATCAGATAGGTAGCTTATTTTACTATTGATCCAGCCTACTCTCTATCTCAGGTAGAAGACTAGCTGTTTGTATTTATTCAATTTGTATGGTTGGTCATCTCAACAAGGGGCTCATTTTTTATAATCCAAATGTACAGATCCTTTTCTATCAGTTTGAATCGTCTTATCCATTTGCAAACAAAACAAAAAATTCCTCACAAATACTTAGATCTCATATCTCATGTCCAATCTGAGTCATTAAAGTAATGAATG
This sequence comes from Notechis scutatus, assembly GCF_049901735.1. Lineage (NCBI taxonomy): Eukaryota > Metazoa > Chordata > Lepidosauria > Squamata > Elapidae > Notechis > Notechis scutatus. The sequence goes on from NC_142011.1 coordinate 31,157,892, forward strand.
ACTGTCCTGCTGTCTAAATAAAATTAATTTTGTTGAGTCTGGTTTGAATTTACTTTGTGAGTAGCTTCTCTAGCAAGATATGGCTTGGCTTTGCATTTGAATTGCCTCCTTTTGAGCCAGTCTGGCTTCCCAATGACTCACTCCTTTGAAATTTGCCTTTTGGATTTATCTTTTATGGAAGGCCTTCAGTGGCCTTACTTGTTGGGCAACTCTTTATGAAGGGCTACTTCACAAGAAAAACATAATGTGTTAATTTGTAAACTTGTCCTTTAATTTCCTCTTCCTTTGTTTGCTTTCTTTGATTAAATCCTGCAACTGCTCTTGAACAAAAAATAATCTTACATTTTGTTTGAAGGAAATTAATAATTTAATCACATTCTGGAGATGGATTGTGGAAGAGTAAACCTGTTTTTGCAACATCAAATTTACATTTTGACCCTCCAGCAGCTTTATAATTCCTAAGAAAGAATTTAAGCAAGCAGAGAAATAGTTGCATGTTTTAAATCTTTTATTACATAGCATCATCAAAGAGACCCATGAAATCATATAAGCCAAGAGAAGGTGTTGATACCAGGAGGTGTTTTTCTCCATCAAGACTCATGGATTATAAATCCTGGTTTATGTGGAATACACTATTACCTGGATTACCTAAATATAAACAAACAAAATATTTTGGAATATAGCAAATGGCAGAAGTATTGTATAATAGTGAGTCATCTGAAAGGCTAGTGTGGGGACAATCGTTTTTCTGCACAGAACCAGGATGATAACAGTTAAGACCATAAAAAAAGATCAATGGGAACACTCTTTATCCCAACTGTAGTTCATATGCACCAAGAAATGACTGGTAATTTTGAAAACTAGGATTGAGTTTGCATAATCCAGTGTTTCTTTTACAAAAAAAGAAATATATACCTTTGGCACAAATAGGTGTTTTGTTTCAAATATAGGAGTGTGAAGCATGAACATCTAAGAGGCCTGTGGGAAATTAACTGAGAAGATATTAGAAAATGCAAATAAACCTTTCCAACATTATGGGTAAGCCATATATAACCTCTAATAATTGCAATATACAGACCCAAATCATGGCATAATGAACAAAGCTATCTCCTAATTTAATCTCATGATAAATGCCTCTTCAAATAACAAATGTCGGAACAATGATGGAAGGTGAATACATTAGGAATAAATTGTGTCTTTACATTAGAATCTGGAAAAAACATTATACAAACAGGGATTGCCCAGGATGTAGAGGAAATATATAATTCTGCATGTACCTAGACTATGTATCTGAATGGTCTAACATATGGCAACTTCAAATCTCAACAAATAAATGCTCTGTATTACATATTGGTAAAAAAAATCAGAAAATAAAATACAAGCTGAATAGTCAAGATCTTGTTGATGACCCAAGCTCTGTAAAGGACCTGGGAATACTCACATCTAATGATCTAAGTGCTAGAGCCCACTGCAACTACATAGCCAAAAAGGCATTAAGAGTTGTTAACCTAATCCTACGTAGCTTTTTCTCTGGTAATATCTCACTACTAACCAGAGCATACAAAACATTTGCTAGACCAATACTCGAATACAGTTCATCAGTCTGGAATCCTTATTACGTATGTGATATTAGCACAATTGAGAAAGTCCAGAAGTATTTCACAAGAAGAGTTCTCCACTCTTCTACTCGTTGTAGAATACCTTATGCCACCAGACTCGAAATTCTAAAACTAGAAAACCTTGAATTACGCCGTCTTCGGTCCGACTTAAGCATGGTATAAAAATCATACATTGCAATGTCCTACCTGTCAATGAATACTTCAGCTTTAACCATAACAACACAAGAGCACACAACAGATACAAACTCAAAGTAAACCGCACCAAACTTGATTGCAGGAAATACGACTTCAGCAATAGAGTGGTCAATGTCTGGAATACTCTACCCGACTCTGTAGTCTCTTCCCCAAACCCCAAAAACTTTAACCTTAGACTGTCTACTATTGACCTCACCCCTTTCCTAAGAGGTCTGTAGGGGGCGTGCATAAGCGCACCAACGTGCCTACCGTCCCTGTCCTATTGTTTCTCTTATTCTTTTATTTTTCTTATATGTACCCATTTCATATATTCACAACTATGTATACACTTGTACTTATTATCTTGTAAACAATTGACAAATCAAATAAATAAATATATTACCTAGCAGTTGAATGAAATAAGCTGAGTTAGCTGGGCTTCTAACATGAGTAGCGTGGTTGGTGAGTATCATTTGTATATATAGTATGCTGGTCCCAAGCCTCGGCTGACTGGGCTGTTGAAACTGTGTTGGAAAAATTCTACTTTACTTCAGAAATGATAAACTTTATCAGATTTTTTACTTGATTCAGTTTAATTATTTGGTCAGTCTACTGAGAACAGATTTCTAGGTCCATTTTTGAAGTTTAGTAAATATTAAATGCCTCAGGAGGTAAATCTGTCTCATCTTTTATAGTGCTATGTGGTGCACTCCTTGCTGTGTCATGTGCTAGTGAACATCATTTTGGCAACACCCTATGATTTTTTCGTCTAGCTTATCTTTAGTCAAAAAATGACATTCTTGTCATTCATTTATTAATTCATTCATTCACTCACTCATTCACTGAATTTGTATAGCAACCCATTTGAGTGTGGCTTTGGGTGGTGAACAATCTTAAATAAAAACCAATTTTCCATTATAAATACAAAATTAAAATGCATAGCATTTATTGATTTGGAAATCAGTGCAAAATTGGTTATTGAAGAATATATGGATGCAACTTACACACACACACACACACAGAGAGAGAGAGAGAGAGAGAGAGAGAGAGAGGTACACCTTTTCTGCCTCAGCATTCACTCTTTGGAACATTTACCCTCTTCCCCCACAGAAAATAGATCGCTCTCCTGGCCTTAAGATTGTTATATTGATTAATCCATGACTTCCATTTGCCTGCTTTTTCTGTTTCTCAGTTGCAATTTAGGTTTCTAATTGGGTTTCTAATTTGATTTTAAAGAGATTATTGTGTTTTTTCTGATTTTTTTAAAAATTGATTATTGATTCTGTTATTTGGGTTTTTTTTTTAATTGTGTGAGCCATTCAGTGTTACAAAGGTGATATCAGTGGCTATAAAAGTGAATGAATGAATGTCCAACAGACAGGAGATCCTTGAAGAGGTAAGAGTTCAGTCAGTGTTGTGTGGAATGAGAACATAAATGCTAAAAGCACATCTCTATTTTCAGCTGTGAAATGATAAGAGAGTAAAAAGTCTTAAGGGCTTTTGAGGCAAATTGTTGATAGCACCATAAATAATAATACTAATAAAAATATTGAGAAGCGCTCTGACCTTTTTCTTTCTAAGTAAACATGGAAGAATTGATTGGAAAACTAGAGAGTTCCAAATCGAACTATTTACTCTAACCTTGAGCTTGGTACTACAGGAATTAAGGCTAAATCACTAAACAGGGTTTTACCTAATACTCATTAGTCACAGGAATGTGAAATAATATTAGAACAACAGAGCCTAAAAGCTTTGGGTGTATTATTCATTCCCACCTTCTGATTTGCATTCATTTACATTAAAGTAAACAGCTGCATCACTCAGGACTGGTCTCATTATTTGTGATTCTCCTTTTATAAACATTTAGACAAAGTTATTCTTCATGTAATATGCAAAAACATCAGTCTTTCATAGTGATTTGTTTTTACCTAATAGCACAACATCAATAATTGGCTAAATTCACTTTTGATTTTCTTGTTTACATATTCATGAGCACAACATCTATAAAAATGTGAAATACAGAATGTCTTGTTTTGTTGATGTATGTGAAGAATATATGTCTTTCTCTCTCTCTTGAAATTCTTTTTGATTATTGGGAAGACACAGCCAGACTGTTTGCCAAACAGCCTTTTGTTTGATGAATATTTTCCTTGTCTGGGTCAATCGGTTCTCTTGATTGTTTCCTGCAAATGTTTCAAATGATTTTTGTCCTCAGTACAATTCAGTACATCTAAGCATATTTGTTGTAAAGACAGAACAATTAAATTGCTTGTCTCGAAGCTATGTCTTTTCATCATGTCAGTTATTATGAGGTGAGCACAGGGCAGAAGAAACTAAATCATTATTCCCAAGAAAGGAACAATACAATAATATGAATGCAAACATAACATATACTGTATATTTTAACATTGTGAGTCTATAGAAATCTTGCAGAAAACTATATATATTTTCCTGATAAATCTGTAAGAAAATATCTTGGTATAAAAATTCTATATTGAGCATGGCAATTTTAATTAAAACCTTTAAGAATAATAAGAACCAGTACAAACTAAATTAGAACAGAGAAAATAAAAAAAGAACTGAAAAAGTTAAAAGTGCATAAGAAAATAAAAGTAGAAAAATGAGACACAAAGATACAAAAAGCAGCTTCTGATATTTGTCACAGCTATAAATACATTTGTGTTATATTTTAACCTCTCTCTTATTTGTCTCATTATGTTATATTATGTCTCTTTTCTTTCAATTCTGTCTAATCATCGAAGCTATAATTGCAAGAGGGCTATTCAGTTTTAACGCAGATGGACACTTTGACCCCTCTTTCAAACCAATGGTCCTCAAGAGGCCATCTATGTTAAAATTAAACAGCTGTCTCTCAACAGAGGGGGAGAGATATGACACCACCTAACTCCTGTTTACAACACAGTCCTTTCAGCAGTTCCAAGAAGGTTCCACACCTATTTACACTCTGATTCACCTATTTCTACTCTGATTCAGGTGACTCTGAAGGCACAGATAAACCCCCAAGTGCCCTCAATGACCCAGAGAGCTAATGACCAATCTTCTGAGTATTAACAATCAGATGACTGAGAAAAATATAAACCCTTCTATTCCCTACCATTCAGTTAGAGATGAAAAAGCTTCTTCTTGGATGAGAAGTGAAATGTTTTCAAGAGGGGAAAAAAAACCAAGGCTATCCAGTTCCTTTTTGGAAAAACACTTGTGGGACGACCATGACTGGATAATTAACGATCTCCATAGACATAAAATGGAATGCATTGGATTCATATAAATAATTTTAATTCTTTCTAAGAAGCCAAAATTAAATGCAATTGTTACTTTTCAAAAGGATAACTCTTTAGACTAGAATGTCCACATCTTGTTTGAGCAGCCGCACATGAATGGTTGTTCAGATCAAGTCAGAATTTAGACTAACTCAAATCTGGTTTAGCTGATGGCCTAATCAGAAATCAGTTAAAGAAAAGGAGTCTGACTGGAAAGAATATACCTTCTTTTGTCCACTCTTTACTAAGCAAAAGTGTGCCCTTTACATGACACTAAGACTTTCTCCAGTAAAGCCATTCAGTGACTACAGTGGTGATATATCATTAACATAGACAGACTTTATATATAGAGGAGGATGGCTGATGCTAAGAACCATTTGTTCTGAGTCAGAAAATCTAAACATAATATCCAGACAATCTTTCATTTCCATGCTTTCTATTGCTTGTCTCTTATTCCAGCTTTACTTCAAATGCACACAATCTAGAGGTAGTTCTCAACTTAGGACAGTAATTGAACCTGAAATTATGGTCATAAATTATGTCACTCATTAAGTGGGTCATCACATGACTGGTCTGATTTTTATGACATTTTTTGTCATGGTTGTTAAGTAAATGCTATGGTTGTTATGTGAACATGTTTTTTTTTTCCAGGAAATAGGCAAAAAATCTATTGTAAATTGTCATCATGTGACCACTGGATGTCCATAAATGTGGGCTGGTTGCTGAGCTCCCCAAATTTGAATCTTAATCAGAAGTACCATTTTGGGGATCCATAATAACCTTGAGTGATTGCTAAGTGGCCAGTCATAAGTCGAGAACTACCAGTAGTGCTAGTGTTAAAGTGGTGCTTACAAATGATGAAGATAGCTTAGCTTTTGCTTCAGATTCATATAGGTCTTTTAAATGTAGTTGATAAACTAAAATTTATCTGGGAATGGGGCTCACAAACAGCAATGTAATCTACAAGATCAAATGTAACACCAAGTCTATATTAGGCAAACAGGATGAAAACTGAAAACAAGAATCCATGAATACCAATTAGCAGTCAACCGACACAACCACAAATCTCTGATCTTGACTCACATTGATTCACTGAGCAACACCAATTCGACTGGGATGGAACAAAAATCATTGGTCATGCCACCACACGCCACACATATGAATTTGTCAAAGCCTGGTATTCAACAAATGGGTCAAACAATAAACATATCAATTTGAAATCAGCCTACAAGCCCGTAAAGAGTTAGATCCATTGAGCAACCAATGATGCCATTATCTATCTCTTTATTAGGATACCTTTGCAGGATGTGACCAGCCGATCATATGACCAACTGACCAAGTGACCACATAAGAGCCTCGGTGGTGCAGTGGTTAGAGTGCTGTACTGCAAACTACTTCTGCTGCAGCCAGCTGCCTGCAATTTAGCAGATCAAATCTCACCAGACTCAAGGTTGACTCAGCCTTCCATCCTTCTGAGGTGGGTAAAATGAGGACCCAGATTGTTGGGGGCAATATGCTGACTCTGTAAAAACTGCTTACAGAGGGCTGTAAAGCACTATAAAGCGGTATATAAGTCTAAGTGCTATTGCTATTGTTAAGATCAATATAAGCGGAACTCCAAGCTGTCTTTCCAATGGCATTTTAATTTGTTTTTTTTTTTTAAAAGAAATGGGTACTTTGTTTTTCTGCACCTCATTTCCAAGCAGGCTAATGGATGGTTATCTGTAGAAAAGTGATAAGTGGGTGTACATGTATAATGGAGAACAAGAGAACAGAAATTAAATCATGGCTTCAGACAAAAGCTAATAGTTCCATTTTTAAAAAAAAGGCTAGAGTATATAATCTAAGTTGGAGTTAGAGTAACAATTTTAGAGGGTCTGCTCTTATTCTATGTTCACATTTGTTTAGCAAGGTCAATTAAAAGTCTAAGCTCTTTGCTAAGCTTGATTAATTTTATTGTATGTATGTGGCTTAATGAGTTGTATGACACCAACCTATGGCTCAATATACTTTGCATGCTCAGAAACAATAAATTCTATTCATCTTATTTAACTGGAATTGCATTATCACCCCTCTCTCACTCTCAACATGGGGAGACTAGTTAGAACATGGGTGTCAAACTCAATTGCATCACGTGATGTATTGCAACGTTTTTTGCCTTTATGCAGCCTGGGTGGGCATGGCCTACGTGTGACGCATCTGACCCGTGGGCTGCCAGTTTGACACCCCCTGAGTTAGAATATAGTTGCAATCATTTCCAACTTGATATCCTCTATTCATATTAAGGTTGAGGTCCAAGAATTGAGATCCCAAGCAGGATGGTGTTTGGCTTAGAATTTGGGAAGGTGCTCAACACACATTGATGGCATTAGGTTAAGGCTACTTATCAAAAAGCTTTAGGGAGAACAAGATTTACAGGGCCATGTAGAGCAGCACTAAAAACTTGATAGCCTGGATTTGATTTTGTTTTGACTATGGCAGCTTCATGCTGCAAGGCATATATAATATATCTATGTTGGGATTAATGACTACTTTCTCTTTCCTCTGTTTTCCAACTAGGAAAAGTTAAACAATGGGTCTCTTCTTACAGAATGAAAAAAGTCTGTTACAGGATTGCTTCCTAACTTGAACAAACAAAGCCAAATGTTCTTAAAAAAAATCAGTTGCCCTCAATAGACATGAAGTCCCCAGCCTCTCTAAATCAGTAAATCATTCAATTACTTTTGGTGCAAAGCTGCAGAAGAATGAGAAAGGACACCATGATGCTGCACTCACATACAAAAGGGGGTGGGTGGAACTTGCATTGTGATGGGACAGTGCTCCTTCCATCATTTTGATAAAAGCCTCTAACCTGCAGATGCCACTAAAAAAGAGCTATGCCTAAAGACAGAGGTTCTAAAGAGGAGGCATGTTAAGAACTGCAACAGGTTAGGTACAGACAAATAGGACTCCCTGATGATGAGTATTTTTGTCAATATCTCTGTGTTAGATGTAGTTTTCATTCATTGATCCTGTCAACAGCCTCTAGATAGTTTATAACAATTCTGTAATACCTGGTATGACTGGGAAACAAAAGATCCACTGCAGAAGTTGATTGAAAGCAGAGGGCTAGAGCAGTAAATCATTGTTGGATATAGCAGACCTCCTGCTCTGTAATTGGAATTGGGCTTTGCAGGAGAATGGTTTCAGTGGTTAGTTTTTCAAGCTCAATTTCTATAGGGCACAGAATTTTGGAAACCTTTGATCTAGAAGAGGGGCTATACAATAAAAATAATGTGGGCTATTCCTAAACCCTAAACATTGAAAATGAAGTATGTTGTCTGGGTTGGTCATGAAGAGGTGGCTGTTACCTTGCCTTAATACCAGCATACAATTATGGCAGCCTGCCCTAACTGGTATCCCAAGATTCATTTGATTACATGTGTCAGAATTCCCAACCAGTCACTCAGTTTCACCATAGGAATGGCTCCTACATTTCATCTTAAGACTGTGACCATATAATGGGTTTTAGGAGTTCAGTATTGTCAAAAGTTTTTTCTTTGCTTTCAGCTTCATCAACTTTCCCAATTGATCTTGATATCTCCACAACCTTCTACATTTTGGAAGCCTTTAAATTAAAGGTGCTTCCTATGTACTTAAAATAGCTATCTATGCTTGTTTATAACATGTGAATAATATGTGGATGCTATTTTTCCTTCTCTCTTTTATTATAGTCAGTTGCATAATCCTGTCTACAAATAAGCAACAACGTGCTGCAAATTTCTAAACTCTGCCACTCCCAGAAAACTAATTTACATTTTTTTTTATTTTCTCAGGGTGGATGAAACCCTGTCTTTATGAGCATTTGAGTTTCTCACTGCAGGGACTGCTTTGTCTGCTCTCCTGCCTCCCACTTTTTAACTAGGCCAGCATTTCAGACCAATATTCAGCTCAACAAAGGAAAATCATCAAATGTAATTTTGCTAGAATGCAATTCTCACAGATTTTGGGTGCCATCCAACACGGGATTTTCTGGGATAACACAAATTTCTCTATAACTCAATTTCAGTATTCTACAAATGTTCATTGTAGTAAATCATGGTGAACTGAAGGCTTTTGAAGTTTCTTGATGTAGTGGTCAATAGTTTTGGAAGTCAACCTTCCTTTGAAACAACAGTACATCCATTCCCATAGCAACCTATTAAGTAGATTGTTTTACTAATCATTAGACAAATGCACACAATCTAATGTCAACAAAGTATTAATTTCATTTATAAACCACCTGGCAAGGGTTTGCAGTCATAAAAACATGCTTTCAGTGTGTGTGCGTGTGCATACACAGTCTGTAAAGGGATGATAAAACTGTGTATGCCTTCCTGTTTTGAGCTTCCCCAAAGACAGACCGCTGACCGCAATCGTGTGCAGCTTTGGTTTGTGCTTCGGCATCGGAGAGCCCCAATCCTTTGGATTCAGGGAAGAAGCTACCTCGTAGGGGTGGCGGAGGAAGGGGAGCCCATCAGCTGGGTAAAAGGGAGTCGCAAATCCCCTCCCCGGATTGGCAATTGCTCCCTCCCGAAGACGCCTGAAGCGGTGGTCTAAAATGGCCACCCTGAAGGGGAAGATTAGACTGGAATAAGATTGTGCAGGAGAGAGAGAAAGAAGCGAACAGCAGGAGGAATGGGACGATATAATCAAATGGAAGATACCCCCAGGATTAACATTTCAAAGAATCTTTAAGAAAGGATCTAAGCGGCGAAGAGAAAGAGAAAAAAAAAAGGTGTGAATTGCTTTTGATAGCGTCGGGGCTTCGAAACCGCAAAAGGTAGAAGCTGGAGAAGGAACTATATAATCAACTTGGATAAGTATACTTTGATTTTATATTGGCACTAATAAAGCTGAACTATAGACTGTTAAAGAGGAAATTTAATATCGACTGGATTTGATCTTTTTCTTGTTGGAAAATTGTGGTTTAAAAAGCTCTGAATAATAGAGAAGAAAAAAGAAAAGAGGGGGTGAAGACTTAGCATAATAAAGACTGCCATCTCAGTTAAACTCAACTTGGTTTTCTTTTAAAAAATTCTTGTTTCTTGAAATTGCATGGAAATTGATACAATAAAGCAAGAACTTTGAAAAATTGAAACATTGTAACAAAGAAAGAATTAGGAAGATTCTGCTTTTGGATTAGTTGCTGATTCTGACATGAATTTGGCACTGGATTAGCGGACACTTAAAAACTTGAGAGGAAGAAAAGCTGACTGTTGGAAATAAATTTTAAAGATACTATTTGAATTAAATTGTGAAGCAGAAAGTTGTAAAATGGCGATTTCTCTTCTGGCATTAAAAATGGAACTCAGAAAAATGAAAGAAACACTACAAGAACGAGGTGAATTGCTGGGTTTTGCTTTAAAATTTATTGAAAATGTGACAGCAGAATATGAACAACAAAGACAAAAGGCAGAAGAGGAGGTGGAGCAAATCATAGAAGAGACCACCTTTAGTGATCATCGAGAACCAAGAACTCTTGAAAGAAAGAAGAAAAGAGTTGGAAATAAATACAGGAGATTTAAGAAATTAAATAAAAAGGGGAATATCCGAAAAATCAAAAAAGGGAAAAAGAGTCAGCAGAAATTCAAAGGGCGAAAGGAAGCTATAAATAGAGGGATAAAAACTGGAATGAAAGAACAAAGGAGAAAAGACAGGGGGAAAGAAGGGACAAGAAACAGGATTTGGAAACAAAGAAATATGGGAATTGTAAAAAAATAGGGAAATCCTTAATTGGACACAGAGATAATGGGTGATTATTATATAGAAAGGGGATTCTGCAAGGTGTTGAGGGGTAATATAAATAAATTTATAGTTACAAAATAGGGACATATAGACTGACTAGATGGAAAAACAGAATTGTTATTTTTTGGATAAGGGAATCTATTGCTCTTCCTCTTTATATAGAGAGATAATTGTAACAAATAATGGAATAAGTATATTAGATATATTGAAATATTTTTAAGATTGGAATGTTGGCTTTTTTGGTTTAAATATGAATGGAATAATTAATGGAATATGTGTATTAAATATATGGAAATAAATGAAATGATATAGGAGGAGAGCTGAAATGGAATTAACTTTAGGGCTTAGGATTGTTTTAATGTTTGAATGAATAGATTAATATGTCCTTTCTTGGGGGGGGAAATTTAATGAAATTTAAAAGGAGAAAAATCATGCAGAATCTGATTTATATATGCTATGTAGCTTTAAAGGGATTATTAAGTTTAATGTTTTAGGTAATAATGTTAAATGTTCTAACGAGATTTAAAAGGGGTGAAAATAAATGAACTTATAACTTAGAGGTGGCGCACTTATATTGAGATTTCAGGGGGGAAATCAATTTATAGAAGAAGTGTCTTTTTTAAATTAGAATTTAAGATGAAATATACAAATGTGACAGTTAAAAGTACTAAAGTATAATGATTATGAAGTTATCATAAGTGAATTAAATACTGAAATAAACATTTGGAATAATACAATAAAATAGAAAATGTATAAAAGCACTGTTAACATAAGGAATTGGATATAAAAATTCAATATATAACCATGGTCGTATTTGTATGTATATGTGAAACCTGTAATCATGCTGTTCACTAAAAAGAGACATTAAAATATGGAAAACTGAATAAAACTTATTTTTAAAAAAACTGTGTATGCATCTCTTTTCTGTGAAGGAAATAGGAAAGGTTGTTACATAACTTACAGAGCATTGAAAGCTCTGGAGATGGCAAACCTTTTTGGCACAGAGTGCCCAAACCAGAACACATGTGCGTGCACATGCATGCACAAATGCCGGAGCACTGGAAACCTGAAGATAGCTGTCTGGTGTGTGCATGCCTGGTTTTGGCTGGGTTTTTTGGCCATTTTCAGGCTGTTTTTTGGTCCTTTTTCGGGCCAAAAAGAGCCTGAAAAAGGCCCGAAAAGGGCCTAAAAAACAGCCTGTTTTTTGGGCTTTTGGGGAGCCATTTTCCGGTGCTCTGGCACCCACAAAGACCAGCTGGCTGGTGCACATGTGCACACCAGAAACCAGAAGAGCAGCTGGTGATGGCACACATGCCACTTCTTCTGGCATGCATGCCATAGGTTCGCCATTATGGGTATACGCAGGAGTGGGATTCAAAGTTTTTAACAACCGGTTCTGTGGGCGTGGCTTAGGTGGTGGACATGGCTTGGTGGTCATGTGATTGGGTGGACATGGCTTGGTGGTCATGTTATTGGCTGGGTATGGCCAACTCAATATCACTCACATCGAGGCACACATCTCCTTGCCTGGCCTCTCATGACTGTGGGGATGCTGCAACAGTCGTAAGTGTGAAAAATGGTCATAAGTCACTTTTTTCAGTGCCATTGTAACTTTGAATGGTCACTCCACACAAAGCAAAGGAAGGGAAAAAAAACTCCAGAGAAGTTCCTGAGACAGGAAGTCTAGTCCTGCCAAGAATGTAATAAGGGTTAACGGAGAGGCAGTTTCTGTAAGCAATACCAGAATGTTTCCTTCCTGCCTTCCTTACAGGATTAGGCCAGTAATTTCTTCTAACAACCAGTCCTCTGAACTGCTTAGAATGTTAACAACCGGTTCTAGCGAACAGGTGCGAACTGGTAGAATCCCATCCCTGGGTATACACAATGGATAATCACTTTGAAACACTGAGTTCACAAGAGTAAACAGTGGTTGGCATTCCTGCCTTTCAATTACTAACTAGTTCAAACAGATTTTTTTTAAAAAAATCTTTCTAAGAACAACAAATCAAAGCTAACTGCAAATTATACAGTTGTGAGTGCTCCATCACTGGAGGTTTTCAAGGAGACTCTGGATAGCCATTTGTCCAGAATGATATAGGGCCATGGTGGTGAACCTATGGCATGTGTGCCAGAAGTGGCACACAGAGCCCTTACTGATGGCACATAAGCACTCGCCCAGAAAAGTGTACTGCGCATGCATGTGCCCAGCCCACCTGCCAGCTGATTGTCGGGTATCTGGTGCACATGTGCAGGGGTGCAGCAATGTGCAGGAGACACTTGCGCATGCGCAGAAGCATGCAGTGCATGTGTGGGGGTGTGTGCATGTGCAGGAGGCATGGGGGGGCTTGAGCGCATTGCCTTCTGGCAAGCGCGCATGCAATTATCAGCACGGGAGCCCAAAAAGGTTAGCCACCACTGATATAGGGTCTGCTCAGTAGTGGTATTCAAATTTTTTTACCACTGGTTTGGTGGGCATGGCTTGGTGGGCGTGGTGTGGCTTGGTGGGCGTGGCTTGGTGGACGTGGCAGGGGAAGGATACTGTAAAATCCCCATTCCCTCCCCATCCCACTAACTTACTTTCCAGGTCAGTTCTCCTGTGCAGGGCAACAAAAGAAGACGCAGCCGATCAGCTGGGACTCGGGAGGCAGAGAATAGATGGGGGCGGGGCCAGTCAGAGGTGGTATTTGCTGGTTGTCTGAACTACTTAAAATTTCCGCTACCTGTTTTCCAGAACCTGTCAGAACTGGCCGAATACCACCTCTGAGTCTCCTGCTTGAGCAGGGGTTTGAACTAGAAAATCTCCAAATTCTCTTTCAATCATATTGCTAAATCAAAATTAAATCAAAAAGGGATTACAATAAACAATTATAATTCAATTTTTAAACAATGAATGGAATATTTACCACATGGAATCATATTGTCCAGTGTTTTAACTTTATTTATAGGGAGACATATTGCATCATCAAGCTAACTTTTGGTAAATGATACATAAGTGTCTTTACCAGAAGAGATGAAGGTTCTTTTTGGCAATAAACTAAGCACAGAAGGTCAAAATACCTTTATAAATAGACGATTTCCACTTTAGAAAATAACTAAGAAACATATTAACATCTTTAAATATTAATTTCCAACACCTGGTTTATAAAATAAGACTATCCAACCAATAAAAGCTAACAAGGAACCAAAGGATGTGAACTGTCATAACTTTACATTTATTATGTCTCTATTATAAAAAAAGATTGACAATTAATCTTTTTTGAGCACCCATTAAGGAGACCAATATACCTGAAAAAGAATTGTTTAATGTATTAACCTGCACTTTAAGATCATAAGAAAAACATTTAATGCTTCTTGAGAAACATATTTAGTATGTCCTGAAGCTTGGGATCAAGTGATTTGTGGAAACTGCAGTTCTCTATTCCATTTATAAATGGTTGATATTTATTTTAGTGTATGCTTTAAATTGTCAATAAAACAGAATTGTTGATTTTTTAGCTTCTTAAAAAAGCTTTATCTAACGCATTCAAAGCCACAGGGTGAACCAATTGAGCCAATGTGTCTTAGCCAAGCAATCATAACAAATGGTTTAAATGGGTATACTGCAATTTAATTATTTTTGGCAGATTTTTCTTCTTCTTGAAAACTTCCAAACATTTGAAGCAATCATTTCTAACTAGATGATTAAGGGTAGTTATTCTATTTTTAGCCATTAGTTTTTTTTTAAAGGATCAGTTTTTCTTGAGAGCAAAGGTTCAAATTTATTTCTTTTCCACTATTGCCCAAATATTACTGTTTTCAATTTATTACTATCTTATTCTTCATAAATTCACAGATATTCAAAACAACTAAAGGAATATTTTCTTAGGAATATTTTATAGAATTTGAATAAAACTGAAAAACAATTTTATGTATTTCTCTAGAATATATTTAACCTTTCTCTAAAGCGATATCATTTTTTTTGGTAATCTAGTCTGTCTAACCATCAAATTCATAAATCACAAGTTAATTTTTTTCATTTTTATACAAAACATCCAGAGGAAGTTTCTAGTAAGCAATAAATGTAGATAATGTATTTTCTCTAATCAAAGAAGTTGATTTAATCAGAAAAACATTTTTAGCAAAATCTATCTTCACCAACCATTCACCCATAGTGGGTAGTATCAAATATTTCCATCTCTGTACATACAATAATCTTCTATGACTTTTACTAACTATTTGTCCACTAACCCTAAAAGGAAACGTTCTGGCTTCAATATTAATCTTTAAAATCCTGCAGGAGAGACAGAACGGTTTTAAATACATCCTGAAATTATCACGAAGTTACAATGCAAGCTTTCTTGCTTATATACATGCATGCTGCATTGTAACCATATACAAAAGAAGTGGAAGTTGCATCACATTACAATGCTTGATTTATCAATTGCAGCTCTCCCTTACCACAGACACTCATATATTTTGGGGATGTATTGGACTTAAACTTTTATCATTCCCAGCCAATATATGTTGAGTGATATATCCTTAAAGACTGTCCTAGTCACATGCCTAAAAGCACATTGGCAGGAGCTCAGCCTCAGTATGTTAAAGAAAGAAAGAATGTATTACCACAAGAGGTATAAAATGGTGGCAAATAATATAAAATGGCATCCACACATGTCACTGTGCTATAATATAGATTATTTTGTTTTGGCTTAATGTGTTCGGAGCCTGCAATTTTTATTTATAAACATGATTTATCAGCACTGTTATATGTAAATCTACGGATTATGGTTTATTCAACAAACTGCAGTTAAACATGGTATATAAATCATGGTATAGACTAGAGTGCCTTCCTATTGGCTGATGGTGTGTTGATGGCTGGCGATTGGCTGTCATTTCCTTGTGCTGCCAAGCCCTTGGCTCCTAAGTATTTGACAAGCTTGTGGTAATTCAGCACTCCTGTTAACTGACAAGGGGCCCATTTCCCAGACTTCAATCATTTCGCTGGCTATCTTTGTACCTGCATGGCTGTACAGCTTAGTTGCTGTAAATTTAAATGTGTGTCCTTGTTCATTGCAATGTGAGGTTACCAATGAGTTCGGGTCTCTTCATCTGACTGCTCGCTTGTGTTCTTGCAATCTGGTGGTTAGCTTCCTTCCCTGTTTGTCCTACATCACGGGGCAATCCATGCAAGGGATCCAGTAGATTACATTAGAAGTATTTCCCATATCCTCTGAAGGAAAGAAAGACAGTTTCCAGTTTTGTGTGTGGGTTATTCTGGCCGCAGTTATAATGTGCAAAATTAAATATTGATATTTTTTTCTCCATGTTTAAATCTATCATACTTATCATACTTAAAAAAAATACATGAATGTGCTGAGATGGATAGCCTAACCAAATTGTTAAAAAATAAACAAGATAGTGACTATTATGAAATATGGAACATTTGGTATGATTGGTTAAAGAAAAAGTAATATTTGATATTTGGATAAGTTATGGAAATGACAGAAGACGTGCATTTAATTATAAACTATATAGAGAAATTAAAACATTAAAAGAACGAAGGAGTTATTGTAACAAGGCAGATCACGTCAGTGATAAAGATAAAGAAAAAAAAATTAACCATTGCTCAATATACGTTGTAAAATGTATATATGTATATATGTATATGTGTGTGTGTGTGTGTGTGTGTTGATTTGTCTGATTTAAATGTATGTCAAATAAATGGTTTTTTCTAGAAAAAAAAAAGAAGTATTTCCCACCTCCAAACAATCTTTACAATGCATAATTTGTCCTTGTATCATAGCCTCTGGGCAGTATGCTATGTCTATGTGCAGATCTCGGAAGCTGCGTTCTACTGCTTCTGAAATGTTTTTAATGTATGGAAGGGTGTGCCATTTAGTTGGTCTTTTACCTTCTTTTTTTCTTTTCTCTCCTTTGCTTTTTGGGCAGTCATCTTGTGATAATGTAGCAGGTTTGTAGTTGAATTTGGCAGTAAATACCAGGACACTGACACCCCCCCCACCCCAGTGAGTCCCCTCGTCCATAATGCCTTCACTGATCCAGAGAGGTGTCCCCCCCCCCTTATTATTCTTCCAAGACCAAGGCAGAGTGGGGAAACAGTTTTTGAGATTAGACACTAGCTGAGAATTAGTTGTACCCTTTGGGATGCCCTTGGCAAACTTTCAACTTTTTGACTGGCTTGTCAAAGGCAATCTGCTCATATTCTACAGGAGAAGGCAAAAACGTAGGCAATTGTCTTCTAGAATTTCAACAGGAATATTGGACTAAGATGGATTGAGTCATGTCTTTAAACTTAATAAGAATAACACAAAGGGCAATCTCACTATGGCTACGTTTGTTCTTCTTGCCAGTTTATAGAAGTTTTATCATAATGCTTCTCAACAGAGCTTTGATTGAAGCTATTTCACCCTGCATTTATATATTATCCTCCTGATTATGGTTTTATATCTCAAAATGATTCTATTTCTTTTCTATTATTGAAGTTCTGTGTTATCATAAACAGAGGTCTGGCTGTGCATTGAAAAGGTACTCCTCTTCTATTCTGATTGTTTTCAGCTGCAGTACTGACTGAGGTTGTTTAGATATGGCACAAAGACTTATAAAAGGCCTTATAAAAGCTACAATACCAGTGAGGTGACAGAGGTTTTCCTTGCTATTCAAGGTAGAAGAATACTAGCCACTGCCATAATTGTCCTCCACAATTTGCCTTGTTCTGCATTGATAGACTAGCATCCTCTCTTACTCTTTTTTAAAAAAATACCCTGGGAAATATTTCCATGCAAAACAAATAGGGGCTAATACAAATAGTGAGCTTGAAGTGAAGTTGAAAACTGCATCTCATAAACAGAGTGCTGTTATATTATTATATTTGTAACAATAAATGCCTTTCTCTCCAGGGTTATGCTTCCTCACCAGGCATGCTTATTTCAGCTTCAGGCGGGTAATTTTGACATTATGACTCAAGCTAATGTACAAATGCAAGTAGTAAATCAGATTTCTATCAATTCAATGCAATGATAGAAAACTGATTTTATTACTTGCATTTCACCAAGTAGCAACAGTATGCTACATTGCAAAGTTGTTTTTTTCCTTCAAGAAGGGGTGGGATTTTACCAGTTTGCACCTATTCACTAGAACCAGTTGTTAACATTCTAAGCTGTTGAGTTGGCCACACCCAGCCAATAACATGACCACCAAGCCATGTCCACCCAGTCACATGACCACCAAGCCACGCCCACCACCTAAACCACGCCCACAGAACTGGTTGTTAAAAATTTGAATCCCACCCCTGCCTTCAAGTCCAAACAATTTTCTAATGAAATGCAATCAACCACTTGATCCATGTTAGAGCTGGATCCCAAGTTATGCTGGCACTGTAGTCTGGGAATTACTTAAGAGAAACAGTAACATGCCTTTTTTCTTTATAACAACAATTCACACTATCCTTTATAATGTGGTTTCCAGGTTCAGCTAAGCACCTTTTCATTCAATATTTTCAAATGGAGCACTGTAATATTTAAAAATGCTTGGCACTATTGTGCAAGACTTTAAGATCAAAGTAAATAACCGGCTATTGGACTGCAAGGAGAGTTTATAGTGCCAGTTAATATTTAATTTCTATGTTTGGTTTCCCTCTAATGTTCTGCTCTAAAGAATTGATATTTTTCTGACAAGGCTTCTCCATTGTATATTTTACCTATATAATGTTACTGTTATTGCAGAAAACAGATATTGTAGACTTTATCTATTGATTTTTTTGATTAATTGAAAACAATAATGAAACTAACTACTCACCAGTTCTGTCCACATTTCAGGTTTTAAGCTTCCAAAACTACATGAAAAATAAAAACAACCCTCCAGCCTTTTATTTTTAGAATTTGGCATTCAAGGTTTCTGTCTGGGCATGTAAACAGATACACCCTTAAAATGTTTTTTTTTTTTAAAATTGATATATAAACATTTCTTTTAAAAGGGTTAACATATGGTATTATATAAAACCAAGTAGCAACACAGTAGCTATATTATTCTTTTATAATAAGGTTATAATTCCAACATTTAAAAAGTCAAGAACACCCAAAGCAAGGACATCTGAATTTTTAATTTTCTTTTTTGTAACCAGAAATGTAAATGGTCTTTAAAAGTAAATAGACAGAAAATTATCCAGATAGAGGTAGTCCTCCATTTACAACCAGGGG
Organism: Notechis scutatus; assembly: GCF_049901735.1. Lineage (NCBI taxonomy): Eukaryota > Metazoa > Chordata > Lepidosauria > Squamata > Elapidae > Notechis > Notechis scutatus. The sequence continues at coordinate 31,176,927 of NC_142011.1, forward strand.
GTCAGAATTTCTGTTGCTAAGAAAGGTGATGATTAAGTGAGTTATGCCTAATTTTACAACCTTTTTTTGTCACTGCTGTTAAGCAAATCACTGTAGTTAAGTGAATCATGCAGTCTAGGGGTGGGATGCTACCAGTTCGGCCCAGTTCTATAGAACTGGTGGCTTTGAAGAGCAGCAGACAATGAACGGGTTCACTGCCATTATCTTTTGGTCATCTGTTTGCCCCCCCCGCCCGCCCGGGCTCTTGGCTGTCCTTTATTTCCTGCTTTTCAACCTCAGTTGCTTTGCACAGCACAGCTGAGATTGACAAAGCAGGAAAGAAGAGGATTTTCAAATGGTGCGCACCTGTGTGCAGCGCTTGTTAGCTGTCCGGGCAGCACAGCTGATTTTTTTTTTGCAAATGCTGTATACGCGTGCACAGCACGAAGTGCGCGCGTGCAAAACACACTCTTATCGAACTGGTAGTAATACCAGTTGAATCCTACCCCAATGCAATCGTTAAGCGAATCCAGATTCCCCCATTTCCCTGGAGTTCCAAGTAATAGATCCATTGCAAGCAAAAACTCCCAGGCAGGTGGATTCCTCAAAGAATAGCTTTATTGGAAATATCATATTGGCACATATCTGGTGAAAACCGACTCTGAGGGGCCCCTTGGTTTTCATCTAATTAAAAGTAAAAGGTTTTCTCTCAACCCCAAACAATCAGTCACATGGCCCAATCAAAGCAGCATCTGCTAGTCTAGTGACATCACTCCTCCTTCCTCTAGTAAGGTGTGAGGACGTCTTTGGTTCCCAAGAGAAAGCATTTTATTTTGAATACACACACAACCCCAGCTATCTCTAATCCCCCTCCCTATCCCTCAGCTCCAGTGTGGCAGCACTGAAGCTCCAAGATGGCTCTGGCCAGATCAGCTTCAGGGTTGACACCAGGACCTTGCAACAAACATAAATTCATGCCAGTTAACAAGCACATGAATTTTGATCATGTGACCATGTAGGATGTTGCAGTGATTGTAAGTGTGAGGACTAGTTGTAATCCAATTTCTTCAGTGCTATTATAACTTTGAATGGTTGCTAAACAAATGTTTGTCAGCTGAGGACTATCTGTAGGTAGACAATTACTATGGTATCACTTTCTTCAATATTTTTTCCTCGTTATGACTACAATTCTAAATAATGCACTGAATCTATAGTGTACAGAATTATATTGTTGGTCTTGCCTCACTATCAATGCAAGAAGGCTAATTCAAGCTGAAAGTTGAATTTCATTAAGATAATATTTATAGTAAGAGATACATACATTCTTTCATAAATACATAATCACCCTTTACTTCCAAAATTCTGTATCAATGTGTCCAAAGATGACACCTATGTATACAAGGGACTGAATTGTCAAGGAATTTCTGGCTAACATTTTTGTGCTTGACTTATTTACATCAACTAGCCAAATTCTGACTCTTGCTCTACAGCAACTCAAGGTCCACAGGGCTGCCCTGGAGACAATTGAAGGACCGGCCCACGGTGCCTTGCCAGTGAAAACGGAGCTTGGGAGGGCTGCCCTCCCAAGCTCCGTTTTTGTTGGCACAGGGTTGTAGGAGGCTGTTGCGGCCAAAAATGAAGCTCAGGAGCCTGTTTTCACTGGCAGAGTGCTTAGTAATATCGAGCTGGCCACGTCAAACACACCCCTGATGTGGCCCTCAATGAAATCGGGTTTGACACCCCTACTCTACAGCGATTCTCTCAGCTACTGTTTAGAAAAGCTCAGCATCATTCTACATTTTGTCAAGAAGGGAGATCTGCCCATTGGTATACACTATATGACAACAAATAACACCAAATATTGTAATGAGGATAGAGAATGTAATGAGAAAGGAAGATGAACACCTTCTTTCTGGATTGCTGGGAATTATTTTGATGTCTCTGGCCAAGGATTCTGATTTTATTAAATAAACATTTTTCAGTGGGCAAATTCTTTTCAAATAATTTTAACTTGCTATTCAGGGATCAGATTATTTTCTTCTGGTTCCTTTCTTTTGGTGTGAGAGCCTCACATTGTGTACTGATGAAATTGGAAGATCAAGGTTGAGATCTGCAGCAACATTTTTGAATATAGACACATCTCCTTAGAGATCTTATCTGGGAGCCTGAAAGTTGAAATATTGATTGGAATGTTAATACAAGGTGCTTCCAATTAACACTTCAACTGCATGTATGTGTAAATAAACATTTGTTTTATGGAAACTCTCTTTTCAGCAAAACCAAACCTACATAATATACTGAATTTCTCACCACTCAGAGAACTGATGTGGAAATTTGAACAGTGGGAATAGAATACAAATCTTTATCTATGTGGGAGACTGGGGTTAATTGTGGTTCTTTGACACATGTAAAATAATATTTTCCATTCTATGTGATGCAACGGGAAACAGAGTTTGCATCCATGGTAAACACAAGATGGTCTCTGTTATCTTCTTTGTGAACTTTTCAAAAATATGTGATAAATCTCTATGGGAACAATAGTTGCAATATACAGGTCCTTGGTCTATTCCAGGGGTATCAAACTCACAGCCCGCAGGCTGGATGTGTCACGTGCTGGCCCTGCCCCCGCCTGGTTTAGCGAAGGGGAAAAAACTCCAGATATGTCACGTGACGCTGCTGTGATATCGCAAGTTTGACACCCCTAGTCTATTCCATCTGGCTTATATTAAACTGGATTTTTTTAAAAAAATGGTGGTGCTTTTGTGTTAATTTTGACTTCTGGCAACTACCTTGAAAAGTCTCTGCAGTTTACTTGGCAAGACTTCAAAAGTGATTTGTTACTGCCTCCTACCTAGGGCTGAGAGAGAATGGTTGGCCCAAAGTCACCCAGCTGGCTTTGTATGTAAGGCAGTCTCCTGATTTTTGGCCTGATGCCTTAAACACTCCACCAAAGTAGCTTTCAAACTGAATATACTTGTGTAGTTTAGCCCAGGGGTCGTCAACCTTTTGGACCTCAGGGACCACCAAACTCATAATTTTAAATCCCAGGGACCACTAACTGGTTCTGTGGGCATGGCCTAATTTGTGGGTGTGACTTGGTGGTCATGTGACTGGCTGGGCATGGCTCGTATGTAAATATTATAAATATTTATATAAATATTGAATTTTTTATAAGATAAGAGCAACTTTTACCCAAAATCAGGCAAAGCAGGCAGGCAGATTGAGTTGCTCACAGAATCACAGATTCATTCAGAAATCTATCTATCTGCCATCGACTAGCTCAGTCTGTCACATAAAATTTGTTTGCAAGCAAACTCATAAAATTTACTTGCAAGCAAACTCACAAAATTAACTCACAACACACCATGTATGTAAATATTGATTTTTTTATTTAAAAAAACAGCAACTTTTACCCAAAATCAGGCAAAGCAGGCAGGCAGATTGAGTTGCTCACAGAATCATTCAGTGATCTATCTGCCTGCCATCGGCTAGCTCATCTCTCAAATTTTCTTGTTGTGAGTCTGCACTGAATAATAGAACCTTCAGTCCTAAGGGAGGGTTTGGCTGTGCTTAAAAGCAGAGCCAAAGATCTGAAGAGTAGCTAGAAAGCAAGAAATCCAACCATTTCCTGCTTCCTAGCTAATCTAAATCTCCCAGCACAGCAAAATCTCCCACAGCAGAACAGATGATGGTTGGAAAAAAGAAAAACAGCAATTTAGCAGGCAGGTTTACCGGGTAAGGAGTGAGTGAGCGGAGAGGGTTTCTGCATGCCATGTGGGTGGCGCAGCCTTGTGTTTCTGTGCAGCCTGGATTAATTGCTTTGGGGGTGTGCTCTGGGGGTGAGATTTCTTTGTGGCCCATCAAAATTTTCTCATGGCCCATCGGTTGGCGACCGCTGGTTTAGCCTGTTTCCATTTTCTTACTGATAAACAACTTCCATATTATTGTGACCAATGAAGAGAAGTACAAAACAGTAATTTAGTGCAAACATGGTTGCACTGATGTAATGCTGAATGAGAATTTATGGGTATTTTTTGCATATTGACAAATATTTCCCTGTATATTTATTTGTTAATGATACTTGATTCACTAACCTTAGATAATTTAGGGATAAAAACATGTAAACCTTACCTATCAAGCTATGAAATTCATGTCATTGCTATATAATAATCAGATTAATTATGTAAGTAGATACACCGATGATGAACTTAAATTATGGCTTTTAATTGTGCTTTAATTCAGGCTTCCTTTATTAAAGGTTATTTAATGTGTTGCTGCCATTCATTGTCTGCTTTACTCAACAAACATATTTAAGATGCTCTATCAAATAATAAATTGTTTAGCCAGTAGAAATGATGGTTTTCATTAAGTATCTTTATAGATCCCATTTTTAAAATGGTTAAATCAATAGACTCAGAACACAGGTGCATTTTATATATTGCAGTATGCAGAACTAACCTTCACAATTCATTGATGCATGTATCTTTTCAAGATAAATATTGATAATCTCCATGGTTTGCATTTTTAGAAGTATTCTTAAAAAACAATAGTGTTCCTAAAAAGATAATGGCCCAGTTCAGATATAACCATTTTGTCTCATAAATCTACAGTGGTAGCTTGGCGCCCAACTACTTTGAAACTCATTGAATTTGGTATTCAATTCATTTTGATGTGAAAATTTTCTCCCGATACTCAGCGTTTGTTTGGTACTTAATGCACAAGTTAGAACTTAGGTGTTGGTATCCACTGCCTTGTGACTCACTACATTTTTCCTTATAGGAAAAAAATTGTTTGGTACTCATCACTTTTGGTACTCATTGCATCTCCTGAAACCAATTTAATGATGAGTGTCAAGGTACCACTGTAATTCAATTTGGACTAAGATCTAACATTTGCAAATGTTCTCCTTCTTTTACATTCACCTTTATATAAAATGTACAGGTTGGTTAATTTATAGTTCCTTGTTAGACATAAAGTCAGAAGCTGTAGTATAAGCGTCAACTCCAGACCCAACTTTCAGATCAGGACCAAATTGTCATTCATTTTAAATATTCCTTTTTCAAATCAGACTTAGTGGTATCACAACATTTTCATATTTTACTGGTTGAAAGATTCAGATTCTATCCTTAAATGCCAGATATGAAGCAGCATTATCCATATGCCTACATATACAAAACTCTGCCTGTTTTGCCTAGTGTACACAGCTGATTTGAAGTATAACTAAACACCAATAGAAAAAAAGATTTGGTTAACAAGATGACACTATCATGATTTGCTTAAGCCCGCCATGTTGAAATAACTGATAATTTGTACTTAGAGATGTAAAAGTTGTTGGTTATGATCATAACAATCCATATTTATGGTTCTGTGTAGTGTGAACCAGTAAAATTCTTGATTGATGATTCATGCATATTTTTTTCTGAAAATAATCTGCATTACCCTATCATTTCTTTCCTGTATTTTGTTCTTGGCAACCCTTTTTCAGTTGTCAATCATGAAGCTTTAGTGGTAGGAAAAATTCTCAGCTTTATACCTTACATTACTCTCATATAGAACCTAGATTTTTCTAAACTCATCTTTCAGAAGCTCATTTTTGTTGCTGGAAACATTAACAATATTCCCCCCAGCGCAGTGGCACTAGCTGCAACCTGTTTACCAAGAGCCTGAGGCAAAAGGAAGATTGAGACCTCAACTCAGTTGCATTACTTGCCAACTATAATATATGTAATGATGTTGCATATGTATGGCTATCTTTTCCTCATTAGAGCATGGCACCGCAGTTCTAGCTTGTTCTTTTGTTGGGTTTAAGATTGTTTGCTATATAACTTATAAAAATATGAAATGCTTGAATAGTGTTTCTTAAACACACAAATATGTTCACTCTGAAAGTTTTCTTTGAAAGAAAAATAAAATGCCATACATGAAAATGAATTCAAATTAATGCAAAAGAGACCCGGTTTGGCATAGTGATTAAAATGCTAGCCTGGAAACCACGAAGCTGTGAGTTCTAATCCTACCTTAAGCATGAAAGCTGATTGGGTGATTTTGGGCCAGTCACTCACTCAGCCCAACCCACCTGAGGTTGTTGTGGGGAAAATAGGAGAAGAGAGCAGTACTATGCATGTTTGCGGCTTTGAGTTATTTATATAAAATAAAGGCAGGAGATAGATAAGAGAACATAGCACTAATCAAAATTACAACATTCTGATTAGTGTATACAAATGAGGGCTGTTTTGAAGGCCTATTGGAATCCTATGTTGTAAATATAGATTCAAGCTATGTAAATAAATACCTTGTAGCTACACAAGCTGTACTCTTCCTCAGCAGTAAGGGAAAATTCAAAGGGTCTTACATTCAAAGGGTCAAAGCATTCACTATATCCTTTGAGCAGAGTTTCTTTGTATTCCAAGCCGTGGGCTACTGGAGACTTTGATGATTAAAGATCAAAGCTCCTTGCATGTTGTTGTAGACCTTCTCAATCTATACCTGAGAATAGGCATAGGCAATACTTTGATTCCAAGCAGTATTTCAGATCTGTTTTTATAGGGGCCAAGCATGCCTTCCCTTTTCATCTTTTTGAGAAAGGAAAATGGTTTCAGATCCAATGTGAATTTGAATTAATGGCCGTCCAAGCTATTTCTGACTGTTCTGCAGAGTCTAACTCAAGGCTATCTTTTTTTCTCTTCCATTTGGGCAAGATGTGAAGAAGCATCGCCCATAGGAAGAATTTGACCCCCCCACCCCATGCATGTATGACAAGGAGTGTTCCATAGTCATGCTCCTGGCTGTTACCCAATTCTTTGCCTTTGTGGTAGAGACTGTGTTTGCATGACACACAGGACACAAACAACTAAATTATGTTTTAGCTATGCAAATCCAGTCTGTTTGATTATTGCATAGTTCAGCATGTCATTGTTATCCCAGACAAGTGGGAAAACCAAGGAGAAACTATGATTTATTTAATCATAAGTGCATATGTCACATAAACATGGCCTGAATTAATGTCATGGCCATAGCTCTGTCACACAGCTGTCAGTTGCCCACACTCTTCAGTTGCCTTTGCTCTTTACCAGCATTTCTAAGGATGCTATGGAGACCATTGACATTTGTATGGTATGATTGTATTTTCTGAGTGAAATACTTTCCCCTTCTAGACTGAGCTCCGTTTAAAAACAACACCCATTTCACCCCTATTGTATCTCTAAACCTGGAATGTGCTTCTACCCATTTTGAAAGATAAAGAAATGTATTGGCAATGTTTCAGTATGCATTTATATTCATGTCCACTAATCACTATTGTTACCTTTAAGCAGACACAACACAAACTATTTTAAAAAGTATAACACCTACATCTGCAAATTCTTCGAATGGCTGCAAGGATCACATTTTTTATTCTGGTAAACTTTCAGCAATTGTCATTTTGGAAAGAAAACCTATTCCCTTTCAGTTGAGTTTAAACTGGCACAATCTCCATACATTATGGATGTCGTCCTAATGGATATCCTTAAACGAGAAACAACTCAAGAGGTTTCATATAATTTCTACAGACGTATGATAGGGGATTTTCACGTGTTGAGAAAAGCCATAGGAAAGCAATGACGACCGGATGGTTAACCGAATAGAACCTCAGAGGTGCAACGTTGTGAGACGCCCACATGCTGGCAACACCTTTAAAAAACAACAAAAAAAAAACACCACCCCTCCCATCCAACATTGAGTTCAGCAGCCAAGGACGGTGTGTGATTTCGGGGCGTGGCCTCGCACTCACCTTGGTTTACGGAACAATGAGACGGGCGTTGCTATGGGCGGGGTTACAAGCTTTCCATCTCTCTGAGTGGAAGGTAGAAAGGGCTACTACGAAAGGAAGCAATGCGGATTAGCCCGGAATCGAATTATGATCCCAGCATAGACAGACGCTTCCTTGTTTTTCACCTGGGATCCCACCTGAAAGGGCTGGGCAGAGCAGCTTCGGATGCCCTTCGTTTGTAAACAGGTGGGGCTGCTCCGCGATTGTCTGCGACTTACTTGACGGAGGCGGCTCACTACCACGTTAGAGCCTGGCGGTTGCAGCTCGCATAGTGGCTGTTTCGTTTCATAGATGGTCCTTTTCTTTTCCTACCACCCCCGCCTCCTCCTCCTCCTCTCCCTCGGAGGCTGGTTCTGCTGCTCATGACGTGCCTCTCTCGCTGAGCTCCCAGCCCTCCCGCCTACCAGCTCACTCCCTGCTGCTGCAGCTTATTACTATTTGTTCTCCCCCCCTCCCCACCACCGCTTTCCGAGGAGGGGGACGATTATTATTATTATTTTGGCCCCCTTACGCCTAGAGAGCAGTGTGTGTGTGGGGGGGGAAACCCGAGGGAAGCAAGGCGCTGCATTGTTCTACCCCGCCTCCATTTATTTTCTTTTTGCAATTTATTTATTTATTTTTAATTGGAAGGAGGCTCGGGAGCAGCCTCTGATTGTCCTCGCCAGATGAACCTCTCCTCGGCCAGCGATACGTCTTGACTCCGGAGGGGGCAAAACCAGAAAGAGAAAAAAGGTTAGCCATGCATGGCGTCGATTCCTCCCCTCTCATGCCCCTACCCGAAGGGAAAAAACCCCCCTTCCCCGTGACACCTCCTGCCTTGGGGCTTTTCCCCCTTTTCCTCTCACTTCGACCGCCTTCCCACCGCGTCCAACGGGGCTAAACTCGGTAGACGCCCCAACCGTGCGGCGCCGCTGTCTCGCCGGAGCTCGCAAGGCTGCGAGATCACGTGGAGGGGTCTCGGTGGAGTTCGGCGTTCGCAGGCTGCGCGGGGACGGGGAAGGCGAGAGGGGGGAGGGCGCGGGAGAAGGGGAGGGGTCTGCCCCGCGCCTCCCCTCCCCATTTCCGAAATCCGACTTCTCCGTTCCAGCCCCCCACTCCCCCCGCAACCTCCCTGCGATTGTTCGCAATTCCGATATTCCTCCGCTCTTCATCTCACTTCGCCTTCGCCTTGCGCGGCGCACCCCCCGCATATTCCTCCCTTTTACCCCGAGAGAGGGGTGTGTTTCTTTCTTTCCTCCGGGCGGCGAATCAGCGCTCTTGCTCCCCTCGCGTCTCCGGCCTCCATTGGCTGCCGGTTGTTAGAAATGTGGGTGGGGGTGGGGGGAAAAAAGGGAATCGCGGCCAGACAATTCAGGTGTTTGCTTGAGCCCTGTTGATCCTTAGTACCTTTTGTTTTTAAAGTCTGCTTGAACTTCTCTCTCCTCCCCCCTCCCCCCCCACCGTCCCGGTTCCTTGACAATCGAAACGCTGTCTTTCTCTCCTCCTCCCGGTTCGAATTCGTGTTTTTCCAGCCTCTAAACCTGGAGGCTTTTTAGGCAGGGGTTGGAGTAGCCGAAAGGCAAATTGGCCTGGAAAGAGAGAGAGAGAGAGAGAGAGAGAGAGAAAGCGCGCCAGCTGTTTGGTGGCTTCAGTGAGTTTTCTCTCAGAAAGAAAGTCGTGCAGAGGGCAAATCGCGCCTTGTTCCTGCAGCTGCATCTTCTCTGGGGTTGCCCAACAGTTTTTCTTTTCCAAATCTTCGAAAGGTGCGGAGCTGTGCTCAATTTTCATTGTTCAAAAAGAAACGGAAAAAAAACAACAACCCCAAAGAAAACCTCCCTTTCTCCCGTGTTTGATGCGAGGCCGGTCTTGACAACTCAAGAGCGTGAAGTCGATGAGGAGAGAGAGGTTTGATGCTGATGCGTGAAAAAAGGTTGTAAAGAGTCCCGCGGTTTCTCCAGGGCTTGACTTTGCTTAAGATGTGAGCTTACAGCTTTTCGTTGAGCCGAAGAAAAGAGAGGCATGTATCTCTTCCTTGTGTTTTGGGATAGTCGGGCAGGTGTTGAGCGGCGGGTGGCTTCCAGGTTTGTTCGCGTTGGAAGCGAATTCCTCGTTTTCTGTAGCTGAGAGAGGGAGAGATGTGAACTGGCTGCCACGCCCAAATTTCAGGCACTTTGGTGGTCGCGGTGGGCAGCTGTGATCTGTCCCAAAGCTTTCAGCCCCCTTCTCGATTAATCATCCCATTTTTGGAACCGAACACGTTTTTTCTAAGGTTGGATGTTTTTAGTTGGACGTTTGTATACTTTTTGATGGATAGCTACGGTTAATTCTGAGAAATTGTGTGGTCCCTTTAAATGGTCACCCTCCTCTGACAGAGCTTGGCTATAACACCAGTTGTAATGTGTGTTAAATATTAACAGCCCTGGGAGGCTCTTTTGGTTGTAAAATCCTTAAAGGAAAAGCTTGCTTGGATAAAGGAGGAACACTTAAGATTAATGAAGATTAGAGTAACATTAAGATAACCTAAGATTGCTTATTCTGATGTAATTCCCTGTTGAATTCATGTTCTTTTCAATAAGATTGCAGCCTTAAATTGAAATCCTAGGGACCCTTGTGAGAAAAATTCTATTGTACTTAATATTTCTCGTTATACATATGCATAGAATTATTTCTTTTAATGATTTGCTCTAGTGATGTAGAAGCCAGGGTCTGTTGGTGATAATTAAGGTTCTGATTTTTGTAGAATTACGGAAGGAAGAGAGGACAGGAAAAGTGCCAGCTCCTGTTATTTGCTGTCCACTAAAACAAAAATTGCTGACTCCTTTGCTTCAGCCTCTGTTCCATATAAAGCAGAGATACAGTTGGAAATCTTGCTTTGATATGTGAGTTGATGGAGGCAATACCACCAGATGAGCTCTAGTAAGATTACTCACTGTGTTACATGAGAGAACACATTTGGAGGCTTGTGCTGTGGGAAGAAAGAAAATGGTAAGTTGCTTAGCAAATGGCAATTCATGCCTTCCTCCCTTCCTGTTGCATTTTGTTATTTGAAGCACCAGAGGCTCCATCTTGTATCTAGGAGCTTATTGAACTCTAGATGATCTCCATTTATTTTATTGGAGAGACCTAAATCTCTGAACCCTCAGACAGAAATTAGAATTTTCTGTAGCATGTATTTGTGAATGTATTCTCAATTATTTCTCCTGTAAATGTTTTTTATTTTTTTATGGATATTGTGCAAGAAGTTTCTTTAAAAAATACCTCTTATTGATGCAATTCATGATATAGAGGAAAAAAAGAATGAATGAAACCTACAAAAGATCAGCAAGGGAATTGAGTCACTGACATCAGCTATCATGAAAAGCGGCCAGGTGGAAAATGACTTGTGAATTGTGGATGTGTTTTAGAATGCCTGAAGTTTATGTAAAAAGAGTAAAGAAAAGCATGTAAATAGAGTAAAGGAAAATATTAATTCTAGGGTGTTTCTGAGCTTGGTTGTTTTCTTGCAAACATTTCATTATTCAAACTAAATAACATCATCAGTGCTAATATGCTAGGTATGTATGTGCATATATGTGTGCAGGAAATTAGCTGTGGTATTATTGCTGAACTGAAGTTGTACTTTGATCCTTGTTTCAGCATAACACATTAACACAAGGCCTGCTGATTTTCAGAAGTTTAGCTTGCATCAGTGATTAAATAAAGAATATTGAGAGTAATGTTGAGAACATAATTGCCTTATATTCTTTTTCCTGTTGGTTTCTTCAATACAATCATACATCAAAATCTGGATTCTGGTGATAGTTCTGTGGATTCCTGAGAAATATATGTTTGATTATCATAGGCAAACACTCTGAAGTTCCTCCTTTAACATTTATTTTTTACAAAACATTTGTTTTTTATTATGTAATATGGGTTGAAATATACATTTAAAACATTTTCCTTGCTGTATACTTTCTAAGCATTCACCCACATTTATTACAGCATACGATGAAAGATTAAAGGCAGGCATGTCTTTTTAAATCCCATTTCTTTAGTTACCTTCCCTTTTTATCGAGTTCCATACTCTGTACTTTTTGCAACTTTGTTTGCTATAGGTGTATGGATTATGTTTAATTATGATTAAAGTATCTTCACTCTAGGTGTGTGTGTTTGTTTTAATGTAAGGATATGATGGTCTTAGTTTTGATTCTGTAGTAGGAAGATACAGATTTAAATATCTGAGTTCTGGCTAATTGGAAGACAATATGTCACCTTTATTAATTCAGGCTGGAATCTTATGCACACTTGTACTAAACAACACATCTTAATAGCTACATATTAAAGATACAACCATATATGAAAAATATGCAGCAGAGTTTTTGTGACATTTTTTACAGGTCAAACTATTTTTCATGCACTGTCTTGCCTGTAGGAAAGTGTCTCCTTTTTCCAACTAAGTAGGAAACTTCCTCTTAGAGATATCAGTGATATATTGGGTTTCAGCATCATTTATTTGAGAACTGCTACAATTTGCAATTTTATTATTGATCTGAGTGGGCATTTGGGTGTGGCTTGATTGCTTTTGATCTACTTGCTGGCTTTGTCTTTGATTCCTCATTTTCCTTTCATGTCTATGAGCTTATTTTAAGACTCATAAAAGGCTTTTTTTAAAGAAAAAAAGATATGCATTGCCAATCTCATTAAGAGTTATGCATTCACTTGTAAATGGTGCCCAATGTGACTTTGATATTACTGAATACACTGATCACACGGCACATTTCCTTTTTTCATTTTCTGAGATCTAACAGTTACTATCCCATCTTTTCTCTGCTTCAGATGGTGTACACTAATATTGCTTTGCAAGAAGGATTTATTGTTACACTTTTTGTAGCAACAACTTCTTTGGTCTTTAGAACAGCTAAAGATTAACTGCCTGGGTGAAGAAAACAATCTGGTTATAGTTTGCATGTTCAGAAGTAGACATCTTATTGTTTTTTTCTATTTGCCATTGGTAATCTGGAGGCAGAGTATTTGTTTGTAGACACACCTCTGGAGGTGCATTGCTTTTAGTTTGAGGTATGATTCTTAGCCTAGTATTGTTGGATAAAGACAGACCTTGGTGGTAGTTTTTCATTATACAGGCCTGTTCTGAAAGAGCCTTCCCCAGTCAGTAGGTGCTGAGATGTCAGACTATATAGCTTCTGCTGTACTTAATAAACAGGTTTGTTAGCTGCATTGGGTGGAAACAATAGAAGCTGTAGTATAAAACATCTGGAGTATCCTACCTGTCACTCCTAATTCCTGTATAGCAATGTTTTTGGGCAACATACAAATATATCTATTTTTAAAAGTCAATATATAAACCACCTAGATTCTCAGAAATCTTCCCAATGCATATTTTTTTTTTCTTTTCCTTGTTCTGGTCATTGCAAAAAAAAAAAAAGGGCATTTGGAGAGCTGTTTCATGTATGGAATTCTGTCCCTGGTTGCCTTCACTGCTTTTGTTGTGAATGAAGAATAGGAGCTGCTGCGGTAAGCACTACTTGTGCTTTCTCTTCCCCAGAGATTTATATTTCCATGTAGTGTGCGTGTGCTTCCCTTTTGCCTTCTTTGTCAGTGGGACTATTGATGGCAGCAAAATATTTCTCAGTTCTGTCTGCAATTGCTGGGTTCCATTTATTGCTTTAACAGCAAGTTTGGATAGTAATGGAGGCATTAAATCAGACATATTCTATAAATAGGGATGAAACATTCACAATAATTACTGCTGCAGTGAGTATGCAAACATCTTGAAGGGGTGGATTGATGCCGGGTACTCTGCAGGCTGCTTCTGTATTGGTTTGTATAAAGTGCTGGTTGATAAAGCCTTGATTCTAAGAGATGAGAATTAGAGTATTTTCCCACCCCCCCTGTGTGGAACAACAGTGATTTCTGTGCACCTCTCTCTGTTGACCTTGGTGTGTTTCCCAAGACTTCTCCTAATGAAAAAGTAGAATTTTGCACCATCAATTTCGGTGAGACTCTATTGCCCTGATTAAAGCTGAGATTGCTAGCCATGTCCCATCCATTGGCAGGAGACCGCTACCTTGTATTCTTTCCTTCCACATTATTTTAAACTATAAATGTCATTTGCAGATGTACTTCTGATTCCGGCCTTTGGAAAACATCTCTTGATGTGTCACAACTAGAGGGTTGGAAGTTATGGTGCCACAGGCATTGGCTTTGAGGTCTCTTTCTTTGAATTTGGCAAGATGTACGATTTAACCTTGCCTTTGCCTTTTACTATTTGTGAAATGAAAATGTTAATATTTTTCTGTCTCTGAGGTAATGTTGGATTTTTATATTTGGGCATGTATTTGAATATCTCTAATGGATCCTTTGGTGTGCGGTAACTTTAAAGAAGAACTCTAGACTATATGTTTCTTTTAGATGTTGTTATATTTCTTTCTTCTTTGAGGATGCAAATTCATTTTCAATTAACAATATTGTCCCAAATCCAGAAGCCTGTGTGTACTCTGATACACATTGAGGACCTCTCAATTCAGCTTAGTGAAAGAAACCATGTTTGTATATCTGTTATTGCTCCCTTTATGCAAATGAAGAATTGCTGTTGGAACCCCACATTCTGGGGTGATTTTTTTGAAATGCTCACATCAGAATAAAGAAGACCAGATGTCTCCAAACTTGGCAATTTTAAGACTTGTGGACTTCAACTTCCAGAATTCTCCAGCTAGTATAGCTGGCTGAGGAATTTTGGGAGTTGAAGTCCACAAGTCTTTAAATTGCCAAATTTGGGGACCCTTGAAGTAGACAAAACGCCCCTACTGAACTGTCCTGTCTAATACGGCTTGCTTATAAAGTTTGCCACTGCACAAAAATTATATGAAAGTGCAAATACTGTATTCATCTGCTAGACTTAGCGGAGCAGCCACAGATCTGTCCATCTGTGGGTTCCCATTGTATAGCAGAAGAAAGAGAGTCTGCTGCTCAAACAATGTTCTCCCAGTGTTAATCTTTATAAATGCTTGCTTGCAGAAACAGGGTGGTGATGGAAGGGATACATGTGCATGTTGATGGGGAATTGGAGGGAGAAGATGGTTAGGTCTGCTCTCTTTTTATACCCATAGAGACCAAGGATAAGTTTCATCTTATGAATCATTACTTCAGTACAGGTAGTCCTTGACTTACTACAGTTCATTTAGTGACCATTCAAAAGTTACAACGCCACTGAAAAAAGTGACTGGTGACCATTTTTCACACTTACGGCCTTCGTAGCATCCCCATGATCACTTGATCAAAATTCAGATGCTTAGAAACTGGTGGCTGCCTCCCAAGGTGACGTGATGACCTTTTACAACCTTTTAACAAGCAACATCAATTTTGAAAGCCAGATTCACTTAACAACGTGTTACTAACTTATCATGTGCAGTGATTCACTTAACAACTGTGGCAACAAATGTTGTAAAATTGGGCAAAACTCACTTCATAGATGTCTCACTAAACAACAGAAATTTGGGGCCCAATTGTGGATGTATGTTGAAGACTACCCTGTAGTGTTCCCAAGCATTTGTTTGAATTTCTGCATAGTAAGAAGCATGGAAGTCCTTTTGGATAGAAAAAACATCTGGATCCTTTCTTTACCATGTGGTTTTTCAAGATATTCTCTATGAAAGCACCTGGAAACAGCTTACGCATGAATAAGTCATAAAAACAAAGTAAATACTCATAGACCTTTGCCTGGACTGCTTAAACATGTTCGTAGTCTACGCAGGATTGCTTAAAGAGCAACTATATAGTTTTACTATATATTGCACAATTCTTGAGTGTAGCCCTTGACTTACAACCAACCATTTATTTAGTGACCATTTGAAATTACAATGGCACTGAAAAAAAATGACTTATGAATGGTCTTTGCATTTAAGAGCTGAGGTAATGTAGTGGTCAGAGTGCAGTACTGCAGGCTACTTCTGCTGCCTGCTGGCTGCCTGCAATTTAGCAGTTCAAATCTCACCAGGCTCAAGGTTGACTCAGCCTTCCATCCTTCCGAGGTGGGTAAAATGAGGACCCAGATTTTGGGGGCAATATGCTGATTCTGTAAACCGCTTAGAGAGGGCTGTAAAGCACTGTGAAGCAGTATATAAGTCTAAGTGCTATTGCTAGTATAACCACTGCAGCATCCTCATGAGTGTATGATCCAAATTTGGGCATTTAGCATCCAGCATTTACAACACAACCTGCATTCTCATGTGATCACCATTTGTCACTTTCCCAGCCAGCTTCCAACAAGCAAAGTAAATGGGAGAAGTAAGCACCATGTGAATTCACTTAACAATGGTAAGAAGTTCATAAAATCCTATACAACTCCACAACTGCCTTGCTTAGCAATGGAAATTCTGTTCCCAATTGTGGTAAGTTGAGGACTACCTGTAATACAGTATCCTGTCTATGTATGTATGTATGTATGTATGTATGTATGTATGTATGTATGTATGTATGTATATCAATATATAAATAAATAAAGAAAATTTCATGTTTACAAATAAGACTTAAAAGTGAATTCTTCAGATGACCTAATTCTTTAATCTGGTAGTCAGTGCCAAATGAGTGCTGAGAGTATACAATAATCTCATCTCTCTCTGTTAATTACTTCAGGAATTTCCAGCTTTTGGGGAATTTTGGGAGGATACTATAGCCATATTCATAAAATGGTTGCCCCAGTGAACATTGTCACACACAGAAATAACCATTGTTCAAAAGACAGTCTGATGAGCTGCAGGTAGTCCTTGACTTATGACCACAATGGAGCTTGGAATTTCAGATGCAAGTTGTTGTCACAGGTTAAGGCACCACACATCTAGCTCATTTTAGGATAGTCATAAAGCATGGGTATTAAATTTGATTGTGCCACAGGCCGGATCGTGATTTATCATGATGTTTTTTTGCCTTTGCGGAGCCCAGGTAGGTGTGGCCTGTGTGTGATGTATCTGGCCCGTAGGCCACCATTTTGAGAGGCTTGTCATAAAACAAGTCACTGTGATCATTAAGCAAATAGAATAGAATATAGAATTCTTTATTGGCTAAGTGTGATTGGACACACAAAGAATTTGTCTTGGTGCAAATGCTCTCAGTGTACATGAAAGAAAAGATACATTCGTCAAGAGTCAAGAATCATAAGTTACAACAATAATAATCATAGGGTAAAATAAGCAATCAAATTATACTAGGAAACAGTCAATATAAATAGGATACAAGTGACAAACTTACAGTCATAAAGTCACAAGTGGGAGGGGATGGGTGATAAGGAGTGATGAGAAGATTAATAGTAATAGTAGTGCAGACTTTGTAAATAGTTGGACAGTGTTGAGGGAATTATTTGTTTAGCAGAGTGATGGTGTTCAGGGAAAAACTGTCCTTGTGTCTAATTGATCTGGTGTGCAGTGCTCTAGCTTCGTTTTGAGGGTAGGAGTTGAAACAGTTTATGTCCAGGATGTGAGGGGTCTAAATATTTTCACAGCCCTCCTTTTCACTCGTGCAGTATACAGGTCCTCGATGGAAGGGAGGTTGGTAATAATTGTTTTTTCTGCATGAATCATATGGGTATTAAATGAATCATGGTCATTAAGCAAATCCATTCTGAATCATGTTATTTTTGGCTGGAAAGCAGTAAAAAATGTTGCAAATTGTGATCACATGACCATGGAAACAGTCATAAACACAATTTGGTTGCCAAGTGCCTGAAATGCAATCATGTGACCATGGAGGGTGCCACAGTAATAACTTTATTCAAGCATTATAAGTAGCTTTTTTTGAAGTCCATTGTAACCACACATGAATGTTAAATGGTTGGTTGTAAGTCAAGAACTACTTTAGTTATTTTTGTTTAAGATACACACTTCCGAGCAGTATGGAGATGCTGACTTATTTTTAAAGAAATCTCAGATATATTGTGGATGAGATAGGGCAAAAAATGGAAGCATCATTACAAATACAGATTATGCTTGAGTCTAATGCTTTGCAACACTGTAGTTTCCCCATTTATTTAACTTTAGATTAAACATAAACCGGAGAAAAACGGCTGGGGTATAATACCTGATATAAGCACTTTGGTACTGAGGGCTTGTAAGTTTGTTTCTGTCACACATAAGATGAAAAATGCTGGGCATACATGTATGCTGTGCATGAGGTGGGGATGTGGATGGATCTTTTCATGAGGAAAGAAAAAAGTTTTTTCTTCATCTTTTTCCCTCTCTTTCCCCTCTTCCCTACTGTTAGCTTCATTTTTTGTGTGTGGAAAGCTTCATTAGGAGTTCATAATGAATTCATGACCAGTTCTGCCTTATGATCTCTCTGCTTCTAATGTAACACCTTTCAGTGGATATTTTTAGCTTTGGTTCCCCACCTCCCCTTTTCTTCTGCAGGATTCTGAAAGGACTTGTGTGTGTATGTGTGTGTGTGTGTTTCAGAGGTGGTATTCAGCAGGTTCTGACCAGTTCTGGAGACCTCTGACTGGAGATTTTACAGTATCCTTCCCCTGCCAAACCCACCAAGCCACGCCCACAGAACCAGTAGTAAAAAAAATTGTGTGTGTGTGTGAACAGAGTGATTTCACGAAAAGTTTGGGTATGGAGGAGGGGAACATCCCTCCCATGTATATTTTCCAGTGCAATCTCTCAGAATATGCCTTGCAATTAATGCCTGTGAAAAACATTACTGGCTCATATAGATACAGCCAGATGGGAATCCAGTTACATCTGCTGTTTGTGGAAAAGCAGCTGGATTTGGTGGTGGGATGCAAATTCTGAAGACAGAGGTGGGGAAATATAACACTAGGTTCCTCATTCCCCCTCTCCATTATTTCAAGCCTAAAATTCAATAATTTTCAGGGGTGGTTGTAAAGAGGAAGAATGATAGATGCTGTTGTTGAAAGGACAGCTTTGCAAATTCTGATTCTATTCTTGGGGGTGGCCATGGACCTGAATGAGCAATGGAAGCAATTAAAGTGCTCTAATTAGATGTACCATCGATTTGCTATTATTTCTAATGGTAGGAGGTGCTATCAATACTGAAAAACCTGAGAAGAAATCTGGGCATTCTGGATGTATGCACATTTTCATTTTTTTCTCCCCATCCCTGGATTTGGTGAATCAGGATATACATTGCTAGAAAAAGTTTAAATTTAGATTCTTGCTTTGAAGGGATTCAATTTAATAGTCTATTATTTTATGAAGTGTACTCAAGCCTTACAATCTCATTTTAAAGTGGGAAGTTCTGCCCTTTCTGCTGGCAAGAGATCAGAACAGGTGTTCTATGTATTGTTGGATTTTTGTGCTTGAGGGCTGTCCAAATTTGTTGTTCTACTTCCTAGGCTTCAAAAAGACTTCGTATGTTGGCATTTCAGCATGGAATAATGCTGTAGTGTATACATCAGTACATGGCTGATGTAGTATAAACCCTATTGTATCCAGTTGAAAAAGGCAATAGTGATACAGTAGCTGGATTTATTTCTGGGCAATTAAGAGGAAATGCTACAGTGAATTGTCCTCCTTTATTGCATTAAGTCAGGGGTGTCAAACTTGCGTTGTTACAGCGTCGTCACGTGACATATTGGGATTTTTTCCCCTTTTCACTAAATCGGATGTGGGCGTGGCCAGCATGTGGCGCATCCAGCTCGCAGGCCAGGAGTTTGACACCCCCCTACATTAGGTGGTACCAAATGGAACTATCTAATCATCGTTGAGATTTTGATTGCCACATTTTGTGACTAGGTTGAGTGAATTTAATTGTTCCGGTGGCAGAAGATGCCAGATTGATGTGAAGCAGCTATGGGGGCTATTTGTTTATAGCAAGTCGGAATTCTGGATTATGGTGAACTGGATCCCCATTATGATGAAAATCTCAGGGAACACTGTTAGTAGTAGCATAGAATTCAGCTGTGTTTAGAATTGATTAAAAATACATAGTTGCAGAAGAGTTCAGTGTTGGGGTTCTTTTTTTTTTAAAGAGTCAGATAAATTCTGGAGTGGTGGTATTTTTGCCACATGAGTCAAGAAGCTAAACTATTTAGATGTATCTGGAATAGTTCTTGGGCAGACAGATTTTAATAAAAAAACCCTGCATAACCACTATGACAAATAACAAAAATAAGCCTTACTGGCTCTGTAAGGAGCCTGTGTGAAAACATTTTGGGATTAAGCTGCCTAAATGTGCTAAAAATCTTAGGATTTGTGAAGAAATACTAAATGAAGAATCTGAATTGTTGCCTTGTCCATTTTGGATTAATCTTTTAATCTGTTACTTGATTACAGGTAGTTTGTGTGCCTCTATAATAGAAGGAGAATATCAAAGCATGTTTTCACTGCTAGATTTATTCAAAAATCATTCTCCCATTCATTTCTCTTTCATGCTATAGTTGGTAGTGTTGATAAATCTGTCATCAAAAAACTAAATGCTTGCTATCAAATCAAAATAAAATGATATGATATGCTGAACAATATTTTCACTGTCTGATTTATATTTCGAAAATCACTATTCTACCCCCCAAAAAAGATGGAATTGCTGATCTAGTCAGGAATGATGTTTGCAGTTTCCATCTCTAACTGTGCTTTATATTGTCCAAACATTAGCCTGCAGGGTCTAACTTCAAACATTTCTGGAGTATTTTCTCCAGGGCTTAACTCAGACCCCTCTTAGATTACAATTCCAAGATAAACAGCAAAACCAGGAAGTCAAAGCCCATGGATTGCTATAATGCATAGCTGGATTAATAGCTGTGTACAATTTGGTGGTATTGTGTGCGCGCGCAAACACTTTCAAGTCAGTGTTGACACCTGGTGACTGCTTGGACAAGTCTTTACAGTTTCCTTGGCAGTATTTCAAAAGTGGTTTGCCACTGCTTGCCTAGGGCTCAGAGAGATTGAATGGCTTATGGTCACCCAACTGGTTTTCTGCCCAAGGAGAGGGACTAGAACCCAGTCTGCTGGCTTCTAATGACTACACCAAACTGGCTGTCTAACTTGCTGGGTTACAATTAGATTAACTTTATGGAGAAAGAAAGTGGACAGGATTTTCAGCTATTTTCCATTTGAGTGCTTCTAATACAGGATGTGTGGAAGAACAAACACTTAGAGGGTGGGGCTTGACTTTTACCTCTTTCGCTGGTGTTGTATCTTCTTCTGATTTTCTTGCTTCTTTTCTCTTTTATACGTCAAAAACATTTTTTGATTCTTCACTGTGCTGTTATAAGCTCTAGGTGCATGAGAGTAAAGATTGCTGGTGAATGGGAGGAGCTGATGTAGGATACTGTCAAATATCTGGGATACTTTAATTTACTGGTCAGTTGGACTGCTTGATTTGTCTCTGATTTCTTAGTGACTACATTCATATGTTATGCCAAGTCTATCAATGTCTTTTGCTTGGTTTTTGCCTACCATGTTATATGAATTCAGCCACTGGGACTTTTTTCAGAAAATTGTGGGTAACACAATCTGTTGTTTCATGAGATGTGTGAATCTAGACAATTAAAGTCATTAGTCATTCTGTGGCAGAAAATCTTGGCTGTTACCAAAGGGAACTGTCTGCTGAACATAATAGCCCTGGAAGATAATCAGGTGTGGGGTTAATTGCAGGTGTACAGTGATGAAAGAGACACTTGTTCACCCAGTCTAATGAGATAAGAAGACTGATAGGCAGAGCCATTTTCTTCACATACCTCTGAGACTACAGCTAGTCCTTGACTTAAGGCCACAATTTAGAGTGGAACTTCCCTTGTAAAGTGAGATGGTCTTGCCCAATTTTTGCCATGGTTGTTAAGCAAATCATGATGATTAAGTGTCGTCATCAAGTGAATCTGGTTTCCCCCATTGACTTTGCAGGTGGAAGCCCCGCTGGGAAGATTGCGAATGGTGATCAGATGGCCTTAGGCTTCATGCCACTGCCAAGAGTCTAAATTTTAATCATGTGACTGCAGGGATGCTGCGATGATTGTGAGAGGATTAGTCATAAGTCACTTTTTAAGCACTGTTGTAATATCAAATGGTTGCTGAACGAATGGTTGTAAGTTCAGGACTATTGTATGTCATATCTTTGACATAGAGCAAGAGGAAATAATGAATTTGCACAAGTAGTTATGGGTGCCTTTGTTTGGCACATGTGATACCTCTACTCTGCAAGCTGCATTGGTTGCAAGTGTGCTTTCAGGTTCATTTCAGGGTACTGGCTATTACCTTTAAAGCTCTTCATTGTTTGGACCAGGTTACTTGCGGAACTATCTCTTCCCAGTTGTAAGTCCTGTTAGAGTAAGCAAGAGGAGCATGTGCCAGGTCCCATTTGTTAGAGAAAGTCAACTGGCAGGACAGAGGAGAACGGCCTTTTTGGTACTGGTGTCCATCTTCCATGAAATAATGTCACCATAGATCAGACTTCTTGAAGACCAGGTTTTGTGGTTTAGCCTGGGAGTCCAGATGTGTGGCATTTCCTGTATTTTGTTTGTGTTGATTGTTGCTGTTTTTTTGGGGGGGCTCTTTATGTTAGTATAGTTTTGTTACATAGTTTTTATTTTATTTTAAAATATTGTTACCTGTCTAGATAGCTTGAGTTGAGTAGCTATACACATTTAATAATTAAATAGATAAGTAATCATCAAAATAAAACCACTCAGATTTTCCTTAGATCTCATGGCAGACACACTTGCTTACATGTGGTTGAACTAGAGTAGGGGTCTCTTGCTGGGGAGTTCTGGGAATTGAAGTCCACAAGTCTGAAAGCTGTACTTTAGACATGCAAAGAGAAAAAAAAATCTGTATCCCAAATGAATGATTCTTTTTCCAACTGCATATTTATGGGAAAATACTCTTATGTGTTCTTAAACAAATTTATTTTACACAAGGGAAAACAGAGAGTGCTAAGCCATTATGTAGGTACTTTGTTTTACTGTGTGAATTCAGCAAATTGTGATTTAGACAATAAAGAATGGCTACTGTAGTTCGGGTTATCCATGAAAGAAAAAAAGTGCTGTTTAGGAAAAATATCAGAAGCACATATTTTAAAAAATGTACTGTTGTATCCAGTCCTGAGTTTGGATATATAAAAAATATCCCCTTTGACAAGAATAGCTGTTTCCTTCTTGCTTGCTTGTGGTAAAGAATTGCAGCCTACAGTCAATGTGTGTTCTTGTAATAGGCCCAGTTTCAATGGCATCTTGGGAAGAATCGACATCCTCTAATCCAGTGTTTCTCAATCTTGACAATTTTAAAATATGTCGACTTTAACTTCTAGAATTCCCCAGCCAGCTTCTGGGAGTTGAAGTCCATATATCTTAAAGTTGCCAAAACTTTAAATCTCTGTATATTTTATTGCCTGGTGGCTGAATCCTTTCCATGCTAATAGGCGGAGAACCTCCTTGCCGTTGGGAAATTCCTAAATAATTTCCTACAGGATAAGGTGAGAAACAAATGAACAAAAAACAAACAAATAAGGATTCTGAGGAAAGATGAAAGGAGGAATTGGTCCATTTTCCTGTCTCTCCCTTCAATCTCCTCTGCCCCCTATCCCCAATGATGCTATCCTGACCATAGAGAACTAATGCTGTATTTCAACATCAGCTACAAGGTTTACTCTTGGGAAAATTCCACTGAAAAAGAATGATGCTGTCATATACCTTCTCTGGTGGATGGGGCTGGCAATGGGGTAATATTTCAGGGTATTTCACCTGCAGTTGAAAGAAAATCTTCCTTTGCTTTGCTTTCTGGGCTTGTCCTATTACTTCAGGCACAAATATTCAAGGGGCTGAATAGGCAAAGAAAAACCAGCTCATGCAGCAAGTTTAATACAAATTTAAATGGTTATTTCTCATGGCTTATACTTAGGTGTCTCTTTGCTTTTATCATTTTTTCTTTAATGCTTCCTTTCCTTAAGGAGCTGGATATTAGTGAGGGAATGGATACCACAAAGATCAGGTGACTTTCTATCTTCTCCAAACTTTCATCTTTCAATAGGTACTCTCCCCCATAGTTGTTCTCCAATAGGGCACTTGATCCATCCAAATTCTTACTTGGCCTGGACTTCCTTAGCTTCCATATCTGGACAAGAGCAGCTACGTCTTGCCATTTGTTGGGTCTGTTTGTCCTCAAGAGTATAAAATTTTGAACAAATAATAAAGCAACTTTTGTGCTTCCAACATTTGAGTTTATTATTTACTTAGAAAATGTATAGGCCTCCTACTGCCTTGGCCATTTGGATAGTGTGATTTTAGATGGTGATTAGGTTAAGTTATACATTAAAGACATATATGAAATTATGTGTCTTTAACACAAAAGCTAAATTTGTGACATTTCAACATCTGGTAAACTGTTGTTTTGAGACCCCCGCTCCCAAATTTGGGAACTCATTTCAGGTCCAGTGGCAATTAAATCCATAATGTAGGATTTAAATTTCAAGCTAATTTTAGTGTAATTAATGAAGATTCCAGTTGCCTTCCATACATTCAAAATCAGGACCATGGTAGGAAAAAAAATCAAAGCTTTTCCAGATAATTCCTCTAATTATTTCTGGTTTGTAATAAAGCATTCTTAAATGCCAGAGTTGTTTTCCATAAATTTATGATCACAGGGTACTAAAATCCCTCTGGAAATTAGTGACTTATCTTCTTTATTATACTAAGGACTCATTTTATAATGGTATGCAGTTTAGTTGTGGGTATAGAGAAAAAATTGCTGGACTGATAGCTCTGTTGTGATTGTAATTAGTGGGAGTAACCTTTCATCATGTTTTTCCAACTTCAAGAGTTACTTAATAATTCTCCTTCAAAGCAATGAAACTTGGAAAAGCAGATACAGGGTGGGTAGTTGTCTTCCTTGCGATGGAAGGACATTTATCTTTTCAGTGATAATTAGTTGTAGCAAGGACAACCTCAAAATGTAGTTAAAGCATTAATCAAACAGTATTAATCTAAGGTAACAATCCGTGTAAGTCAGATCAGTTATGAAACAAGAGATTCAAGGAATGTTTGACATTTCATTTTAAGAAATGATGTCTCATTAATAGTGCCTGTACCTGGTAAACATCTTTGGTCATGGAGGTTGTGTTATCTTCAACATTGATGATTCAACCAAAAAGGCTCTACTGATTGACATTCTTGCTCCAAGGAAAAAGAATTTGGAGCTTTCTCTTGCTGAATTTAGTTGATGAAGGACCATAAGGCAAAGAGGAAGAATATGTCCTGATTGTAATTATATCCTAGAATGTTTACAGTTTTATAGCTACATTAAGGAAGTGCCTTATATATTTCTTATGATTGGTTGCTATATTGGTTCACACTGTGATGATTGCTCCTTCTGCCTGTGAGGATTGCTCCTTGTTTAAATACTAGAAAGTATTTGTATTTAAGTTTCTATCTTCTATCTTAAAATTATTTGGGAACAACTAGAGAAAATTACTCCCAAACTATTTGAATAAATTATTAGGGAAAAAAGACATTTGCAATGAAATCTGGTATTTAATCACAAAAGTTTAGCCCAGGAATTTGGATGCATGATGCCTTTTGAGTTGAGTTTATTGAATTATTTTTAAGGAGTGAAACATAAGATAATTGGAGCATATCTGAACATGTAAACAAAAATAGCTCGTGAAACAATTACTTGTACAACACATTTTCAAATTTCAGCACTTGTAGAGAGGCTCTTTGCTTATGTCTTGTTAAAAAGTGGAATAAGCAGGTAATTCATGATCATTAGAAGAAGGATGTTTTCTAGCATTGCTGTGGGCTGTTTTCAGAAGAGAAAAGGGTGCTTCAGCTGCAAAGCTTCTGCATATTTAGGAATTGAAACAAATCGGTCAAGAAGTAAACTTTTAGCTAAATTTTAACTATTTTTTTAAATGAACACGTAGACTGCATAAATCAAACAACCACTAAATGGCAGCAAAGAATTTTTCCCTTTACTGTTACCTACTGTCCTCCAGATTTTGCAGAACACAGACACTATTTGAGTATGCAAGACCTTTCCTGAGTTGAAAACTGCTAGACGTAATTGTAATCAGGGCAAGGATTATGGATTTATAGCAGTCTTTTTCAACTTGAACCCTTACAGATGTATTGAACTCCCATAATCTCTTGGCCGAATAGCATTGGCTTGAGTAAAATCTGATCAGGAAAGAAAGTTGGAACTATTTTATTCACTGTGATTTATCAGTACTTTTTTGGCAATATTCTCAAAACAGCATAACAGCAAAATACAAAAACAGCAGAGATCTCAAGAAAGCGATAGCCGCAGCAGCAGAGGAAAGCAAAGGAAAATATGACAAAGGACTCTCACACAGATATGAACATATTTTCTCGGATACATGACCTGTTTAACTGTCATTTCTATTCCTGATTTCCCTGTAAATATTATACTAAGGGAGTGCTGTGGTTGATGCATTGTACTTAGGTATTCTGTGGCTTGCACAGCGGAAGAACTATTTTAGTGATGTATTTACTTGTCTTTGTATGTAGGTTGCTATGTTTTTAGAATAGAGTTGGCAGGCTTTGCTTGTAGAGAGACTCAGGAGAACTGGAATATCAGGACTTGCTGGGCTTGCCAATCAGATAATGACTTGCACTGTACTACCTGCCTCCTTGCTAGTGTTAGATACAACCTTTATTTTTTTTTTGTTTTCCTTTCTACCACTGTTTTAAGAGGAGCATGCTCTGAAATTCTGCACAAGTGAAGAATTTGATACTGGGCACAAGTTTTGCTTTGTATTTTTCTACTTAAAATGTGTTTTTAAAGCCATCCTCCAGACCAGTGTTTCTTAAACTGGGAGGTAATTTAGGCTTACTGTATCCTTGTGATAATGGAACAATTGCTTGTTTGTGAATCAAGAATCCAGTTTGGGATTGCTATTGCAGAGATAATTGTGTAAAACAAGTCTTGGGTCAGTTCTGTGTTTTTTTTTTTTGGTAGAGTAATAAAATTATTCAAGACCCCAAAAGAGGTAGTTGGGTCAAAAATTTGAACAATTAGAAACAGTAATCAGTGGAATGACTTGCCTGTGGAATTTGTGGGTCCTCCAACACTGGAGGTTTTTAAGAAGATATTGGACAACCATTTGTCAGAAATGGTATAGTGTTTCCTGCCTGAACAGAGAAGGTTGTTCCTCCAAGACCTCCAAGGTCCCTTCCAACTCTGCTATTCTGTTATTCTTAAAGGTTTGTGAAGCACTAAACATTTTGCTTTAAAGTGCCCTGAATACCTGCCCACTTGCTCTACTAGCAAAGAGGTAAAGCAGATTTAATCCATAACACTGGGACAACATCAAATTACTGTTCTCTATTTACTTTTTACATTGCATACACATATTCTTTGCTTAATAAACAGTTTATTAAGAACTGAGATGATAAGTATGTCCGGTGGAACATTTTTGCCACTCCCTATGGCTAGCAAAATTAAGGCAGAGTAAATAAGTAATGTATCATTTTGAAATTTTTAAAAAAGTATGTGATAGATTTAGCTGCTTTCTGTGTATAGAAACCTCTGTATAATGCTGTAAAACAGCTATTAAGGTGACCTTTGCATTCATTTTTCCAAACGTTCATGTGGACATTCTTCATTACACATTCCAGTGTACACCATCTGTAGTAATTACCAGTGTTTGTTCTTTTCTAAGAATACACATTAGGTACATTGGATTGACAGTAGCATGTAGTGAATGTTGGATGAATGGAAAAACAGTTGTGATATTGTAGGATAATAGCAAAGAGAATCATCAGGTATGTTACTGAGAGATATAATCAATGAGAGATAGTCAATGAAAATG
This sequence comes from Notechis scutatus, assembly GCF_049901735.1. NCBI lineage: Eukaryota > Metazoa > Chordata > Lepidosauria > Squamata > Elapidae > Notechis > Notechis scutatus. The sequence goes on from NC_142011.1 coordinate 31,204,462, forward strand.
ATGCAAATTACAGGTAGTCCTTGGCTTTTGACCATAATTGAGCCCACAATTATAGCCATAAGTCACAATGGTTGTTAAGCAGGTCATCATGTGACTGTGCCTAATTTACAGCCATTTTTTGCAGCATTATTTGTGGCTTCTGCATTGTAATCTGCAATGCCTACAAGAGGTCAAATGTTGCTTTCCAGCATCTCCTTAGGGAATACTTGGCAAAAGTAATGCAGTTATATACATAATGAGAAGGTAAGACGTGAAAATAAAATTGGAATGTGTGGTATACTATTTGTTGTCCAGCCTAGAAAAGTTCTCATATGTTGAAAGGTGATTGTTTATGCCGGACTCAATTCTGATAGTGCCTTTACGCAATGCAGAGGTATTCTACTTACAATTCTGATAACAATAAGTATAATAAGCTGTAGTAAATAGGAGATTGCTAACATTTAAGCATTATACTGTTATGAGTATCCCTGTGTCACATTAGTGTTGCATTAGTGTTTCCTCCATAAAATACTTTGGATATTGGTCATATTTGAACATGATAATAAATTAATGGATAGATGAAAATAATACCTTTTAAACTATGTTATGCATGCAACTGACAAAGTGGGTAGAATTATCAGGGGATGAAAGATCTGTTATACATATTTTACATGTTTGTATATGTATACATGATTTATATATCAGGTAAAGAATATCTTGGGATGACTAAGGACAGATACATATTCTAGGTTCTCTACATCAGGGATGGTTGTGCTTTTGCTAGCTGATGCTATAAGAGCCATAGTGAATGGAATGACGTAAAGTGGTTTGCCACACCATACATGTAAGTGAAGTGGGATAGTGGTTTCTCTTTGAAGGGAAGGAAGCATTTTTGAGACAATACAACTCAGTTAATCCTATTTTCGTGTTACATTATAATTTCCTACTGAATTGGTTTTGAGCATTGGCACCACCAAAACTCCAAGGTGTGTTAATGGGGAATCTTTTGTGTGATTCCAGGATTCCTTTAAAAAAAAGTGTGGAAACCACATTTTGGAAGTCATAGTTAACAGATCATAAAAAATACTCGAGTCACACGAACTCACATACTGGATGTGATTTATCTTTAACAAATAGGAGACAGGCATGTTAACTATAACAACATCTAGAGAAAACACAATTCTATTGTTTTTAAGAATGTTACTAAACATCCTCTATTTTTTATCTTATTTTCTTTCTTTTAGTGTCTACCAAGCATCTGAATAGATACACAATCCAGGACATTAACTGGAGACTGAGTAAGTATTTAATTATCCTTTAATTGAATTTCATTTTTTTGGAATGGAATATCACTAACAACAAAAGGTCCAATCTTTCCTTAGCATGTTTTAAAATTTTAGCTACTATTTCATAATCTGATAAGGTTTTTCTCAAGCATTGCAAGATAATTTTAGAAATCACCAAAGAACAGTTTATGTTATCTCCAGAGTGAACATAATTATATTTTGTGGGCATTGAGATAGTTTTTGCTAAGATATCTCTGTTTAGTTTTATCAAAATGAAGTTATTTGGGTCAAGGAAGCTATTGCAACTATAGTTAAAGGCAGCAGTTGTTGACTGAAGAATCTGGTCTTTAGTTCTACTATAAAAATAAAACTCTGCTTTGCAGATGTGCTTGGTGTGAAGATAATATGCCTCAGAATGACAGTAGTTAGGTGTCCACATCTTGTAGTTTTTATTATTTATGTGTCAATTATCCAAGATTTGATTTGAGATGTTAAATTAGCTCAGTTTATATTATTGGTTTGATTTGACCTGTCAGTTTGACTGGAAGCAGTGATTCAAATTGTTGAATCATTTTGAATACTTAATATATTTTAGGTATGGGCATTTCATGAAGATGTTGGCCTGTTAATTAAAAGTACTTTGATCTTAGGTAGTAATTGTCCATAATTGCATGTGGATTGGTGAACATATTTATTAAGTTTGCAACAGGGAAAAATTGTGATGTTGTATCATACATGGCCACAGTATTATTACACCTGCGTGTGGTGAACATGGATGATGTCCAGTCCATTGAGGCATTGAGACATAGAGGCCTCAAATATTTGCCTCATCAAGACACTGTATTGCTCCAGGATCCTCCTCCATCATTTCCAGTAGAGAGAGGTTTCTACAATGCATTGCACATACATATAAGCCACTTCTAGTATTTTTTGTAGCTAAAAAAAAAAAATGATAGAAGAGGTTATGAAAGCATCAAAATGGCAGCTTCTCTTGACTCTGTAGAAGCAGGAGGACTTTGCTTGGAAATTTCAAAAAGGTGCTTCTGATAAAATGTTGTCAAAATAAAACATCCCTTTAGTGCTTTGTCCAGTTATAATTGTTATATAAAACCATTATTGTTTTATATTGAACCTCCCAAGTGATGTGTAGATAGTGGCGTTCTACTAAAGTTCTGGTGCTTTGTTCCTCTGTGAGGGCTGCTTAGCTGATGAGGCTATCATCCATCAGGATTTCATTTCAAGTGAAAGAAAACTGGCAAAATTATCTCATGTTTGATGAGTTTATGCCACTCTCTGCAGCAGGAAAAGCACCTGCTTTCTGAAGGTGAAGCAGTGGCTCCGGTCTTGTCAAGGAAAATAAATATTCTTGGGTTTAGTAAGGAATCTATTTCTTGGGAGAATTGTAAATAGGTCTCTAGCATGGATGAAGATACAATTCAAACGTGTGCCTGAGGGGCTGTCAATTTTTCTCCCTGAACAGCTTGGCTTGTACATTTGTATGAGCAATTTCTGCTTGGCAATTTCACTGAATTTACCTTGTATTATGCAAGTCTTGGTGATTCTTTCTTTCCATCCCCACTTGTTATGATAATGATGTTATCATGCCCTCTGGGGGGAAAAAGATGGACAGAACTGAAATGAAGGAATAGCATTAATCTTTCTCATTTTTCTACATTGACCCACATTTGTCTCTGGTACTGAAGATGATTGAAGCTAGAGCCATACCATTTCTTGCTATCACTTCTTCCCCTGGAGTTCCATCCTCTAATCTTTGCCTACAGTTCCTTACATTTAAATGCTGTGCTTATGTTCAGCAGCTGAAGAGAGCTAGGAAAAATGAGAGGTAAATTTCAGGCCATCTTCCATTTCCCTTTGTTAAATACATAGGCTAATCATCATGTGTTACACTGAGCAATATATCCTGGTTGGGAGCCTAAGATTTATTTTCTGATATTCTGGAAGGTTATTGAATGAGGTGATATCACAAGAAGGAGAAAAGCCTTCCCCTCTGCTTCAAGGGCAAGAATGGAAATTGGAAGCTTTGGGTTCCAGGGAGATTAGATAGGGCATTGGGGGGGACAGACTGTAAAATGGGATTAAGAAATGTTGGCTTGTCAGATGCTTACCACTCCTACCTTTAGACCCCACATAAGCGTCCTGCTCTAAAAAGCACAGGGATAGCAGATCTCAGAAGATTTGTAGTCAATTTTGACAAACCATAGTGAGATAGTGACTTGTCTCTAAAGTCTTTGAATAGTTATTTAAAATAATAAACCCTTATTATTTTCTGTTAATGTTCAGCTAGTGGAAGTTCTTTCTGATCTTTGCCTGTGATTGCTTTTTTTAAAAAAAATAAATTGATATTAATGTTTTATTTTGCAATGGCTGTGTTTACATAGTGGATTAAATCTTCAGTCTCCATTTCCTAGGGGTAACTATATGCCAACTGGCTTTTGCAAAGATGGATTTTGCAAAGATGTCTACAGTATTTCTACTTCTTTTTGAAAAAACAAACAAGAAAACAGTACTGCAAAGCAAATGCCAGGCTTAAACATAAAGTGTATCTCCAAACCTGTCATTTGCTTCAACATAGTGGTGAGGAGTTGTGTGGTATACAAACTGAATAAATGAGATTCCAGGGGGGTTCATAAAAATTAAAACAGTGGGTTACAGAAAGCAAACAATAAAACCTTTCTGCTTGTGTTAATTATCAAATGGTATGAGACTTCTTTTTTTTTTTTTTTGCTGTTATTGGAGATTTTGACTAGAAGAAGAAATTAAAATTAGTAATCTTGGTATACTAATCAAGTAATCAGTAAACTTGGTATACTAATGTAATCCTACAGTGGTGAACATAGATATATAGTTGATAAGGAGATGTTGTTAGCTAGTATCTTTTGGAGAAAACAATGCAGTCATTTTGTATTGCTCTAATATCAGGGCATATTCTTGGTGTTATTTGTATTTAGTATTTTGTTTCTTTTTGTGTATCAGCATGTTTCATCTGCTGTGCTGGATCTATTAATAGTGTATTGATTGTCTTCTATACTAATTAATACCTTATACTATGTAGCTTTTATTGTTTTTGTGAGATATTTTATTTTATTTTGCATCTTAGTATTTGTCTAAATACAAATTGCAAAGTTTTTTCCTGCATCTAATATGTGGTAATTTTTGTTCCCCTTTGTTATTTTCTATTAGTGCTGTTTCACTAATATTTCATTAATGTCTGGATTTTTATTTTGTTACCTGGCATTAAGTTGGGTATAATTAACCAGGCCTCTGTTAAATGTAGTTCTTGTTTAATGACCATAATTGAGATAGCTCTGTCATTTGGTGAAGTGGCAGCTAGGTGGGAAAACACATGATCATGAATGTCATGTGCTCTCTTTCCCCTGCCCTCCCTGCCAACTTTTGGAATGCTTACCCCAGCACTGAGTTAATTAGCAAGAAGAGAATTAACGTTTGATATATATTCATTGATGAGGAAGGGATTGCAAGAGAGTAAGTGAGTACACAATAGGGAATACACATTGAAAGGAGTGTGGAACAGAAATCCTCATGTATTCTCCATTGTGTGTATCCACATAATCTCTTGTAATCACTTTTTCTCCAATCTCTCTACTCAGGGGAGGGGGCAGGAGAAAAAATAATGGGTCAGACACAGAAGAGATTCCTCCCCCTCTCCCTGCAGAGCAGAGAGAATGCATAAACAAATGGGGGGGAGAAAAAAGGGAATCTCTATAGGCAATCCAACCTCCTCAGAATGATTGAAGAAGAAAAGATTACAAGAAAATAACACAGTGGGGATTGGGTAGCACACTTAAAACTCCCAGCTTCCACTATTCCTCACCCTGTGCTTACTTACTCTCTTGTTATCTTCTCCTCCCCAAACACTCCACTCTCTAAGGGGGCAGGGAAACAATAGGTCAGGTACAGGACAACAGGTACTGAATGGCAATTATGTGAGTGAGGGATTCTGGGAAGTTCATTAAATACAGGCATTGGTCACAACATTATGTCAGCACTTTTGTAACTTAGAATGGTTGCTGAATAAGGCGGTTGGTAAACAGTTTGTATCTGTACTCTTTTTTGGTTTTGTTTACACTGAGATAAATTATAGAGACTTATTGTGTGTTGGTAGAAGGATATTGATTTTTATTATTATTGGACTGGATTTAGATTTAATTCTTGGAAGGGTAGGTTTTTAGTGGTTTAATGGTGCAGTGTGTTGCTAACACATATTCTTGATTACATTTTAATTTGCTGTTGTATAAAAAATATCCTGGTGATAGAACTAGGCATTTGGAATGACCGTATTTAATGAGCTTCAGACTAAATCAGAAATTAGTTTTTAATTAATTTTAAAAATTAATACAAACTTAAAAGAAAAAAAGAAAAAAGCATGAAAAATAATATACGGTAGTAAAGAAAAAGAAAAGAAATATGTAAAGAATTGACTTCACTCTTCACCATAATGGATATGAACTCTTCTCTTAATATGCAATAAACAGTCACTTCTTCCCATATTACATCTCCTATAAACAAATTCTTAAGGCCTCATTGTTTCAACAAAATTCAATTAAGGGTTACTAAACATTATCTATTTTAACCTTGATCAAATAAACCAACTTTCTTTTATTTTTAACAATTTGATCAAATAATACCTTAGAACTTGAGTTCTTTACATGTTTTCTTTGTCCCATCTCATAAAATTCCAAAGCTTTAACAAGCCTCTTGTAAGAAATTTACTTTGAAATAATTTAATGTACTTCAAATTTTACCAGGCTATACTATGCACAGTGCATGTGGGCTAAAAATAGAATAGAATATAATTCTTTATTGGCCAAGTGTGATTGGACACACAAGGAATTTGTCTTGGTGCAAATGCTTTCGGTGTACATAAAAGAAAAGATACATTCTCTAGTTCTTGGAAGATATTGTAATGGAGTGTCAGTTGCTGCTTACCTGTCTATTTTTTTGGGAGGGGGAATAATTTAATTGTGTATGAACAAATGTGATTGATTGATTTGTCTGACTTAGTAAATCCATACGTAGCATGTTGACAGGTTATGTCTAACAACTTATAGCATCACAATATTTTTTTTACACACTCTTCACTAATATCTTTGTATATTAGCTTTGATTTGTTACCATGATCTGCATTATATCTGAGATTTACATTATTTCCATAGTGGTTTATTGTTGATTAATAACCATCAAGACCTATTTTTTTTCAAGTTCTCTGTAGCACCTTGGATAGCTCCATGGGAATTCAGGCTGAAGTTCCATACACCTTTAGCGTTGCTTTACAAATAAATGGCACGATGGAAACTTAAGTACAGTTCAGTTTAGTTCTTAGATTAGTTATTTTTCTGTTTGCCTCTCTAGAAGGGAAGCTTCTCTCAGGTAAAGGAGAAAGAGCTATTGACTCCAATAACATTGGGGGAAAGATGATAGATAACTGAGACAAAATTGGATTCATGCATAAAGTGCAGAATCAGTCATGACCAATTATTTTATAGATTATTTTTACACAAATAATGGCTTATCACAGTGTGTTAATCTAGCCAAAGGATAACAGTGAGCTCTGTTCAGTTGGATAGGATACAAAAAGACAGCTTTGATGTAGAACAATGTTAAGGGAAATGACTAAACCAGGAAACTGCCTCTCCAATTCTAAGGTTTTACTATTTTATCCTCAGCGTCAGGATGCGTAGTACAATTTTGGAGCTATAACAAGTTATCTCTTTTGAGCTTGCATTTTTCACAGATTTAACATTGTTGCCTACTGGTTAGTCTCCACCAATGAAATAAAGCAGGATTAAAGAATGCCAGGATGATGGATGCTGTAGTAATTGTGGCAACACAATCTAGTTGGGTTCATGGTCTAAACACTTCCAAAAACTGGAAAAACCTGAGAGGTATATTCACATACTTTTTCCAAATCTTTGAAGAAGGACACTAAAAATGTAATTTTCATTGTTCTGTTTTGAATAAGTAGTTGAATATAGAATGGTTCAATCTTCTCTTAATCTTGTCTTTTTATCTTTATTTTCATCATATACAGTATATGCATATGAAGTGCCATCCCCACACATTGATCAGAATGGCTGGGAATTCTGGGAATTTTAGTCTAAGATAACACTGGAGAAAAATGGTTCTCTTGTTTTCTTATTTTAGTTTTCAATTTGTTGTTCTTTTTTTTCTTATTATCCTTGGTAGTTTCTACTGGCTGAATTTTCAAGTTTTGAAAAACTGTCTTAAAATAATGTATTCATCCTGGGTTTCTTAGTGTTTTTTTTTAACAAAATAAATCCCATGGCAATCATTTTTCAACTTCATCTTATGTATTAAGCCACTGTCCAGTGCATATCAATGAATCTTTAATATTTCTAAAATTGTAATTGAATGATGTTATCTGTAGATGAATGCACTTCTCAATCAATGCAGTCTTCTTTTCCTTGATCTCAAGTGAAATAATAATTTTAATGGGTTGCATTGAAAAAAAAATCCATTCCTGCAGTCAAGGGTATGAAGAAAGTCTATACACAATAGCTCTCCCATCCATTTTTTCTATTCTTCAATCAGATACCAAAACAATTTTGTTTTCACAGCTTCTTCTTTATCTACTACTGCCATATTCACATATAAATTAAAGTCCTTTTTCCTAAGCCCTTAGCTTCAAAGTTTGAATGTTTTTTAGTTTTTATTTGCAGCATAGGGAAATGCTGTGTTTTTATTCATTTTCTGTGGACTTAATCTATTGTTGCTACTATATTGCCAATGTGATGATTGGCTGTCATTTATTTGGATGAGTTCAGTTCCTGTGAAAGTTGTAAGTGACTAAATGTTAGTAAACAAAAATACTTTATACAGATGCTTTTAATTGTATTTACTTATTTTGTTTCCCGATGCTAAGCATTGACTGGTATTTGAAAACTATTTGATTTCTTGGGATTTCTTTAACCTTAAAATAGGTGAGCTAAATGTCACACATAATATTTTTATTCACGTGAACAGCACTGGGATTTTAGGAAAAATAGGCTTGCCACTTGTGTATATGTGATAGTTGTATCTCAAGGTTTACACTGTAGTTTTCATCTGCTTTCCATATTACATTGGATTAAATTATGCCATCACTTTTCAGCAATTGTTTGTGGGAGGGACAGGTGAGGGTCCAGTGGACCATAAAAGAGAACGTGGAGACCCTATGTGGTTCCAGGTCACAAGTTGCCGATCCTGCTTAAGTATCAAATCATTCTGATGTCCAAGTTACAAAATATGTAGCTTCTTAACAGCTTCTTTAATCTACTTTAACCCTAGACTAAAGGAACCAATTTTTCTCTCCACTAGCTTTTTAAAAAAATGTTATTATAAGCAATATAATTCTTCATTTATTTACAACAGCTGGTTGGTTGTTTAATGCTAGACATAGCATTTAACAGCTTCTCCATTTCATTCCCAAAATAAATAGGAAATGTGGCTAAGAAATGTTATCACTAAGTACAAATCAGTTCCCCGAAGAAACAAGCATCACATATAACACCAACTATTCCTTTGGCTAACTTGAACAGCAATGACAGTCTTTCTTCCTTTCCTAATGGCATCTTCAGAATTTTATAACAAACACAGCCCTTTCTTACTTTCTCGATGTTCAGAATTGATACATACACTTTGAATGCTTTTGGATGCTGTCCAAATCTATTGTTGTGGCATCTAGTTTAACAGAATATGCTCATTTGACATAGTGGTAAACATGGTGCTCATTCATTCTGGGATGTCTGCTTTTTATAAATGCTCAGGATTTTGAGAAGCCATTGAAACTGACTCTCTGGTAATGGAATTAAACTCTAGACTCCTTTGAAGCTGTTGATGTTTCCAATACATATTTTGGAAGGATTTTTCATTTGTGAAACCTGTGGAGAATTTAATAGAAAAGTTTCAGTCTTTGGCTAAGGCTCAGTGAGTCATAGGTATAACATATTTTGGAGGTGACAGTTTGGGGAATATTATTGTCATAAAATAAAGTGACTTGCACATAGAAGAGAGAGGACATTTTCACTGATGGTGCCCAAAACAGTGTTACTTAATGGCATCTCTAACAATCCATTTCGTGCAGGTAGTCCTCGAGTTACGACCACAAGTGAACCCAAAATTTATGTCGCTAAGTGAAATATTTGTTAAGTGAGTTTGCCCCATTTTACAACTTTTCTTGCCACAGTTGCTAAGTGAATCATTGCATTTGTTAAGTTAGTAACATGGTTGTTAAGTGAATTTGAATTCCCCATTGACTTTGCTTTGTCAGAAGGTTGCAAAAGCTGATCACATGACCCCAAGACACTGCAGCCATTTTAAACATGAACCATTGCCAAGCATTTGAATTTTGATCATGTGACCATAGGGATGCTGCAACGGTCATAAGTGTGAAAAAAACTGTCATATGTAACTTTTTTTGGAGCTGTTGTAACTTAGAATGGTCACTAAATGAACTGTTGCAAGCAAGGATTACCTGTACTAGAAGAAGACCTCTCCTTATTAGTCCATTATTTAAAGAGGTACCTGTACTATTTTAGTTGCATTTATTTTGTTGCTTCGATGTCCTTACTGTGCCCTTATTCATAGAACCATAACTGAAAGGAGCCATCAAGGCCTTTAAGGATCAGTGCAGGAGTCCAAATTAAAACTCCCTGACAGGCAACTGTCTACCCTTTGACTAACCACATCCACTGAAAGGGAGCCTTATATCTTGCTTGATAATTGGTTCCGTTGTCAAACTGCTCTTATATTTAGGAAGAGTTTTCTAACACACAGTCACAATTTTTCTTTCTGTTGTTAAAATCATCATTCAGTGTTCTCTGCCATAGATGACAGCTCTTTACCTTTTTCTTTGTGGCATTCTTTCAGGTATTTGAAGACCATGGTCATGTTCTCTTCTTTTCAAGGCTAAATCTCCACAGGGTTTAATTTCTAGTTCTCTAGTCATACTCCTCATCCCTTTGAACCTCTCCCAATTTTCCTGAATTGTTCTTGAAATGTGGTGCCCAGAACTGGACACCATAATCAATGTACTGTAGGCTCTCACAAGTGAAAAATATGGGAGGAAGTTTATGTCCATGATTTGCAAATTATATCTTTCATGATGCAACCGAATATAAATTGCCTTTTCTGTAGTTGTGCCACACGGCTGACCAATGTTCAGATTGCAGTCAGCTACTCTATATGTATCATATCTTTTGTATTATCTATTTCTACTTGAGTTATGTATGTCTAGAACTATATTGCACATTATAGCTATTGGGTGATTCAAAGTCATAATATATATATATATATATATATATATATATATATATATATATATATATATATATATATATATATATATATATATATATATATATGTGGATCTTTGGTTATTCGGGTTTTCTCCCGCGTAAGATTCAATATCAAAGATACAAATACCCGCGAGAACCTCAGAAAACAAATATATATATATATATATATATATATATATATATATATATATATATATATATATATATATATATATATATATATATATAATTTAATACCTTTTCTTAGCATTTCTCTTTCTATAGCTTTTATATACTTTATGGTTAATGTTTTCTTCACAGTATATTTCTTTTTTGACGGTGATTTTTGGTTCATGATAGGTAGTTTGCGTTGGGGTAAATGTGCTGGGAGTGGGACTTAACAATATAAACACTTGGTGGCAAATACACATTATTTATATCTGAATACTTATATTGTCCACTTCTAGGATTTTTCCTCTTTCAAAGTAAAGCATAAAATAATTGTTGGGAATGAAGTATATTTAGTTTCTTTAAGTTTCATTTTAATTCCATTTGATTCCCACCTATTTTAATTGTTTAATGATATGTTCTATGCTGCAGATATTTTCTTTAATTTCCCCCCTCATGTATATGAGATATTTTCTATGGGTTCTTGAATACATCAAGATAAATTATGCTGTTGAGTGAGTTTCTTGTCCTACAGACAAATTGGATGAGCTAATGAGATGGGACACTAATCCCTGCTATTTCTCTTCTTTGATATGTCTTGTTCTTTGCTCTTCTTTTATACAACTTGCATTAAGACTAGAATAAGAGGTTTACCTAAATTATTTTCTGCTCTTCTATGGAAAGCAGATTTTCACAGTGGATAAATAACAACTGAAGGAAAACGGGTTAGTTTAGGAAGACTGCATAGGAAAATATTTAAATCTCCCTATCTGTAACAGTGGGGGCTTAATTCATTTTTCCCTTTCTCCTTAACTGGATCACTGTTGATCAAATAATGGGATAAGTTGGGGATAAGTTGGTGAGAACATAATGAAAACAGATTAGCATGCAGTCAAACTTCAAGTTCAACTCAATGTTGATACTGTAAAAAGTAAAGGTTTTGTCCAACTCTAGAGGGCGGTGCTCATTTCAATTTCTTAGCTAAGGGAACCAGCATTGTCCAAAGATATTTCCATGGTCATGAGGTCGGCATACACCAAGATGCACGGAACATTGTTACCTTCCCACCGAAGTGGTACCTATTTATCTACTCCCGTTAGCATGTGTTCAAACTGCTAGGTTTGTAGGAGCTGGAGTAAATAACGGTAGCTCAACCCTCATGCGGCACTCAGGTCTTGAACCTGAGCTATCTGCTTTCCAGCTGACAAATTCAGCGTCTTTAACTATTTATAAACTATGTCATTTATACTCAAGAATACCAGCATTGATAATACCAGCATGATAAATTGTTGATCTCTTTGTATATATGTGCGACTATAGTTTTACCACAACTTTTATTGTACATGATACTTACATGTTAACATGCATCTGGGTAAATTTACAAGACTGGCGCAAACAATCAGGAGGTTCATTTTTTTTAAATGGAGAGATGAATTGGGCATATTTCTTTAGAAGTATTATTTCCAGCATCATTTTTGACTACATTTCTGAAAATAATGTAAATTTATTGTTCTTCTAGGAAACAGATTCAGATTGAGAGTGGAAGTGTCTGATAATATCCAGTAGGATAGGAGTAGAACATGGCAACACATGTTTTCTCATCAGAAAGTAACCAAAGACATAGTTTACATGCTGGCTGTATAAACTATGCTTTGCCATTTTCTTGCTATTTTTCTCACTGGAATATATCCCTGACAAGAACTTTAAAAAAATCAACCTGGCATTGAGAGGCAGAAAATAAGTCTAATTTTGCTATACTTCACTGTTAAAATATCGGCTTTCATTTCTTTAGCTTTGTGCACAGTCCAGATCATTGAGTTCTAGCTGGGTAGACTGATTTAGTGCAAAGTTATTGAATAGAATACCTGAGGAGACATAGCTTATAATAAAAAAGCTTCAATTATGGGTAGCTGGTTCATAGAATTGTAAATATTTTCCTGGTTCATAAATAACAAGCCAAGAATTCTAAAAACTGAAAACTAATTTTGGTGAAGTTGTCTTCTCAGCTACATGGAAGGTTAAAGTTCAAAAGCCCGAGCCACTGCTCTGCTCCTATCCACATAGCTCTATATCGGGGTTTGAACACATTTTAGTTGAGAGCTGCATTTTCTGAGAGCCATGGATCTATTGGGTGGAATTGAAGCAAACTATGGGCAAGACCAGATCAAAAAGCCTCTATGTTGTAAGGGAATCCATTCTTATGTATTTCATTTCTGTTTGTAGACTCTTTTCCTCTGTTCTGTATGCCACAAAAAGAAATACTGCTCTTGCAAATATTTGGAACCTTTCCTTAAAATTGGGTTGCAGGTTGCCTAACCTACACTAAATTATGCTTTAGTATTATGAAAACAGATTTTGTCACTAGAATAACTTGTTTGTATTCCAGGAAAAAATTATAACAAAGCCAAAATCACACATGCAAATTAGTTACTGCAGAGTTTAGACACAGTGACTAGATTGCAATATATATTCTTATGGTTTCTAAACATCTTAGGAATTGCAATCACTGCATCTCTCTGGAGTTCAGAACAGAAAAACCTGAAATAATTAGCTTTGTTTGGTTTTAGAGGAATAATAATCTCTTCTATCTTCCAAATACATTTCTCATCTCAATCCAATCACTTTGGCAGAATACTTCCTAGGCTATCAGTGGTTCTGCTAGGTACCTTGGTTTCCCTTTAAGGCAGCTATCAGTATATTCTTAACTAGTGAGAAACATGACTATCTTGGGATAAATTCCTGATGCTGACCTGACCTGTGGGTGTTCCCATTATCCAATGCTATCTGAGTTTTGAGGACTTGGATTTCAGGTACAAAAATCAGCCCTAACTCTGCCACTATACCATATATTGTAGCAATTAGCATGAGACTCCACAAAGACTGTTGTGCTAAAAAGATCCATTGCACTTGTGGAACAATATTTGTGTATAAATTTTGATCTGTGGCAGTGTTTTGCAACCTTGGCAGCTTGGGATGTGTGGACTTCAACTCCCAGAATTCCCTGGCCTGCACATCTTCAAGTTGCAAGGTTGAAAAACACTGATCTATAGAGATGGTGGCTAACTAGCAATATAGTGTCAGTCACCTTCTGTATTTCATTTTGCTCAATAAATGTAATGCTGAGATCTGGAATGAGTTTCTCCCCTTCTTTCTGGCAGATTGTACTTAATACACAGCAGGTTTATATCTTGCATTTATTGCTCCTGAGCTGTCTCATTTTGAATTGGCTTGCCATTCCATGCTAAGTGCAGCAATATTTTTGCTTCAGAGCTGGCAATTATCAATGGCCATCAAACTGTCTAAATGGTACATAATCTGACATCCTTGATGAAAACCTCATAGAGATGAAGATTTGAGAGATGAAAGAAAGATGGAAAGCAGGAAGGTAAACACATCTATATAAGGATCGGGGATTTTCTGGCACTGCAGTTAACACGGGAAGTAGAAGCTCCAATGCTTGTTCTTTTTTTCAATGAATAGTGTTCATGGAGCAAATGACGATGACAGTCACCTCAACATGGTGAAGAGATGGTGGATGGGTGCAAAAAGAGATTACATTTGCAATTTTTCTTAAAGCATTAGCCAGTCTGTTTAAAAGAGAGGAATCTGTGATAAAAAATAAGAAATAGGGCCAGGAAAAAAGATATAAGCAATTTCAATAAATACAGCATCACCCTGGATCTTTTAATGTATCCTAAGAGGGAAATAAGCTGCCTTATATTGGATCAGACTATTTGTCTCTTTAGCCATAACAGCCAACCAGCAACAGCTCTTTAGTTTTCAGGCAAGATGTATTTATAATCTCACCTGGTAATGCCACTTGCGGGTCCTTGTATCTTCTCTGTTTCTGAACTATAGCAACTTTTTCTGTTGGATGCCTCAGAACTGCAATCAATTGCAACTACTCTGCTGCACATTATTTATTTGTGCAGAATAACTAAGATACCTGTTGTAAGAGCAACTAGAATTAGATAGTGTACTCTATCCATTATTCTCATTACATAGCTGCTACAAGGTTGAGCTCATGAAGAATGATATTGTTGGTAGAATCAACCTTTGCCATAAGTTGTGGGAGCGTCATCACTTGAGACTTTCAAGAAGAGATTGGACAGCCATTTGTCAGAAATGGTATAAGGTCTCCCCCTTGGGCGGGGGTTGGACTAGATGACCTATAAGGTCCTTTCCAATTCTGATTATCTGTTATCTGTTATAATAATGTGGGCTATGATACCCTGAAATTGGCTTGATAAAGTTTTTTTTTATTTCAAGATGAGCAAATCTAATCTCAGCCAGAAACAGGATAGACAGGTGTTTGAATCCTTCACCTCTTTCCAAATGACATGCTTTATTCTGAATTGAACAGTCACTACCAAAGCAGAGATGAAAGGTAGTATTAAACAAATATGTAAGGTCCTTTTATATATTATGGAAACTAATCCCTACTTCTATCTTTCAAATTTAGATGATTGGCTCAATAGAAATTTCATATAGAGTGATAAATTTAAGATGGAGAGCTTTACCTTGTTTTTGAATGCCATTACATCTTCATCTTCCAAAATTTGATCCATACAAATGACTATCACATGTGTGATTCAGCCATAAGGTGAAACTCAGAACTGTTCTAGAAGCTTTGAAAATAAAGAGACCATCCCCATGGTCAGTTGATCAAAATTCAAATGCTTGGCAACTGACTTATATTTATGATGGTTGCAATATCCCAGGTCAGATGATTCCATTTTGCAACCTTCTGACAAGCAAAGTCAATGGGTAAACCAGGCTCAACAAACTGTGTTACTAACTTAACAGTTGCAACTATTCACTTAACAACTGTGGCAAGATAGGTTGTAAAATGGGGCAAACCTCTTTTAACAAATTTCTCAATTAGCAACATAAATTTTGGGCCCAATTGTGATAGTAAGTTAAGGACTACCTGTATAGTCTATCATTTTCTGTCACAAGGAGAATCAAACAGTTAAAAAAAAACCTGAGAAACAGCAAGGCAACCTCACCTTATCAGATGCACGCAGTATTAAAGGCTGCAGAAAGTGGTGTAGAACTGCCTTAAAGCAACAGTGTTAGATATCATCTTAGCCTGTATGAACCCTTTTGATGGGCAGGGCTGCAAAATGCTTTGAATGAATAAAGCCTGGCTACATTTTTTTAAACCACCAGTATTATCTGTTGATGGCAATAACCAGGTTCATTTTGTTACCTAACTCCATGCTGGCAAACTCAGAGCAGAAGGGACTTAACTCTTAAATAAAAAAGAGAGTGGGGAGAGAAAAGCCAATAGCAGTTCCTAATACATGAAGAGCCTTGGTTGCCTTGGAAACCCAGACAACTGTGCTTTATTAGCAGCAGCAAAGTGGTCTTTGCAGAATAAGCTGCACTGAATCTGTAATAGGATTATGGCAACCCGTTTTTCCTCACAGTCCCTCCCTTTCTTTTTCCTTGCCCTTTTTGTCAGAGATTTATGATTAATATATAATCTTCTGCTGAGCGAGAAAGAACTTTTCCACATCTCAAATGGTAGGGTGAGAGGAAGAAAATTATATTGGGTTTCTCCCATGACCAAGCTCAAGGCTTATTAATCAATTGGCCG
This sequence comes from Notechis scutatus, assembly GCF_049901735.1. Taxonomy (NCBI): domain Eukaryota; kingdom Metazoa; phylum Chordata; class Lepidosauria; order Squamata; family Elapidae; genus Notechis; species Notechis scutatus. The sequence goes on from NC_142011.1 coordinate 31,220,811, forward strand.
CTTTGCCCAACTGGACATCTGCCAGAGATGTATAGACATATTAGGCAGGGCCTGTGGCGGTCCAGATTTGCTGAATTGCAAGTACTCTCAGCAGTTCCAGCTGACATGACTAATAGTAATAAAAGCTAATTCTGCAACATTTAAGAAGGCCACATTTCCCCCATCCCTGCTCTAATGAAGTTCCTTGGCACTATGGTCATTTTTCTGACCTGAAACTTGATCATATCACTTGAGCTCCAGTGGCTTCATCTCAAGAACCTGTGGTGACACATGTATGTGAAATCTCACCACCTATAAATGTTCACTGTACAGTCTCCCATAAGAGATTTCTTTGATGAAAGTTTCCTAAAAGCCTTTTTAGAAACACTCCAGGGTAACCCTTTTTCCAATTGCCTATTTCTGAAATAAAACATAATTTTATAAAAACAGTATCTTCACTAATTGATAATGTGAGCAAAGGTAATTGCTTTTGTAAGACAAGGAAATAAAGCCACACACAATGAAAACAATTTCATACTAATATATGAAGGGAGAAAAGCAGATTTACCTCTATTCCCCACCCAAACTACAGTTTTAAATAAATTCAATGGGACTTAAATTTTGTTTAATTATTAAATTTATGTGCCACCCGTTTCATCAGAGGTAACTGTCTCAGCTCCTTGGGAGTTACAATTTTAATTAAATTCCTCTTAAAAAATGATGCCTAGCTGCCTCATTACTGTACATATTGAATTACATGCTGAATAGGAATGTTTGTGATTGCAAACCTTTAGAGATTAAACTTCTAGTACAGTATATTTCAAGGAAGGGTGAAAATATTTTACTTTTCTGAATTGATTTCTGTGTCTGGTGTCCCACTTCTTAATCAACTTCTTTATTTTCAGAAAATAGAGTATCGAGTAGAAGTAACTATTTCCCATGAGGTGCATTTGTAATTTTGAGAGTTTGAGGTGGGTGACAATAATTAGCCATTTTCAAAATGGCTGTTTGCATGGCTGGTTACAAAAAAAAAAAGAAAAAAATTACATAGCTCAGCCAAAATGGGTTCAAAATGCATTCTGTGGATAAAGATGATTTGAGAGGTGCTTTGCTTTGAAGCATGTCACTTTTCAATTTTTTTAAACCAAAAGGCAGGGAAGAGCTTGGCACATATCTCAGGCAAAAATGAGACAGAGTGGTATCTTGGGGGTTATGCTGTTTTCTTTTGACATATGTTTTCCAATTTTTTCCAAGTTTTTTGTTTATGTTTTCCAATTTATAATTTTATATTAATGCAGCTCATTTGACATTCCCAGCTCACATATGCTGGCAAATGGAATGAGTGTAATCTTTTGATAAAATACTTTTAAAATTATTTGTAGACTTGCTTTGAGCCAGTGGGAATCTAAAATCGTGGATAAAATGGAAGAGATTACTTCTACTTGAAAGCAAAGCATGACTTTAGAATAGTTATCCCACAACTCAAAAAGAGCCTTAAGATATTATATTTCAAACAACAAAAATAATACAGGTAGTCCTTGACTTATGACCAAAATTGAGCTCAGAATTTCTGTTACTAAGTCAAATATTTGTTAAGTAAGTTTTGCCCCATTTTATGACTTTCTTGCCATAGTTGTTAGGTGAATCACTGCAATTGTTAAGTTAGTAACACAGTTGTTAAGTGAATCTGGCTTTCCCATTGACTTTGCTTGTCAGAAGGTCACAAAAGGGGATCACATGACCCAGGGACACTGCAACTGCCATAAATACGAGTCAGTTGCCAAGCATCTGAATTTTGATCATGTGATCCTAGGGATTCTGCAATGGTCGTCAGTGTGAAAAACAGTCATAAGTCACTCTTTTCAATGCCCTTGTAACTTCAAAGAGTCACTAAATGAACTGTTGTACGTTGAGGACTACCTGTATATGTTGTATGTTTTGATCACTACAATAACTTTATGTACATATCTTTATGTAAAAATAAAGTTTATCAATTTATTCAGTTGCTGGTCGGGTAACTGAAGCAAAAATGCATTAACTTGAATTCAAATTCATCAAAGAGGTATCATTTTAACCAGATAACACTTTTTAGTTCACATTCTTAAAAGTCCTCCCCTTGCTGCTTACTATCTGCTTCTCCGGTGGTATACGTTGCTACTAAAGTCTTAGAAATTTTTGAAAGTTGAGTTAGGTGGAACAGCTGGTAGTCATCATTTCTTCCAGTGTTTATTCTGAAGCAGCCTCACTTCCTGCTAATAATTCCAGTTATTAATGAAAAAAGAAAAACACAATAAAGGTTTATACTGCATACTATAAGAGAAGAATATTTGGGGAATGATATACTCTGATGCAGAGTTTTATATCTCCAGGACATCTGTTTGTTGTTCAGGAAGTTATTGAAGGTCTGAGAGAATAACAAGAACAACAAACCTGGGGACAGGCAATTATGGAGTCTCCTTCTTGTTCTTTTGCTTATTTTTTTTCCATCTTGGATTACTTTTCTGATTTGCTGTATCTTTTATGTGTATTTTGGTTTCTAGATGTAAATTAATAATACCCACAGGTTGCCAGTACTAGTTTTCCTGTACCGGTTTAATATTTTTAAAAACCAGCCATTAGAATAAAAAAATATATGACTGCAACATTTGGATTAAAGTTTTACTCATTATTATCTCTAGGCATAACATCTGCACTGCCAAAGGGACTTTGAAACCATCTTTCTGGAATTTTCAGTCATACAGCATCGAATTGTCTTTGCTGAGATAGCACAGCTTAAAAATTCTAGCCCCAGCCTGAGTAAGAATTTGGGTGTAAGGCTAAGATCTCTCATTCAGGTTTTATATAGGTGCAATCAGTTTATATTCAAATCTTAAACAAACTATGAGTAAACCTTTTCCCAGTCTTTCCATCTTCCAGCTGTGTGGATTTCAACTGTCTCGGTTCTCAATTTGGCTGGAGAAATCTGGCAACTGAAGTCCCTGTATTCAGAGAGTGCCTAAGGGGACGGGTAGATTGATTATGTGGCATCAAGTTCTTGTCAGCTCCTAGATTTTCTCCATGAAAGGGGAGGACAGTTGCTTTAAACATGTTTGCATCACAAAATACACGAGCTCTTTCTTCAATATACAAAGGACATTTGTAAACAAGGAACTAGACCTGTTCCTGACCCTCAGTATTTCAGCCATGATTTTCTTTCTAATCTTTTTCAGTCCTAATGCTATTAAATATGAAGAAGCCCATTTATTTACCATTTTGTGATGATGTCTGTGGCAAGGGGCGTAAGCATAAGTGACAAGACGTGCATCATGCAAATATGAAAGGCTGTGGTTTGTGTCATGACATCTTTGCACATGTTTTATCCTTGCAGTATATACCAGATGCCTGGGGCTAGAAAATCATACATCATTTGTTATAACCACTCTACTGAACAAACTTAATTTGGCTGTGATCATGCAGCACAGTAAACCATAAATCATGTTTTACCAAGCAGAGTTTCTGAGTTCCCACATCCAGACCAAGTGAAAACTAAATGGCTTAAAAATGTAACTCTGGCTTAATATGATATCGGAATTCAATCAGAATGATGTTTTTTCTTGATCTGATTTTTTAAATGCTTCACTGTGTCAGCTTTGCTCAGTGTGGTTCAGTGATTCAGGACTAATAACTTACTTTAATTATGTTTGTAAGAAGATGATAGCACAAAGCTCACTTCAACCTTGGACAACTCTCTCTTCCAAATCTCTCCTCTCCTCTCCATACGTTGGGTAATGCAGTATCTGGAATTTACAGCTAGAATGGAATTTATGAAAGTTGCCATTCCAATACACCATTAGTACTTTTTCTGCTAACATTTCCTCCATCCTCTCTGCAGAGGAAAGGAGGCATCAAATAACTTACATGGAATCTTTCAGGGAGTCAAAACTGTGTTAAAAAAGAGGTGGGGAGAAGGGCTATTATAATGTTTTATTTGTAAGGTAACTTCCTCTAACGAATTCAGCAACTCTTAATGATATTGAGCCTACTTGTGGTAAAGGATATTTTTTGAAAAATCCAGAATTAATATGTAGAATATGTTTTAAAAGCAACTATTTGTAGTGGTAAACGTACATGTGAATTAGCTTATTATAATAATTGGGAACATGATTTTCTACAACTGTGATATTAAGGGAATCCTTCCTTCTTCAAGTTGCTGCTAACCATATTCGTAATTGCCTGGTTTTCATGCTGCTTTTGTCCACAGGAGAACATACTCAAGGAAAGTTGGGAGGGAAGAACAAAAACCATTTTGTGTGAATTCATTCTCCATTCTGCATAGGCCAGTATAATCCAGCTGTGAATGTTAGAAAGGATGAGAGGGAGGGCTCTTTTGCCGCAGGCTGGAATTGCATTCTGTGACAGATAGTTATTTTTCTACAGCTGTGTTCCTCAATTATAAAGCAAGATAACATTTTCTCTCTATGATAGGGGTACTAAGTTCAATTAACATTCATCTAGAATTGTGAAGCATTTCATTCTATAGCATTGGGCTAGATAAAAATAGCCAGCCAAGTCATGCTGCATTTCTTAATATCTGAATTCCAGGCATCCATTTCTTTGTATACAACTTCAAGCTGCTACATGCAACTAGAACAATGCTACATCAGTTTTTCTCAATTAATTTGAAAAGGAGGGCAGCTTCTTTCCTCTAATGTGGTCTTTAGGGACATCATTTAAGAGAACAAATTGCTGGAGATCTGTTAAATATTAATACTAGTAGAGAGAGCATTTGGGGCGGGACAGTAGAGTGTTTGTAGAATTTATGTAAACATGTTATGTTTTAATCTCGCTCTTCTTCCAAATGAAACAGAACTGGGTATAACTACAGGTTTCCCATTAACCAGCTCTATTCTAAGGAATGGATTTGGCTTACTTAAGAACTTTTCTTGAATTTTATATCTACATGGGAGGTTTATGTCATGCAGAGTCTATGACCAGTATTCTACCTTTAATATCAGCCTTCCCCAAATTGGACAGCTTCAAAGGGGAAGTCTTCAACTTCTGGTATTATCAATATCCCAGGCAGGGGAAGGTTGCTGTATTGGATTTCAGATTTTTCAAGATTACAAACTTTAGGATTCTCGGCTATCATGGGAATGTTATACCATTGTAGCTGATGGATTTTCTAGTTTGGAAAGTGTGTTTTATGTCTGATGGTTTGAGATAATGTCAGCATATATTCTCAGATAAAGGTACCTGATTAATCCAGATGGCATTTACTGAATAAGCCATAATGGCTTGGTTCATATATAAAAACTATGATTAAAAAAAAACCAGATCTATTTTGTGATTTAAACCAGTTAGATAAACCTATTTTCACATATCAGTGTTTTGCATCATTTGCAGCCTTAAAAACTAGATTTCACTCCCACTAACAATGTGGCTCTAATTTTATGAAATGCTTATAATTTACCTTAGAATAGTTTAACTTCAATTGCCAATTGCCAACTCAAAGAGAAACTATCTGAAGATAAAGCTAAGACTGGGTTAGATTTTCGTAGAAAACAGTTTTAAATCAAAAAGTTTGCTTGATTTTGATTTAGTAAATTAGTAATTCTGTATGTTGCAGAGCCTGGCAATTTAAATGGATGGGGAGTGAATGGAATGGGGTGTAGCTAAAATTATTGTATTATTTTGGGAGAATTTGTTGGGTTAAGAGTAAAATAGGCATCAGTCAACTCATTTTAGAGTCTTGAGTTTTTAAAACCCTTCTTAAATATTCTCTTCTCCCAACTCTTTCACACTGGCAAAACAGTTGGCCTCATTCCATCCAGGATGTTATGACCACCAAAATGGTACTGGCTGAGGTGATGAGGACATCTGGTGCAGGTTACAACCCAGTGGTAAGGACTATTAATCTTGCTAAAGAATTTTCCACTGTTGCTAAATTATAATTCCCAGTGGTCTTTCAGATAGGTCATACCATAAGCCAGCATTTATATGAAAGACCGACTGAATGGTTTTTAAGTTTAATCAAGAAATAAATAAAAATACATTGCCTTGTATTCTTTTCTTTTTGCTTCTGATATAAAATAAAAGTAATTGCTATTGTAAAGGTTAATGAACGGGAAATCTACTGTGCACGAACATATACCAGTCTCTGGGTTTTTGCTGCAAATCGATTTAATAAAACAAAGGGAAGCTTTGTGGGAAGAGCCTCAAGGGGTATGGATTGTATTGTTCGTTAAAGAAAATCAATCCACCAGCATTGGTTTGCAATTTTGAAAAACCCTGTTTGGTCCAGTTCTTACAAAAGTAATGAATGGAGTATAATGAATCAGTACCTTATTGACAGGGGAGGATGTTAGGAAGCTGAAAATAAGATTGAATTTAAAAACAAAAGAGAAACAAAGCTTAAAAGTGTTGGTATGTACATGGTTTGAAGTTAATAATTTGATATTTTATTAACAATATCTGCCTATACTCTTTTTCATTTTCTTCAGGTTAAGTGTTCATTCTTTTTTTAAAAAAATACCATCTGCACTATTAAGATATTTTCTGGTACATTTATTACAGGGTAAAATACACAACTTTTAGCAGGTGCTGAAAATAAGAATTTGTTATTTTATGGCTTGTTCTAGGACTCCTGTAGACCATGAAAAAAAGAGGCATTTGTGGTAAAAATGGCTGAAGGCAACGTGTATCTTACTTCTCTACTTGTAAAAGTCTGAATTATGAACTGATTTCCATTGTTTAGAATAACATGCAATTTGGAGAGATCTTGAGATTGCTGCTGAACAGTTTTGCTTTTTAGAAATGTGTAAGTATAATGAAAACAATGATACAAATATTTATTTATCTATCTGCTGTTGCCAGTGGTAAGCAGCCATTGTATGTTTTGAATAAGTGAAAAAAATATCTGCATTTAGCTAAGAAAAGTTCCTAGTGAATTGGCCCTTAGATCTCTTTTTCCTTCCTTCCAAATTGGCTTTTAAAGTTTTAGACTATGTTTGTTAAGAGACATTTGTTTCCAACACCCAAAGTGAAAAAATGTAGAACATACAATTTTAAGTTCCCACTGCTTGCTAGTGTGGGTGTATGTGGGAGTGGGGACAGGGGGGATTTTGGGGGAAAAAATAAGTCAAAGTGTAGCAGATTTCAACTCTGGCTAGGGAATTGAAAGAAAACACATCTGGATGACATCAGGGTGGGCCAATCTGTCATAGATTAAACATGTTGAATGGTAGATTCTGGGGGGGGGGGGGATTAAGAAAGTAGGAAGAACATTTTGCTGATAACAAGAAAAAAACAATTGTGTATTTACAACACTTATTTTTTATCTGAGAAATCATTTCTCTCATTTCTGTATATACACAACAGAAAACTTGTCTCTGTATAGTCTTTGCAATAACTTGTCTTTTACCAGTTCCTAATACAAAATATGTGAATGAGCTGCTCACAAGCAATTTCATTTAAAAAAAAAATCCCACAAAAACATATACATATTTGAATATTGTTTTAATTTTACAGTGGAGATGATTGCATGTATTTGAGAATAGTTGTAACTCTTAATACGTTCAGCCACATTAACTAGCTGAAAGAGAAACAGCTATTAGGACAATAAGGAGGGAGAGAAGGATGAAACTATTTTGTATTTCTGGGAAATGTGCATATATTATTTAAATTATATTTTATAATCAAGGTTAGACTACAACAAATAAAAGTATTTTTTCAACTCCCCCACCCCGCAAACACATTTTAATAACAAAAACAATGAGTTATGCAAAACAACAACAACCCCATGCTAATAGTTTCTGTGTCACTGTATGGCCTTTAGACATTAACTAAAAGCTTTGCAGAATATAGTATTGGGAAAAATGCTATATTTCTATAGCATTGGGGTAAATTGTTTGAACAAATAAAGATCTTAAATTAGAAAGTGGCAAAATGTTCAGTTACCTATGTAGTTGTACCTGTGCCCTGATTTATTGTATCTATCCTTGTAAGAGGAAGACAAATCCAAAATTCATAGCTGGACATTACTTTATTGGATTCAACCAATTCAACCAACATGGGGCAAAATAATATGCACTCTTTCACATTTATATACTCAAAAGTTTAAGGCTTGCTTGGGTGGAGGTGCTGAGTGTATGCCAGAACTTAAGCAAAACCTGTTTGTCTAGATTGTTCAGGTTGAACATGGATAGTTTTTAGGGCCATGGGGATGGGAGGCTGGAGGTGGGAGCGGGATCCAGATAGGGGAAGGTGGGGAAGAAGATGGTACAGGAGGGAATTGTGGTGATGACAGGCATGGAAAGGAATGAAGGGAGACAGAGTGATCTGCTCTTGGGGAAGATGACCCCTATGTTTAATATTGGTACTGCATTCTGTCCCCTGTGATCAATCTATATAATAACCCAATGTTACACCATTTATTCTGTGAGCTGCACTGGCTATTTATTTTCCACCAGGTTGAATTCAAGGGGATACTCATCACTTTTAAAGCCCTATGACATTGATTATTTTCAAGACTGCCTCTCCCTAAGAATAACTGCCTGTTCCCCTAGATCAGATAGGGTGGGCTTGCTCCAGGTTTGCTCCCTGAAATCTTGTCAACTAGTGGAACCCCAGAAGCTGCCTGTTCTGTGGCTGCCCCTACCTTGTGGAACACCACCAACAATTCAAGAGGCTCAACCCTTCTCACTTTTCAAAAGACCCTTAACCCGGGCTTTTTACTGAAGTACTGTGATTGAATGAATAAAGGCATGGAAAGTGGGTAACTGAGCCTGCATGGAATATCCAAAGGGGATGATTAAGGTTTAGGGCTTTTGTTTTATTATTTTACTGCTTTTACTGTTTTAGGATTTCTTTATTTATTGGTTTTAGTGTTGTTATAAGCCAGCCCAGAGTTGCTTAAAACAGACAGCCAAATAAATCTTATAAAGTTACCTAAAATGCTTCTTCAGATAAGGTGATACAAAACAGCTTATCATCTCGTCTTAGTATATATGGCTTGGCTGCTAACCTTACCTCCCAGTCTTAGTTACCATTTTTCAGGCATACATGATGAAGATCATTATTCCCAGTTTCTTAATTAACAGAACACAGACTTGATTGCTGCATGTTGATGACATCTAATTCCAAGGCTAGATGGTTTCTCCCAATGGCTTCATATTTTATTAATTACGTTGGTGATAATTACATGAAATCCTAGCAAATGAAAATTCCACTTCCCTTGAGTCATGCTTGATGGCTATATGGCCACATTCGAGCAGCTTTCTTGGCAACGGTATGAAAACAGTTTGCCATTGCCTTCTTCTGAAAGATTTATTGTCTTGATTTTTCAGTTCAGTCCACACCCCTGAGATATTTTTGTGGTTTTTAGCTCAAACATTAACTAGATATGAAACTACACAGCTTTTTCAAGGTCAGCCAAGTTTGATTAAGTGCTGCTAACTGTTCGGTCATCAAAATAAAATGAAAAGACAATGGTGAAAAAGAAAGCTAAATCCCTGAACCCCTGAATCCCTTTTAAAGAGTCATTATGGTCTTCTTACTGTCTCATTTTTTTTATGTTGTTCTTTCTCATTGAACTTTAAATAAAGTTTATTCCCTGGGCCACTAAGAATGTACTATAGACCAGAGCCAGAATAGAAGGTAGATCAAATAGTGGTTCTTCCAGATAAAGTGGTTCTGATGGTGCAGTGGTTAGACTGCAGTACTGCAGGCTACTTCTGCTGACTGCCAGCTGCCTGCAATTTGGCAGATCGAATCTCACCAGGCTCAAAGTTGACTCAGCCTTCCATCCTTCTGAGATGGGTAAAAGAGGACCCAAATTGTTGGGAGCAATATGCTAACTCTGTAAACCACCTGGAGAAGGCTGTAAAAAGCAGTGTGAAGCAATATATAAGTCTAAGTGCTATTGCTATAATATTTTGTTAACTTTCTTAGAAATGGGAGATATATAATTTAGAGACTCGGATGGGATAATACAGGATATTTCCCAAAAATTGTTAAAAAGGAAAGGTTTTACCTGAAAAAGAAAATATGATATTTGGTTGTGAGATTGTTCTTGACCCAAACCTTGTTCCAAGGAAACAAGCACAAAACAGAGGTAACAGCAAAACTTTTTAATGATTCTTTACCAATTCCATTCCTTCACAGTTAAAAGTCTGTTTCAAACTAATTGTCGTTGTTAAGAATGAGCCATGCCAAGGTTGTGCAAGGCTTCCAAGAATACTAGATAAAGTTACTAAGAAATATTTCAAATACATAGAGTCTCCAAACACCAACCAAGGTACTCCGAATGTCCACAAGGCTTGAGTGCAAGAACTCCTTTGCTTTCTGCAAAGAACTCCGGTTTCTCAGCTGGCTTTTATCTCTTAAGGGAGGAGTCATTACCTTGCAACCTTACTCCCGAGTTGCCCGTGCTGCTGCAGCTGCTCTTTCCTTCAAGCAGCCCTGCACGCACGCACACTGGGCACAGGCTCCTCAGGGACCTCTTCATCACTGCTGCCAGCTTCCACAATCTCCGAAGGCAGGATTCCACTCCCTGATGGTTCTGGCCCCATCCCTTCATCACACTCAGGCCCCTCATCTGAGTCCTCGCTCTCCGAGTTGCTCTCTCTCACCTGCTGCTGGTGAAACACAACGGAGATCTATATAAATTGATAAAAGAAATAAATAAATAAAATCTTTTAGAGGTCTTTGACTTACAATCATTTGTTTAACAACTATTCAAAGGTACAATGGCACTGAGAAAAATGACTTAGGACTAGTTCTCACACTTATGACCACTGCAGCATTCCCACAGTCACATGATCAGCATTTGCAAGCTTCCCAGAGAGTTTCTGACAAGCAAAGTCAATAGGGAATGCTGGATTCACTTAACAGCTGCAATGATTTGCTTAACAAACACAATGATTCCTTAACAGTGGCAAAAATAGTAAAACAGTGTTCCTTATTTAACAACCATATTGCTTATGGAATGGAAATTTTGATACCAATTGTGATCATATGTCAAAGACTACCTGTATATCACACTCAGCAACTGTTTTCTGACTATTGCAATGTCTACATTTCTAAATTTCTTCTACCTTTCATTATTCCTTTCCTCACCTCTATTTAAAATGTATAGGTACTCTTTTCTTGGGATAATACTCCATGTATTTTACCTGAGCTCATGCAGTAATTTTATAGAATTTAAGAGATTCAAGAACTCTTTTTGGGTTTTCCTTTAATAAGTTAATATATCTATCCTTTGGAAACTCTTATTAGAGGCAAGAGATAGGCGTGCTCATGGTAATAGGTAATGAATGGTAGGTTCAACCATCCCACCTTGAAGAGTTTGAAAATTGAAATGGCAAGAAATCTATTGAAAACTCTATAAAATGCAATCTTTTGTGTCTCTTGGGGAAGCCATTACCTACACATTCTTACCTGGGAGTAAATTGCATCCAATGCAATGAGTCTCATGAGTGGTATATACACTTCTTTGAAATTCCTTTTAGTGTAGCTGTGATAATTTGTTTTGAGAGTGCATATTATCTCAGGCAGAATACTGTTAAGAGAGTTCAGTATTATATCTCATTATAGATGGATACAGTAGCTAAAATTGAGTTATTTCCCAAAGCCAACTTCACAAAACAAATGCATTTGATGTTTGGGTGTTTGGATCTTTGGATCTTTGGATCTTTGGATTTAAAAATTACTCATCATACTAAGAAAAGGAGCCAGGTATGGTTATGCCATCTGTTTTAGAGAAAGCCTGAGCTGATAGTGTTGACATAGTCACATTTGGCTGTATTCTTACAACATGCTAATCTACCAACTATAATTAACAAAATACACTGTCTATTGGCATATCACTTGCCAAGTCACAATAAACCCTATCATGTTTTCACACAAACTTCATCCTAGGGATTGCCTTTAGTTTTCTATAGTTCCCACAGAGACATAAATAACACATTCTTGATTTAATATGATGGTCACACTTAAAACCCATGCATTGTTTGGCTTTAGCTTGGTCATTATGGTTTGTAGCTTGGTCATTATGGTTTGTAAGCAAACCACATGTATGGTTTAAAGGTGATGTGTGAGTGCAGCCAGAGACATGTTCTTCTCATGTGAACTGGGCGAAACTAGAAATTGTCTGGGTCTACTGATAAGGTATTAAGCAGAGAAGCTGATAGTATTCTAGTAAACCAACTCTGCTCACATCAGGTGAATGAAATCTGGGGGCTATACAAAAGATGAGGTAAATGTCCTAGGGGAAGCATGGTTGCTAAGCAACTGGGAAATGTAGAGGCTGCTTATTGTCAGGAACCTCTATGGCTATTTGCATACCAGGGCATTGTGTCTTCCTGATTAGTAAATGACCTTAACTCAATGGATATATTTCTTAGAGATATGCAAGAGTAGAGATTTTTTTAAAAAAAGATTTAAGGTGTGAAATTTATGATCACCTGACCTGGGTAGGTTGGAGATGTGGCATAAATATGGAGGCCTCCCCAAAATACACCATAGAGGTCTTTCTCTATTGCTGAATTTGTATATCATGACTTCTTGACTTAATGTGGTATATGAACTCAATGAGATCAGTTTTCAGACCATGATGTAACAGTAGATTAGGTCGCTGTTACTTTTTCATATAAAAAGGGTTAATAAAACAATGATTTAATGGGATGTGAACCTAGTTTGTCTTCCTATTTCTAAACGGTTTATGCTTTAAAAATGCTAAAGTATCTTTACTGAGGACATATAGACAATCAGATGTGTTTACACCAATGATCATTATTTACTGAGAATTCTGAACTATTCTTATAAAACTTAACTTTCTCTTGAGGCTAGAACTCAGAGTGGCCCTTAGAGAAATAATATCACACTAAAATGTGAACAGTACTGCCAGCATTGTCTCTGGAACGCTTGTTATGAAAAATCTCAGCAAAGATACCTTTAGAATTGGGTTATGTTGCCCTTAAGAAGGTAATGCACCAAATGTTAAGGAAATGTTAGTGTTTCCAAGAATGTAGACAGGCAATCCTAATCCTAGGAGGTTCTTTTTAAACGATGAACATTAAATTATTCCAAAGCTTAGCATCACAGGAGTTAAGAGGATTTGGAATTTAAATGTATATTTGCTTAATTGAGAACAACTTTACTGAAAATAATTTTAAAAATTCAGCAGGTCAAACTAAAAGCTTGACTTGATTTAATAAAAAAATCATTTTAAAAATTCTACATGTACACACAACACGTATGAAGATAGGCAACCTTTTGGGGACAGTACTGTGCCATTTCAGCAATAGAAAGACCAAAGATGGAATGTGACTGTTGTGAGTGAAATGAGACAGTTTTAAGAACAAAACAAAGGAGAAGAAAACACTGGAATGTATACTATTTGAGCTTTGGGGTGATATGTTGAGTGGGAGAGCCTTTAGAATTTAATGAAGATTTTATGTATCTGTCTGGGGTCTTTTTAGTTGATATAGGGAGCAACGTAATCAGTCTTACTACTATGCATGTCTCTGGTTGGGCTCACACAATGCATTTAACTTACAAAGCATGGCTTACAAACCATAATGACCAAGCCAAAGCAAAACAACACACATGACTTTGTGTGTCCTGTAAACCATCATATTCAACCAAGAGTTTAAACTTTATATAGTAGCAATTGTCAGTCAGTTCATCATTATTAAATGGTAGGTAAACATTCTATCTATATGAACACAATCCATGTTCATTCCTTTTTCAGATTCCTTTTTATAATTCTCTAAACCAGTTTGCTCTCTGATATGTGGGGGACTCAGTTCTAAAGCCAAGCCAGCCCAAAATTTAAAACGAGCAATAACAAAAACTCATTTTTTTTTGTAAAAAGTTTTTTTTTTCCACATTTCATAAACATCTTTTTTTACTGAACAGCATGATTCCAGGTTTTCACATTTCCATACAAACATGACCTTGGTTACATACTCATCTTTCACATTTGGTTGCATATCTTATTACATTACACATATTCTATAAATTTTCTCAAATACTTTTCTCAGACTTATTTTATATTTTTCTATTTATTTCTTAATCTATTTCTTTTTACTTTAAATAATTATCATATCTTCATATTTATTATACTTTATATTTTTATCTGTCAGGTTTGCGATTTCATTGCATATTCTTATTTCATCATTTCAAAAATTCCATCCCAATTCAAACAATTCAAAAATTTCCCCCCACAATTACTAATTTGAGTGTACCACCCCTTTACCTTATACATCATTTAATTAACTCCTCTTTAATTCCCAATAATAATTGACTTTTTAATTATCACCTAAAAATATTAATACATAACACATGCATTTTAGGCTGGATTTTGCATGGCACTTTCCCCTTCAGTTACATCAAATCATTAATAATTTCAATTAAATTAATCTATTCAATTAATCATAGAAACTGATGTTAATCTTTTTACAACAATCCTAAGAGTTCGTTTCAATGTATTCTTAAATTCATTAAACATAGAACATTTATCATAGTTTCTCTTTTTCACATTTATTCCATTTATCTCTATGTATACTTTAACAAACAACAAGTATTCTAATAACAAGAAGACATCAGTTCCAATATTTTCATTTTAAAAGTCTATATTTTTTACCTTCTAAGTAATTTATTACTTCAAATACATTTTTAATACACCACATTACCTTGCAGAATCCGCTTTTTAATCCTTATCTATCCATTATCTCTATGTCTTTTAAATAAAATATTTCTTTTCATTTTGTTCAATTTACATATCTCTTTACTTCCTGGTTCTTTTTCTTTCTTTTTTCTTCATTTTTTCCCCTCCTTTCCTTACTCCAGTTTTTATCCCCCTCCCTCTTTAAAGCTTTCTTCTGTAATTCCCTTTTCTACTTCTTTCCTTTTACTTTGTTTGCCTTTCAAAATGTTCCCCTTTTTAATTGCCTCCTCTAATCTCCAAGTTTTAATTCCCATTCTTTTCCCCCTTCACTTTAATATTCATTGCTCCAATTGTTCGTTGCAGATGGCCTCTTCTTTAATCAACTCCTCCCCTTCTGGCACTCCTTGTTGTTCTTCATACTCCAGAATCACCATTTCTGATGATCGTAAGGCAAGACAGCGCGACTCACTTCTTTCATGTAGCATTTCTTTTATGTTTCTTAGTTCCATTTTTAATTCCATTTAAAAGGGATCAAGTTCTGCCATTTTTAGACACTTCTTCACATCTCTTTCTTAACTCTTTAAGTCCAAACCGATTTTCCAGTAATTTAATTCGACCAGTGTCTTTGATACTTATTTCCAATGATCAGCTTTTATTAACTCCTCTTTAAGTTTTTCCCAGATTCATCAAATAGTCCAAGATCCATAAATTTAAGTTTATGCCAAGATCACCAAAAAGTCACAGAGTAATTTCTTCACACTTCTTTCTTTTCTTTTCTCTTTTAAGTTTTATTGTTTTTAAGACAAACTTAGACAAACACAACATAGAAACATCAAGCCATCTTCCATATATATACATACAGTGTGTTGGTTGGTTTACAAATTGTTTTGTGCTTCCACTTCATAGTCTTCACTTACAATTACATTGTATATATTCTCGTATTGTCAATCAAATATTCCTAAATACATTAATATTGTTAATCAATCATTTGACTATATTATTATTCATTCATGTTTTACAAGATAATCCATATTTTACTTAATTTGTTTTATGACAGTTCATATCATCATCTCAAATCTATCCTATAATCATTTTGTAGATATAATTTAAAAAATACATCTTTATATATTCATTATGTTCTAAAAATCTACATATTTCATTACCATGTTTTATTGTCTAACCATTGATGGAATAGATCCCAAATTTTATAAAATTGTTTATCTTCTTGTTCTCTGATTTCAAATGTCAATCTACTCATTTCAGCACATTCCAATATTTTCTTAATAACTTCCTCCTGTGTTGGTATTTTCTCATTTTTCCAGTTTTTAGCAAATATGATCCGCTGTTAATACATTTACAATCAAATATTTCAATTCTTTACTGTATATTTCAGGTAAAATTCCCAATAAAAATATCTCTAGTTTCAAGTCTATAATGCTTTTTTGTCATTTTTTCCAAACATGTGTGGATTTTAATCCAATATTTTTTGGCATCCGCACATGTCTACCACATATGGTAATATGAGCCAGGTATCTGAAGACATTTCCAACATTTTTCAGATTTGTTCTTGAACATTCTTGCTATTCTTGTTGGGGGGAAATGCCACCTGTAAAATATGTTATACAAATTTTCTTCGTATGCTGTTGACATTGTCATTTTATAATTTTGAGACCACAATTTTTGCCATTTCTCTAGATCAATCCCATATCCAAAATTCTTCCCTCAAGCAATCATAGTTTCTTTGACTTGTTGTTCTTCTAGTTTAATTTCTAATAAATATCCATATAATTTTTAATCACCTTTTCATCAATACCTGTCAAAATCTTATCTAAATCAGTCAATTTATCATAGAAATCTTCTGTTTTTGAATCTTTATCATACCTAGAATGTATTTGCGCATATGAAAACCAATTCATCTTTATACCTTGTTCCTCTAGTTTTTGCATAGATTTAAGTTCACCCTTTTCATTCAATATTTCACCATATCTAACTGTTTGTTCCTTTTTGTATATTATAGGATAAGAAAATGCTTCAATAGTCGATAGCCAGAGTGGAATTTTCAAATAACATTGCTTTTTAGTCTTCTCCCAGTTTAATCACAGAGACTCCTGTATATAGTGTCTTCTAAAATACCCCTGTGTTTTAGTTTCTTTATACCATAAAAAAGCATGCTACCCCAACAACAGATCATGTCCTTCTAATGTCAACAATCTAGTGTTTCTTAATGTTATCCATTCCTTAACCCAACATCAAATTTGTAGCTTGGTAGTACAACTCCCAATTAGGCAAACCAAACCCTCCTCTTATTCTAGCATCTTGCAAAAGTTTTAATTTTATTCTCGCTTTCTTACCTTGCCATATATATTTCAACACAGTTTTATTTAAGTCTTCAGAATAATCTTTTCCAAGCCTAATTGGAATTGTTTGGAACAAATATAAAATTATGGGTAATATATTCATCTTGATTGTTGATATTCTCCCTATTAATGACAGTTGTAAAATTTCCCATTTCACCAAATCTAGCGCTATCTGCTGCTTGAGTTTAGTATAGTTATTCTCTTTTAGTGTGCTACATCTTGCTGTCAAGTGTATCCCCAAGTACTTGATCTTATTTGTGACCTGGATTTTCAAAACATTCGCCAATTCTTCCTTTTGTCTTAATAACATTCTTTGTCAAAATCTTTCTTTTGTCTTTATTTATTTTCAAACCAGCCACCTTCCCATATACCTCTATCTTTTCTATCAATTTTAATGCTGTTTCTAGTGGGTCTTCTAAAATGAAAACCAGATCATCTGCGAATGCTTGCAATTTAAATTCTTCCTTTTTAATTTTCATCCCCTTTATATCCTTTTCTTCTCTAATATTTCTGTTCAGCACTTCCAAAGAACAAAAGTGACAGTGGGCACCCTTGTTTTGTTCCTTTTCTTATATCAATAGAGTCCGTCAAACCTCCCTCTATCATTACCTTTGTCGTTTGGTTATGATATATAGCTTCTGTTGTTTGGATAAATTTTTTACCAAAGCCCATCTGTTCCAGCTGTAATAACATAAATTGCCAATTCACATTGTCAAATGCCTTCTGTGCATCTAAGAATATCAAAGCCATTTGTTTTTCAGGGTGTGCCTCGTATTATTCCAAAGTGTCCAAGATTACTCTCATATTGTCTTTAATTTGTCTCTTTGGCAGAAATCCATTTTGATCAGGGTGAATAAAATTATTTTGGTATTTTTTTAAGTCTTTCTGCCAATATTGAAGCAAAAGTTGTATAACCTCCGTTTAGTAGGGAAATAGGTCTGTAATTCTTGATTTGTAATGGGTCGGCCTCTTTTGGGACAAGTGTAATATAAGCTGCTGACCATGATTTAGGTATCTTCTTCTTTAACATAACTTCATTCATAAGTTCTAGCAATGGAAGATTCAACAATTCTTGTAGTGTTTTGTAAAATTCTGCTGGAAGTCCATTTGGGCCTGGTGCCTTTCCATTGTTTTGCTTCTTAAGTGCTTCAGTTAACTCCATCATTGTTATATTGCTTTCTAACATTATTTCAATCTCTTTAGGTATCTGGGGTAGATTAGCATTCTGTAAGTACTGTTTAACTCTTTCATCATCAATATTCTCTTGTGTGTATATAGTTTCCCATAATAATCTCGTATAATTTTCTTCTTCTCTTTACTTCCATAAGAAACTTGACCTTGATCATCTATTAATTGCGATATTTTCTTTGATTCTTTCTCCTTTCTCAGTTTATGTGCTAACCATCTACCTGGTTTATTTGCATCTTCAAAATAGTTCTGTTTTGCACCTCTGATTTTCTGTGCTAATTCTTCTTTTTCCATTAATCCCATTTTATGTTTAATTATATCCATTTTTAACTTAATGTCCTTTTTCTGTGGCATTTTCTGTAACTCTTTTTCAAGTCCTTTATACTCATCCTCTAATGTCTTAGAAGCTAGTCTTTTCATGGTATTTCCTTTCCTTGTATAGTCTATTATCAAGCCTCTGGCATATGCCTTCATTGTATCCCATACATTCTGCATTGATGTGTTTTCTTTTTTATTCTCTTTAAAGAAAAAAGCCAGTTCTTCCTCCATCCTCTGTATGAAATCTTTTTCTTTTAGTATAGTATTATTTAACGTCCATCTAGATCTTCTTCTTTGTCCTTTCCATTTAATTGTGATTGGATTATGATCTGCCCAAGTACTTGTTTCAATATTTATTTCTTGGATATTAGCAAACAATTCTGTTGACATCCATATCATATCTATTCTGAACCATGATAAATGTCTGTTTGAATAGAAGGTGTATTGTTTAGTTTTAGCATCTCTTTCTCTCCATGTATCTTTTAAGTTTATTTCATCTACCATTTAAAAAAAAAAGATTTAGGGAGAGTCTTTCTGTTTTGCTTTGTTGTTTTCTGTGTTGTATAGTCCAATTTATTGTCTATAATTCCATTAAAGTCTCCCATCATAACGATATTAGCATAGTCCAGTTCAATTATTTTCATATGTAATTTTCTATAAAATTCTTCTTGATTGTCATTCAGGGCATAAATTGCAATCAGGAGTGTTTTCATATTATTGTCCATTATTTCCACCATTAATAATCTTCCATCATCATTCGTATGGATCAATTTTGCTAGGATAATATCTTTAACGTATAAAACCACTCCTCTTTTCTAGCATTGTGTAAAGGAGGAAATATTTTCCCTAACTTTGGCTGTATCAACAGTTGTTCATGTTGCTTTTTAATATGTACTTCTTGTAGGCAGATTATATCAAATTTTAATTTCTCTAATTTGTGGAAAGTTTTCCTTCTTTTAACAGCTGAATTAAGTCTGTTTATGTTAATTGTAATCAGTTTTCTCTCTTCCATGGTTATACTTTATAGGTAGGTGTGGCAGCTCTCGTAGATCTTGGTTCACGTTGTTCTTTAGCTTCCACCTTTCTGCCTACTGCACCTTCTTCTTTTTCAGTCACTATTTGGCAGTCCTCTTGTAATTCAATTAGTGACATTTCTTTTTTTGTCTCCTCTTTCCCTCCAAAGTATTCTGTATAAAATAATTCAGCTTTCTCAATTGAGTCAATTCTGTGTCTCTGTTCTTGCCATGTGAACATTAAACCTTCTGGAATCAACCATCTATAATTCACCTCTTTTTAAAGTAGAATTTTAGTCAGGAATCGGTATTCTCTTCTCATCTCTCTCACTCTTCTGGGTACTTGTTTCAGGACCACCATCTCCTTATCTTTATATTTCAATGTTTTCTCTCTTGCCTCCTGCAATATTTGCATTTTAATGGCTTTCTTTGTAAACCCGTTGTGAACTTCTCTTGGTAGGCTATTTCTCATTGCATATCTTATGAAGACTCAAAAAACCTCATCTATTCCATCCATCATCTTCTCTTTGGTTATTTCCAGAGCTTCAGCCAAGATTTCTATCATTATCTCAGCTAAGTTTTGTCCCTTTTCTTCCTCTGTGTTTTGGAATCTGAGATAAAATTCTGATCTGTCCATCTCCCATCTCAGCATCCCACTTTTATCTTGTTCAACCACAGTTAATCTGCCATCAATATCTCCAATCTTCTTATCTCTTTGTTTATTTTCTTTAATTTTTTGGAATCTCTCATCATACTTCATCATCATTTGTTGAATATTCTCCACCTTTTCATCAGTTTTTTCTATTCTCTTTTCAATATTCTCTGTTCTTGCTTGTATGCTTTGAATTCCTTGCATTATCATCTGCAGTGTCACCTTTTCCTGTTCTTTTTCTTGTTGTAACATCGTCTGTATTGAGCGTTGTCCTCCAGATGGTGAAGAGGAAGAAGTAGGAATTGAAGAACCAGCCGCTGTTAGTTTCCTGCTCATTTCAAATGATTCAAAATCTTCAGGTTCTTCTAAACGTTAATCCACTCGTGAAATAACCAGTTGTTAATTCCAAGTAAAAATAGTGGAAAAAAAAGAAGCAAGATAAAAAAAAAATCTTCAGGTTCTTGTATACCTTAATCCAATCGATTAGTTAAATAGCAGTAAAAACTCAAAAAAAGGAAGAAAAAAACCATAAACAAAAAAAAGGAAAAAATTGTTAAATCTTGTAGGAGGCAGAAAAATAAAAAGTAAAAAACTAAAGAAGAAAAAAAAGAAATTCTTCAGGTTCTTCAACACCTTAATCCAATTAAAAAGTCTCAGGTATGTGAAAGTATACAAAAAAAAGGAAGCCACAAAAAAAAAGCAATATGGAAAGTAAATAAAAAATGTAGGAGAGGGCGAGAGAAAAAAGAAAAAGGATTACTCCCTTAAAAAAGAAAAGAAAACATTAATACTAAGACTTGTCCTTTAAAATGAAATGCAAAAGTAAAAATTAGGCTCCGAAAGCAAAAAGAAAAACAAAAGCAAGTTCCAAAAGGCCAAAGATCCAAATGACTATTACAAATAATAAGCTGATAAGGAGGGGGTTTGTTAAAGTAAGGAATAGCCCAGCTTTAAAAAGAGAAAAAGAACACACTGCACCTATTTAGTTATCCAAGGCTTTTGTTAAGTTTTATAGCTCTCTTCTTTATAGTCTTATCATCTTTTTTCTGTAAACTTCAACACCAGACTCCAGCTACTGATAGAAACCCAGAAGAGCACCTGCAATAATACTCTCCCATGCTCTTCCCTCTATCTTATCAGACAGGCTCAAAGTCCTTGAAAAGAAGTCTGAATTCTTTCTCAGCTTTGTCTGGTCGAGAGAAAAAAAAAGAGAAACAATAGTTCTCAGCCTCTAGTTGGCAGTGTTACAAAGTTTCCTCTGCTTTCACTTTCCCCCTCCTTTTCCAAACAAAATATAATAAAAATTAATTAAAAAGGAAAAAGGATTTTGAAAAAAAAGCTAAAAGGGAATCTCTAGCCTAAAATATTATAAAGACATAAAGGAGAAGAGACAAAAAAGAAAAAAAAAGTGGAAAAAAAAAGACCAGTCCAGTTCAAAGTAAAAAAATCATATATGAAGAGTTCAGCAAAAAAAAAAAAAAAAAGAACAAAATAATTTGACTTCCCGTTTAAAATCGCCGCTTAATCACTTCTGCCTAAGATTTTACAGATTCTTTCTTTTCCTTAGGTGTCCTTTCAAATCTTAAAGTAAAGAAAAAATTCTCACCAAACCGGCACACTTTCTGTTTCCATTCTCTTCCGTTTCAGAGCTGTCCCAACTTCAGCAGCTTTAATAGCTGCCTCTTTGCCACTGGCAAAAAGAGCTTCTCCTGGATCTACCAAGGACTTTGTGATATCCCTGGGATCGACAGGATGTGCTCTTTACATCACCGTCTCTTCGGGACAGTTTAGGTCTGTTTGGACCATCCAGGAGCAAAGATATCGGTGGTGATCTCAGACCTTCAAGATCGCACATCGTATCATCGCGACGGCAGCTCCGCCCCTCACTTCTTTCTTTTATTTTGATGTTCTGTATTTCCACTTTCCACTTTCCAGGGTTTCTATTTTATTGTAACAAAGTTGCTCTTATTTTGTATCAAATTCCACTTTTAAAAGAGCCATTTAGGCATTTTTTTTAAAGTCACAAAATTTTTCCTTTACCACTAGGTGGCATTCTCTATTATATCCAAATTCTGCCCCCCAC
Source organism: Notechis scutatus (assembly GCF_049901735.1). Lineage (NCBI taxonomy): Eukaryota > Metazoa > Chordata > Lepidosauria > Squamata > Elapidae > Notechis > Notechis scutatus. The sequence goes on from NC_142011.1 coordinate 31,243,048, forward strand.
TTTCTCTTCTCTATTTAGGGCTTTTAAATTTCAAAGATCCAATAAGTCCAAATATCAGTTACTAGTTTTTTTGACACGTTCAAGTTCAGCTTCAATTATGCCTATTTAGTGCCAAAATCATATATTTATCCAATTTGAACAGGTATTTTCTTCTGGCTTCCTCCTTTCAAAGGTCAAAGCCACTTTCAGCTGTCAATTCCTCCCCCCACTTTCTCTGGTCACTGCTTTTACTATCTTTCTTAAAAATTTCTTAGACTCTTAATTCCGGGGTACCTTTATGTCCAGATAATTGTGCCTGGTTAGCCCGGTTTTCACGCTGTCCTCTTCTTCACTGCTCCAGCACAATCTTTGTCCCGGTTAGCTCTTCCTCTTCAGGGTGGCCGTATTTGACCACTACTACAGCCTGTCTTCGGAGGGGAGTATGCCTAGCCAGGGAGGGGAGATGCAGCTCCCCTTGACCCAGCTGGTGGTCTCCCCCTTCTTTAGCACCCTTACAGGGTGGTTCTGGCCCCCAAAAGCAGATACTCGGGGCCCTCCAATGAGAGAGCATGGATTGAAGCCACACACAATCATAGTCTCTGGTCCTTCAGTGAGGAAGACGCCACACCAGAAGTCCAACAAAAACCCATTTTGATTAATGGTTCAAATATCATATTTAGTTATAATGAAGTTTATTAGCTTTGGGTTTATAGTCATGGACCCAGCCATAATTGTTTCTAAAACATTGCTTTTGGTTCATTGTATTGCCAGAATCAGCCAATTGCAGCTTATTCATCAAAATAAAGTTTGCAAACCATATGTTTGAACTCAGTCACTGAAGGAGGGAAATGACTTAGTTTCAGAACCAATACCTGCTAAGGTATAATTAGGAGTTGCTTCCATACACGGCTTTCTGGCATTTACTACAATGTCAGAAATCTTGAGGGGTATGTGTATATGATTACAGTCAGTGGAAATTATATCTTCTTTGACTTTGTGTTTTGGGGATTAGTAGCTCACTTTGGATGCTCAGAACACATTATGAATTCTGCTTATTTACTGTTTCTTCTACCAGCAATTTCCCAGGATGTCATTTTTTTAGTATGACACCTCTTCTTGTCTTTCTGAATTTAAGGATACATACATAGTAACCGTCTGATTTATCCACACAACCTAAATCATCTTGGTCTGAAAGATAGTTAAATGTTGGTCACTATCTCCCAGTAACTTATGTCCTAATAGAGAACTTGAATGTGGATCTCTCCAGAATGTGGATCTCTCCAATATTTTAATTACTGTACTATCCTAACCATTGTTCTGGAGAAACCTAAACATACAAAGACTGTTCAAAAAGGAATGACAGAGAACTTTAGGACTGTCTTTATCACAACACCAGAGAGACTAGAAGAGCACAATTGTGAAATAAACAATTTCACCTTGTACTATTTCACTCTAATGCTAATGTTTAAGGCAGGGCTCTCAAACTCCCGGCCTGCAGTCTGGATGCATCATGCGCTGGCCGCGCCCATACCTGGTTTAGTGAAGGGGAAAAAATCTCAATACATTGTGATGCCGCTATGACAGTGTGAGTTTGACACCCCTGGTTTAAGGCAATGTTCCTCAGTCTTTTGCAAGAACTATAAAATATGGGGAGTATCCAATTAAATGCTCCTATATTTTCATGTTGGAAATTTACAGTTTGGATAAATAAAATAATGTTAATAATTACATTGGTATATACCTTCCCAGTCCCTCAGTTTTAAGGCCTTAATTAAACTACATTTTGATGCAAATTTAATCCAAAATGGATTTAACATTTTAATCATCTATATAAGCTAAGTAACCAAGAGTTGAATAAAACGCAACATGTAATTTTAAAAAATATAAATAAAAGCATAATGCAAGTGTGGAAGAGGCTGCCCACTCCATCCCATTGTCTCTCAGCTTGCCTGTGGCCCACATGGTGTGTCAGGATCACCTGCACTGCATTGGGATGGTCCCATGCCTCTGCCTCCATCTGCTGCTTGGACAGGTAATCAACTCACCTATGCTGCATGGGCTGCGCAGCCCCAGAGTGCACTGAGAAAGGGCTGGTGTGCTGCAGCTGCTGCTGGACACTGTTGACCCCCATGAGCTCACTGCCTCTTGTGTGCATGCCAGGGGATGGGCACCCAGCCGTGCTGATCAATCATGTTTCCCTGAAAATAAGCCCTAATGCATCTTTTGGAGCAAAAAAAACCCTCTAAGACTGGGACTTATTTTCAGGGAAACACGTTAGAATGGATCACATTTGATAAAAGGCATCCACAAAAGAGACCTAAACAAGATGGATCAACAACATCAGCAAGTATTGCAGGCCCAATTGGCAAAAGAAAGCCCAGGACCATATTGGTTGGAAACATGTGGAAGAGGCCTTCATCTCGCAGTAAATAGACAATGGCTAAAATAATGACCACGACGACGACGACGAATTGCAACTTTGTCCTGTTTTTTCTTTTTTTGTGAAGGTTGATAGCTGTAATTATATTACAGTAAAACTATGAATTGCACTGACAGATTATAAAGACAACAGTAATTTTTGCCAAATGCAGTATCTTTAGATTTTCTAGCTAATGGGCCACAAATGTTGTTAGACCAGCTCTATTGTTTCCATACTGTGTTAATTCCAACCCCCTCCTCTTTCTCCTTCCTCTGGTTCTGAGAAAAAGTGTGCTGGAAAGAAAAACAGAAACATGGTTTTCAGCTGGTAGTTTACATACCACAAGTAGATCACAGAACTGGACATAGGTTATTTTATTGGAACTCTAAATGTATTTTTCAAAATTCTACAAATGATACATATAGTATTAGAATGCCTGTAAATGTATAAATCACCCAGGAGAAAGTGGAGTCTTGCTTTTTTTTTTTACAGTGGAAGCCAAGTTCATTCATAGAATGATTGATAGAGCTTACTATATGGAAGGCTGATGTGAATTCTCATACAGAGATTTAAAAAAAACTCTGTTGCCCAAATTCTAGATTGTCTGATACAGTAATTTCTTTCTCTCTAGATTGGTTAGAATTGCCTCCATGCTGCATTGCCGTTCTCATCTTTTCTAATTTTCTTTGGCTCTGACACCAACAGCAATAGAAATAATTGTATATTTTGTCTCACTCTTTCTCTGTTTATGTATTATTGTGGAAGGCAGGTATTTAAGTTAAGAGAGTTAAGGAACTCTCACAGTAATTAGTGTTTGTCACATATTTGCCAAGTGATCTTCTCTTTCCTGATCCATGTTTTCTTGTCTCCTCATTCCTTTCCTTGTGATTCTAAAGATGTGTAGCCCCTTTATCTTCAATTTCTTCATCTCTCCTCCTCCTTGCCAGATCCCCAAAACATGATGTCATCTCTGGACCATAATGTCCCTCTTCTCTTTCCATGTAGCATAATCATGCATTCAATGTAATTTAATTTATTTTATCACAATGTTGTATGTTGCTGTCCTCACCTCAGAACAGTTTAGAATCCCTACTGCCTTCCCCACTGAGTTGTAGGAAACTATCAGAGATAGTTTTAAAATAGGATTATGTGACCTCCTGAGGACAGGACCAATCTACCTGATCTCCAGAGGCTGAAGAAAGGGGTGGTCCACACTCAGTTTCAGAACAGGATTTATTTGAAAAATGAAACAGGGTGGCAAGACTAAGGTATAGTGGCTAATGTATTTGACTAATACCAAAGAGACTCAGTTTCTACTTCATTTGTAGCCACAGTAGCTCACATGACTTTCAGTTCAAGCTACCTCACAGAGTTATTATGAAGAAATATAGGAAGATAGATCACTATGTACGTGCCTTGAATTTCTGAACAAAGATGAAATATACAGTAGATACATGTGCAACAAAAATATCCAGGGTTTTCTTCATGGACCTTGTTGCTTTTTAAAGAGCCACTTGATGAGTCAATTCCTTGCTGCTGGATGAGGGAAGGAAGGAGGAATTGAATCTGTCAAGGAAATTGTCATGAAATGTTCAAAATGACCATACCATGACCTCAGCAGCACACCAACTACAGCAAGAGTCTGAAGCCACAACTTCCCCAAATTTCATTCCTTCAGGAATCCCAAGTTTTGGTCACATTGTGTACATTAGCTCATTTGAGGTACCTTGGTTCAAAAATTATTATGCGCCATTTCACCCAGTTAATGGTAATGGTAATGACAGCAAGAATTTTAGATAGATAGAAATGGTTGTCTAAATATTTTTCTGCAAAGGATAGATTATGTATTTTTTCCTACCAGTTCTCACCATTCATGAATATAATTACTTTAGAAATACTTTCAAGAAAAAAATCCTTATGAAAAGCTGGATTTTTTGCATTTATATATGAGATGGTTAAGGGGTCCTTGATAATTTCCCAGCTTGGCATAGTACAATTGTCGACCCTGAAGTTGGCCTAACTGTGGCCAATAATATTTAGTTATTCCCAGGAAACATGAGGAAATTCACTCCATTGATGTTTTTTCAGTAACAAGACTAGGTCAAGACTAAAGGGAAGTCTTCTTCTGATAACATTGGTGGCAGTCTTTTCCTTCCACAAGGGAAATTCTGAAAAATCATCCACTCCGTTTCTCTGCCCACAACTTTGATAGAGAATTTGAAAAAACCTTTCCATCCAGCTTCAGTATAGTATTCCAATGCAGTGCCTTACAAATTAAATAAAGGAAGTTCTTTGTCAGTCTGTAGTATTGTAGATGAATGGTTTCTGCAAGATTGTATGTCTGCTAACTGCTTTGTTCTCACATGATGCATAGCAGATGTCAGGCGCCAGCGGCTGCTGACATGCTACAAATAATTAATTACCTAAAAACACATGTAACACATGTCAGTTAATTGTTAGACCATTAGCTTCAAACATCTACACTAAGTGCATTTATGTAAGCGAAGAAGCTTGTGGTCTTTGCATGTCTTTGCCCTTTGCATTTTTATATGGCCAAAATTGGCTTGCCAAGCTAGAAGACGACTGGCTGTAGCTTTGCTCCTGAAGTGATGTCAGCAGCTGCAACCAAGCCTTGGGGAAATTGCAGTCTCTGATGATGTACAAATAAATTTGTAGAGGAGAAAATTGTTAGAGAGTGAAAGTGAACCTATAGGTGATCAGGTGTAGTCTGAGCTCGAGGTGCAGGAAAATGGAATTCTTATGGAAGGGAACCTGGCTAGCTGAGGAGAAGTAACCCACAGAGCAACTATTCATCAGCATTTAGAAATCCTCAAATAATGAAGTTGCATTGGTGATACCCTTAGGGGAATATACTATAGAATTTCATAGATACTGGAAATTACAGTGTTTTCTGACAATATTATATGCACATATGTACTTGTGTGTTTGGTTTTGTCATAGCATATTAGGTGAACCCAGTCATGGTGACCTATCCTGCAAACCTGTTCTGACCAAGGCTTCCCGAGACTGTAATTAAGCACATGCTTATTTAAAACAACTCTTGTTTTATTTCAACGCTGGGAATTATGTTCATTCCCAGCTTGTAATGAGTCCCAAACAGTCCCTTCGAGATAAGCACCCACCTTTCTTTCCTTTGAATTGCTGCCAACAACTAGAGTGCCAAATGAATTATACAAAACCAACCAAAGTACAAAGTCCACACAGAGCTTCAAAGATTAATCAGAACAGAATGAATGACTTTGCTTCCTACAAAGGTTTCTTCACCTTTGCCTGTCCTTTATACCTTATGGGAGGGGCAGTCACCTCCGAGCCTTACTCCCGAGTCACCCCTTTTGTCTCAGCTGCTCTTGCCTTCTAGCAGCTCTGCGCACACTGGGAACAGGGTCCCCTTGTTTCTCAGCCTCGCTGCTGCCAGACTCCGGAGGCTTCGGAGTCAGCACCTCACTCACAGATGGTCCTGGCCCCATCTCTGCATCGGACACAGGACCCTCGTCCGAGTCCTCTCCAGACTCCCAGACTGGTCCCCATTCTTCCCCACTGTCCGATTCCGCTGCCGTCTGCACAGGCTGGCGGCGAACCACAACAAAACCATTCTTATAAGAAAACCATGATTTCTTACAATATTTGAACTCTAGAGTTATATCACTTTTTCATGTTAGGATAAAAACAAACTATTATGACTTAGTGTATTATGTACATCAGCCATTGTAGTTAATTAATCATGTTTTATGAATTACACACAAACCATTTAATTAAGACTTCTTGTTCATGAAAGGATAATTCAGTTTTCTGAAATGGATATATTATTAAAATAGGACCTGAAAGATCCAGATTTATGTCTTAATGATAATGTTAAGAAGGTGACTTTCTCTCAATCCAATTTACTTTCCAGTGTTGTTATTGGGATAAAATGTGGAATCCCACGTATGCCTGAGCTCCTGTGTGAAATGTTTGTATTGGCTTAGATAAGTAGTAGTCAACCTGGTCCCTACCGCCCACCAGTGGGCGTTCCAGCTTTCATGGTGGGAGGTAGGGGTTTTGTCCCTTACTTTATAAATCACCATTACTATGGAACTGGTGAGTGGTTAGAAAATTTTACTACTAACAGAGGTACAAAAGTGGGCGTTAGGTATAAAAAGGTTGACTACCCCTGGCCTTAGATGCTTGTTATTCTCCCACAGTTTGCTTTTTATTTATGTTACATTGTTTTAGTTGTTAGTTGTACATTGCCCAGAATTACGTTTAGTGAGATGAGCAACCATATAAATTTGCTAACGAATAAAAAAGGTGAAATATAAATGCAAATTCAGTTTAAAAAATGATGTCTAATCCCAGGCCCTAGGTCTACATGGTGTCATAATACATATTATAAATCTATGAAAGAGAAGCAAAAATTTCTGTGATATTAAAATACTTGGAGTCAGTTTGTATATTTGATTCCAGATATTCTAAAGTCACTTCCAAATACCTCCCTAGCTTTGTTAAGATGCATATCTATTTTGGCCTTCCATGGGTCATATAAAATTGTAGAGGACTGACTCAACTTTGAGGACAGTAATTGACCCTTAGATGCATCTTCTGTGATATTAAAGATAAAAATGACTGCAGCTATTTTGTTCTTTACTTGTCAGTTGAACACTCACCCCTGTTCAGGTGTTGTTTGTTCGTTGTCATATAGTTCCATCACCTGAACAGGGGAAGTGCTCAGTTGACAAGTAAAGAACAAAATAGCTGCAGTAATTTTTATCTTTAAAATCAAAGAAGATGCATATAAAAAGTAATATACACTAGAATCTAAAAGGATTCTTTTGAACAGAAGGCTGTTAGTTGTTCCACTTTCTTGCTTTCCTTCTAAGTGCTAAGCCAAAAGGAAAATAGGAAAAAAAACTTCCTTAAAAACAATGGAATATAAGATGTGAAAATCAGTGAACTCTGGCATTTGTCTTAATTGTTAATGTAGAGTGATTCCAAAGATTCCTTCCTACAGGCGATATTTCCAAACACAACAGATCTATAAACATATTCTATACACTACTATTATGCACTGCTGGATCTGTACGTATATGAGTCTGTTAAGCATTGTCAGCAAATTCTATTTATAATCTTGAAAATATTTGATTCAACTTTTTAGGTGTGGCTCAGTGGAGAGACAGCTGGCTCATTTATCACATATATAGCTTGGATGTCTTACTTTGGAGGGATGTTGAATACTTCTAACATGAATTATGGTTTTACATAATTCTGCTTCTAAGTTGTTTGACTTTGTTAAAAGTTTCAGTCCACTAAAAGATGTTGCTTTATTGGATATACTGTAGTATTTGAATTAAAAGAAAGAGGGAGTAGGGAAATACTTTATTAAGCAGTGCATAAAATGAAGTCTGAAGTCTTACAAAAAATAGAGCAAGTTTTTTGCTTTCAGTCAGTTCTTGGTAAGTAAGGTTGATGGAAATCATTCTTACTGCAGAACTGATCTATCAGAGGCTTATTAACATTACAGAAGGGGTGGGCTGCTACCGGTTCTCTCCAGTTTGGGCAAACCTGTAGCTAACTAGTAGCTAAATTTATGGCCAGTTCAGCGAACCAGCAAATCCCACCCCTGGGTGGCCCTGCCTTGCCCCACCCCACCCCTCCCAGGAGTCCCCACGTGGCCCATTTTGGATCCCAGGTAAGTACAGGGCCGGTGTGGAGGCTCGGGGAGGGTGAAAAACAGGTCCAGAGGGCCTTCAGTGCCCGGGGAGGCCATTTTCATCCTCCTGGAGACTTGAGGAAAGCCTCCCGAGTGTGGGGAGGGTAAAGACGCTCCCCCCTGTGGTGCAGGAGGCTGACTAGCCCACACCCACCATGGCCACGCCCACCCAGCAACTGGGCACAGAACCGGTTGCTAACATCTTTGAAGCCCAACCCTGCATTACAGGTAGGCTACAGTTTAGATTTAGATAGTAGCCACTTGGGTCCTCTTTGTAAAGCATTCTGGGAATTGAAATTTTATGAGAAAGAGATGAGATTCCCAAAGAAAGTCAGTGGAAATGTGCAAAGCTCACAACTGAAGTCTTTGTAAATTCAGCTACTGTCTTTGTGATAGTCTTTATGTTTTCTCTCTCTCTCTTTTCTATTGTATCCCATTTAAATTATAAAATGTTCAGACAAGGAGCCTATTTATTTCTGTTTCTTTCATTATTCTGTAAGATGTAATGGACAGTTGTCATGCCCTTGGTAGAGTCGGACTCTGAGGGAGAGGAGGAACAGCTGACAGGGAGTGGAGGTGTAGCTCCGGAGGTGGTGGAGGAGGCTGGGGAAGGACAGAGGCCAGCTGGGCAGTCAGAGGAAGAACCAGGCCCATCCCCTCTGCATCCTAGGGCATGCAGGGAGGAATGGAGAAGGAAACAACTTGGCTTATGAGAGAGGAAGCGGCCATGATCCTTCTCATTGGTTGCAGCTGGGGAGACTAGTACAGTATATAAGAGAGATGATTACAACACAACATTGCCAGAAGCAAAGTGTGTTTTATTTTGGATTGAAGTTATCTTGGTTGGCGTCCTTCCAACAGACTGTGCCTTGAATTTGGTAATTACTTATCCTGGTCCGTTGTGGAAATTTTGTCATTGTAGTTTGTTTTTTTATTTCACCTCTATCTGCTCAGTAAGTTCGGACTGTATTGCTTTCTTTTGAAGACTATTTTTGAGTACGTTTTATCTCCAACTGAGAATTGTTGAACAGTGAGGCCAAGTTGGAGGCATTAAAGGACATTTATTTATGTTTTGGATTTTGTTACATTTGTGTTAAACTCCGGGTCATCACAACAGTGTTAATGTCCAATAGTCTTCTGAAATCTTAAGTTTGTGTAATTAGTTCAGCCACCCAACTCTCCAATTCGTCTATGTTAATCTTAGTTGTTTTTGGCACTTAACCAAATGGATTATATTGCTATGTCTCTTTCCAGATTTCAGATCTTCTACTACTTGTACTGAAACTTTACTTTGTTCTAGATATGGCATAAGTTGAGGTACAGAGATAAGCATGTACATGTGTTGTTTTGACTGTTCTTTGTTATTTATTGACCTAGTCATTGGTGCATTCGGGGATACTAAGCTTGAATCCTAAGTCTTTGGTAGATCATAGCTTACTGCTGATTGTAGCTTTTTACTATGCATTTAAGGCAACAAAGACACCTTTGTTGTCTTTGTTCACCCAACACTCTGAACACAGAATAGCCAGCCATATTTTAGTTTAATGCCTGAATCCAGCCTGTGTGGTCAGATTATTATTCAATCAATATGTCATGAAGACTCAGAAAATTGGGTTAATTGAATAAAACATGAATAAACTGGCATGGATAAACATTTTACACAAAAGCAGCTTTTCGGTGCTTTTTTCTACTCACTGTGATTCCCAAATAAACAGGAGGTAAGATCTTATTTTTTAGATCTTTCTTATGCATCTATTTCTTGCCTTTCTGTGATTTCAACCTCTTTATTTTTGGAGGTATTGCATTGCCAGTGAATTCAACAGTAATCAAATTGAATACCAACTGTGTTCATGGTATTGGACATGATGGCCATTTGGTCTCTTCCTACTCTAGCAATGGCATCTGCCAAACCACCTGCAAGACCTCAATATGCTATCAAATTGATTCTGAATCACCACTTCGGGGATTGCTCTCTGACTTGCTCCTGTGGGAGAGCTATTTTACTGTAGCCAACTGAGAATGTACAGGATCCCAAACCATTGATAATTGAAACATAGGCATTTCTTCTCACAGCAAATATCAGCCATACAGCCTCATTGTAATGTTCTCTATATCAATTCAAAGCACTACAGTGTTGAGGAGGAGGAGGAGAGCTGCAGTAATAAGTTTTAAACTGTTTTTGGAGCTTATTTGGATAGTGTTGCAAAACATCAATATCTGTTCCCCACATCAATCAATCACACACAGTCAGAGTAATTTAAAGAAAGAAAATAGACAAGAGGGGACTTTATCCTAAGGGTCAAGTAAAGGATAGAGACCAATAAAACAGAATATACTATACAGTAAGTTGTAAAATGGGATTGAACAAAACAGATACAATTTAAAAAGCCTGTCACATTGCCCTTCTGTAGCTTGCTTAGCTGAAAATATGCATATTTCATCCAAGGCAAGAGATAATTACAGCCAATGTCACATTGTTTGAAATATAGAGGTTAGTTAATGCAACTTGGTCTTACTATGCTAAGTGCAATTTGAAAGCAACATCTAGTCAACTCCACCCTCATAGAAATCTGCATAATTCAGATCAAGACTAAATTACGAACCTCAAGGCCTATATTGCATGTCCTAATTCTGAACATTTGAACTCTGAGCACTCTTCCCCACATTTGCTATATTTTTTAAATTACCTGCTTGGATGGTAAACCCAAAATCTTGCATGATTTTTGTGCCAATTCAGTTAGTTTGGTCTTTTATGAGATTTATAGGTCAACTCTGAGAATAACAGATAGTAGATCTTTATAAAGGTTATTTCCCAGCAGTGGATTCTGGATTTAACGGATCAGCATAGCTGTTTTTTCTTTAATAAGAAATGCAGTTTTGCAAATGCTGAACTAGATGTGACCTCAAATGTGCGCATCTATTTAATATACACATTAAAAAAATGAAATAGCATGGATAATGCATATGTTGAACTCTTTTCTCCCTAATGAAGATGAGCTCTCTGAAGCTGCTCTTGCATTGGAGAATGAGAGAGGTTGCCAAAAAGCTGATTCGGAGAAAGTTTTTTTTTAGCTGAGATAGCGATTACTATACTGTATCCCTGTCTCTTGTAATCCTAATAATTATAATTCCTCTTCCTGTAGCTGTTTCTACATTTGAAAAAAAAATGCATTATGCATTCCTTTGTTTCCGAGCTAAATGCAAAATAGATTTTAGGCTTTATTCTTAGAATAAAAGAGCACCATAGTTTTTTCCCTGCAAATGTAATAGGCAACCTATTTTTTTTAAAAAGAGCAGTAGGGACAATTTTATTAGGCTCTATCAAAATATTACTTACTGTCAAAAATTATCAGATTGCACAATAAATTTCATTCTAGACAATAAACCAATAAGATCCAGTGAAATTAAATTAAATCCCACTCCCAATTATAGACTACTAACATCTGTGGACAATAAACAATGAAAAAAATAAAATGAGAAGAAAGTATGTGTGAAGTGTTCACATGAATATTCTGATCCCAGGCGTCTCAGACACTACATTCAAAAAATGAGCTAAGCCATGTGGTTTGCTTCTTTGAGATTTGGAATAGTCTGTATTTCAAATGTGTGAATTCAGCCAAATGTAGTTTATTCAGTAAAACACAGAATAAAATCTTAGCTTAGTTTATTGTTGAAACTCTGGAACAATTCCTGAAGCCATTAATAAGTCAAATCCATTTCTGACCCATTTCAATGAGTGTTACATTATAAAGTATTTTACCTATCTTTATAGCTGTTTCGGTAATCAACAGAAAGCTTGAAGCAATGTTATCTAAACTGATCCCACCAAATATTTAGAGATTGTAAGAATCTCTAAATAAGTAAAATAAATAATATAATAATATAATGTCAAAATAAATTAAATAAAAGTCTAACATTTATATTATTAGACTCGCATTCACTTTTCTGTTTGCATGAACACTCAAGATGGCTTACAACAATTATAGATTGAGAAAGGCTAGTGATGAGGAATTATTACTAGGTTGATCAGTTTGAAGAAATTTAATAAGATTTGTAAGGCTTAAACTGGTATGTGAGTGTTACATACATACACACACACACACACAGAGTGGGAGGGAGGGGGAGAGAGTGAGTGAATGAGTGAGAGTGTTCTTTTTAAGGAAACATATTTTCCTCTAAGGAATTGTTTTTAAATTGATTTTAAATGGCTGTCCATCTTACTTTCATGTGACTCTGGGTAGTGTACACAATTAAAACACAACTAACAACCAGAACATTCAACTGCTAAAACCAATTAAAAACAGTTAATTTAGAAACATGGAAAACTGATAGTGCTCCATCTTTTGTTTTTTAATTATTTTTTTTTATCATTGATGGACATAAGTTTATCCTAAGCATGTTTAAACCAGTTACTAATGATTGACCCACTATCTCTGCTAAAATTGGTTTAATTTTAATAACAGTTAAACAACTAAAATAACAAGAGGTGAATAAGTCTAAACTTTTACTCAGTGCGACCATTTAACGGGCTCAATTTATACCAGTATTAGATATAAAATTGTGGTTTTTCTTCTCAATTACATTTTTTCCAACTGTAAAGAGAGAATATAAGTTATAAAGAATACTGGAAATAGAACTGATTTGACTAAATGTTCTTGAAATACTAGGCAGTTATAATTCCATTATAAAAGAGTCAGCAAAAATATGGTTCCCAGTTTCTTTACTCTTGGGCCGCATACAAATTTGAAGTATGTAAAAATAAATAAATGCCAATTTAGACTTCAGAAATGCTCAGAAGCGTGTAAGAAAATAGAATAGAACACACTGGTAACATTTGCTGAGTTAAAAGATCCTTGGAAAATTTTCCAAGCAATTCCATTGCAGTTACTTCATCTGGACTAGGTAGAAAGCTGCAGTTTGGCACTTCTTAGAGGGTATGTATGAGAGGCAGAGGTAAGGAGAGAAGGAGGGCTAAATTAAACATATAGTATATTCCTGTAATTTCATGATGGCCTCATTGAAGTTGTAAGTGGACATTGCAACTTCAAAGATATGTATCATAAACTTTGTTCACATATAACAGAGTGATTCTGAGCATGTTATAAAGCAACTCTGCAAAGCCAGAGCAGTTAATTTTCAATAGCTTGGAGAATAATGGAGGATACAGGCTTTCAAAAATAAGCTATTCAACTCAATGGAAGTGAACTTTGTCTGCCTCTCTTTGTGTGCCTCATTTTAGCCTCTACTTAGTATTCTTTCAAAGATACTATATTGCTTTCCTTTAGTGTTGCTGAATCTCTTCTTCTTCAGTAGTTGTGGAATATAGCATATTAGTAATCCAAGGCACAAATCTCTAACCCTTTTAAGGGTGATTTTGTCTTTTTAAAATATAATCTGGTAGATTTAGATAGCAGTATGTAGTTTCATCCTTTCTTGTATTTTCTCAGTTAACATGGGTCTGGAAGCACGAGAGTAGGTCTTGATTACATGTAATTGTTGATTGTTATATTAGTACCAATAATAGAATCCATATCTATCTTTGTCTCTTGTGGATCCTATGAAAATATAGTATCCTATGCCTGTAGAGTAGGGACATAGGTCAGATAACAATTGTTGGGAATAGAGATGATTATGGTCCAGATTTACCCTGACTACAGCAATTATTTTTTCTTCCTATTTCACATTCATTTTTACATGCTGCTCAGTTTCAAAACAAGAGGGATATGGGGAAGTGGAAACTAGATGAAAGGGAGAGAGGAAAATAAATTTACCCAGGATTTACCCAGGATTAAGCCTCTCATACTTAATATCCTCTGTAATGGACTACACATAACTCTGTGAATTTTATCTTCTATTGGATTTTATGATACTCAGTCTATCTTTTTGTATTTCCAGTATATATTGACATAGTATCAGAAAGAAGGATCAAGAGCAGGCATATCATTGGCTTGATAGGAGAATTGGGATTTCTGCTAAACCTGTTGCACACCTGGGAAATGTTCTGAGCCATCTGTGTGGCTAGAAACATTAATCCGGAAGGAAAGATCAAAGGGGAGAAGGGAGGAAGAGACAGTTTCTAGCGTTTCCGTGTCTGGAACAATTGCTAGACTCTTTCCTTCAGATATCAATTTTTAGTGACTTGCATATGTGGGTGTGTATGCACGCGCGCACACACACACACAACCTGGGCCATATTTTTTCTTCTTCCTTTTGGAGAAGACAGATGTTTTCAATTATGATTGCTGTCAGCAGAGATCCATGTGCACAGATTCATTTGTTCCCTAGTTTGTGTTAGTACAGCATGTTTGTCAAGTGTTTTCAGTCATTTTGATTCAAAAGTTGCCTTGAACTAAAGGGAGAACTTTTTGCTTCAGGCTGCCTAGATAAGCTACTTAGGGTTTTAAATTTTGAAGAACGGAACTTATGGAATAGCAGCATTGGTGATAATAATAGCAACAACAATAATATAATGACTTGGGCAGAATTCTTCAGCAATGTAGTTCCATTCATGAAGATACAACAGGGGTGTCAAACTCACATTGTCATGGAGTCTTCACACGATATATCATGGCTTTTTTCCCCTTCGCTAAACTGGGCGTGGTTATGGCCAGCATGTGATGCATCTGGCCTGCGGGCTGCGAGTTTGATATCCCTGAGATACAGTACAGGATACAGGAATCCTCAAGTTACAGCCATTTGTGTAGTGATCTTTTGAAGTTATAATGACTCTGAAAAAAATGACTTTCAGCTGATCATCATAATCGTTGCAGCATCTTCATAGTTCAGGGATGTCAAAATCACGCCTACCAGATATGTCACGTGCTGGCCATGTCCACCCCCCCATTTTAGCGAAGGGGAAAAAAGCCATGATATGTCACGTGATGACAACATGCCGTTGTGAGTTTGACACCCCTGCCATAGTCAAAAGTCAAAATTTGGGCACATGACAACTGGAATGTACTTGCAATAGTTGGAGTATCCTGGGGTCATATGATAGCCATTTGTGATCTTCCTGGCTGGCTTCTGATCAGCAAAATCAATGAGAGCAGTTGGGTTTGCTAAACATGTGAATCACTTAACAACTGCAGTGATTCACTTAGGAACCATGTGAAAAAAGAGCATAAAATTGGCTGCGACTCTTAATAACGGCCTTGTTTAATAGTGCAAATTCTGGTCCCAATTGTGATCATAAGTGGAGGACTACATGCAGTCTCATAATTAACATTAAAAAATTTTCCTATTTAATTACTTAAAACATTTAAAACCTGTTTAATTTAAAACCACCGAGGACAAAGGCATTGTAACCACTATTTTAGAATCTCAAGTAATGCATCCTACTGACAAAAAGTCAGCTTTTTACAATGCAGTATATACAGTATGAAGTGTTCCTCTTGCCAGACTACAGATACCATCCTAGCCACCTCCTATGAATTTTTAAGGACTTTGACAACCATATGAATACAGTATAAGTGCAAAAAGATTCCTTATTTTGATTCATAGAAATATAAAACTTTTTTTGTAACTTGCTGTTACAAAACTCTGAAATAATAGTATATTTTACCAAGTCAAAAAACTCCCCCAATAGAACAGCAAGTTCAGGAGTTTGACATTTTTAGGCACCTCCTGTTAAAGTGATTCTTATGCTATCTATTCAAGTCTGGCAATGATGTACTAGGCAGTCTTAGGTTGGTTGGTTGAAGCATCCTGTTGCTGGGCTTTGATTTAGAGTGTTTCAAGCAGAACTTTGAATGTAAACTAGTTCTATTTTAGCCAAGATTCCTGTGTAGGATTTTGATATTGAGATATGTTGTAGGCCGGGAGTGTCAAACTCATGTCATCACGGCATCGTTACATGATGTATTGGGACTTTTTCCCCCTTTGCTAAACTGGGCGTAGGCGTGGCCAGCATGTGACACATCTGGCCCGTGGGCTGCAAGTTTGACAGCCCTGTTGTAGGCCACAATGAAGCTTCTATCTTTGTTACAAAGCTTGAAAAGCAATGGCTAATTGTTACATGGAGTCTAAATGATGGACTATAGCAGAGCCTATAAAGGTTTAAGGGCACAATAAAACTATCGAGCAACCATTTTGACATATCTAGGGAACAAGAAGAGAGATATAAATAACATTTTTGTCAAGGTTAGTTCTTAAGATGCTTAATTTTGAACCCAATTCTTTCCACCTTCATTGGCTCTTCATTGGTAGCAGCTCTAATTTAAGAAAACCATTCAACAGCAAAATTGGGGTGGTTTCATTGTCAGAAGTATTTCAGAACATGTACATTGCAATGTCCTACCTGTCAATGAATACTTCAGCTTCAACCATAACAACACAAGAGCACACAATAGATACAAACTCAAAGTTAACCGCACCAAACTTGATTGCAGGAAATACGACTTCAGCAATAGAGTGGTCAATGTCTGGAATACTCTACCCGACTCTGTAGTTTCTTCCCCCAACCCCAAAAACTTTAACCTTAGACTGTCTACTATTGACCTCACCCCTTTCCTAAGAGGTCTGTAGGGGGCGTGCATAAGCGCACCAACATGCCTACCGTCCCTGTCCTATTGTTTCTCTTATTCTTCTTTTATTTTTCTTATATGTATCCATTTCATGTATTCACAACTATGTATACACTTATACTTATTATCTTGTAAACAATTGGCAAATCAAATAAATCAAATAAAAAAATAAATGTTGAGGTTCAGCAGAGATAATTCAGATATCCTTGCTCAGAGATTTCAGAATCCCCTTGGAGAGAAGCCAGTTCAATTCAGTGTGAAATAATGCATGGAATACTTGAAAGGTTTGCTATAGCAGACCAATGTCAGTGTGATTACCTGACACACATATATTCAAATATGTGGCAGCTAATAAGAGCTGAACTTCAAATATCATGCTGGACCATGCCTATCTTACTTTAATGACACCCAAGCAAATACTTCATTTGCAGCTCAGCTTGATATGGCATATGGTTTTGCCAGCCTGCTGTGGATAGCACATAGATATTGTTTACTAGGAGAATTTACTAAGGCAAATATATTGTCTCTGTACAAAGCAATTCTGGGGGCCTTTTGGAAGCACATGATGTGTGTGGTTTAGAATGATAAGTAGTGCTAAATTCTCATTTTTTATGGAACAATTTTTATGTGAATTTGCAATTTCTTTGCCAGCTATGTTTTCCCTCCTAGCAGCTCTATTATCTCCCTTTCCAGATGGGAAACTTAGGCAGAATCATTTGCTAAAAGCCAGAGTACCTGATGCTAGAGAACCAAATGGTGGAGTTTTGCCTTAGAGCTATAGTTCACAGTAATTTCCCCCATGATCCTTCAGATATGTTGAGACTATAACTGTCAGAATTCCCAGTATGTTGGCTGGAACATCTGGCAACTGGAACACCAACAAGTCTGGAAGAAGTTGGGGTAGGTTAGTTTAAAAATGGTGTTTGTTATGGAGCCCAGTGCAAATCTGCCATTCAGTTGCTAGGTGATGCTTTGGATAATGAAACCAATACTAATAGTCCAAGCAACTATCAGATGAATACAATTCCACTGTTCCTAGCTGGGCAATCAAATAACAAATAGGTAAAGCTAGTTATCCAGGACTCTGGTGAATATTTAGAAGACAGCATGAATAAAATATGCAGTAAGTAAGAGCATCTGGGAATTAGTAAATCAGCAGGCACACTATCTGAATGGTTGAGATCTTCAATGGTCTTTGAAGTTGGAGTGGATTTTTTTAAAGGAGAATTAATAAATAATTAATTGGAATATGTGGCTACAAACTTTAAGGGTTGAAAACACTTAAGGTTGATTTCTTCATTGGACTAAACTGCAACATAATTTGTGACATTGTATGTTGTATAAATCCAGGAATTGTAGTTTATAAATTACTATTTATTACTTAGAATAGCCTCTAGTCTGGGTGCTTTACAGATATTTAGGCCTAGAATTTAATGTTTGGGAATTTTAGAGGTCTTAGTCAAATTACATACAGAGGGCAACAGATTGGACAACATTGCTCAGGAGATTGTTGGGAATAAGAAAAACTAGGAATGACACATGACTTATGGATTGCTACTACTCAGTGTAATGTTTACATTTCTAGTGCTTTAGGCACCCAGCTAAGCTGGAACATGACCCATTCAACCCTTGCAAAGCTAACCACTAAAACTTTTTAAATGATTTCCCCAAGTTTGACAGAGGTTAATATACTAAAAAAATGGATAACCTTTTGCTGCTTTAGGTATGGAAAATATTCATTTCCCCTGAGCCTTTTGATTCCAGACAGCAATCAAATCTGAGAAAAAAAATGCATTTGACAGAATACTGTACATTCCTTCTTAGGCAGCTTGTTTGTGATGAGACTAGTAGATTGCCAAGTCATTGGGAGTGCCTAACTCAGCTTTGAGGTCTTTGTCCCTCTGGGATGTTGAGTTTATAATTAGAGCTATTAGAAAACCAGCCCAGTCTTCCTTTTCTTACCAATCTACTGAACATCAATGACCTTGATATTTCTGTTCTCTATCTGTCCAGTTTTTCCACATCCTCAGAGCACAAAATTTATTCAAGCTTCTTTGACTTGTTTATACCCTCCCTTTATTTTTACAAATAACTCAGCCTGGTAAATATATTCCACATACCTTTCTCTTATTTTCACAACTCTGTGAGGTAGATTGGACTGAGAGTCACCAAGCCATCTTTCATAGCTAAGGTGGGACTTGAACTCATAGTCCCCTGTTTTCTAGCCTGTGCTTTAACTACTAGACCAAACTGATCTTAATTGTCCCATCAGTTATCCAGTGCTAATCCCATTGCCTTGTTGAGCAACTGGTGATTATATTCTGTATTGCCTTGAATTTTTTTCTTCGTTTCCAATTTTTTGTCTTCCCTCCAGCTTGATTGGCCTTCTGTATGTCCCTGTCAGAGAAACTTCGGACACCCTGAAATTACAGAGAAAAATACTGATTTATTTCTACCCCAAAAGCAGAATAAAATACAGGGTTTGTCTGCTTTGATCCTACAAAATATTCCTGAGAGCAACACTTCTCCTTGTTGTTTTTATATATAATCTTGCAAACTGGCAAGTTTCAAAGTAATGAAGAAAGCTGTTGGATAGTGGATAGTTTAGTATAATTGATGGTCCCAGCTTTATCTGCATATGGTAATTACATTAATGCAAATTTTAAGATGTCCATGTTTTTTTCCAGTTTTTTTTAAAAAAAACATTTTAAGTTTTCTGCATTAATAAGTCTGATGTGATTTATGTCTTCGTCCCTGCACATCTTTGTAATTTATTAACAGAAAGAACTCCCCTAAGAAGCATATGTATTTCTTTTCTCTTTCTGCTTTTTTTGTTTTAGAAAAATAGAAAATGGAGTCTGCCTTACATCAAAAAAAGTAGCCCGATTCAGGTAACACTAGGGAATGTAGGCCAGCAAGGAATACAAGTAAGAATTTGTCTGAAGAGTGCAGGAAGTTAAAAAAAAGAGTATCACCAGTTGTGGGTGGAAAGCTCATATTTTGTAAAACAAATGTCAGAATTCCCATATCATAAATCCAAACTTCAGTCTTGTTGTTTTGCATACCTTATTGCACAATTACTGCAGTTTTACCATGTTTCCTTGTGCATCATGGATATGTGACTTCCTGATAATTTAGAGCAGGAGTGTCGCTGCATCACGTTGCTGTCAGCGCTGGGGTGGGCGTGGCCAGTGCATAACACAGCCGGCCTGCAGGCTGCCAGTTAGACACCCCTGAGTAAGACTATAACTTCCACAGTCTTTTGTCATTGGCTATGCAGTAGTTATGCTATTCTAACTTAAAAACAAGCAAGCAAAGTATGCATCTTTGCTTTAATCTTTATTTTCTTGTTTGATTTCCTCAGCCTTTCTTTATTTTCAATATTACACCGCATTTAGTATCCATATTTTGATAAAGATTTTAATTGATGTCACCCTTGTGATAGAAGGCTATGACATGAACAATGTGTGCTTTTTTGTGTACCATGATGCTTTTAAAGAAATTCACAAGCATTAAAACAATTTTGTGAAGAAAAATTACAAGGATAATTTAATATCCATATTATCAATGGCTCATCCTTATGGTGGGTAAGAAATATATTACTACTTCTTAAAAAATAAATTTTAATCTATCAAATAAAACATGTGAGAACCTTTCAGCTACTCTATGAAGTAAAACCATTTCATTGCAAGTAGACGAACCAAAACAATCCAACTTTTAACGGGAAGGATGAGCTTGCTAATGTTTACATAATTGCTGAAATTTGGGTATAATTTTGAAGGCAGGAGCTCTTGTTCCACCAAAGTCAGGAATAAAAAAAGACAAAAGTGTTTTTCTACCTTAAATGAGCATCTCTAAACTTCTTCTGCTTGCAAAACGTTGTCAGTCTCCAAATTGCTTTTGGAGTTCTTTCTTAGCCATCTCCTTTCCCTTCCCTTTTTTCTTCTTCCTTCATCATAAGTCCCTCTTAAAGCAAATGCCACTTCAAATAATCAGAACTTCAGGACTGACTACTTCTCCTTTGAAAGGCAAACTAAATGTGTTAAAATATTAAATAAATAGATACAGAGAGAGAGGAAAGAGAGAGAGAGAGAGAGAGAGAGAGAGAGAGAGAGAGAGAGAGAGATCTGGGGTATTTGCAAAACTAATGAAATAGTTGGGTTCAGAGGTGGTATTCAGCAGGTACTGACCAGTTCTGGAGAACCGGTAGCAGAAATTTTGAGTAGTTTGAAATACCACCTCTGACTGGCCCCGCCCCCATCTATTCTCGGCCTCCTGAGTCCCAGCTGGGTCCTCTTTTGTTGCCCTGAACAGGAGAACAGAGCTGGAAAGCAGGTTAGTGGGATGGAGAGGGAATGGGGATTTTGCAGTAACCTTCCCCTGCCATGCCCACCAAACCATGCCCACCAAGCCGTGCCCACAGAGGTAGTAAAAATTTTTTGAATCCCATCTGGTTGGGTTTCTTTGGATTCAACATCCTTCTATGTCAAATCATTAAATCTGCTCAGCATTTGTGTGGAGGACAGTTTCTGGAACTGTTTCTCCATCAATTGAGTTTGACCTTCCTGGGAACTGCAGCCCACATTTTAAAAAATGCTGGCTTATTTTAATATGTATGACTCAGCCATGGTGGATTCTTCATCTTTTCAACTTGTCAGATTGACCAGATTTGTTAAAAAATATTCTGCAGTGACACAGCATTTTTCTACATGGAAAGTCCCCAAATTCAATTTCCAGTTAAAATAGTCAACTTGTAGCCCTGGGGCTTGATATAACAGCCATTCCTCCTTTTTTAAAGCTCTTGAAGTACCCTCTGGAACATTATCAAACTAAACTGGTGTCGCAGTTTTCTGCCATTTGGGGGAAATAAATGAAACTGAAATGTAAGTGCCAAATTAGAGCTTAATGTAGTTTAGAAAATAAAGCAGTCCAGCAATTTCTCCTCTCCATAAACCCAGGAAAAAAAGTTCCAGCTTTATTCAGGCTTGTGTCACTGCCAATTTCATTTTTTGTTGCATTCATGTGGTTCTTGATATGCACCCTGCCCCAGTACCATTTATTTCTTGGTCATCAAAATAATTACTCAATCCTGATATTAAAAAGAACAAGAACAGGAACGGGGGAAATATTGTATTTCAATATTGCAGTTGTATTTTTTAGTTGGGGTAGATAGTACTGGGGGGAAGAACAACAGCTCTGTGAGCAAAAAAAAAAAAAAAAAAGGAGCATGCATAATTTAACATGTAAACATTTAACAATGTAATTCCGTGTAAATTATTTAATGCATTCCATATGCAACAATAAACGTTGCATTTAAAACAAGAGCACAGGCACAAAATCTTAGAAAATAAAATTCTACAAAAATAAATTCTTGTAGGTCTTTGGATGGAAAATCTTGTAGGCACAAGGAGATTCAGTAAAAATTAGATTCAGTAAAATCCTGCTCTTAACTTAATCTGCTCTATTCAGAGGTGAGGTTTAAGGGAAACGAATATCCTTTAGGTTGGATAGTCTTAACAGGCTGCTGAGGAAGAGCTGAAAATCTTTTGGGTTTTAGGCATCAACAAATTGAAGTGATCTGGAATTGGATACTTCCAGTCCAAAGACCATACTGAACTTGGATTGGTTTGCTGTATAATTAATTTGTTTGTTTTTTATGCATGGTATTCTCAAGAATCTTCTCCCAACCAAATTTCAAAAGCATCCATCCCTTTTCTATTCAATTTGTTAAATGTCTAATTTCATTTCAATGGAATGTCACAGGAAGAAACATCTCAGAGGGATGGAAGGCTGAATCAACTTTGAGCTGATGAGAATTGAACTGCTGGCAGCCAGCAGTCAGCAGAAATAGCCTACAGTACTTCATTCTAACCATTACATCTCCACAGCTCTAATACGATCCTTGGTTGTATAAACAGAATCAAGATCATGTGAAGTATTACTGACCACTTTATAAATCCTTAGTAAGACCACATCTGGAATACTGCATCCAGTTTTGGTCACCCCATTTTAAAAAAAAGTTGAGACTTTGAAAAAAGAGTTTATGGCCTTATCGTACTCCTTTCCTGTCTTAGAGCCAGTCTGTTTTGGCATGTTCTGGCTGGACTATGGCTTCCTGTCCTGCTGAAATATTGCTGGGCAGACCTTCCTTCTTCCTTTACTCAACACTATCTCTGCAATTTCATAGAAATTGATATAGCAATAGCAACAAACTATTGCTTTGCTCAGCTGAGCAAAATATTCTTATCTTTCATGCCATGGGATAACATAGAATATTAGAAAATTACTTATGGACCAGACACATCATCTTCCTTTTCATAAGAATGCTTTTCAGGAAACAAAAGTTGATTCTGCATTTCCTCCCCATTTAGCTTCCTTGATCCTTTAAGAACAGTGGACTACAGATATTTGTTACACATTGTTATCTTTTTTAAAATATTCATTGATCCAAATTCCCCTATTTGCATATCTTGCTCAGCATATCTTTTGATGGTTGAAATATACGACAGGGTTTTGACTGCTTCCTAAATGATTTTTTGGACTTTGCAAAATTGGACCCCTTTGGGACCTTGCAAAATTGCAATCCTTTGGTATTAAATTTATACAGTTCAGACAAATATGTGAGCCTGAAAAAAGATGCTGCTGCTTTGCGTAAGGAACCCAATCAATAGTTAATGTGGCTTTCAAAGCAGCAACATTTTTTCACCTTCATGTGGAAATTTGAAAAAAGTCAAAGTGTGTACAGCCATAATAGAATGTCCACTGTTAGCATTATGTGTGAAAGCATAAATGAACAGTATCTCTGCTTAGCATAACACCAGCCAAAAAGGTGATAATGAACATGAGAGCTTTGCTGGCAACGCATTGAATGCTTCTTTTTGTGGCCAGAGCACATAGCCATTTCTGATTACAAAGCAAGCTTCATAAAGAGGTTGTTTTTGTCTGCTCTGTTGGGTTAGGACTGAAAAAATCAGTGAGTGGAGGTCAGAGGAACTCATATATGGAAATCAGTGGAAAATCTGGATCTCCAACGGAACAGCTTGCCTTCAGAAGTTGTGGGAGCTTTACCACTGGAAGCTTCAATTAGAGACTGGACTGCCACCTTTCAAAAATAATGTAGGGTCTCCTGCTTGGACATGAGGTTGGACTAGATGGCCTACAGGGTACCTCCAACTCTGTTGTTTGTTATCTTTGGAAATTGTATAGTCAGTCCAGATGCAAAATACCAAGGAGGAACAGGAAAATCTAGAGGGGATTATTTTCTGCTTTCAGGAGAAGTAGGAATAGATGTTATGGTCCCTACTTGTATATCAGTTACAGATTTTGTAATATGCACAGAAGGGAGGACAATAGAATTTAATATATTGTGCAAATTTCTGTGGATGCTCAAGACACAATCTATATAGCAAATTGAAACAGAGATTTGTCCTATCCGGGGTTGTTTTAAATATTTTCTTCTCACCCTGTTAAAAAATCTATGAATAAAGGTAGACCTTAATTACTGATTGTTCATTTAACTATGATTGTTTCATTATTTCAAAGTTGCGTTGGCTTCAGGAAAAGTGATTTATGACCCATCTTCAAAGGTAATGACCGTTACAGCATCCCTGTGGTCACATGATTGCAATTCAGGTGCTTGACAGCTGCTCATATTTATGAAGGTTGTGGTGCCTTGTCACATGATTGCAATTTGTGACTGACCAAGCCAGCTTTCAATGACAAGCAAAGTCAGTTGGGGAATCCAGATTTACTTAATGTGATTAACTTAATGATCACAGGGAGTCACTTAAGATTACATTGAAAATGCTCATAAAATTGGGTCCAGTCACACTTAATGGCTGCATTGCTTAATGACTGAAATTCTATTCCCAATTTTGGTTGTAAGTCAAGGACTAGCTGTAGATGTCAGTTACATGTTGTGTATGTCGATTTTGCTGGTCATTTTATTGTGCCTGTGTAAACATAAACAGAGTGAGATAGTGAAACGTCTAAAATAATTCTTCTGTGAGCATTTTCAGATTTCTGTCTATCTACTGGTATAGTTTATACATTGTTATAAGCCACAGTGTGGCTTGTTAGGTTTTGGCTTAGTGATATTGACTGAATCTAACCGTAGCACTAAATTGGGATTGGTAATGGTGTATGACATCTGCAGTTGTAGCTTACTGCATAAAAGAAGGCAAATCTAGCCTTCCCCCCCCTCCCCTCCTCTGGCTTAAACTTTTATATTATAATAAACAAGTAACAGTACATCTTTTGGCAAAACATATTTTTGTTTGGATGGGGAACTGGTGAGAATTTAATATCTAGTTTCTGTGAATAGTAAATAGATTGAGATAGTGATTTCATTACAGTTTTGCCTAACAAAGTCTCTTAGTGACTCTAGTTGTGTAACTTGATTGTTTGTAGTCAACAAATATTCTAAGACCTGGTTTGTTTTAAAAGCCATAATGGCTGCATTCACTCACAACGTCCTGTCACATAAACTACACTTCATATATTACAGTGGCTTGGAAGACATAATCCTCTAAGTTAAACAAAGCAGTTTGTCTCCAACTTACCAAGTGCTTACTGCTTTTACAGTATTTTTAAGATAATGGTTTAACTACAGTATTAAAGTTCTAAGTAGCAATCTAGACACTGCAATTGGAAGTCATTTGGATAGTAAGATCAATTTACAGGAAGTGCTTTTAAAGATACTGTTACTTTCCAAACTCGTTGTTTAGACACATTAGAGAGTGAAATTTAGTTTGCTCCCAAGTTGTGGAATTGTTCTCTCAAGAACAATTTCTTTCCCTAGTTTCTGATAGTAAAAACTGGTCAGCATAGTAGATTCTCCTCATCAGGGGTGTTTAAATGGATTCTCCATGATCATCTTCTCGTGATAATAGTGGGCTCCTGTACTGGGCAGAGAGTTGAATTTACTGATCCCAAATGTTCCTTCTAATAATTATATTTTGTAATAATCTGCTTTCCAGAAAGGAGCCAAGCTTTTTTTTAGCCAGTCTTTTTTGCTTGAGCTAGTAGTAATTCTGCAGGTAAATGACCAGATATCAGGACTTCTGAAAATATTTAGCTAATTAAAACTCATTGAACTTGTATCCTTCACGAGTATTGGGATCAAAACTCTTACAATTCCCTATTAGCATGGCTGGTTATGAATTCTGGAAGTATGTCAGGTTGGTAAAGACTGAAGTAGCAAATCCACAGTTTCTTCATAATTCAGTTTCCCAATTTCTTTTCTCACTTGTCTATGAATTTCTGTGCTTAAGAAAAACTGAGTTATAACAAATTTTCCCCAATATATTTAAGGTAAAAGCTTTTAGTACTAACTTGCATCATCATATCTTCTTTTCCCTTTGTCACACAGTTGACATGCTACCTCCTTCACAAAATACTGTAACTGATCTCACTCAGCTGATTGCGCAAAAATAAAAGTACAGGCTGTAGATGCTCTGTGAATGTCCATTTCCCCCCTTGCCTCCAGAGTTTACCTACTGAATTTTCAGAAAGAAACTGCCAAATTATAATGTTGCAATTTCTTATTAAATTTTGGAACAAAGGAAAGTCATGATTTTTGATGTGTAAAAACTTGGAGGGAAATACATGCACACACACATTTCCTTGCTCCCAAATAAGCCAAAAGCCTATTAATTATATCATTGTCCACACATCTAGTTGCCAAAAATGTGCTTGTCTCAAACCACATAGGGATTTAGAGATGTTGGATCCTCAATTGCGGCCAGAACCAAGTTTGGAGCCAGTGAACAAATATCCATGCTAGTTGTTCCCATTTATTAAACTTTGAGACTTTAGTAAGAAAATTAAATCAGCAAACCAATTATGAGAAAGTGAAAACTACACATCATAATATCTAGCTGACTTTTTCTGGATGTAATAGTGCTAATAGAGCCAAGTTCACTTTTTAGCTCTGTGTTTTATCTGGTTTAGACATTTGTTTTATTGGATTCTGCAGTAATGAATTGTGAATAGGGACTGTATCTAATAGTAACACAATCTCTGCTATGAAATACTTGTTGCTTGGAAATTCAATATACGGGATACTAATGAAGGGTGAGATATGATTTGGCAGATGATTTCAGATCCTCTATTAAGCTTCCACAGAGAAACTTGTAGCCCCTCTGAGTTTAGCTGAATTCATCTAATCACTTCAATAACAACGATGACCTTTCTTAAGATAAATGATCTTCTTTTGTACTCAATAGTTTTTTCCACGTGTGTTAACTGCCTTTCTTCCTTCCCTCTTTTACTCCCACTTCGTTCTTATCAACACTGTGCAGTGGCACAGTGCTAAGGAGGTCTGAAAACTTGCTTGTTCATTAGATTGAAGTAATAAATAGGAGTGTGACAAACAAAACCAAACATTAACAGAGGCATGGGGCCTCTTTAGAGGCCTGGAAAGCAAACATTCAGGCACTTTCCCTTATTGTGTTTGCAGCATTATGCTGCATATAGGAGAAGGAAAACACAGGGCTGTTTTGTTCATTGGAGGCTTCTTTGAAATGAGCCAGATGTTTACAGCTAAGGAGGACTAAGATATGTTATTTGAAGGGGAGAGGGATAGGGTAGGCTGAATGAATACCACTGGATGCCTAACAAGCATTCCTGCTGTTAGTCTAAAGCCATCTGCTAGATTTGTGTGAAAAAGGGAAATCCTTCAGGGACGGAGCGGGAGGGGGAAGGGAGAGTGAGTCATGGAGAGGCAGACAACTCTATCATTGAGGTTCTGCTAGGCAGCATGGGAGACGATCCTAGACTCCCCACTCCACCCCCTCCAGCTGTGGGCTACAAGGTTTGCAGCGACTGCAGTATGCATCAATCAATGCGTGGGGGTGTTAAAAGTTGGTGAAGAGGTTGCTCTGCAGAAAGAAACGCCATTGTACAAACAGCACCAGCCCAGTCCAGTCCAGAGGAGTGACACAGCAGAGATGGGGAGCACTCACAAAGGTAGGGCTGGCTTAGCCAAGGAGGGAGATGAGAAATACTAGCTGGTTTGTTTCCAAGCATTCCTCAGAGGTTTTAGCCTTGTTTATTAGCAGAACATTAGCATTGTCTAAAAAGTAATAAGATCTAGTCTGTTAGTTTCCAAAACTGCTATCTATATCTCTATAGCCTCTAGCCAATAAAATGTAGTTCCCTAAGTTTTCACTGCACCAAAGGCAGGAAGGAAGAGATGGATGTACTTTTCTGCTCTGTTGTTTAAAGAGGATGCTGCAGTCTGCGCGTCTGGTTTCTTATGCCAGCAGTGGAATTAAAATGCTGTTATTTTTGTGGCAATGACAGTTAGGTGTACTGAAATTTTGCAGCTGTTTTCTTAATCTCTCCACTGTTTAAGTTATTTAATAGTCCAGGTGAAAGAACATGAATCCTTTAAAGTGTTATATGTAGAAATTTTATAGGGGAAGAGTTTAAAGCATGGAATTTTGGGATTCATGAAAGACCCCTTGCATTTTTTTCCTTCTCTGTACTTTGTGTACAGAATTTGCCTTTCCTGTTACGAAATGTTCTCTTGAAAAGCTAGGTAATTCAGAAAGGGCTCATTTTATTCAATGCTCTGGATTAAATATAATCCCATTTTAAAGCAGTCTTCTGAAACTGAGCATTGTCCAAAGAAGTAATTACATCTCCCAGAATTCCTAGCTAGCATGCTGTCTGGGAGATGTAGTCAAATCCTCTTTAAAACATGTTGGGTTGTGAAAAGTTGCTCTGGAGCAGTGTTGTAATGCAGAATGATCATTGCTGTGTTTTGATAAGTTTATTGAGGGTTAGAATAGAGAAGGACCATCCACTCTTCTTAGGTGGCATTCCTGTGAAGTCTCTGAAGAGACTTCATGGCTTCTTTCTAGACTATTTCAATAATTGGAAACCTTTTCCTTGAAAAGTGCCCCTAAGCTTTTAATAGCCACAGTGCGGGAAGTAAAGGTGAGCAAAAGGTTTCGGGAGGTTCTTACCTGTGTAACATTATTGCAGGAATGATTAAATACAAGGGAAATATCTCCTACCCTGGCAGTCTTTTAATACAGACAAAAAAAAAAAACTTTGATCAGGAATTAGGTGATCTTTATACTGTATCCAGGAAGATCAATTGCAATATTAAGGGTAATATTAATTATTTGTTTCTTGATGGCGGGCAGAGAAGCCTTTTGGCTAGAACAAGATAGTGGGATTACAAACTGTTTTGGAGAGGTTAACAGCAAGTGCAGTTTTTCTTAAACCTCCATCTAGAGCTGTGCCTGTCAGGTTTTAAGTTTTAAAAGGGCAGGAGCCTGGGTCCTCTGCAGCTTGGGCACTCTGTCAAAGGTTTTTGGCATTTCCTTGCATTGTTTAGCCTAGGGCTTTCTCTCTCTCTCCAGTCCCCCCCACCCCCCCTGAAGAAATGGAGCCTGTTCCATTTGACAAATGCCTCAGTTACGAGGAGGGATGAGAAACACCTTTTCTTAATCAATTTCTCTGTCAGTCTTTTGCCCCACTTGTTCTCCTTACCACAGCCAACAGGTATCCTATGTTGCCCTAGCCTAAATGGGCGGATAGATTTGGGTCAAGAGGAACAGAGTGAAAAGTTGTATTTTTATAGTCCTCATTGACTTGGCTCACATATCATACTGTGTTATTGCTTGCTTTTTGATGATTTCTTGAGTTAACCACAATTAGCTTAATTTGTAGAAAATGCTAAGTCATAAACCATAGTTTAGAGTAGAAAGGCTGGGTTTATACAACATGGCAAATCAAAATAAAATAAAATATATTATGGTCTAGTACGGTATATTTGGGCAGGTCACTTCCTCTTCGAGTTAGTGTCTCCATAGTTTGTTGATAAATCATAGGAGCCTGTTCCTCTTCCTATTTTCTCCACAACAACCCTGTGAGGTAAGTTGGGCTGAGAGTGTGACTGGCCCAAAGTTGCCCAGCCAGCTTTCATGTTAAGGTAGGATTAGAACTCACAGTCTCTTGATTTCTAGGCTAGCCCTTAACCACTGCACCAAACTGTACAGTAGATTTTCCTAATGAAGTTTATTTTATTTATTAATTCATTAAATTTATATGCTGTCTATCTCACCACCAAGTGATTCTGGGTGGCTGAGCTTTGCAACCTTCCACATTATTTAGAAATACAGCTCCCCAGAGAATGTTGCAGTTCCAACATCTCCAGAGGATTCAAGATTAGAAAAATCTGTTGCAAAGTAAAATTACATGAATTCCAGGCTTCTGAGACAGCTTTATTCCAGGAATGGAGGAAAGAACAAACATAGTTTTAAGGAAGCTTCAGTGGTAACATCTGTTTTGTTCAGCAGTACAGCCAGAGGTGGGATTCAAATTTTTAACAACCGGTTCTGTGGGCGTGGCTTAGGTGGTGGGTGTGGCTTAGGTGGTGGTCATGTGACTGGGTGGACATAGCTTGGTAGTCATGTTATTGGCTGGGTGTGGCCAACTCAATATCACTCACATTGAGGCACACATTTCCTCACCTGGCCTCTCGTGACTGTGGGGATGCTGCAACAGTCGTAAGTGTGAAAAATGGTCATAATGGTCACTTTTTTTCAGTGCCATTGTAACTTTGAATGGTCACTCCACACAAGCAAAGTACCAGCAAAGGAGGGGGAAAAAATCCAGAGACGTTCCTGAGACAGGAAGTCTAGTCCTGCCAAGAATGTAATAAGGGTTAACAGAGAGGCAGTTTCTGTAAGCAACACCAGAATGTTTCCTTCCTGCCTTCCTTACAGGATTAGGCCAGTAATTTCTTCTAACAACCGGTTCTCTGAACTGCTTAGAATGTTAATAACCAGTTCTAGTGAATAGATGCAAACCTGTAGAATCCCACCCCTCAGTACAGCCTAGGGAATGGTCCCTAAGAGCAAACACATCTAGAAGACCCTATGTGAAGAAGTTGAAGTAGAGGTTACCATCTTTGGCCTAGAGTGCTTTTTATCAGCAGTTTGATAGGTAGGCTAGCTTTCCAAAACAACCTAAAACTTAAACCTAGTTTCACTGAATATATGACACCTGAATAAATATATAAACCTTATCATAGCTTTACTGTGCTATGATAAGGTTTATCACAGCACAACATGGTGAACCCCAAACTACCCAAACTATTCGCTATGATATAAAAATGATGAGATGTTGAGATTCTTAAAAGAGTGCACAGAAAAGCAACAAATGATTAGGGGACTGGAGGCCAAAACACATGAAGAACAGTTGCAGGAATTGGGTGTGTCTAGTCTTATGAAGAAAAGAACTAGGGGTGACATGATAGTAGTCTTCCAATATTTGAGGGGCTGCCACAACGTACCTATTCTCCAAAGCACCTGACGACAGTACAAGAAGCAATAGATGGAAAGATCAAGGAGAGATCCAACCTAGAAATAGGTAATTTCCTGACAGAGTAATTAATTAGTGGAACAGCTTGCCTTCAGAAGCTGTGGGTGCTTCATCACCAGAGGTTTTTAAGAAGAAATTGGATGGACATTTGTCTGAAATGGTCTAGGGTCTCCTCCTTAAGCAGGTTGTAGGGTTAGAAGACCTTCAAGGTCTCTTCCGTCTCTTACTCTATTATTCTGTTATTCATCTTAGTGTAGTGTAATGGGTCTTCCAAAGATAGCCATAGAAGATTGGAGGTTTTAATCAGTCTTCTTATGGGCTATGATTGAGAGGCATAAGTATATTTCTAATAAAACACAATTGGAATCCCAACCCAAATCATCTGAAATATGTTGAGACTTCTATAATTTTTTTCAAGGATTATTGTTTTGTACAGGGACATCAGACTCGCAAAACTAATCTTAGCTTCCTGTGAAAATGCAGTATTCCTAAATATTCAGTCATGTTCTCATGGCAGACTGTAAGTTTTCTTTCTGTTATTCAGAGTTTGGATTTGCTGAGTTGTTGGTGCCCTTAATTAATATATGGGTGGATAACTCCATTATGTCAACAATGAAACACGGGTACTGTATAATGCTTAATTCTGCATAATGGCTCAGGAATTAGTTCATCCCCTATTTTTGTTTCTTTTTAAATGTTTTCTGAATCTGCAAAATTAGCAGTTTTGCTAAGCTGGAAGAGCACTCTGTTATGTGATTATTTAGAGCTCTTTCATGTTTTTGAAGGTGTTTGCTTATTTAGTGGGACCCACACAGATTACTTGTCATTCTAAAAAGATTATTTATATTAAATGATCACAGAATAATAGAATTGAAAGGGGCCTTTTTGGCCATCTAAGTACAACCTCAAACCTGACCTGGATAAATGAGTGAGTGAAGACTGGATAACAAAATAAAGAAGGAGAGAGATCTCTGCATTAAAAAGAGTAAAATAATGAATAAAAAGTGGTGAAAGGTGCTGATTCAGGTTTTACCTCAGATACAAGAGAACTTAGTGATGGCCCATTCACTGTTGTCTCAGATGACCCTTCTCAATCTTTACTTAATTGTCTTGCAAGATAAAACATCCTAATCACACACACTTCACTGCTTTATTAGCTGTCTCTGTCTCTGTTTTTTGTTTTCTCTCTCTGTGTATTCTGCACTGAAAGATGACTCTTCTTTCACTTTTAGTATGCATCTACAGGTTTTTATGATAAAGTACTGGATATGGGGCAAGGGCCAAAAATATGGCTGTAGTACGGTACTTTCTGGATTTGATTCAGTTTTATTCATAACAGAGACAGAAGTCAAGTTGAGAGTACTTAAACAACCAAGGGTATTGAAGTCCGAGTCCAAAACTATTGTTGCTGCCTCTTACTGTATTTGTTCCCATTTGGCACTTTAGTTTGTAGTCTGCCCTTCCATTGAACCATGGGGCAGTTAGATAATTTTCCACCAAGCATCAATAACTTCTCATTCAGCTTCTATAGATTCTGCGGCAGATTTTGGAAGTATAAGTGCTCTGGAACTAGTGTGAATTGTTAAAAATCTATAGCTCAGATATCAGCCTCCCCTCTTCTTTTGAAACTTGTCACTACTGTGTTCTTGTCTACATTAAACTAGATCAATTGAAAGTTCAAAGCATCTTCATCTGAAGTATAAAGGTAGCAAGCCTTGGTGGAGTCCAAACTACACCTTTGATGCATGAAAGATAAATAAGCAGACTTTGGAAGTTCAAAAATAAAGCATTTAGAAAAAAAAAATGAAAAGCTTTCCTAGCTGAAAATAAACCAGCCCCATTCAGAACGTTCTACTTGAATATCTCAAATGCATTTTTGTTCCATTGGGACAAAACTAAAAATGCTTTGTTATTTGTTTTTGCCATCCTTCTCCCCTGGCTCTCAAGACCTAAAGGGACAGAGCCCATCCTTCATTGAAGCCAAAGCAATATGGGAGCCATGTTTCTGAAGTTCAAACCAACAACTATGTTTTTTAAAAACAAAGGGATCTGAAGCAGAAGTTCTGAACTTGTCACTGACTATTGTTGCCAATCATTGTTATTCTAGATTCTAAAAACAGTGTGACTGAAGATTGATAACTTAATATGTTATGATCCAACCAAAAGCCACCCACAACTGCCCAAATCCATGATTGTATGATGCCTTTTGTTGCTTCAAAATCAAATTCCACCCCCCTCTCTGCTATTCCCATTCTGCTCTCAAATTGATAGCTTAATCACAAAGAGGCCTTCTCCTAAGAAATACACAGATATATGTATGGAATGGAGGAGTATGCCTATATACAATATCTTATTGAATACTCATAGCACAGTACCTGATCTTCTGCAAAGGTGAAAGACAAAAGTTGAAGCCTGCAGTTCTTCTCCTCCATCCAGCGACGTGCACAAGCCAAGGGAGAAAACATCAATGACTTGATACCCTAAATTCTCTGTTGTGCCAAGAAGAAAGAAGAATCAAAGTAGTACCACCCTATAGATAATAGAGCTTCTGGGCTTTTGTTTTTTTTGTCTTTCTCTTCTTCACCATAATCTTTTGCTCACATAATTTCCAAGTTCCAAATGGGGATCCTGTCCAAGTGATTTTTGAATACATAGGTGTTTGCATCTATCTCTCTAGTTGGCTGCCCTTGTCCCTTTTCAGAAATTGCAGCCTACTGCTCTGCTTGACCATCCAGCCCTACCCATCCTGCTGTCTTGTGGCTCCTGCCATGAAACTACAACCATGTGGGGCCACTGTACTGCCTGTTTTACTCCCTACTATTTGTAGGGAGTATTCAACAACCTTGACTTCATAAGCTGAGGTTTTAAGTCAGGATAAGCCTCTGCAATCAAGACTGCCAAGTAAGTGGCAAGAGTTGGCAGATATGAGGGAGTCTCCCTCATTTCTTCCTCTTTTCTGCTAGCACTAATGGCCTAATTTATTTTTAAAAAAATATGAAATACTTAGCCTACTTTCAGAAGTTAAATAGTTGATTCAGGCAATCCAACTATTATGCTTCAGGACTTTTTTTGTGGATGCATATAAGATGACTAGTTGGGGCAATTTGCCATGAAATAATATCCTTTGTCATAAAGGCTGACAATGAGTTGGCAGCTCATGTTGGCAGTTCCATGTTCTTGTATTGTCAAGGGACCAGTGGATCATATTTATTTTAGTGTATTGTCTTTTTGCTTCCTACTGAATTGGAAAAGGAAACAGTCAGTAGGTTAAGCTGGAAGTTCACATAAAGCCTGTTCACAAGATGTCAATCCTCCGAGGGTTCAAGGATATTTCACTTTTTAATAAATGTCAAACAATAGAGCAATATAAATACTTGCCATAATAACTCAAGGAGATGTTTGGAAGGCAAGTGGAAAGGATAGAAACTTGAATGAAAAACTCTTCTTGAATGGAATGCATTCAATATGTGTCTGTGTGAGAACTTGTTTTTTTTTTTTTTAAGGGCTCAGGATTAAAATAGTTCAGTATTTTCTAGAGTTGTCATTGTGCTCAGGTATATCCACAAAGTAGTGATATAGCAATTTACTATTGCCTTAAATCAACAAGTGAATTATAGAGTAGTAAAATATTTATTTAACACTAAATAAATAAATAAATTGGATTTCCTGAATTTTGGTATAACTTGCTACCAAACTTCATCACATCTTATGTGTGTGCTGCTGATAGTTTGACTGAACAAATAGAAATCTAAACTGAGGGAAAGAAGAAATGTGATGTGAAGGACCAAGCCTCTCAATAATCCATCTTCTATTTAGAAACTTCCAATTATAAATTAGAGTACATTCCAGGACCTCACCATTGATGATGTCAGCTGGGAAGCCATTTTGAGCTGAAACCATTTTGGAAGCATCTTCAGGGCTGCAACAGCAAGGCTGGTTGGAGCTGTGGGAACATAAGGGGTGAGATAGAGATAGCTGGGGATGTGTAGTCAAAACAAATCTATACTTTGAGGAATATGCCTGCCTTGGCATTTTGATTCCATTGGGTGTGTTAACTGGAACCCTGACAGATGATTTTTCTGGACTCTGGATAATGAGCAGCTGCCCCAAGGTTAAAATTTCTATTAATGAGTTACAGGCCCAAAAATCAGACCAGTTATCTTGAATTTATGGATGATGGTGTACTTAATCAGAGTTTTAGTGGTAGCATAAAGTTGATGTCTTTTAAAAAGGAGAGAAAAAAAGATCTAGGTAAAACTCTAAAACATTGTTAAACAGATCATTTGTGAGCATTTAGAAAATGAATTGCTTGACAGAAATCATCTTGGGTTTAGCAAGAGTGTATCATGAAAAATCAACCTGGTCTCCTTTGATAAAATGACCAGTTTAGTTGAACAGGAGAATCCAGTGTGGTTTGATTTTAACTGTCTTCCATAAGAATCTAGAAGAGAAAATGACAAAACATTGGTTCTACTATGCTATCTTTAGATGAGTACAGAGCTGGTCAAACAATTATGCCCAACAAGTGTGTATCACTGGCCTATTGGAGGGATATGTGAAGTGTATTATAAGGGTCTATTATAATAAATATCATGGATGAGGGGTCATCCAAGCATTGGGCCTCTATCAATCTACAGTAAGGGATTTACTCTTGAAATGGAGACTATTTGGGACAAGAGTGAATCTTCCAAAACTAGGCATCCTGTCAAAATTGGCACAGATAACCCTCACCTTGTAACTATTCATATAGGCATTGAAAAAAGTGGCATGACTGTTTTTCACACTTCTGACTGTTGCAGCATCCCCATCATCACAGGATCAAAATTTGGGCAATTGGCAACTGGCATATATTTATGCACTGTTGCACTGTCCTGAGTTCATAAGATCATCATTTATAACCTTCCCAGCTGCCTTTTGACAATGGGAGAAATCTGATTTGCTTAATGATTCACTTAGCTGTAGTGATTTGCTTAACAACTGTGGCAAAGAGGTCATAAAATGAGGAAAAACCTACTTAACAACTGCCTTACTTAACACAACTGAAATTTTGGGCTCAGTTGTGGTCATCAGTGGAAGACCACTTGTACGGCAAAAAAATAAAATAAAAATCTCTCTGAATTCACCTGAAATCTCAGAACCACTTCTAGAGTTCTGTAGGCCTCCTTTACTTAAGCTAAGGCATGATGTCATCATCAATAAAGTTCTAGGTGAGAATGATTCATAAAAGAGCAGCAAGGCTGAAGGTTGCCAAAAATTTATGGAGGAATGTTCTATGGACAAATGAGTCAACTGTGGAAACTTTCAGGCTGTAGATGGACATAATTACATTTGTCAGAAACCAAACATTGCATTCCACAATAAACCTCATTCCAATGCCTGGAAGTAGAGATCATAGTGCCAAAACTTTGCTTTGCTGCCTTAGGATCAGATGATTTGACAGTATTGAAAATAGCTAAATGTCTATTGAAAACAGCCCAATTCTTTGTTTCACATAACTCTGCAAGATAGTAGCAGCAAGACACAAGTAAAGCTAAATTCAGGAAATCCAAAAGAGGACAAAATATTCACAGAAATGTGCTTTGCATCATACCACGTACAAAAAATGTTTTGCTCTCATTAAGAATTCAAGCTGTGACAACTAGTTGAACTCTGGCCTTACCAAATCTCTCTCTTTTTGCTCCATATTTTTTTGCAATATAAAAAAATAATAGCTTTGAATGGTGGCAAGATTTACTGAGATTATATGTGTAAAATGTGATATAATGCTAAATGCTTTTGCCTATGATCTGGAGATAGCTGAATGGCATACAAAATAAGCATAAAGAACGTTAAGTTTTGGTAGTGTTATTGAAAGTTTAATTTAAATAGCAGATTTGGATAAAAAAAACTCAGAGATAGTGAGTTTGCCTTGTGAATTCATGATGGAAACAAATATATCATTGGAAATAACGCAAGTGGAAGAGTTCACCCGAATACAGTGCATTTGCTTTTTTGATGATGTGACTTTAACTTCAGAATATCTGCTGGATGTAGCGATGATCTGATTTTTGAATCTAAGAGGATGCTGAAGAGATTAGATTTCCAGTAGAAGCAAAGAACCAAAAAACCCCCAAAACCCTGTAGACAATTTTTGGAGCAGGCAAATCTATAAACACAGGATTGTTTGCATTCCAGCATGATCATGTTTATCAGTGAAAAGGGTTTATTGCAGTGAGAAGGGATTATGGTAATGCCTAATTCACATTTCCTATGGAATTTGATTTCTGAATAACCCAGGGACATTAATATTTCATTCTGTCCTCCAGTATCCTTTCTAGCTAAGTGAAAGACTTTTGGCATATAGTAATGCAATTAAGAATGTATGCTGAAGTTGGACCTTTTTATTTTAGGGAAAATTGAAGAATGGATGTGCTCTTTCTAAACAATCAGTGTAATTGCTCAGTTGCTCAGGGCAAGAGACAGCAAAATACTACTGAAGTACTTTAAACATTGTGTATGATTGTTGTTAGGCATGACATTTAATCTAATGCATTGTTATTATCCTTATATCAATAGAACCTGGAAAAGTAGAAGGTAGTGTTTTAAAATACTGAAGACTACAATCTGAAGAATAGAACCCAGAAAAGTATAAGATTCTGCTTTAAAGTACTGAAGATGCAACAGTGCACAATTGTGAAGTTTTATTGACTGTAAAGCATGAAGGAGAAAATGGTGATATAAAATGAGTATAAGGAAAATGAAATGAAAGCTTTATATTAATCTGTTTTTATTTAACTAAATTGAGAGGCTCATTAGAGATCAAGCAACCCAATGAGGATATAACAATTTCTCATCTGTTTTCATATGATCACCTACCTGGGGAAGGCTGTGGATCAGTGATATATCAAGGATGCATTTTGCTGGCAGAACATTCCAGGCTCAGAATTGGAAAAAAAATCTTACTTTAGCTACTGGAGAGTCACTGACTAGATAGCTATCTGGGTCCATGTGTTATTGAGGACCTACATTGCAAAGAAGATCCTTAACCAAAACCAAACAAGTCAAACCATGGTTTAGGATAATATGTGAACTTAACATATAGAAAGTTTCTATGGTCCTGTCTATATTTTGGAAATTAAACAATGCCCTTTACGCTGTTGCTTTCTAGAAAACTTGAAGGAAAAAGATTTTCTCAGCATGCTTACACACACGTTTGAAGAAAACAACAGAACACAACAGATTTCCCCTCTCCCAGAGATTTGAATAACACGGACCGTCATCATCTTCTGAAAGGCTGTTAAAAGTTGGCTTCCCCTTCCCCAATGTTAGGGCACAGATACTAGAGAAGCCCAATATATATGTGTGTTTCGCGGAATTTCTATATGATGTCCAGGTTATTTGGTTTTTTTCTTATATTGTATTTCTTTAATTGGTTTAGGTTTTATATCAATAGTCCTTGACTTAGTGACCATTTGAAGTTAACAACACTGAAAAAAGTGACTTAGGACCATTATTCACACTTACGATCTTTGTGACATTCCCATGGTCACATGATGAAAAGTCAAACACTTGGCAACTGGTTCAGATGTATGATGGTTGCAATGTCCCAGGATCTAGTGATTGCCTTTTGTCACCTTCTGACAAGCAAAGTCAATGGGGAAGCCAAATTCACTTAACAACTGGGTTACTAACTTAACAATGGAAGTGACTCAATTAACAACTGTGTCAAGAAAAATCATAAAATGGGGCAGAACTCACTGAACAAATGTCTCACTTAGCAACAGAAATTTTGGGCTCAATTATGGTCACAAGTCGAGGACTACCTGCATACTTTTTGTTCACTATCTAGAGTTAGATATTTAAGATGGGCAGTTGTACTGATTTTCTCAAATTAATATAAATAAGAACTTGCCTTCCAAACTTCTAGAAGCACCTTCTTTGTAACTATCAAAAAAGCATTGGCTTCACCATAAAACCTTGAGATACACTTGGATATATTGAAGGAGATAGATACTCAACATTGTGGCAGAAATTATGCTTTTTTGATTATTGATAGGCTACAATAATCTCAAAATGCAAAGAAAATCTTATTCTTTAGAACAGGGGTCGCCAACCTTTTGGACCTCAGGGACCACCAAATTCATAATTTAGATTCCAGGGACCACTAAC
The DNA here is from genome assembly GCF_049901735.1 of Notechis scutatus. Classification (NCBI taxonomy): domain Eukaryota; kingdom Metazoa; phylum Chordata; class Lepidosauria; order Squamata; family Elapidae; genus Notechis; species Notechis scutatus. Next base: position 31,282,163 of record NC_142011.1, read on the forward strand.
CGGTTCTGTGGGCGTGCCCTAATTTGTGGGTGTGGCTTGGTCATGTGACTGGGCATGGCTTGTATGTAAATATTATAAATATTTATATAAATATTGAATTTTTTATAAAAAAGAGCAACTTTTGCCCAAAATCAGGCAAAGCAGGCAGATTGAATTGCTCACAGAATCATTCAGTGATCTATCTATCTGCCATCAGCTAGCTCAGTCTCTCTTTGCTTGCCATGAGTCTGCACTGAATTTGCTTGCAAGCAAACATTCAGTCCTAAGGGAGGTTCGGCTGTGCTGAGCCGAAGATCTAAAAACTAGCTAGAAAGCAAGAAATCCAACCATTTCCTGCTTCCTAGCTAATCTAAATCTCCCGGCACAGCAGAACAGATGATGGTCGGAAAAAAAGAAAAATAGAAATTTAATAGGCAAGTTTACTGGGTAAGGAGTGAGTGGGCGGGGAGGGTTCCCGCGGGCCATGTGGGCGGCGCAGCCTTGTGTTTCTGTGCAGCCTGGATTAATTGCTTTGTGGGGGTGCTCTGGGGGTGAGATTTCTCTGTGGCCCACCAAAATTTTCTCACGGCCCACCAGTGGGCCGCAGCCCACCGGTTGGCAACTGCTGCTTTAGAACAAAAGATCAACCAAGAAATGGGGCCAGGGTAAGAATACTAATTACTCAGTGAAGCTCATTTCCTTCAACTCTGTTCCAAGTGGAGGGAGGGAGAAAAGGAGACAGAGAATGAATTCAACCCTGAATTAAAGTCAAGATAATAAAGTAGTCAGAAAGAGAAATTTGGGGGCAATTTCTACATGTGAATTGCAGTTAGTGTTATATAAACTTAAACTTATGTCTTTGATACTTATGGTTCAGAGAAGAAATGCTCATTCAGACTTTATCCCCAGCTGACCCCAAAAGCCCTTTATTCAGTAATTGAATATTATGCCAGGAATACTTCAGCTGATTTAATGATTGGCAAGCAAGTAGACTATTGGTGGTAGTGCAGAAATTTTTACAGAAAGCTAAATTTTCTCTAGCAGTGTATATTTTGGGGTTATTTTTTTTAACATGAAAGTTAGGAGAGTCCTGAATCTTTGATCAGAATTAACCAGGTATCAATTAATGTTGAACTCAATCTTTCATTAGTTGTACATCCACAGTCATTGAATGCATCTTATTTTAACTGTGACATTAAATACCAGTTTAATCAGAAGTGAATCTAGATTGAATTTAGGGAGGCTTTCTTGCTCTCGTTGAAGAGTGAGAATAGTTATGTTGCTGAATGTTTCACAGCACTGTGGAAAGCAATTAACAAATTATTTTGCAAAGCAACAGGCTTCTTCCTTGAAGCATTAAAGCAGACACCTCATCTGGAAGGGTGTACTAGTTGAATAGACAATTGCCATAAAAAGAGATGATATGGGAAGGCATTTGAAATGGCCACATTGAGCATTCCAGAGGACATGACTGCTTCCAAAGACCATTTTGTAAAAATTTGTCCTAAGTCAAGCATCCTTTCTCAAGAGCTTTGAGAAAGGATGCTTTGCTTAGGACAAAGTTTTACAAAATGGTCTTTGGAATGTTTTTCAGAAGGTTTAGAGTGTGTAGAATTGATGTTAGGGCTTGATGTTTGGGTATGACTTCTGTAGTAGAAAAGGAAATGATGGAAAAGTCCCTAATGATGCCAACTGTTTTCTCAATGCTGTAGGACAAAGGCGGGCAATTTTTGACCTCCCTGTTACACTAGAACCAACTCTTTGCAGAGATGCTTACACTCTGGAAAGAGGCACTTTGGAAAGAAGTGGCCCTTTAGATTAACTGCATTGTGCTCATGTGAATCTGATTTGAATGAGAGTATGAGTACTAAGCAGACTTAACTGTCGCATTAAGAAAGTGAAATAATTTTTAAGGGGAGTGCTGTAGAGTTAAACTAATGTGATTTATATGTAGTATGAAGCTCACCCCAAAAGAGAATAGAGTGATAGAGGGTTATGTATACCTGGATATTTACTACATATGTACCCATAGGTGTATGTGTATAATTGTTAACTTGGATCACATGGATGTTAACCAAAGTGGGTGCCCTGTTTTCTTCTTCTGAAAAACCATCTATTGCCTCCCTCAAACAAGACCAAAACTAGAAGATTTTCATGATTCCACCTAGATTCACTAAAGGCTAATACAGTCTATATCAGGAGTGTCAAGCTCGTGTTGTCACAGCGGCATCATGTGATGTATCATGACTCCCCCCCCCTTCACTAAACTGGATGTGGGCATGTGCAGTGCATGACATATCTGGGCCATGAGTTTGACAGCCCTGGTCTATATAGTGGGTGTCCCCACTTAGTGATCATAGTTGGAACTGGCAACTTGATCTTAAGCAAAGCAGTCACTAAATGAAATGGTTAGTATGCTTACTTATTATAGCTTTCTTTGCTGTACAACTTGCACAGGTTATAAATATGTGGATTGGCCACAAAATTTCTTTTCATTACCTCCATAACTGTGAATGGTTGCTGTACAAGGTAGTCAACCCACATGTAATAATGTCTGCATATTTCTAAGCAGATACAGGATGCAGCAGAGGTGGGCTTCAAATTTTTTTAGCAATGGGTTCTCTTCCCAGTTGCTGGGTGGGTGTGGCCATGGTGGGCATAGCCTAGTCGGCCTCCTGCACCACGGCGGGGGGTGTTTTTGCCCTCCCTGTGGGCTCCGGAGGCTTTCTTCGAGCCTCCTGGAGGGTGAAAACAGCCCTCTGGAGGCCGGAAATGGGCCCGAACATCTGGGAGGCCCATTTTTCACCCTCCCCTCTGGGCTGCGTGGGGACTCCTGAGAGAGGCGAGGTGGGCGGGGCCAGCCAGGAGTGGGATTTGGGGGTTCTCTGAACTGCACAAAATCTTAGCTAGGGGCTCTCCCAAACCCTTACCAACCCCAAACAGCCCCACCCCTGGGATACAGCCTATATATTTACCGGTAAATACAAATTTATATCACAAGTGATAGATTGCCCATTCCCCTTTTATGTGTGTAAGTAATCTGGAGAAGTAGCCATGGTAGTTTATTGCAGTAATAATAGGAAATTGTGACACCTTAACAGACCATGCTACAATACATTTCTTGTGAGAGGTTAATACATTTGTGGAGACATGAGTATGCATAGAAAGACTCCTTCTGTCCACGTTCCTTCTCTGTTTGTAAAGCTCTGTCAGGCTTCATCTCCATTTGGGCCAACAGTGCCTTTATTTTAATATAAATAATGAAGCAAAGAGCTGGAATAGCACACAGCCTGATCCCTGTGTTTGCAGAAGAAAGCTGTGAGGAGAGTTTTCAGTATTTTATAACTCCCCATCTTGTCAGGGCCAGCTGCCAGTGATAATACTCTCTGTACTGTAATGTATTATGAGCTAAACTTGGAGCAATGGGAGTTGATAAAAACCAGGCACACATTATTAATGAAAGACGATCATGGCAATGGCTGGAGAGAGCAAGAAACAGCCTAACCACAACAAGGAAGGCCCAACTTGGCACTTGCAAAATGGGAAGGATGGAGTCTGCACAGTAAGGCAGGCAGATGGGGCGAGGGAGGAGAGAAATTGGCGGTATCTTTTAGTTAATAGGAGGGGGAACCATAGCATGGAAGCACCCAGAGCCTTGAGCTTATGAAAATTAACTTTCCTTTGATTTTTACATTCTACTTGACCCTGGCTCCTTGAAATAAGCATGAAAAAGCATTGACTGAGAGTTGGGAAGGGCACCAACTTTATCCTCATTCTAAATGGTCCTTAAGATAGTCTGCTTCACAGATTAAAGGCTTGGAGCCTATATTAGATCACTCCATGTTCTTTTTCTTTGTCACATTTTGCTGTCTTCTCCAAGATTTTAATTATAGCTAGGCATCAAGTATTGGGTGCTACATTTTGTCATAATCTCTCGCGCAAGGAAACATGCTGAACAGGATTAGAACTAGTACCATAATAACAAGGAATATTTTAATGAATTTGTTGACTGCTATACACACGGCCTTTGTTATAAACATGCCAGCAAAGCCAATCAGCAGATAGGTATGCCTAACACCTCTGTGTTTTAAGACTCTTTATAGACCATCAGCTGTTAATCAAGTTTCTTGATATAGTGTGGCACCACCCCAACTACTATGCCAATTGTATAATATTACCTTATTGTAAATAAAATCATAGAAATAGCTCTATTTGTACAAGCCTATTATTTGTAGAAACTTTCTGATGAATGTTGAAGTTCATCTGCTATGACAAATAAGTAATCACAGCCAAGGTTTCAATAATAGTGATAGACTTGTATCTCTGTTATTCCAAGCAGTGTATAGGTAAGTGAAATTAGGATAGTTGACAATGTAGGGATTTACTACAGAAACTGCTTGTTTTAAGACCTTTTGAAGCTTTTGCTTCTCTAACAGGATATGTGTTACAAACATTTCTTAAATGGAAAAAAAATCCAAAAGTGCAATTATACTTGGGACTGCTAAATTCTAAGTGAAACGGCACAACTACAGTATATTCCACTATTTTGCTTTGCACCTTCACTGGAAGGCAATTAGTTTGAGAGAAGGAAGGAAGGCAGCTGAATGTGTGAAAGGAATAGGAAGAACAGCATTATCTGGATTTAATGCTCAGAAATAATTCCAGTTGTACTCCGATATATCTTCTTCCTTTGGAACTAATAATCCTGATATTTTAGGCTATTCGTGTGAAAAACATAGTCATTCCTTTTGAGGGAGGATCTTTTTCTAAAGAAATGAATTTTTATTTGTGTTGGAAAATGCATGGATTTCCCACCGAGTCCTCTAAATCAAAAGATGTTGGGCAGAGAGTGTATATATGTGAAATAGAGTGATACTTAATTCTCTACTTGCTAATCATAACAAAAACTCTTACTCTCCATCTGAACTAGAATTTTGCAATGTAAACAGTGAGTAGGCTAGTTTAAATTTGGAAAGAGATTATCACTCTCCACAAAATAATTTATTGAAAAAGAGACAAGAGTGCTTTTTAGCCCTTTACTGCTGAATGGATACACTTTCTATCATTCTTCTGAACAGTCAACTATTGAAGTGTATTAGGAAGTTTTCCTAATTCTGGCTTTGATTGCTCACAATTTCATACTTTTTTTTCCCCTTGGGAGGGACTATTGGTGTCGATTCAGAAATTGCTTAGCGAAAACTAGAGGCCCTTCGGAGGCCGGAAATGAGCCCATTTCCAGACTTCCAGAGCTCCAGGAGGCCTGTTTTTCCCTCTCCCTGAGACTCCGTGCGGGTTCCATCCAAAACGGGCCACATGGAGACTCCTGGGAGGTGCAGTGTGGGAGGGGCCAGCGAGGGGTGGGTTTTGGCGGTTCACCGAACCAGCCATAACGTTAGCAATGGGTCTGCCTGAACCCGGAGGAACCCACATCAGCAGCCTACCCCTGCCTAAAGCCATGTAAATACAATAAAAAAATATTTATGTAATAAAATGGTTTTATCTGCAAATTTGAAGGACCAGCAAAGAAAAAGCAAGGTGGTTCTATAAAATTGTAAAGTCCATCAATTGAACTAAGATATATGGTGGACTGGGAAAACAAATAGATTGGGAAGTTTAGGTTACCAATTAAAAAAATTAAACTTTTGGGAGTGATCATGTGCTTAATAAGGAAAGTTTTACTTAATTTTTAAGTAAAGATGCAGAGATGTAGCTAATGTCTTAATATGGTGACTGTATGAGATTATTTTTCCTGCAATTTATACAATTCAATTTGCTTGTCACAAATATTTACAATTTTTGATTTTCAATATTTGAAAATTTGATTTTTTTTCCTGGCAAAAATTATGATACATGTACTGATATTAGCATGGCATGAAAATTTTGTTCTATTTCTTTCCAATTGCTTGGGAACTAAGGGAACTAGGGCTGCAATTGTATATATACTTTCTTGGGGTTTAGTTCTCTTTTAGCTCAATAGGATTTCCTTCTGAATAAGCATGTATACAATTGCACTGAAATTATTTGTCTTCTGTGATTTGAGGAATAAGCTTCTCTAAGACTCTTACGTTTTCACAAGTATGCATAGAATTGCCTAATAAATTCAATAGGTATGATTGGTTGGTAGTAAAAGCAGTTTAAAAAAATGAGAATAAAATTAACTTAAATTCTGCATGCACTTGTTTTTGTTTGTTTGTTTTTTTGTTTTTTTTTTGCGGGCAAGGGAGGTTGTAGAAAATTTACATTCTTCTGGGTTTTTTTTTTCCATTACTCCAGAAATTCTACTTCCCTTCCAGTGGTGGACGGACTCCATATTCATCCTTTCATACAAATTTTAATGACTTGGCATATTTTATAGATGCAGTTGCAAAAAATTAGCAGAAGGCTATTGCCTTTCCCCAATGACCCTTCCCTTGATCTTGGCAAACTAGTTTTGATATTTCTCTTGATGGGAGTTTGGGTGTTACAACTTTGCCTGTTATAGACAGTGGGGTGGGACTTTGCCTCTATAAGATGTCATTATTCAGATTTTCCTCTTCTTGTTCTATCTCTTCATTGGTGTTGAGTGCAACCTGAGGAGATCACAATATGGGACAAGTGATCCTGTATCTATCTCACTGCAGGTTGACAAAGAAAAAATACCTGTTACAACAATTCTGTTTTCAACCTCAGATCAGAGTCATGTTTCATATGAAGTAGCACCCATAATGTTTACAAAGCCACCGCTTGCTTTCTCTATATTGAATTGTTTTTTATTGCAAAGACTAACATCAGTACCCTTAAGGAATAAGTATCATATGGTTTTAGTATGAAATGTCAAGGTAAATAAAGTCAAGAATGTAATACAATACAGTATGAAGAGAGTTGATTGCAGAGTCATCGTTTCAAAGATGATATGGAGTTATTTTAACTCTTGGAGGCAAGGCTCTGTATTGTATCCATTAAGCATTTTTACAACATTCCTTGTTCTCAAAATCAGCTAAATGCTATATATCTCTTTTTTCCAGACATAAAGCAAGAAATCTTGTGAACATAAAATATTAAGAAAATGTATTCCTGCTTATTTATTTTAATTGTCCCATTTTGAAAGTATTTTTAAAATGTCTAAATTTAACATAGCAAAATTTGATTGTACAGTATATGCCCACAGAATCATTACAAGCATTTACGTACATGTTTTGCATAAAAGTCATTGCCTACTGCAATGCACCTTAGTTTTTATTGGCAGATGATTTGTAAATGTATTCTGAAAGTTAGATTCTCACAGATATCTGAATCCTAACTTGGCGCTTGTTTGATTTTCGGCCAACGTAATATATTGTGGTTTATAATCGACACATTATGGCTTCCTATTTTGTGTAAATTACTCCACTGTTTAAAAAAGAAATGGGTTGCTCATCATCTTAAAAAAACAAACAGGCAATATCAGCAATGATCCAAATAGTTACATTCCAGAAGCAACTGAAACAATAGATGACCTGACAGTTTTTTTTAAAGGATTATGTTCTAAGATTAATATTGAAGGTGCTATGAATTAATATATTGAAATTTGGTATGAAATACAGTGAGGCAAATATTAAATACATTAATAATTGTCTAAGCAACAAATAAAAGCATTAAAAGAAACCAAATTAGGAAAAACATGATCTATCTGGATCTCAAGCTTTTCCTAATTTGATTATTTTTAATGCTTTTATTCGTTTCTTAGACAATTACATATTGCAAAGAACTTAAAGAGGAACTACTGGAACCATTGATGAATATGATGAATGAAACTAAAGAAAACAATGGCAGCATGGGAGGACACATACATAACTCTGTTTGGTTAATCATATAGATAAATTTCCCTGCTGAATGTACGTTGCAAAATGTTTACAACAATGCTAGCTGATTGATTCAAAAATGTGTTTCAGATATAATATATATTGATCAAACAGGCTAGAAAGAGAAATATCAAGAACAACAGTTAAGTTCATAATCAATATGATAGAACATATAAACAAAAAAGGAAAGAAAGCTGCACTAATCTTTCTGACCATAAAATAACTTCCAAAGTTTGCAGTGTCAGTTCTTGCTGACCATACTGAATAAAATAAATCCCAAAGAAGAATTCCAAGAAAAGTTAGGTCAAAAACATATATCAATGGTAAGAAAGCAAATGGAGCTCACTCTGCAGATTTTTAAATCAGTAAAAGGCAAGATTGTTCACTCTCTCCTTTATTTATTCATCATTGATCTAGAAATATGGACAGGAAAGATTGGAGTGATAAACAAATTCAGGTCTCCAAATCCATGGAGAGGGATATAAATTCAGATGTTATGCAATGATGTACTATGATATTAATCATCACAGAACCACAATAAGACGGAAGACAGTTGCTCAAAGTTAATAGTTTTGGAGACTTTTCTGGATATGAAATCAATGTCCAGAAACCAAAAATAATTACAGGAAATGCAATCTAATGAGAAGCTATTTTTTTTGCAGGAAGAATCTGACTGTGTACCCACTTAGTGAAATATCTTGGTCTGCCTTTGACATGTAACAATCAATGAAATATATAAAAATAACAATGTCAAATTATGGCAAGAGATCTTGAAAAGTGGAGGAATTTAAAGCCATCTTGGTTAGGATCAATGCAAGTATTAAAATGAAAATATTGTTCATGATAAATTATTTGTTCCAAATGGTATAAATTACAATTTCAGAACTTTGCAGGAATGGCAAACAATTGTCAATACATACATATGGAGTGAGAAAAGACCAGAAGTTAAAATTTTTTGCAAAATTCAAAAGACAGAGGTGGTCTTGCCCTTCCAAATATTAAACTGTATCATAAAGCAAATTGCTTGCCATGGATAATGGAATGGACAACAATCCTGAATAGTAGAATGTCAGTATGGGAAAGTACCAGATTAGCTAATGGACTTCAGAGATATTTATGGTACAGAGACAAAGGAGAATAAAAATTTGGAAGGACATATTATTAGGCAAATCTCACTGGTTCTCTCAGCCAACCTGCTATTTTGAGGTATCAGTGGAAAGCTATTTATGCCATTTCAGGCTTCTTTATATTTTTTTGGATACTCATAATCCTTTTGTACCTACACTTTGATGCCTCTCAAAGTTTATTTTATAGACTACATGTACATGTCTACATACATAGTATATGTTACTTGGTATATATGGCTATAGTGGATCAATTTGTCTTGTCTTTGATATCTGTCTATGAGGTGCCTAGACTGACAAACAACAAAAGCCCTATAAGCTTTTTATATAGTAGTTTAAGTTACTGGCTTCATTATTCTTGACTTTTTAAGAGAGTGTTTAATTCTACTCCGCATGTTAATGATTGTGCTAGATACTCAGTTCTAGCACTGTTCCTTTGAGTTTTAGTATGGAATTAATAAAGTTTTATAAAGTGCAGTGTTATTTTAATTATAGAGTTTTGCAGTGGGACAGAAGGTTCTTGACATTTATATCTAATAAACCAAAAAGTAATAATAAATGTACTCCTTTAAAAAAAAAAACAAGTTTTATTCAGTTTTTCACATGAATTAAAAAGCTCTTTTCAGTGGACAACATAATTCCGAGTTACCACTTTTACATGCAAATATGACATGGTTATATATTCATTTTTACATTCAACTTCCTATCTTATCCAATTTTAACTTAATTCTATTATTACCTTTTCCATTCCAACTTTTACAGAAGAAAAGAACAAACAAATTATTCCTGGTCTCTGATATTAGTCTCAATCTAAACATCCTCTCAGTTCATTTCAATTATTTCAAATATATTTTTAAACATTAATATTTCTTTTAAAGATAAAAATAACAGTATGCATTCACCTAATAAAAATTATCAATGTCCCTCCTTCCTCTTAATAATCTATATTACCCTATTCCCATATCTTCATACTTATTACCTTTTAATTCTTTTATCTGTCAGATTTGCAGTTTCATCACATATTCTTTCCATAGATTCTAAATTAATACAAGCTTTTACACAAGAGAAAAAACATAAGCCCCCCCCCCGCTTTTTACTAATTTGAGTGTGTCAGCTCAGTGGTTTAAATATACCTTAATTCCCTCACCTTAATTCCCAATAAACATTTGTTTTTCACTAGTTATAATAATGGTCATTCCCTAAAAAACTACATAACATTATATATATTTTCTGTCAGATTCCGCAATATATTTTCCCCCTTTAATTTCATAGAATTTATTTATAGTTTCAAAACAAAGATAAAAAGAAGAAGAAAAAAACAAATAATCCATTTAACTAATCCTGGTCACTGGTATTAATCTCACTTTTAAACATCCTCACAGTTCATTTCAATTATTTCAATTTATTTAATACACATTAACATTTCTTTTAAAGATAAGAATAAAAATATGCCTTCACCTACTAAAGAATATCAGTGTCCATCCCTCCTCTTACTGGTCTATATTTCCCTATTTTCTAAATATTTTGTAATTGCAAATACATTCTTATTACCCCTCATCTCCATGTGGAATCCCCCTTTTTAATTCATTAACCATTATCTCTATGTCTTCTAAATAGATAGTCTCTTTTCATTATTTTACAATTCCCATATTTCTTTATTTCCTGCTCCTGTTTCTCATTCCTCTCTTCCCCTTTATTTCCCCATATCTTTTCTCCCTCCAGTTTGTATCCCTCTCCCTCTTTCTATCTTCCTCTCCCCTTTTCTTCTGTTTCTTTCTACCTTTCCTAATTTCACAGGTATTCCCCTTTTTAGTTACCTTCTTGAATCTCAAATTTTTAAACCCCCCCTTTTCCCTCTTCTTTGTGGTGTTCTTTGTGTTAATTGTCTATTTAAGATGGCTTCTCCCTGAACTAACTCCTCCTTCTCTGAAGTTCTTTCTTCATGTTCTTCAATCGCCATTTCCATAGCTTTTAAAATAGAGCCGAGCAATTCACCTCTTTCCAGTAGTGATTCTTTCATATTTTTAAGTTCCATTTTTAGTTCTCGAAGAGATATCATCATTGCACACTCTTATATCTTATAATCATTAAAATCCACAAAAGCTTTTATTTTTCTTCTTTCTTCTTCAGGCTTTCTAGATTCACAATTATTCCAACACTGGTTCTATACCAAAATCACCAATTAGTCCCACAGTCAGTCTTTTCTTACTTTTTCTTTTATTCTAGTTCAGCTTTCACTTTCTAGGGTACTTGTTTTGTTGTTTCAAAATTTCGTTTACATTGTATCAAATCAAGTTCATAGAGAAACAAGATCTTTTTCTTTTTAAATTTAAATTTTTGTCCACTAGATGGCACTCTCCGTTATGCAAAGTCTTCACCTTTTCCCCCTGTTTTATTATTCAGGGCTTTTGGAGCCTCAATATTCCAATACAATCAAATCTCCAATTTGTATATCCCCCCCCCCAAACACTCTTAAGTCCAGCTTTAATTTATGCCTGTTTATTGCCAAAATATTTTAATCCAATTTAGTTAAGTATCTTGTTCCGGCTTCTTCCTTTCCCGGCTCGAAGCCACATTCAGCTGTCAAAGTTATTTTTATTTTTCCTTTTTTTCCCTTTGTTTTTCCACCACTTTCTTTTCTTTCTTATAAATTCTTATTTCGTTAACCTGGGGTAAGTTTTATTTAGTTGTTGCGCTCAATTGTCCTGGCTCTCATGCTATCCACCTCTTTCTTCACTCCTACACAAACTTAGTTCATCTGAGTCCTCCTCTTCAGGGTGGCCATTTTAGACCACCGCTTCAGTCTTTGGGGGTAAAATTGCCAAGCCCAGAGGGGAGATGCGGCTCCCCTCGACCTGGCTGGTGGCTTCCCCTTTCTCCACCGCCCCTCTGAGGCAGCTCCAGCCCCTAATCACAAGGATTGTGGCTCTCTGATGAAAGAGCACGGGCCATAGCCGCGGACGATCGTGGTCTATGGTTCATCAGCGAGGAGGGCTCAACCCAGAAACAATACACTTACTCCTTATAGTCTTACATGCAGTTGTGAAGAAGTCTGATTAGCTGTGTAGATAGATAAGTCTATTTTGCAGCTATACTGTTTGTAATCCTTCACTGCAAGAGTGAGCAGCTTAAAACCCAGAATCACATGAAGTCTGTGAACCTGTTTCGTAGAGCTCCAGATCTCTATTTGATCATGTGCTGGCCACACCGATGCACAGTTTAGCGAATGGGAAAAAAAAATCATGATAGGTCACGTGACGCTGCCATGATGATGAGTTTGACACCTGTATGGTGTCATCTTTCCAGATGATTCAGATATTTTACTGAGAGATGAAAGTGGCTGAATCTAGTCCAGGGGTGTCAAACTCATAGCATAACGTCATCATATGACATATCGTGACTCCCCACCCCCTTTGTAATACACAGACTATGAATCCTTTTTACAAATGTTGAAGTAGGAAAGCCCTTGAGAGAAAGAAAGGACAATACTCTCTGATGGTTGTGCTGTTCTGTCTCCTAATTATTTTTGGATGTTTCTTTTTTGATTGAGCCACTGCTGCTTTTTCCAGGAAACCACCTGTCCATACTTGTCTAGCCAGTATCTCCTGTTCCAGAATATTTCATCCTTACTTAGCCTAATGAACATGTTTGCATTTCTAGACTTCACCTGCTTTCACCATTCTTGAATAAAGACACATTTTGCAGTCATGAATGGAATAATATCGCTCCACAATATCTGCCCTTTGAACTGAAACAAGCTTTATTGCAATGTAAAATATTAAAGGGCTTTATTTGCAATTATGATTTTAGAGTTATTGGTTGGTAAATCACTGAAATACTGATTGACACTGAGTATACTCAACCAGTGTAGCAAAAAAGTAAATTGTAAAGAATTGGACACATACAGAGAATGTGCAATATTTTGAAGGTTGAGGCTTTACTGGAGATTTTAACATGTTTTCCTTGTTGGGATGATTGTTTGACAGAATGACAAACAAGATTCATCAGAAAAAATAAGATACGCATTTTAGTATTTAAATTGGTTGAAAACTCAAAAGAAAGAACTTAAAAATTTCATATACAAAGGCAACTCAGTGCTGTGTCAATTAAAAAAAATCTTTTTGGAGAGTTAACAGATGTTTTTGATTAATAAATGCCCAGAATAATAATTCTGATATCTTCACACCACTTCCAGGTGGGAATAGAAGATATGAAGACAGAGGAACTTTTTTCTTATTAATAATGAATTTCCAGTATATTCATAGAAAGAACATTCAGATACCTGAAAGACACATGCAAGAAATGCAGGACCAATCTAGTTTATTGTCAAACTACTGAATCACAAAAAAACAAAACAAAAAAAAAACCCACCCTCAGATGATGTTACGAAACTTGACAGAGGATGCTGAAAAGCAAGTGTTTTATTGATGCAAAATAAAATATTTAGACTTTGCTCTTACAAAAATCAAAGATTTATTCAATTATTACTCACTAATCTGTAAATACATATATTTTTAGAATGAAGAAATTAATTCTGTCTTGGCTATGAATAATTACATTGATAAAAATATTTTACCAAGATTAAAGTTTCTATTGCAAATAATTACAAATTATTCAGCCTTTATTGTTAATAAATGACTGATATAGACTAGTAATGAATTATATACAGTACATTTAATAAAAGGCTAATGATCAATTTCAGAAACTCGTAGAATTCAAAAAAACAAAGAACCATAGTAACTATGAATTTTGAGTATGCTATCATGTCAGCTGATTAATATAAATTTCAGAATGGATCTTAATTCTTTATGGTTGTATCATGTTTGTGGAAGGGGCAGGCCTTTTAGAAGTGGTCCAAAGATATATCTGGATTGATATAAACAATATTCAAGAGTCTCTATAACATTAAGTAACTTATTGTTTGAGACAAATGGAACAAAAGCCCTGATTTTTCCCCATTTTACTCATTATTCAATGACTATGTTATGTTTAAACTTTGCTCAGTGGAGACCGAAATCAGTAGATTTTTTTTTTTGGGGGGGGGGGGCTATCTGCTTCTATTTCATTACTTAATTTTATTATTATCTTTATTATGTGTTTTTCAATATTCTTTTAGACCTTATTTGAATTTGTGTTATATTAATTTCTTCTTGAAAATTCCAATAAATACTTATAAAAGTAATTAAATGAAATGAAAACAATGGGAAAGGGAAAATAAACATAAATGCGGACCAGAGGGCACTGGTACCCATTGCACGTTTAAGTATGTTAAGTCTCATTTTGTCATGGCCCCAGAGTAAGGCTCCAAGACACAGGCAGACAGGTCCCACTGGGCACTGCTTCCACTAATTCAACAGCCACTGCATCAAATGCTGACACCCTCTTAGGTCCCTCCTCATCTGGGACTAATCCTTAGTTAGCCAACATGAGCAAACCCCTTCAGCCTGAAAATCCTGCACCTCATCAAAGAAAAGCGCCTGGTGAGCAAGTAGTAAGACGCTAACTTTACAAGCAAGACGGGTGCCTCATTATTGGCAACAGCTGAGCAAGGAAAGGACTTTTTCCTACTCTTGCAAAGGAGAGAGTTTAAACTAGGCAAGGATTGCCTTCTGTTGCTGGAAGCAACTTGGATATCAGGCTTTGTGTATTCTTGCTGTTGACTCCTGCTACATTTTCGATCTTAGCACGTTCCTGACCAAGTCTTGGCTCATCTCCCTCTCTCCTTTTCAAGACATTGTGAGTTTCTGATTATGGACTGTTCAACTCGGATTACATCTTCTCTTCAGCCTCTAGTAAGCTGCCATGCACACACATACTCTTCCCCCATCCCCGCTCCCCAATCCCCCTTTCTGTTATCTCCCCATACCTGTCTGCTACCATCTGTCCTGACAAGCTTCCTGATGTCTTCACAAGCCTTGCTTCAAATGCTCTGCTTAGTTGCTCTGTTCCAACTTTCGTTGTGCCTCCCATTGTTTCTCCCTTCTCGCTGCATTTTGATCAAACTTTTTTCCAACGTGTGTGTTCTCCTGCCCAGCACCTCTGCCTTCATCACACCTGCACTTTGTCTGCTGGTTGCATGGGCATTTATTGCCTTTGCTAAAGTCATGACACAAAGCATTTATGCATGTATTTATTTAACTGTATTTGGAACCCAGCGCAATTGGATTGTTTACACCTATATAAAATCTGAATGTAAATAACATGGTATACTTATAACGGTACATTAATTTAAAAATGGTCACTTACAGTCATTCCAATTCAGAGGCATGCTTGAACATTGTGGTGTTGAAAGCTTTGCAAAATGCAAGGAAGGTTGAAATCAAAACTATGTCCTAGGATATACATTATGTTCCAAAACATGGTAGTTACCACTTAAGAAAGCCTGCTGCTAACCTCATTCCATGTACTTTGTTTTATGGTGTGTATAGTTGACACCCAACTAAATTTTAAACCATCCTTAGAGATCAAGTAATAAAATTGTATCAACTTGTGTTTTAGAAATAGTTAAAATAATACAGGCTTTTGTTAGATCCAGCAAAAATATTATGAATATATCTTTTTGCATTAGAAATTGGTTCCCACTTCTCAAAACGTATACAGTGTGTACCTTAAGTTGGAAAAAATTGGACATTATTACTATTTTCTGTAGCTGTCGATTTCTACTGTTAGCTGTATTTTGTCATTTCATTCCATTCATATGGCAGCTGATCTCATTGTACTGGCTCTGGGAGACTAACAACAGTTAAAGAATTTTAAGAATATGGTTTGAATAACTAGCATGTAAGTGGGAGTCTGTACTGTAGTTTAAGTAGACTTGCAAGCTTTTAACCAGGGGTGGGATTCTACCAGTTCGCACCTATTCGCTAGAACCGGTTGTTAACATTCTAAGCAGTTCAGAGAACCGGTTGTTAGAAAAAAATGTCCTTTTGTTTTTTTTCATTTTACTGGCCCAATCCTGTAAGGAAAGCAGGAAGGAAACATTGTTGTTGCTTATAGAAATTGCCTCTCCATTAACCCTTATTACATTCTTGGCAGGACTGGACTTCCTGTTTCCGGAGCTTCTCTGGAGTTTTTTTTTTCTCCTTTGCTGATACTTTGCTTGTGTGGAACATGAAATTGACATATGTGTAGCCATTTCACTTGGAAACCTGACAGCTTGAGTTTCTTAAAGGGGAAGGGTTGTTTTAAACTTTTTACACTGCTGTTGGGAGGAAATACTCCCCTGTTGGAGTTAGCACTTTGAAGAAATAATTGAATAATGAAGCAGAGGTGCCAGAAAGAAGCTTTTAATGACAAGGAACCAAGATGAGTGGCATTCGGCAAGGCTTCTTGGCTAGCTAGAAAGATTGACATTCAAATGGAGGTTTACATACCCTTTCTGAGTTTTGGTCTAAAACTGGTTTTTGTGAAGTTTAATTCTGCCCTTGGTTATGTTTAATCCTATGTCTATTGATGGGATAATTTTCCCTATTCAGCTTTGTTTGGAAGGAAAAAGGTTAATCTCTGTTCCTGAAAATAAACTGGATTGAGAAATCTGGCTAGTTCCTGTGTCTATTTGTTCTGGTAATTGGTTTAACAAGCAACAGCTACTGTTGTGATTTAATTATTTCTATTGTGTTTGAATTTTTTCCTGCCTCATGGTTTCTTTTTCTATCTGGGGAGGGTGGGGTCTTCCTTCACTGCTTTAGTGGTATCTGGCACTGTCCTTTGGGGTGTACTTCCAAGAGGCAGGATGCAAGCTTGGCACTGATTTTTTTTACTGCCTTTCTGGGGGGCATGTGACCTTTCCTTAAATCTGTGTCAGCCTTCAAGATTTCTTTCCTTTGCATCTTTTGGCTGTCATAAGTAACGGAGGGGGGGGGAGGGGGAGGAGGAGGGGTGAAATAATTGTGAGAAGTGATCTGGAGGTTTTTAAAATTACTGTATAAGTTTGGGGGGGGAAGTTTCTTGTTTATGCTTCTTTCCTGTGCTATGCGCAAGCGCACCTCTTTATCAAAATAGCCAAGGTCAACGGAAAGATGCCTGCATCACCACCTGAAGATGCCCACATGACATTACATACAACTTTAATTGGATGGACAGTTTGAACTATTGTGGGTGGGAATGTTGCCATCACTTTGTATATGTGATTTTCGCGCTCAATTCCTCAGATTCAGAATTCCTTTGATGCTGCCACTTGATTTCCAATAAAAGATATATTTTCTCTAATTATTGGAGTCTAAGTGTTTCTTTCTTGGATTTTGAATGGAGCACCAGCTGACATTCTGGATGATTTCCTGAGGATATCTTGTGAGGTGAATGAGACCAGTTGGTGTCTTTAAGTGGTGCAAATGGATCTAAGGATTGCTTCTCCTGGGTGTGCTCTTTCTGGAGAGCTTAAATGACCTCTCTGCTAAAGGGTTTCACTTTATGAGCAAGAGTTGGCTGTTGATAGTTATTATTGCATTTTAACTATTTTAATTCCTCAAGGTGCTCTGGCACTCTGCCTGATTTGTAACTCCGGCTTGCAGGTCTTTTTAATCTAATGATTGGTATTTAGGGCAGCTTTTTGCAAGCAAAGAAGCTTTTTGTATTTTTGTACAGGTAATCCTTGACTTACAACAGTTCATTTAGTGACCATTCAAAGTTACAATAGCACTGAAAAAAGTGACTTATGAACGTTTTTCACATTTATGACCGTTGCAGCATTCCCACGGTCACGAGAGGCCAGGTGAGGAGAAGCACCCCTCGATGTGAGTGATGTTGAGTTGGCCACACCCACCCAGTCACATGACCACCAAGTCAAACCCACCAACTAAGCCACACCCACAGAACTGGTTGTTTAAAAATTTGAATCCCACCCCTTCTTTTAACCAATTATCCAGCTAAAACTCAGGTTAAAGTGTAGCCTTGAATCTGATCATTAGAGAACAATGTTTGCCTAGAATGTGGATTCATTTCTAAGAGGAGTGATTTAACAAACCAAGTAGCTGCTATTATATCCTTCTTTCTTGGCTCATAATATCTAGATGTGATTCATTACTCAGTGTCTGTCCTTACATCATTTGTTGCCACCTGCAGAAATGATCCGGTAGACTCTATACAGCGATGTCACTTCATGCTTAGCTTTATTTACTGTATTTACCATATTGTATTTTAATTTTACTTTTGGATAAATAAGATCATCAAAATGGGGATTTTTTAAATAAGAGGTTATCTATAGTGTACTGAGTCATTGTTATCATTATTGGTTAAGTATGCCTGTGATCTTGTATAGTTGTTTGGTTACTTTGGCTGCTTGATTCATTAAAGAAAGCAGCTGTAAAACTTGCTTTTAGTTATAGTGCCTTGTTTTGATCAGTAGAAAAGTTCTGATTATGTAGTCTTAATTTCACTTAAAGGGGAAAAAAATCAAGAGATGCAGAGCCAAGGAAAACAGAAAAGAAAGATTAGGTCTTCAAGGACAGATGAAATAGTGAATTATGGAGTATTAGTGTTCTCTGTGCTTGGTTTTTTTGCTTGCAGATGTTTCATTACTACTAACTAATGTTGTCAGTGCAAGCAAGTGTGGAGTTTGCTCCTTGTTCATATGCAATAATTTGCCCTGCCAGTTTTAGTGCAGTTTTCTTTCTGTTAGTTTCTTAATAGATAACTGGTAGGACAAGCTCTTTATGAGAAATTAGGACACCAACTCAATACAGAGAAATCCTAATATATGGCAATTTTTTTTGCTATAGAGCCTTAGGTGGAGCAATTTTTATTTTTTATTTTTAACTCTGCTATTCTTGTAGATAAAATCTCCTTGTTTTGAGAAATCTTTAATATTTTGTGCCTAAGAAAAACATAATTCATTAAATATAAATTTGAGGTGTTCAGGGACCTAGAGATGAAAAAATAGAAGCTCAGTGAGATTGGTGACACAGCAGAAATAAAACTGTCAAGATAGACTGGTTGTCGACCATTTGAACAAAAGCGTGTATGGGAATTTGAGGACTTGCACAGATGAGCTGTATTTAGGTCCACAAAGACTTAGTAGAACTGCAAAAACTTGCTAAAAGGCACTAATCCATACCAGCCTATAGAGGTTTGACTTTCTCATGGAAACACCCATTCACTCTCATAAGCTCAAACCAGGAATTGTTTACCAGAAAACAAACAATAAAAATTTCACAGGAATCTGGGGTTCGATGGGACAGAATGGGACAACTCGCCACAGCCAACTCACGGCCATCTTGCCGTGGCCAATTCTCCACAGCTAATTCGCCAACTCACCATGGCCAACTCACTATGGGACAACTCACTGGACAATTTAACAATTCAATTTAATTATTTAAAATAAAATTTAAAAATATTTTAGTTTTTGTCATTCACATTTCATTTTGTCCTTCTTTTTACACCCATTCTTTAATAATTATATTCCACCATTTCTTTTTATATTAGTGTATTTCTTGCCCTGCAGCAAATTTTCCTGCAGTGAGCTGGCCATGGTGAGTTGTCCTGTGGCGAGATGGCAATGGCAAATTGTCATAGACTTGGGGTGGGAAGTCTTCGGGAATATACTATATTCTTCCTGTCAATTTCCTAACTCAACTAGGACCTCTTCCTTTCTCTTGCTGTCAGTAATCCTCTTTGAATTTACAAATACAAAATTTAAAAGCTAATGCCAAGAAAACTATAAAGAGAAATGCAGAGCTAAAAGATTTCTCTTTCCTCCTGACAAATATAAACAACTTCATTTTTTTAAAAAAAGAAATATCTACTTCCTGTATCTCATCCCTTATCAATAGTCAAATTATAAAAACTCATTATTCAATCTTTATCAGCAAAAGTTTATTAAGAACTACCAGAAACAGTAACTTATTGTATTTTAACTATAATCTAATAAATCATTTTGTATTTCAATTTATCACTTTCTCTAAGAAATACAACTGAATAAAAATGAAATGTGAAGGTGCAGATGGCTGGATTCTAAGTTCTGAGTCTCTTGATTTGATTCTGGTTCTAATGAGATCTTATTCCTTTCTGCAAATGCTTTGATAGCTTGAAGTCAGTGTGCTGATGTTACCTGTCTAATCAGCCATCATCGAGTCCCATGTTAAAAGAGAAGATTCTATTTGTTTTTGAAACCAAATTTTGAACCTAAGTTGGTTGAATCTGAAAAATTGGCATAGACTGGATTATCCATTTCCAGTCCTTTCTTTTTTGCATTAGAGTTATAATGTGCTTTTGCTAAGTTTGTATTGTTAGTTCTTCATTCTTATGTTTGGATACATTAAATCCAGATTAGTTTTAATCTATCTTTCTTTGATGCTGCTGGTGGTGTGTGTAATGGTTTTGTGTTTCAACAGGAAGTGAGTCAATTTAATCTATAAATCTCCTCAATTTGTTTTCCTTAAACAACCTTTGAAGGCCTGACCTGTTCTCTCTACCAGATAATTTCATGCCAGGCGGGAAAATGCTGTTTGAGTATGTTTGGTTCTATTTTTGCTCAAAACATTAATGACTTGTGAAATCTTGTGCATTAACTATGACCAATAATACTAGCAATTGTATAGGAAAACATCTGTTGAAGTGTGTTGTAGATTGCTTTCTGAAATTGAACTATGCATATCCTTCTACTTTGAGAGAGCATCTATTAGAATCAATTTTCCTATAAAGATATCTCATTAGAAAACATTGAGCTAGTTACTACATATATTTTAGTCAGACCTCTGAGTCTGAATTAAATTCCTCAACTTTCTTAAAACAGACCCTAGTAACTTATTTTATAATTTATTCATTTATTTATGGTCTAAGACCAAGTCACAGAATTTTGAAAAACACAGCTTTGGGAGGAGTTTGGGAGGGAAAGATGAGTTTGAGTACATAGTATATAGTCTGTAGAAAGGATAGTAAAAAGAGATACTACAGAAGCTTTGGCCTCTGATCAAGAGAGTCAGAGATGAAGGGATCTGTCTGGTTTTTTTTTTTCAAGAAAGGACATACAAATAAGATAATATGACCTTCAAAGTTGATTGAATGATATATCTCCAAGAAAATTGATCACTTTGCAGTTGCCTGTTATGTTTAACCTTTTGCTCTTGGTTGATGAATGAGGGAAGATTCTGCTGCCAATCAGCTCACCTACACTCAAATGTTACAAGAGAGAAGATGCCAAGAGATGCAAGGCATTTGCCAGTTCCACTCTCATGTACTGTACAAACAAAACAAAAAGGAAACCAAAACATGATACATAAATCATAAGGATATTAACATTCACAGGTATAATCCTTTAATTTTAAAAAGAATTATAGCTGTGAATGTCAATATCCTTATGGTTTAGAAGCTCAGTTCTAAAGCCTTACATTGTTGGAGGTAAACTAGAGATGCAAGATTTCAACTGAAAAAGGAAACCTACATGCTATACTTTAGCTTATATAAAAGTAAGTGTACACTATAGATTTATTTAGTATATATAATACACTAAATGTCATTGGTTAGTTAATGGGCTAAAATGTGTTGGCTAGTTTGTGGCTGTTGTATGAACACAGATTGCATGCTTCAGTTGCTGCATCATGCACCATGGTTTTTTTATACAAATGCCTGAGGTTTAATACAGATGAATGAAAGCTTTCTTAAAATCGTCTCATCTAATTAGAATCTCCAGGAGGGCTGGAAGCTGCCTCCTGACATTGCCACCACCAAGCTGCCCCACTGCTGATACTGCTAATGCTCTTCTCCCTGCCAATGACACTGTGGGCCAGACTGGGACTGCCTGTGGACCGGATATGGCCCACAGGCCATGCAAGGCCCAAGTCTGTTCTAGATTAGCTTTAATGTTTACTTCATAAGACCAGTTTGGCTTTCTGAGATAGTTGTTGCATATATACCTTATGCAACAACTCACCAAATATGTTTCTAGTCAGTTCAGATGCCATAATTACACTTTTGTAAACTATCCAAATACATGTGCAGATTTTTGGATTAAACTGCATCTTCCTCAGTCTTACTCCTTTGTAAATTTCATTTGTCTAACAATAACTTAGAGTTGATAGAAATTGACCAGTCCTTCTATTATTCAAATTCCTGATTTCATAGTTAATATAGTGAAGAACCTGACTGCTAACTATTCTGGGATCTATATGTCAGAGTTCCAAGTGATACACCCATAGCAAACAAAACTCCAAGGCAGATAGATTCCTCAAAGAATAGTTTTGTTGGATATATCATATTGGCACAGATCTGGTGAAAACTGACTCTGAAGGTCCCCGTGGTTTTCCCTTTCCCTAAACAATCAGTCACATGGTCCAATAGAGGTGCAGTCTGGTTGCCACATAACATCACTCCTCCTCTCTCTGACCAGGTATGAGAATGTCCTTGGTTCCCAAGAAAGTATTTTGTTTTGGCTACAAAGCCCCAGCTGTTTCTATTCCCCCTTCTTTATGCCTCAGCTCCAGTGTGGCAACGCGGAAGGGTCAAAATGGCTTCAGTCAGATCAGCTTCAGGGTTGACACTATAAACACGTAAAGATATTAAGGAAACAGATATAGTTATTTATTTGTAAGTTGGAAGTGGAAAAATTCAGGAAAAAAAATCCTAGTAAAGCTAGAAAAACTTGGGGAAAAAAAGAATAAGAAGAAACTCCAAATATATTTTTAAAGACTAATCAATGCTCAAATGGTCCTATATTGCTATCCAATATTATTCAAAATATTTTTCCTAAGTTGTAATAGAAATATTTTTATTGAGGACAGATATGTGAAAGAATAGAGAAGCCTGTCTCAAACCCAGGAATATTTCTGTGTCAATGATCAGAAATTGCAGATGAAGATGGCACTGCTGATAATAGTACTAGTTTGGCAAATAATATTGATTTTACTTAAACTAATGTCCAAAAGCAAAATTTATATATCACAGCTTTTCTTTTTTCTTTTCCTCAATCCTTCCCCCACCCCACAAAATTGTGAATATATGAAGGAGACTAAGACTAATTCTGTTTTACTATTATGTGGATGGTTTGGGAAACAGAAGTTTAGAAATACTTGGTATATTAAAGTTCTTCCATTTACTTTTTACTCCATTTGTAATATTCTTTAAAAATGTTAAATTTGTGATTAAAATACCAGTAAATAATATAGTTTCATGAAACAATCATGATACGTAAAGATCACATTTTATTTTCTTACTGTAAGAAAATAGTTATTGATTTTTCCCCATTTTCCTCTATTTTTTTCTGTAGCCTCAAAATTTTGAGAAATTTTATGTTTCTGATTTTCAAACACCTGTTCATATGCAATAATGTTCTATTTCCATTCCAGTTATATTTATTAATTAACTTTAAGTAGCGCCCATGTCACTGATTAGAGAGCCTCTAGGTTAGGGGTGTCAAACTCACGTCATCACAGCGGCATCATGTGACATATTGAGACTTTTTCCCCCTTCGCTAAACCAGGCATGGGTGTGGCTAGAGCATGGCACACCCGGCCTGTGGGTCGGGAGTTTGACAGCCCTGCTTTAGGTGGCTTTAATCCC
The DNA here is from genome assembly GCF_049901735.1 of Notechis scutatus. Classification (NCBI taxonomy): domain Eukaryota; kingdom Metazoa; phylum Chordata; class Lepidosauria; order Squamata; family Elapidae; genus Notechis; species Notechis scutatus. The sequence continues at coordinate 31,305,576 of NC_142011.1, forward strand.
AAATATGTATTAGGGAGCAGTATGCAGCTCAGAGTCAGTTGATTGGAGACGTCTTGAAGCCTTGTAACTAACTAGTCATTGGTTTCATTTGTTATGAATACTGATGTGTTCTCACAGTAACCATAGTACAGTGAACTGCCATCAGTCTATAATTTTGACTCCTTTTTTATGGTGTTTGTAGTGTTTATTCTCCCAGCAGCTCTAGCAAAATGAGGCCACTGTTCAAAGCCAATACTAAGACCTGAAGGCAGTCTGTTTCTTTTTTAGAGACTCAAAAATGTCGGGCAAGGTATAGATAGCTGAAGTTTCTTAAGGGGGAAAAAACTTGACTCTACGTTTACAATCTGAGCCATGTTGAATTGTATTGCTATCAGGGCACATGCTGGTGGTATAGGCTGTGTTTGTCAATATCATTGTGTTCCATTCATAATTAGCACTTTATGTGAATCAGGGGAGTGGAAAGATTCAAGCAAAAATTCTACGTGGAATTCTGTATTTCCTCACTAAACTTTTGGTGAATTCTATATTTCCTCATTAAACTCCAAGTAATTAAGTATATGACATGAGCTGATAGCAAGACAGGCACTGGGAACAAATTCTGCATGTTGTCTTGAATGCTTCAGGCAGAGATAAAAGTTGTGACCTGCTATATAGCATCTATGCTCTCCTTCATGATCCTAACTTAAGTTCTTCCAACAGGAAGGGTGTGGAATTAAAACCTGGTGCTACTTCACCAAATATTGGCTTCATTTTTTTTAATTAAAGCATATAATTAAACTTTAGAAACCTGAGTTTTGGCAAGAGGAAGGCCACATTTATATATACCCAAATGGACCCTGAAAAGAGAAAATTAGACAACCATTCTGTTCCCCCTGTTACTCTTAAAAAGGAGAGAGATGGATCTAGACCTTTAAAAAGCTAAAAATTAAAAAGCTAAAAACCTATGTAGAAATGCAAATGCAGAAATGTTTGTTAAGTCAGAATAATATCAGGAAGTATACAGAGGTGTGAGTTACTTCTGAAGTCTGCAGCAATATTATTTCACATTGTAGAAATCCCAATTGCTCAGGGTTAATCTTGTGGTATTTGAAATACTGGTGGAAATTTCAGGAATCAGTGCTCTTTGTGGGAAGAGCTGGGCAAGGGGGCAAATGGTGAAAGTTGTATTGTGCTGCTGTGAAGCAAGTGCACTTGTATTGTACATGCATTATGATATTGCATGTATGTAGAAAAGAAGATTAATTTGTGTCTTGGTGTTACAGAGGTGCTTTCATTATTTTGATGTGCATTCCTGAGGTTCCCTTTGCAAAAAATTAGCATGCTTTTGCCTGTTTTAAGCTACTTAGAAGGGTCTTGTTTTGAAAGATTACATACAAATGTTGTTACATATAAACATGTTTCCTTTGAGAATTTACCAAGTGTTGGTTTCCCTTCATATAGACAAAACCTGCATGGAGTTGTACGCAGTGCAGTGCTTTATATATTTTTCTCTTTTATTCCAGCCATAATTCTTCTTGTAGTCTTTCTTTTTGTATAGGTTTTATTGTTCTGAAAGCCATTACAAAATTTTTGAGGGTTGAGATAAATAAACAGAAAGCTGTCAGCTAACAACTCCACAAAATTACTCTTTAAATCTATCACTCTCAGTGAGTCAAAAGACACAACTCATGCAGTTTCTTCAACTTGTTTTTCTTCTTTTCTTCCTTTTTTCCCATTTCTCCTCCTCCAGTTCAATCTGATGGAGTCCTACATGGTTTATTCTGATGCTAATGGGCATGATATCCATTCTTCCTGTCTTTCTATATCATAATAGTCAGGAAAAAAAGCAGAAAGATGGAAAGTGGTGGGCTGTAATGAAAGAGGGAAGAAAGATGCTCTTCCCTAGTTCAACAAGCAATTTCAAAGTAGAGGAATAATCTTTGTATTACAACTTGGCACGCCTTAGGCAGAAAGCCAGCCTTCAGAAATGTTTGCACTGCTGTTTTGAAGCGTGAAACTAGAATATTGCACAGGATCATCAGAAAGCTCATTTTAGGTGAAATTAACGCATGCTGTGTATAAAACTTGCTGTGGTAAAGGAACCATGGTGGTTTCACTCTATGAAATCTTACAGCAAAAATAGTCCCTGACCAAAGTGTTTTGGTTTTAAGAGGGCACATTTTCTTGTCGTTAATTAACTAAAATAAGAATTCCTTGTTGAGATGGGCAGCTATAGACATCAAATAAATAAATGGTAAATTGCAAATGTTTCTCCAGAATTCTTTCTCTGCACTTCCTGTGGACTTTTCCCACAGGGTACAGCAACCTGTTTTGGAGGATTAGCCAAAGAGAGGAAATGGCAGCATTTTAATGCTTTTTAGGGGTATATAGGGAATCACTTGCCAAGAAGCCAGATGTCAGGAATTCAGCTTTGCATGTTTGTTTAAAATTATATACTTGGGTCCATAGACAAATGTTATGCTGAGTCCGACCCTTTAAACTGTTGAAAAACATGGAGTTCCACATGTCAGAACCCCAGTGCAAGCAGTATCTATTAGTCCTCATCTTGCTACTTGCATTTCTCATTTAAAGAATTGGTGAAAGCTATCTATGTACTGTAAATATCTGAAAGATTACCCATCATAGTATCTGAAAGAGAATAACATCGCCTATCCCAGTGTCTTCCTCAACCAAGTACCGCACAGATGTATTGCATTCCAGCTAGATTGAGAAGTGAAAAACATCTCAGACGAAGGCATGGACAAATCATTAATGTATTGCTGCTGAGAAAACTTCATAATTCATGGCCTTGAATTAATCAAGAATTGAGCTTTACTTGATGAAGTTTTCTTAAGAGTTGACCATACATCAGTTTATTTGGAGGGCACTTTTCTTTTAAAAAACCTGTAGTTACAAGACTTTGGTTCTCAGAGTTCTAAAACCTACCCGAGATAGTTGTCTTATGGTCTTCTCACAGGAAGCTGCTTTCTGGAGTGCTTGTGGACAATCCGGTGTCCTCTTCCTGTCTGGGGAATTCCAAGAAGTGGATCCATATGCTGGCTTCTTGTGCCATTGTGTTATTGGCTTCTCTCTGAGCAGAGCTGTTTTCCTCTTCACCGTTGCTTCCCCAAACGTCACCTTTATCATATTTATCTTTCTATTCTGTTTGAAAAAAGATAAAACATTGAAATGACCACATGTTAAAAAAGAAAAAAAACTTTAAACTTGTTTTTTACATGAGTCTTGCATATTTGGGAGGAATAAGGAAAAGATTCTTTTTCTAGTTTGAAGCATGAGTTCGTTTTTACCCTTCTTTTTCAAGGGTATGATTCAGATAATATGATGGTTTATGTAAGACATTAACAAGAACATTAGCTCTGTATGGACTGGAATTTGCTGTGTGGATTAGAACTCAGTCAAGAATGTGGCTGTATATTGTAGAGAAATGAATTTCTTTCAGAGAAGTTTTCCAGTTTTTAACTTTAAACCAAAATAATTCTGGACTGAGACTTCTTCGATATCTGAAAATTTATCATTTGTTTGGTGGGAACGACAACATAATAAAACTGGGGTTAGGGATGTGAAATTGTGGCTAGTAGCAGCTTCTCAGCTGGCCAATAGTCTCTCCTGTCTCTTTTTCTCTTCTACTTAGTCTCACTAGAGTGGAATATTCTTTCTACTTCCAAAATGTGTATTGAGTGACTTCAGTATTTAAAAGCTTTCTCTAAACAGATTAAACTTTACTTTTTAAAACATTTCAGCCAAATTGAAGAATCCAAGCTGGCATAAACCAGTAGCCCCCAACCTTTCCACATTGGCAGTCCGATCTGGTGGGGGGGGGGGCAGGTGAATTGCAGGCACACAAGCGTGCACACAGCTCCATTGGTATGAGTAATGGGCACGAACACCCTCCACTCACCATCCACTCAGGTGAATGGAGCTTCACACGTAAGCAGTGGGTGCTTGGTTATGAAGCACCACTCATGTAGATGGAGGGCACTAGTGCTGGTGCAAATGCAGCTTCACACATGAGTGAAGGCACTTGCGTTTGCGCATGAGCTCCACTCATGTGAGCAAAGGGCATTTTGACTCACGTGAATGGAGCTTCATATGCATTAGTGACGCTTCATGCACAAGCGTCCTCCATTCGCATGAGTGGAGCTTCGTGGGTGAGCGTAAGGGTCTACAGCTCACACGAGTGGAGCTTTATGTGCATGCACTTACCCATTGCTCATGCAGCCTGGTTTTGAAGAGGTTGCAGCCTGGTAGTGGCCTGCGGCCTGAGGGTTGGGGACCCTTGGAATAAACAGCAGTTGTCTTTCATCTTCTGCTGGACTCAGTTACAGGGAGAAAGACCAGAAGATTTAACATGAGCTTCAAAGAAAGATTGCACTAACACTGGCATGGGAGTGTCTGCCAGACAAAGGAGACATCTGTAGAAGAAAAACTCTCATTATGCCTTGTTTTTATTGTCAGAAGCTTATACAAGCTGTGAGATCTGCTGTGTTGTCTGAACTATTGCGTTGGATGGAAATTTTCAGCTGGCACCAGTCAGCAATATCTAGTTATTTGGAAAAAGTAATTGGTTTGGTGCAAGCTGTAGTGCTTCATTTGTACCCTTATGTGCAGATACATTAGGCATCTTGTTAAGCCAAACAAAAATGTATAGAAGGGACAGATTAGCAGTCAGAGCTCAGCAATCAGTGTTTTTTTTTTTTTTTGCATTCTAATACCCATATGGAATATATTTTATTTTGTGGGTGGAGAGATTAGTGTTGCATGCAACAAAGCTGTAGGTGTGGTGCTTGTTTGATACATGGCTTCCATATGATGCTGTAGTTCATAAAGCACAAAGAGAAGGATCTGGCTTTGTAGAACACAACTATATTTTTGTGTACATTTTTCCTGCTCTACCTGAACCTGTCTAGTGCTGACTGAAGATTATGGCAGTTGTAGTGAAACATTTCTGGAGGAAACCTAATTTGGGAAGTTTGCCTTTTCACCTTAAGAGACTATTGGAATTCATAACTATTTGTGGTAGCAAGATTTCAGCATGTCAGATTTAAGTGTAAGAAAAGAAAAATTCCTATAAAATACTACACCTTGATCAGGCAACTACTTGGCTCTGGGATGCTCTTATTGTTGAAAAACAGGAATTTTACGTGAGGGGATTTTGGGAAAGCCACATCCTGAACAACCTCCTTCACAAGGCTATTCCAAGAACAATTATAAAAAAAAGTATTCGCTCCAATTCTAGGTCAGTAAACATAGGCAAAATTGTCGTGGAGGGAAAGCTAAGATGTAGTCTTGTTCTACATTAAAAGGTGTTCAGCAATCTGCACCTTAGTGTGTTGTGCAGTCCCTGGACCATTTTCAAAAATCCTCTGGTAATATTCATTTCAGAATTCCCCATGCACTCCACTCATATGTACCTGTACAAATCTGTTTTTGGAAACTTAGCGTTTTATTTAAAATAATGTTCTTTAGATAGTCTTGCCTTTCAGTTTCAATCAAAGCAGAGATTTAGCAATAATAAATGTGGGTATCAGTCTGTGCCTGAAGGAATGTTTTATTGCAACAATTCCCATCCCTGTGCGGCATCTGCAGAATGGGTTCTTGAGATTGAAATATCCAGGTGTTGGATTGATTAACTATGAAAAGAGAATACTCTCTATATAATTTTTTGTGCAAGATGGCTCCTGGAGGCACAGGCATATGCCCTAGAGGTTGAGAGAAAAAAAACTTATTTTAATTCCATTTAATCCCATCCTCATGTATTTCATCTTCCCTTTGCAAATGCAGAATAATCAATAACAATGATGACAGAGACGGGCCCAGATTCGGAGGTGAAGAATGCTCAAGAAGGAAGTCCCCAGCAGCAGCTGGAGGCAGCAGCAACTGGGCCAAATACAGTGAATGGTAGCTCCACCAACACAGTACACAATCAGGAGGCTGACGATAATGAGAAACCAGGAGCCCTCAGTGATGCTAAACATGGGGAGCGGGTGAGTTTACTGTTGCTGAAAGTACTCTCACAAAGGCTTAGAAGATATTTTCAAGACTGAAACTCAGCCATTTTATAAATGACCTCATTAAAAACAGAAGTGTGCTTTTGAGCATATGCAGAATTGGTCTCTCATTTATTTGCTGGAGTTTAGCAGTAACTACAGCTTTCACTTTCTATAACAAAATGTATTCAATGCATCTAATTTTTGTGCACAGAAACAGGCCTGCATTGACTTTCTGTGCTCTCTTACAACTGTCGTTTATTAGAAACTACAACTGAACACTGAAAGCTGGTTAAACCTAAAGGAAACTAACCTGGCTGAATCCTCAGGGTCACTTGAGGTGGCTTTATTGTTCATAATATCTAACGCTGTCACTTAGCCTTTTAAATAATAACTTCAATAGTTTTAATAACATTCTATTTTAATATTGCTGTTTTACTGTTTTATTGTATGCTTCCCAGAGTCACATTCTGTGAGATTGGCAGACATATAAATATGATTTATAAACGAACAAGCCAATACTGTAGGCTTGTAAGATATACCCAGTTCTGTTTATGATGTGATAAACAGGTAGATAATTTGACAATGTTTCTGTTAAATACCATTGGATCAACGTTATAAAGAAATCTTGATTTTTCTTATATATTAATGGCCAAATGCTACATTTTGTCTTTATAGGAGAAGATTTTCATGACAGCCTGCACAATTTAGATGTAGGCTAAAATTGTGGCATTTCTTGCTTTACCATTTTTTTGGGTAATTGGTAATTATTATTTTTTTTGCAGTAGAACATTCAAAGCATAAAATAGCATAAAAACTAAAATGCAGTTAAAAATATACAGTAACAGCAAAACTAAGGAAACAATAACATGCCAGGGAGTTTTAAAATGATGTGAAAGTAAGGTAATCATTTTGTTTAATTGCTAGGATTTAAGCTTACAAAAACATAGCCTATATTGTTCACCTGGGAATAATGTATCTGCAGGTGTCTGTTCCACCTCTGAGCATGATAGCAAAAAGATGTCATGTGATCCTGCTGGCTCAGGAATTCTGGAAGTGAAAGTCTACAGGTCATAAAGTTAACCTAGTTGCCCATCCCTGAACTAGGTAAATGCTACTTCTGCATTCCCCCTTTCCCCCATGCAGAGTTGATGCAATGCCAGTTTTCTACCTTTATTACCTTTTATAATGTCTTTTATATATCACACAAGCAGTGTATCTCCTGGAAGGCTGAGAAGTGCATCCTAAGCTCTTAATGGTTAAGCAAACAATTAATACAATATTTTAAATATGTTTGTGGATGCTAATGAGAAGTCAGGAGCCTATAACAATGTCTCCAGATCAGAATTAGGAGTGGGCTGTGCCCAGAAAAGTGTCAGAGCGTAAAGGAATCGGAAATTGTCAAAATTTATCCCGGGAGCAGTTTTTAGTGTCAAGATTTCAGCTTGTGATCATGTTAATTATAATGATAATGGTAAGAGCCGTGGTGGCACAATGGTTAGAATGCAGAATTGCAGGCTAATTCTGCTGATTGCCAGCAGTTTAATCCTGACTGGCTCAAGGTTGACTCAATCTTCCATCCTTCTGAGGTTGGTAAAATGAGGACCCAGATTGTTGGGGGCAATATGTTGACTCTGTAAACCCTTTAAATAGGGCTGTAAAGCACCATGAAGCGGTATATAAGTCTAAGTGCTACTGTTACTAATTTCTTTTAGTGTATGCAGAGTGAATCTTAATTATCTCTCTCACTTCCAATGCCCCCTCCCCCAAAAGGTGGGATCTGAAAAGGTGTGTCACATTAAGAGTCCTTGGTGCTCTCTCAGCTTGCTTGTTTTCTTGCAGATATTTCATTACCCAAACTAGGTAGCATCAACAGTGGTAGTAAGAAGTGCTGTTTGTTGTCAGTTTATATTCTAGTCTACTGGCTTGTCTGTCAGTATTGGTGGGTGTTCTCTTAGGGATTCTTTGATTGGGCTGTTTGCTGTTGGCTCCTTTGGCAGTTTCTTGATTGGGATATTGTTTTCTTTATTGTTGGTCTAATGTTAACCTTAGAATTAATCTATGCTGATCTGGGTGCTGATTGCTAGTAGAGTGGAGGTTGGGTCTTTTTGTTTGTTTTTGGGCTGGGTGATAGTCTCTTTTATATAGTCTATAAGATGTTGTTAATGTCTATGTGTTTATTGATGGCTGATTTGTCAGAGTGCCAGGCTTCTAGAAATTCCCTAGCATTTTTGGACTTGGCTTGGTTTAGGATGGTCACACTATTGAAATTATGGTTAAATCTGTCTAAAAAAAATCATCATGTCTTCTGACTGCTAGTTGGTGTTAGTGGATAGACTCTGTCAGTCTTCTGCCTGTTTGTCCTACATAGTGGTTGTTGCAGTCTCTTACATTGTATGTTGTAGATAACTCATGTTATTTCTTCTGGGGTTGTTGGGTCTTTTGGTTTGCTTAGGACCGTGATGGCGAACCTATGGCACACTTGCTGGAAGTGACACGTAGAGCCACTTCTGCCAGCCTATGAGAAGTCACCCAGAAGAGCCCCACTGCGCATGTGCACGCGCTGCCTGCCCAACAGCTAATTGTTGGGTATCTGGCGTACATGCACAGGGGGCGGGGTGTGTGCGGGAGATGTAGGCGCATGCGCAGAGACACACAGCATGCATGGGGGGGTCACACGCACATGCACAGGGGGCATGAGGGAAGCACGCTCATTGCCTTCTGGGTGCTGGCATGAGAGTGCGAGCGGTTGAACACATGCACAATTTTCAGCATAGGAGACAAAAAAGGTTAGCCACCATTGGCTTTGGATGTTAGTTGGCTTGCTATGCTGATTCCATATGGTTATAGTAGTCTGTTGGTGGTTTCTGAGTTATTCTTGATGTATGGCAGTATAATTCTTTTTAGGGTTTGTGTTGATTGTGCTATATTGGGTTGAGTAGTTAGGGACTTTTTGATAAAGCTGCATGAATAACCATTTTGTTGGAATATATTGTATATAGATGCTCTATTTCCTTTTTCTACTTTTCTGGGTTTCTGCAGGGTGTTTTGGCTTGTCTAAATAAAGTCCTTACGCAGCTTCTCTTGTGGAAAATTGGTTGGGAAGTTTTGTTAATTGAATAAGGTAAAAGTTAAACAGTTTTTGCTTTATATAGATGCTGTGTTAAAGGTCATCTAAGTATGATATGCATAGGAATGATGTGGACTGATTCTGGCCTTTCTAAAAACTTCTTGCTTTGCTAAAATTGTAGCAGTTGGTTTGTTTGGTTGCTGAATTATGCTCAGAACCATGTTGGACTAAGGATACTTTTGTTTATTTCTTCTTGGTTCTAATTTCACAGATATCTTTCCAAATCAAAGTATAGAATTGAGAGTGATAAGCCATGAAGTTCTTAAATGTCCCAGCAATGACTTTGCTTTGTTCAGTTTTCTTTAAACACCAGTTTAAAGAAAACTGGGAGTTATTATTTCAAGATGTCACATCTACAGTATCTCTACTTAGATCCATCAACTATATGCTATTCAAGATCAACCTTTTTTGTCCTCTTAGCTGTCTTTAATTGCTTACTACTCTATTTATCAAAGTGGAAGCCAAACATTTAACAAATAGCTAAACCATCTGGTTGATGTTTGGTTGAAGTTGGCTATATTGATATGCAATATCTTGTCCAATTTTGTTAGTGCTATGTTTATTAAAATAATTTCAGAGAGCCAGCTTTCTTAAGTGAGTTGAATTTTCTCTTAAAATGGTCTATTTGTGAACAATAATTGGTTTCTCTACATTAGATTAGTTACTAAGTATATTGTGAGCCTGGGAATTTTTATTTTCATTACCAAAAGTGAACGGAGTATCCAGTTGTTTTGTGCAATAATCTGCTTCTGAAATTCTAATTTTTAAAGTTAATCAGTATTATTTATTACATTTGTTATCACTGTCTACTCCAATACATTCTGGGTGACTTACAAAAAACAAACATGTAAAATGTTATGTGTTTTAAAATAATAAAATGTGACAGCATAGACTAAAAAAAAAGTAATAAAACATGACAGGAGGACACACACACACACACGATGAGAAGTTAGTTGAGGGGACCTGGAGTCTATCCACTCAGCCCACATGTATAAAGGTGGGTAGAAACAATTGGAGATTGGCAGTCTTGAAGACAACAGGGCCCTATGCCATGAAAATCATATGTTGTTACTGTTAAAAAGTTGGGAGTTAGTAAACCTTACTGATCTGCTGCAAGTGATATGACCTGTGTATTCTAATCTTAGGTCTGTCTGTCTTGCTTGCTTGATTTCTATGTCATCTATTTCTGAAGATCCTGGATAGTCAAAATTTCAGTCAGTGTCAAAATTTGCATTAAAAAAGTGTTGCCACAAAGTAATGAATACAAAAATTAACTACATTAAAAATCATAGGCAGACCCTTGTTGACCCTCTGAACTGGGCCTGGTGACTATTTATTTATTTGTTTGTTTGTTTATTTATTTGTCAAACATGTACAAGATAACAAGTATAGGTATGAACATAAACATGAACAAAGAAAGTAAATACAGATAAATGGGGACAGTAAGACAGGGATGGTAGGCACGCTGGTGTGCTTATGCATGCCCCCTTTAAGGACTTCTTAAGAATGGGGTGAGGTCCACGATAGACAGTTTGAGATTGAAGCTCTGAGGGGTTGAGGCTGTAACAACAGAGTCGGGTACCACTCTGTTGCTGAAGTCATATTTTCTGCAATCTAGTTTGGAGCGGTTCACTTTGAGTTTGTAACGGTTGTTTGCCCGTGTATTATTGTTATTGAAGCTGAAGAAGTTATTGACGGGCAAGATGTTATAGCAGACAATTTTGTGAACGATGCTTAGATCGGTCTGCAGGCAGTGCAGTTCAAGATTGTCCAAGCCCAAAATTTCAAGCCTGGAGGCATAGGGAATACTATTGTAAGTAGAGGAGTGGAGTACTCTTCTCGAGAAATACTTTTGAACCCACTCAATCGTGTTAATGTCCAATATACAGTGTGGGTTCCAGGCGGATGAGCTGTATTCGAGAATTGGTCTGGCAAAGGTTTTGTATGCCCTAGTTAGCAATTCAATGTTACCAGAGAAGAAGCTTCACAAAATAAGGTTAACAACTCATAATGTCTTTTTTCCAATGCAGTTACAGTGAGCCCTGGAGCTTAGATCATTTGAGATGAGTACTCCTAGGTCCTTGACAGAATAAGGGTTGTCTACGAGATCATTTCTACCCAACTTGTATTTGGTGTTCTGATTTTTATTGCCAATGTGTAGGACAGAGCATTTATTAGTTGAAATCTGGAGTTGCCAATTATGCAACCATACTGACACATAGTCAAGGTCGCTTTGTAGGGCAGCAATAATGTCAGTGGTGTTAAATAGTTTTATGTCATTGGCAAAGAGAACATAGATGCTTTTAATATGATCGCTTAGGTCGTTGATGTAAAGCAGAAAGAGTGTGGGTCCTAAAATGCTGCCTTGGGGGACACCACTGTTAACTGGTGCCAGATTTGATAAGGCCCTCCCTATTTTCACTATTTGTTGCCAGTTTGACAGGAACGTGGCTATCCACTTGTGCAGGGATCCAGAGATGCCATAAGAACTTAGTTTCAACAGTAGTTTGTCAGGCACCACTGAATCAAAGGCTTTGCAGAAGTCTATGTAAATTGCATCTATTGCTTTACCCTGGTCAAGATGTGTGGTCCAAATGTTTCTGCAGTGTAGGAGTTTCAGATTACAGGACAAATTTTTCCTGAAACCAAACTGCTTGTTAGAAAGCAAGTTGTTTGTTTCTAAGTGGAGGGTGATGGATTGGTTAATAATTGATTCCATGACTTTATAGGTGACACAACACAGTAAGATTGGTCTGTAAATTTCTACTAGATTAAAAAGAGGGTCTCTCTTTTTAAAAATAGGTATGACTATGGCTAATGACCATAAGTTGCGCAAGGAGCTGGTTCTGAAAGATACCTCATAGATTGTGCATAGAGGTTCGGCCAGGTCAATGGAAAGCTTTTTCAAGAAGTAGGCACATAATCCATCAGGGCCAATAGATAAAGATGGCTTTAGGTTACATAGTTAGAATCCAACTCCACCTGAAGAGCCATAGATTTCCCCTCCCTGCTATGAATAAGGGACAAATAATTACTCTGGCAATAACAAAACAAGTTTTAACTTGTTTTCAGTATAGTCTATATTCTTTTTATAAAGCAGGAGGTAAATAATCTGGGTACATGGTGAGAATATTGTAGGATGCCATCGTAAGGGTATTTATTTCAAAATGTGAGAAAATATACACCTTGGTATGTACCAGACAAGACAGCATTCTGCCACAATTTATTTTTCATGGCCAAAATAGAAATAAGTCCACTAAAGCATATCATTGTCAATGACTCAATGCAAGCCAATAGCGACAAGCAATAAGAAAAGAAAAAGAAATGATCCAAGAATCCTGAGTTTCTGTATGATACAGTATAGTAAAGAAAAAGGATGATCAGGATATCAGAAGAGTATCTTCATATAATGTTTAAAGTAAAATATTAACCATGGAAGAGGAATCCCTCTGACCAAGCTGTGAGGACTCTGAGGGAAGGCTAATCAAATAGTGCACTATCCTTGAACTCAGAAATAAAATACTTCTTGCAAGATAAAAGTGGTAAGTAAGTAAGAGGTTTATTGAATAGTCATAAGACCTTATCAGTAACATAACATAAATATATAACAAGACAAAATACAGATAAGTTAGATATATAAGAATACAGTAATCAAAACATATGTCGAAAACCAGGGAGTCAAAAATCGGATAATAGATCACCCTTGCAGGATACACCAATTTGTTCAATATATTGGGTTCTTAGGATCGCTGCCTTGATTATAAACTTAGCAGTCCTATGGACGATGTGTACATTAGAGGCCCGGAGGAAATATAACAATCTGTGGTTTGATTCCCAATGGGCTGTTCTTTCCAGTAGAAATGATAAATATTTAAGCCTAATGGGGGCATATATTTGGCAGTTGAACAAGATGTGGGAAATATCTTCAATGGCAGATGAACCACATAAGCAGGTTCTCTTGTGGTATGGTACATGGTGGAAGCGCCCATGTCTGGACATGGAATCCAGTAACTCAAATCTGGCTCTGGTATAGGCTCTTCTCTGTAATTGTGGCATACCCATTGAAAGGTATTTTTCAGGTTGGAAGGTGTTTTTATTCTTAGCCAACCATCTTAGAGACCTGTTTTTTGCCAATAATTCCATGTCAGTCTGGGCACTAATATCCAAGACTCTCTGTTTAAAAATTTCCCTTGCCTGGGAAACCCTTGTCAATAAAAATTGGGTAGAAAACCCATGTCTTAAGATGGCTCTGTGAAGTTGACTGGCCCAGGAGTTAAATTGGAACTTATTTAACTGTTCAGTTAGGCATAGTTTGGGAAGTCTATCTGAATCCATTGATTGTATCTTTAGCCAATATGTAAATGTTTTAATTATTAAGTGGCTATGTAAGGAGTGGATACCCTATTCCACTCTGACTACTGAAGCAGAAGTGTTCTTATCAGTCCCCAATAAGTGTCTTAAAAAGCGGGTCTGTGTTTGTTCAAGTGGGGAGGCTTTATTTAAACCCAACAGTTCTGCACCATACGTCAGCATTGGAACTATTTTTGCCCTAAATACTTTCAACATAGGGGTCAAAGTGCCTGGGTAATTATGGTTAAATAATTTATATAATCTTTTGGTGCTTATCTCAGCTCTTAATGCACTACTTTTAAAGTGATTAAACCAAAATCCTGTATTAGTAAAGACCACTCCTAAGTAGGTGTAAGAATTTACTTGTTCGATTGACTCCCCATTAATCTGCCAATTATATTTCCTACTTTTTGTGCTGAAAACCAACACTTTGGATTTGCTTTTATTAATATTTAAGAAATTCAAAGTACAATAGGTATTCAGCTTATGCAACAGTCTCCTCAGGCCTATTTGTGAATGAGCCATTATTACCATGTCATTGGCATATAAAAGGGTATTAATAAATTTATCAAGAATCTTTGGCAGATGCAAATCTACTGCATGCAGGAATCCTGGTAAATCATTGACATAGAGATTGAAAAGCACTGGGGCTAAAATGCAGCCCTGTCTTACGCCAGTATTGGTAGGTATGCTCTTAGACAGGACTTCATTTACGCCAGTATGGATTTTCACATGGGTGTTTGAGTAAAGGGGCCCCAACCAGAAAAAGGAATCTGGGCTCCATGTTCAGGTCCGCCAGTTTCCTCCACAAGATATTTCTGTTTAACGAATCAAAAGCCGCACTTAGATCAATAAATGCAGTGAATAATTTCTTACCCATTTTTAAATATCTTGTTACCAAATGATATAATGTGAAACAATTATCTATGGTAGATCGCTCTGGTCTAAAGCCTGCTTGTTTCTCCGCCAAAAGATTATTCTCCATAACCCTCCATAACTCTCCCTTCTTGTGCATTTTCTTTGTACTTTTTAAGTTCCATTTTCAGTTCTTCTAAAAGTGGAGCCATTTTAAACAGTTTTAAACAACCACCCGATTGATTTTAGTCATTCAAAACAATAACCAAGAATCCAGAAATCATCAAGTAATCCAGATAGTCCCGAGTTATATCTTCTTATTTCTTTTTCGACTTTCTCTTCCTGGGATTTTTGTTGCGATATTTCAGTTAGAATGTATCTTTTGGAAGTCTTGTTGAGATTTTGCTATAAGTTCTTTTTTAATTCCAGGCAGTCTCCTCCCTTCCAGATCCTGCCCTTTTATTCTTCCTCTCTCCTTTCCTGTTTTCAAAAGCTTTTAATTATCCAGAAATCTTTATTATCCCTTTGACTTTTTATTGTCAGCATTAAATGCCTATTGATGTCAAAGTGGATTTTTTTTCCAATTTCTTACTTAAGTCTCTTAGCTGTCAGTATAGGAAAAGGAGAAAAAACCCCAAATCTTTTCCCAATTCTCTCTCCTTCACAGCTTAAAAATCTTCTTAGGGAACAATGTTATTGTTTTTTAATAGTTTCAATTCCAGGGTACCTTATTTGTTGTTTTTGCTGTTTGACCCGGTCAACCAAAACTTTCTCCTCTTATCTTCCTCCTGCACATTCTTTTCTGGTCGAGTTCTTCTTTGTGGTGGCCATTTCTGACCACCGCTGCAACAGCCTTCGGGAAAGGGAGTAATGGCCAGCTGGGGAGGAGAGATGTGGCTCTCCTCAACCCTGCAGGCAGTCTCCCCCCTCTTCACCACCTCTACGGGGTGGCTTAGCCCCGAAGCCAGCCGGCTCGGGGCGCTCCAGCGGCGAGCACGGATCGAAGCCTCGCAGAGATGAGGTTTCGGTCTGTCGCTGAAGAAGCTCAAACCAGGACTCCCGACACTAACATTTTCGAGTCATTCCATAGGAGTAATATTATCCAAGATTCCCTCAGAGTCAAAAAAGACACACTGGTTTGTTAGGTGTTTGCCTTCACTACTGCCAAATTGGTAAACAGACTCCAAATGCTTCTGAGGACCAACAACCTGTTGCAAAGGTATCATTGTAGGTTGGCCCAGTGGGATAGTGTCCGAGACCAAAGGTAGTAGCAACAAGCAGGTGGGAACCTCCTTATGACGCAGTTCAACACCTACTCCAAGGTCATCTTCTATTTGTTGTTCTATTTGTTGTTCCACAGTAATTGAGCAACCACTCCTTTCTTCTTGCCTGTACACCTCTTTTATTTTTTATATTTGTTATTATTTGCAGCATCTATATGAAGAAGAATTTCATCAGAATTCTCAGAAAGAGCATTAATAACATCTGCAACCAGGATAGCAAATTCTATGGGAGGTTTTGCAGCTTTACGTGTGACTTCTAAGAGATCCTTCAGGTCGTCTAATCTTTTAATGATGCCCACTTGTTCTAGCTCTGGCAAAGTACAAAAAGAATTAATCAAGCTTGACTCCGGTATCTCAGTATGCTGCCGGATAGGAGGTTGATTTTTCAAGTTGCCACTTCTCAAGGGTGCGGGAGAGATAACATCCTTAGAGTTAACAGCTTTAAAATTGTTGCAGTTAGGCTTGCGGAAAGCAGTGCTCTTCTTGCCAATATGAGTTATTAAAGGACTAATACCCTCCTTAGTAAACACACGAGTAGGAAAAATTCCAAATTCACTGAGGAAGGAATTGGATTGTTTAAAAGTCAACAAAATACGTTTAAAAGCCCCTCTGGAGGGAAGCCATTACACCCTCTGCAAATCCACCAGCTGCCTTTCACAGCAAAGAAACTGGCTAAGGGAAAGAATAACCTCTTTCCTTGGAATCTGTCTTTGGTATCCAAAAGGTTGAGAACCACTGCTGTAAACATACCAGAGGCTGAGTGTAATAAATAATTACATTTCACTTCTCTTTTTCACAAAACCAGCTTCACTGCTGAATTAAAGATGGTGGACAAGAATGGTGCATATTGTTATCCTCTCAAAAAGCTTCCATTTGTTACAAAATTATTAGTCATTGCAGAATCCCATCTTGCATTGGAGAAAATGTTCAAATACTTCCTTATTTCCTACAATGAGCACCACCTACTAATCAAATGGATAACAAACAATTATCCTGGCTTATGCGATTTCTCTCATCATTGTTGTGACTACAAAGTATTATACCGTTTCCCATCAGAAAATAAATTTGTCAAATCAAGTGTAAGGTCAACATAAGAGAATAAAAAAAAGTATGGTTGTATCTGGAGAGGCTCTTATGTCCATTGATTCAGAATAGCTATTTTATAAGAAGTGCCAAATGAATGTTAAGAATGGTGTTTGTATTATTGAACAAGGAAGAGAACATAGCAAGAAGGAAGTGGGAACAATGTGTAAGCACCTCTCTGGTGATTCTGTCAAAAAAGAAATATTACAAAGTTAAAACCAATCCTCTTTCACTCCCTGGTTTTTCCTCATACGGTATGCATCTACTGTTTTTATATTAAAAGCCCATGCATTGGTTAAATATGATGCTAGCTAGGTTCAGGGTATAATAGACTGAAAGCAAAACTTTCTATTTTCCATAAATCACTTCATAGCACCAGCCTGTCAGCATTTTGCAATGGTCTTGTGCTTGACAAATCTTAACAAATCTGCTTTTAGGAATTATTGGATTTTCATTCGAGAGATAATTGCGCATTTTTCCCTTTTATTTTCACCTATAATATCTTTCAGTATAAAATTCAATTGATTGGCAGCGTAGAACTAAAATTAGTCAAAATTAAAGTTGCAGCACTGAATACATTAGGAGGGCAAGAATGAACACAAAGCTGAATGGCATAATCTATACACATAAAGCAAGCCTAATACAGTTTTGTGAATAAGTGCATATACCCCTCCCCCATCATGTTCATATAGTTTTTCACATTTCCTGGTAATCTTCCAGCCCAAGTACTAATCAAGCCCAATCCTGCTTGATAGAAATGTTCTGAATAAATATACAGGTAGTTCTTGACTTAGGACCACAATTGAGCCCCAAATTTGTAACTCATTTTACAACTTTTTTTGCCCCAGTTAAGTGAATCACTGCTGTTGTTAAGTGAATCACATGGTCATTAGGTGAACCTGGGTTTCCCTTTAACTTTGCTTGTTGGAAGCCAGCTGGGAAGGTTACAAATTGTGATCACATGTTATTAATATATGCCAGTGCCAGTGCCCAAATTTTGATCACATGACCATGGGGATGCTGTAGCAGTCGTAAGTATGAAAACCATTTCCCTTTTTTCAGTGCTGTTATAATTTCAAGCAGTCACTAAATGAATGGTTACAAGATGAAGATTGTGTGATGACCCAAGGTGGGACACAAAACAAACACAGTCACAGAAAACAGGTGAAGCCCCTTTTATTCCTTCACTTTGCTTCCAAGCTCTGAATAACCTTGATGGAAGACAAAAACCTCCCACACAAACAGTTACAAGAAGGAGAAAAAAGCAACACAAACCAGGCAAGATAAGGGCTGGAGGATGTCCACAGATAATAGAACACACACTGGGAAGGATGCCAAACTCAGACAGGAACCATAAACTAGAGATATTTCCACGCTTTGTTTCCAGTGTTTGCCCGTAAGCATGTCCGTCCTCTTATTCAGTTGTCAGCCCATGCAGAGGATCAAGGCCCTCTCCTCCCAAGTAGACCACGTCTCTCCCTTATCCTCTCCTCCCTGTGTGCCCTAGGATGGAGAGGGGATGGGCCTGGGTCCTCCTCTGGCTGCTCAGCTGGCCTCTGCCCTTTCCCAGCCTCCTCCACAACCTCCGGAGCTACACTTCCACTCCCTGTTGGCTGTTCCTCCTCTCCCTCAGAGTCAGTCTCCACCAGGCGCATGACAGACTGCCTGTACCACTGACTAAAAAGTTTTAAGCCATTTTTTTTGTTTCCCCAGCAAAACATGGTACTCTTCTTCATAAAGCATTATGATCTGAATGAAAAATAAGAATGAATGAAATGTAAATGCATCAAAAGTCCTGGTCAGAAGAGCCAATAGCATGCTATAGAAACTCAACACGGTGGTGATCTTAAATAAGACTTGTACTTCATGTCATGTGCTTTTTCCTACCAACTGGTTGGAACTTTATCTTCTGACAAATATTTTATATATAATGGAGTCATTTTATAAGTGAATATAATTCAGTCAATGTAATTGGTATCAGTTTCTGGTAGTTCTACTGTAAAGTTAGAGAACAGAAGAAAGCATATCATACATTTCATTATATGGACAAACCCTAAAAACTATGATCCTAGTGTATCTTCAGTGTATTATAAAGAGAGTGTGGTCTAGACTCTATCTTCCAAGTAATGGCAGTTGGATAGCTAGTGAGAAAGTTTTTCAAATAACATGTCAACCTAGTTTAGTGAATAGAATGAATGAGCAAAACCAGAAGTGTCGTAAAGGAGGCATACATACAAATGCATAAGTCTTACACTGTGATGTTGTAGTAGCTGATTCTTGCGCTGAACAGGGAATTACACTAGATAGTTACCTTGTTGCTTTACACCACTTATATTCTTTGATTCTACCTTTATTTTTTAGGCTGTGGACATGGATGAAAAAGACTACAGTGAAGCAGATGGGTTATCTGAGAAGACTACCCCCAGCAAGGCCCAAAAATCTCCTCAGAAAATCACAAAAAAGTTCAAGAGTGCCATCTGCAGAGTGACTCTCCTGGATGCCTCAGAGTATGAGTGTGAAGTGGAGGTGAGCACAGGGACTGTACCACTTGACTTTTTTTTATTTCCACCCATATATTTATTTGGTTTTCCCACTAAATACTATATAAAAATGGAGTAGCTCTGTGGAAAGCATACCTGCTAAAGTCAAGAATATTTTTTAAAAATAGTCATAGATCAGTGTATTAAAACAGATAACACTTTCAACTTTGCTCAAGGCTCTTGCATGCTTAACTCTGCATGCTTATGGATGCACATGGAAAGCAGGTGTGAGTGACTCATACATTTTTAAGTGTAGGCAATCTGCTATTTGTATAGTTTGAGAGAATGAATTGTAGGCAATAAGTGTGTGTGCTTGTATTATTTTTAAAGAGATTCCTAAAGAAGAGGAACAGTATTTGCAGCATTCAGTCAAGAAGATTGAGTATTATCAAGTGAATAATATTTTAATATTTATAAAAATTTACAAACCTTGGTTGGCATGATTAACCCTTCATTATCTATAGATAAATCCACTTTTCTACAGAGTAAAAGATCACCAGGTAGTGGTTCATATTTCCATAGATGTTAGAACCATTGTTTCCTATATGGTGAATAGGCAATATGTATTTCTTAGATGATGAAGAAAAAAGGGGCAAATAGTTGAAAATTCTTGATACTTACCCTCTGCTGCAGGAAAGAATATGTCATACATTGGAAAGTCTGTCTTTTCTCACTTCTTTTAAAAATGGATAGGTCACAGTCTGTAATGCAGGGAAAGGATAGGAGGGAGAACATACATATTGATTGTCCAGACTCCAGAGGGTCTACAACAGTGGGAAGCAGTTTTATTCCTATTTTTAGGAGATACTTCCAATCCTCACTGCAGTTTCCTGAATGGAATGAAATAACTCACCATAGCCAGCTCACTGCAGCCAACTCGTCATGGCCAACTTGCTGTGGGACAACTCACTGCAGGACAAATACAAAAGTTAAATTAATTTCAATGGAACTATGGCTAATAATAATAATAATAAAATAAAATCAATCCAGAAATACATGAGTTGCAATAATTTTGATGAAAATGTGATCAGCAATAATAAAGTATCTGAATGAAATGATTAATACAGAGTTGAATTGTCCCATGGCAAATTGTCCTGCGATGAGTTGGCTGTGGTGACTTGGCTGTATTGAGTTGGCCATGGTGAGTTGGCCAAGACCCTTCCTGAATGATTACATATAGCTATTGATGGCATTAAAACTTATTTGAAGTCACAGATAAATTTTCCTATTAGGGAAGTTACTCATATGTTGAGTTGTGACTATTATGCTCAAAATGTAAAATGATATTCAGATTTAGCTCTGAAATGCACACATACGTTTTTTTAACAGGAACATTTTAGTTTAGTTTTTTTCTTCTGTGTTTTGTTTTTATTTCTCATCATTGGCAAGACTATAAAAAGTGGGAAAATCCGGACAGTTCAAAAGAAATGTGATGGTATGTTTAGAGCCAGAGAGAAGTTAGATTCTAATCTGCTGGACATTCTTCTGTTACCAGTTAAAAGAGCAATCTCTTCTGTCCAGCTGCTGATATTTCTGGAACATCACAGAAATAAATAAATCTTGAATAAAGAAATTCTGAAAAAGATTGCTTTCTGTAGATATAGATTAAGATTATCTGATTCTCTCAGTAATTCTTGAAGAGCAGTATAAAATAAATATGTACAAGAATTGCACAGTTCATATCTGAAGGTTGTCAGCAGCTGGAGACTTTTCTTGTTGCAATTTTTCAGATGAACCTGGATTAGGAAGGAAGAGGGAAACGTTCAGGCTCCATATTTTGCAATGAGTTCTTGTACAACCTTTCTCAACAAGAGGGTATCTTGTATGCACTTCTAGAACTCCCCAGTTAGTGTGACTAGTGGCTTAAAAATTCTTGAGTTTAAAGTCCATGCATCTGGAATGTGCTATGAATAGGAAAGGCTGAACTAATACATGAGATGATAAAATCTGATATACATTGTGTTAGAAGTTGCTGTGATGACCCGGGGCGTGGCACAAAAATAACAAAGCCACCAAAGTAGATAAATTCCCTTTAATGCCTCCAACTTGGCCCCCAATGTCCAGTTATCCTCGGCTTCCAAAAAAAAGTCTACAAAGGGAAGAAATGCAGTCTGAACCCAAAGTAAAGATAATTAGAAATAAAAAACCAACACAAACCACGCTGAAGTAATTAACATGACAGGCCAGGATGATAAATTGGAGAATTCCAAAAGATAATCCAGCACCCATAGTTGGGAGGACGCCAAAATCCAGATAAGCCTTAACAAAGATAATGCATGCTTTGCTTCCAGCAACTTTGCCATGCGCAGTTTGCCCTTTTAAACAGTCTTCCCAGCTGCAGCTCATGAAGGGGATCAAGGCCCTTTCCTCTCCTGTAAGCCACTTTGCTCCCTTCTCCATTCCTCCCTGTGTGTCCAAGGATGAAGAGGGGATGGCCCTGGGTCTTCCTCTAAATGCCCAACTGGACTGTGCCCTTCCCCCGTTTCTTCCACAGCCACTGGATCCACACTCCCACTCCCTGTCAGCTGCTCAATCTCCCCCTCAGATTGGACTCCAACAAGGGCATGACAGCTGCTTATAATTACAGAATTGGAAGTCTTTGAATCAGTACATCTCCAAAAGATTCTATGGTTTTGTTTGCTTAGTAAATCTATAAACAGGTAAAGCAAAAATAAATTATATTATCTATTACTTTCTTACATTTATATACTGCCTAACTCCCAGTTGCTCTAGATGTCT
This sequence comes from Notechis scutatus, assembly GCF_049901735.1. Classification (NCBI taxonomy): domain Eukaryota; kingdom Metazoa; phylum Chordata; class Lepidosauria; order Squamata; family Elapidae; genus Notechis; species Notechis scutatus. The sequence continues at coordinate 31,327,543 of NC_142011.1, forward strand.
ATTTAATACTGCTGTTGAGATATCAAACCATGACATTGCAAGAGTTCAATTGCTTCAGACTGGAGGTTTACGTAGCATGGAAGTAGAAGCCCAATGGAAACGTTCTCTGTGTGAGAGAAGATGGATAGATGCTTGAAATTACAGAAACATGTCACTGAGTTTCTTCTTTTGCAGATTGTGACATTAACTATGTACAAACGTTGATATTGCCACCTTTTGTTGCTGAAAAATCCAGAAATGGCTTTTTTTCAATTAAGTACTTTCTAGTGTGCATCAAGTCTAAATACAGAATATACTGCCAGAATTTCCCTTCAGTGAAATTATCAGGTTTTGATAAATGTATTAATTAATGACCTTGTTCAGAAATGCAGCTATTGAGACACTCTGGAAGGATGCCTTTCAGAGACATATGTAGAATGCCATAACACATAACACATGCCATAAGATGTTCAGTAAGAAAGAGTAGAGAGAAGGAAAGGTAGAATTGGGACAACGGACCAGAAAAAAGGGTTAGGATAGTTTACATTGTAAGTTGTGCAACACCATTGGAAGGCATGATCTCAAGTTACCCTATTCTACAAGGTACAGTCTCTTAAGTAAGGGAATCTGTCTGATTTCATTCCTCATGCTACTACCAAAGTTGCCATCTTCTCTGTGTTCCTTAAATCAGGATGATTAATTTTGACATTTGTGCACATTCTTCCATATTAGACAGTGCTAACCAGGCATTCTTTTAGGAGCCTTCCTTGGTGCTTAATTTAGTGCAGGACAAATGGAAGTGAAGTAGAAATATTGCATGTTCCCCATTGAAAGAAAGAAAGAAAGAAAGAAAGAAAGAAAGAAAGAAAGAAAGAAAGAAAGAAAGAAAGAAAGAAAGAATTAATGAATTAATGAATAAATAAATAAATAAATAAATAAATAAATAATAAACAAACAAACAAACAAACAAACATACAAATGATAGGAAAAAACCAATTGATTGTGGACATCAGCATGTATACATTATATCTGGAATTGTAGGTTAGCCTGTTTTTCTATACTTGTAGAAAGCAGTGTCTATGTGGGAGTGAAAGAAACTGCTTAATCTCATATTGGCAGCTGCCATGTGAAACTGTTCCCTATTGCAATTTACTGTGTGGAAGGCCCATAAACAGAGACCTTCAAGCAGTCGAATAAGCTTTTTCAGTTGATAGGTTTGAAGGAACAGAGTGGTCAATGTCTGGAATACTCTACTTGACTCTGTGGTTTCTTCCCCAAACCCCAAAAACTTTAACCTTAGACTTTCTACTATTGACCTCACCCCTTTCCTAAGAGGTCTGTAGGGGGCGTGCATACCAACGTGCCTACCGTCCCTGTCCTATTTGTTTCTTTTATTTTTCTTATATGTATCCATGTATTCATAACTATGTTTTTACTTAGACCTATTATCCTGTAAGCAATTGACAAACCAAATTAGAAAAAAAAGGAATGAGAAATAGTTTTTATTTCTAGTTCTACAGTTGTTAGTTTTAATGATTTCTCATGTAATGTATGGAATCACTGTCTTGTTTCAAAGGACAGCCTGTTTCTTTTTGCAAAAGCAGAAGATATAAAATCTCCATTACGATCTGCCAATGAAAGAGTTGGGTTGCCTAAACATGGTAAATTTGAATTTTACAGGCATTTTTTTTGAATTTTAGATCTTGCCAATATTTGACTTCTGGGACAACAATTACAAATTGAAGAAGCTACATTTTTTGTGAAGTCAATGACTGTCAGAATGAGGAGCCAGAAAATGGATCAGAGCCTCAAAAAGTCCTCTCTGGATAAAGGGGATGAGCCACAAGTGATCCATAAAGATTCTCCCCATGAGGGAATTGTAAAACAATAGTCTCTGGTGGACTTTATAGCCCTGGGAGCTAGGGAAAGTCAGCTTTGGCCAAGCTGTGGTTTGCAAATGGATATTGGATTTCCCCACTTCCCTTCTTAATCACTTTTAGAAATGGCCTGTTAACTGCCTTTTAGAAATTAAGAACCTCCAGAACAAAAAGTTTCATCAAACTGGGTGATTCTCTTTCAATTCATAGTGAAAATGATTTCATACAAATTTAGGAACTTAACCGTTTTTTTACTCAGAAATAAACAGCAAAAGGGTGATTAGAATCTTAATTTTGGAAAGTTTTAAATGGAAGAAGAGGCCAGATATTGGAATAAGATTTTGAAACTAATTATTAGAATTCTTTTTGTGGACTGTTTAAAAACCTATTAAAAATATATGCAGTTTTGAATCTAAGTATGGAGAAATTCCCTGATTGAAAAATGTGGTTTGAGGAAAGTATGATAAGAGAGACTTTGAAGGCTGGACACTAGAGGCAGCAAGAAAGAGCTAAAAATTATAATTAGGAGAAGAAACCTACCAATACAGAATGAAGAAAAGTATTTTAACTTTAGAAGAATTCAAGGGTATTTGGCAACAATGAACTCAGAAACTTTTCTTGCCTGCTACCATGAAGTGAGTTTAAAAGAGGAGATAGAAGATACAACTGAGAATCAGGCATGGATTTAAAAATGACATGATACAAGTATGATATGGAAAAAGATGTTTCATAGGACATAGAAATGAGCCAACTTATTTCTTAATAATTCAAAGGGACATACAAATAATGAATGAGAAGAGCAGCTTGGATAACCTTGGACTGAGAAAAGAGATGTGCTATATTTAAGAAGGAATTCCTGAAAAAAGAAAGTGGGAATGAAAAGAAATTGGCTTTATGACAATGTTTTAAAGGAATAAACATCAAGATTTTTAAAAGCAAAAAGAAGGAATATAAAGTTAGTGTAAGCTGCCCAGAATCTTCTCGTGGTGAGACGGGTGGCAAATAAATGTAATAATAAACAAACAAATAACAACAGATGTTGATTTAGTTGATCATTCATGCATAGAAAGAAAGAAAAAGAAAGAAAGAAAAAGGAAGGAAGGAAGGAAGGAAGGAAGGAAGGAAGGAAGGAAGGAAGGAAGGAAGGAAGGAAGGAAGGAAGGAAGGAAGGAAGGAAGGAAAGCTCTTAATGGGCTTTTCCTGACCAAAATGATCAGCTTTAAATATTTATATGTAGGTAAAATATGAGATTTTCTGTTAAATATATGTATTATTATTTCTAGTATATGTTAAACTTGGAAAAGAGTTTCTAAGATGAGACAGAGAAAATGAAAAGAAATTAATTTATGAGTCAGTATTTTGAAGGGATTAAAGATTAAGATTTTTAATAAATTCCTTTATTCTGATAGCTCAGGATTTTTCTTGAATAATGAGGCTTTAAAGATTTGTTTATAAGATGAGGGAAGAAGAAACTTTTTGTTCTATTTTTAGAGAAAGTAATAAGTTACTGTGTTAAAAGTAAAGGATTGTGAAGCTGATTTCTTTGATTAAGATAAAATGTTACTTCTGGTAGCTCTTAACAGACTTTTGCTGATTAAGATTGAATTATGAGGCTTTATAATGTTTATAGATAAGAGATGGAATATGGAAAGAAGAGATTTCCCTTTAGTTAGGAATCGTTTGTACTTGTGTTGATGAAGGGAGAAGTCATTTTTATATATCCCTTTTTTCTATTTTTCTCTCCCCTTTTTTATCAGCACTTTTCCATTTTTTTAACTTTTTAATTTTTCTTCGTTCGCATTATTTTTTTATCTTTGAATGTTTAAACTTTAATAAAAAGTTATATATGAAAAGATGTTGTTAGAATAGAATACAATGAGCTGGAAGGGACCTTGGAGGTCTACTCCCTGTTCAAGCAGGAGAACCTATACCCATGATGGCGAATCTTTTCCATGTTGCGTGACAAAAGTGCGCACGCGCACCCATGATGCAATGTACACGTGACTCCCCCGCCCCCTGTGTACGTACTATGTGTTTCTGCGCATGTGTGCGTGACCCCCCTGCACTGCAGGCCTCTGTGCATGTGCACGCAAGCCCCCGCATGTCCCATTCCTCTGCGCATGCACACATGTCTCCCACGCACATGACTCCCCCCATGCATGCACGGTAGATACCCAACAATCAGCTGGCTGGCGGGGGGCATGCACGCATGCGCAGTAGGGCTCTTCCGGGCAACCTCTTGCATGCCGGCAGAAGTGTCTCTGCCACTTCCGGCACGCGTGCCATAGGTTTGCCATCATGGACCTATACCATTTTGGATAAGTGATTGTCCAATCTCTTCTTAAAAGCATCCAGTGATGGAGCGGCCACAAATTTTGAAGGCAAGCTGTTCAACTGGTTAATTGTCCTCACTATTAGGAAGTTTCTTCTTAATTCTAAGTTTCTTCTCTGTTTGATTAGTTTCCAACCATTGTTTCTTGTCCTGCTCTCTGGTGCATTGGAAAATAATTTGGCCCCTCAAATACTGGAATACTGTTATCATGCCATGTTAATACTCCTGGGATCAAGTTGCTCATTATATTGGTTCAACCCCCAAATTGGCTGATACCTGTATACGTTCAGATGATTCTGTCTTATCAAATATCCAGAATCTTCCCCAATGATATTGTATTGCCTATCTTGTACTAAATAAGGACATACAACAGAGCCTTTTGACAAGTAAAGATATAAGCGTATCTTTGTTTAAATAGGATTTTCAGGGTTCAGTGTTATAAACACCTCCCTATCTTTGGGTGCCATGCTTTTTTTAAAAAGTTATTGGCATCTGTTGAATATGGATTGGAAGTTGCTTCTGTACAATTTGTACAAATGACTAAATAAAGAACAAAACATTAAGGGACTGGGAGAAAGTTAAAAGGATCCGAGCCTCGCTGGGCCTTTGATCTCAATGCTTCTGCAGTCAGGCTCTTTAGCTGACATCTTGAACAGCGAGATTCTGAGAGGCTTGACTTATTGCAGAGGAACTGAATGTTATAGAGATGAAAGTTCCCTTTAAGCAAAAGAAGTGGGTGGAGGGATGGCCTGGAATAGATTGTTAAAAGACCTTCAAAGCCAGAGATGTGAGCCTGAAAGAAGGCATAACATTAATTACCATTTTCTGAAAACTGGTTGTTATTTACCCATTGATGAACACTTGCTGAGGTCTGGTTAGCTTTGCTATTCTTACTTTACCAAGATTTACCAAATAAGTTTTTTTAATTAATTTTTTTAAAGAAAAGATTTACTAAATAAGGATGCCTACCAAGATGGATTATTATTTCTGTTAGATTAATTCAATTTCTGCTAGCCATTCTCTTCTCTTGCCTTCTATTTTTTTCCCAGCATTATAGATTTCTCACGAGTACTAAATCTCTTCCTAATGTCTCCCAAATGTCATAATTTGAATTAGGTCATTTATGCCTCAGGTGAGAAAAGTGGATTGATTTGGTCTATGATCCATTTATTTGTTTTATTGGCTACCTATGATACTTGGTTTTCTCCAGCATCAAAGTTCAAAAATGACCTTAATCAAAAGTGTCAAGAGTCCACCTATCTTTCAATTCCATACAGTGGCACAGGGAAAACCATTGCTGGAACAATCCTGATCTTGTAGATATAGACAGCTGTGACTTCTAAACTGTATCTTTTCCAAGACTTTCATTGCTACCTTACTAAGTATTAGTATACAGTGTATTTCTTGAGGGATGATTCCTTTAATTTACTTCAGTGCCTTCATTGTCAGTTCTATAGTTGTTTTGTTATACCTTTTGCCATTAATTTAATCTAAATATGGTTCCATTTTCCCCTGCAGCTTCAGATTTTTGGTCCTGCAGAGCCACATCAGAAACTAATATTGGCATATTTAGCCATATCATAAACATCATTAGGAATTCAAAAGAAGCTTTACTCTTACTCTGTAACATGTTGAATGCCCTCTATCCATGCATTTTTTTTTATAAAATGCAGGCATAATTTACCATTGCACTGCAGTTTGAAATGGTTCTTCTGCTGTTGTCACTAAAGTGATCTTCCTCCTCCTTCAGCAACTTCTTATATCTTTGCTGCCCAATATAATTGTCTGCTTCCTTTAGCAGGACAACTAGGATGACCTTTATGCCTTGGATGATCCTGCTGGAAGTCCATACTTTTGGCATAAATTCTTGGTGTTCTTCTCTCATCCTTCTCAAGAACAATCGACACCAATGATGAGTCAGCATAGCAAACTTCATGGGAAGAGGCAGCTTAGAAAACATAATTATTTGTTACCAGTTTGACTGTCTTGTTCACGGTCATTTGATCTCCTAAATCTGCTTTTAATTTAAAAAGAAAAAAAAGATTAGTGTTAAATGCCTAAATAGATTCAGTACCTTTTTTTGCACAGGTTAATAAGAAGGTTCTTTATATAATGGAAGTGTTTTTGTGAAGTGTTAATTGCTTTTGGTTCTTGATGATGTAGCCATTAGTTTTCATTCTCCTACATGCTGACATGTTGTGACATAGAATCATATTAGTAGATCAAACTTTGGGTCATGGTGTTACTATCCTCAGAGTATGCCAATTTGACTTCCAAGTGGGACAGTTACAGAAAAATAATTTTGGAATTACATGTCTATATTTTGATCAATGTCAGATAAAGAATATGTATCTCTGTAACAAGGTAAAGATGCACTTGAGTTGAATTTGATTCCTACAGGTTTTTGGCAGTGTTATTGAAGTAGCTTTTCATTACTGTTTTCTTATTCTTAATTTAACCCACATCTTTGGAATTTTCCAGTTAATTCTTGTAGAAGTGCTACCTGAGACAAGGCAAGGTTGGCTGAGCTTGCTTGGCTATGACCTTGGAAACTAAATAGGGTCAGGCCTGATGGATTTTTAAACAATCCATTTCAAAGTTAAAAATGTTCAAGTTTGTACATGTGTATGCAACACTTTAATAAACCTTGTTTTGTAAGCATAGCTACTCCTAGAAATTTTATATTAACTAAAAGTTTGGATAGGAATAGTGGGCCTTATAAGACTTTCTCTGGTTCTGTGCAGCTCTGTTTCTGTTCTTCACTGCGTGATCAGTCAAAGGGCGGCTGTTTTGCATCTGTTGCTATATAAACTTTGGAAAGGAGTTAATGCAATTCACATAGCTCTTAATTTTTGCTGCCTTGTTTGTGTCCATACAGAAACATGGTCGGGGTCAAGTACTCTTTGACCTGGTCTGTGAGCACCTTAACCTGTTGGAGAAGGATTATTTTGGACTCACGTTCTGCGATTCAGATAGTCAGAAGGTATGTTGGGCTGGTTCAAATAAAGTTTGTGGTTTGTCTGTTTCAGATGTTGTGGTTATGTAGGATTTCCTCTTAATGTGTTCTCATACTTTTTCAGAATTGGCTGGATCCTTCTAAAGAAATAAAGAAACAGATTCGCAGTGAGTAGTTCAAAGCATGGATATTTAAGACTTCTCAATCTGGAAGCCATCATTCAAAAGTATATAGTCAAGAACTTAATATAATAAAACTTGTTTTGTAAGCATAGCTGCTCCTAGAGATCTTATATTAACTAAAAGTTTGCAAGGAAATAGTGGGCCTTATAAGACTTTCTCTGGTTCTGTGCAGCTCTGTAAAGTCTAACAAAGTATTGTTAGAAAGTATTACTGTTCTTCACTGCGTGATCAGTCAAAGAGGGGGAGCTGTTTTGCATCTGTTGCTATATAAGCTTTGGAAAGAAGTTAATGCAATTCACATAGCTCTTAATTTTTGCTGCCTTGTTTGTGCCCATACAAACAAAGAATTTGTTCTAAAGAAATAAAGAAACAGATTCGCAATGAATAGTTCAAAGCATGAATATTTAGGGCTTCTCAATCTGGAAGCCATCATTCAAAAGTATATAGTCAAGAACTTAATATAAAGCACATTGCATAATAAGATCACTGTGTAAATTATTAACATTCATTTGAAATGCTCTATACTGTACAGAACTACAATGATTTTACTGGCTGTTGAAATATACTACTATAGGCTATTCAAATGAATGTGGTGTTTCTGGGCCTCTGTATGTATTTCACATGAATCTCCATTACCGATTTTCTAGCAGGTAGATTTGGAATAACTGACAAAACTAGATTTATTCTGCCTGAGGAGAGAAGCTTTGAGTCTCTGGCTTTCAGTTTCTAGCCCTGCTCTCTTCGCATTTAGAGATCATTTTCCCAGAGATGATTGAGAGCGATCTCATTTAAAAAAAGCACAGAATTCTTATCAGTCCCATCCCCTTTTTCCAATTTATCAGAAGGGAAGGATGTATCCATACCAGATGGGTACCATTCTGAATCCTAGCAATTCCATTTGTAATGGTCAGAGACGGAAAAGATCCCAAAGTTGTTCTGTCTAATCTATTGGCAGGGTTTCTTTCCTACCAACTCCATAAAATAATATCCATGAGACCCAGCTGTGTCACACAAACTTTATGAAGCACAGTTTTGCTTCACAAAGGTAAAGCAAATAATGTCTCTGATATGTGTGAGCAAGAGGGTTCGTGATGCAGTGTCTTGAAGAAATGTTGCTAGAGGTCTTTCCCCAACAGCAGGCTCTCTTGAGAATTTGAGCTTGTTTCCATGGCAACAACAAAGTGACTGTCTCTCTGCACAGCAAAGACTCTTTTGCCTATTGCAAACCTTAAAAGGCAAGTATACCTGCTGTTCGCCTCAGCCATTAAGATCTAGGGAAGCAAGAATCTCCAGTAATTCTGCGCAGTGTGTCTTGTTAAAGTCCTTTATAGTTTCCTTAGAGATTTAGAGTAAAGGGGAATGTGAGGCAACTAAAAAAAGAAATAAAAACTATGTGTGAGAGAGTCAATCAAAGATGCATCACCTAAACATATGCCCTAATATTTTTCTCTTTCCTTCTCTTTCTCTCTGTCACTTATTTAGGTGGCCCCTGGAATTTTGCCTTCACAGTCAAATTTTATCCACCAGATCCAGCCCAACTCACAGAGGACATCACAAGGTAAGTAAAAATGTATCTGTCTTGGCCAATTCTTACACAACTCTCTTAAAAAGAAAATAGTTAATGAAGTCATAGTTTATTTTATCTGTGTGGAATAAATCTCAAAGGCTGGAAATACACAACTTCCATGCCAATTTGTGTTCAGTAAAAAGTTCCGGTGTCTCATTATTTACTCAGAAGTATTCCAAGAACTAAGTAAAATAGCATGACAATTTCCCAGGCTGTTATTCCTATTGTAAATATTGGCCATTGGAAAGAAGCAAAAAATATATAATAAATAATAATATTACTCCAGTCATGTTGGGAGCACTGAAGCACTTCCAGGTTGAAATGACTAGCCAATGACGACATTGTTGCCTGGGGGATACCCCATTGGGAGGTTCCTTTCATATCCCTCCTAAGTAGTACCCATCTATGTGGTCTCCCGCATTCAAAGTGCTGGGTCAGGAAGAGCTGAAACGAGTGACAGGAACTCAGCCTGTCCCGTGGCAGCAACTGGGTCTCAAACACAAGCCTGCCGATCATCAGCCCAGCATTCTAACCATAGGAGCCACTATGCTCCTTGTCCTAATAATCATTTGCATTCTTGGCATTGAAGGGGAGGGAAAGTTTGGGTCAGATACCTTGGTGCTGTTTCCTATTTGACTGCCAAATGGAGGTAACTTGTTTTGCAAAAAGTCTTCATTGTAGCATTAATTCCCTGTATTTCCTTGTTGAAGGTTACAATAATAGTCCATCACCCAAATATTTATTTATTTATTTATTTATTTGATTTGCCAATTGTTTACAAGATATAAGCGTATACATAGTTGTGAATACATGAAATGGGTACATATAAGAAAAATAAAAGAATAAGAGAAACAATAGGACAGGGACGGTAGGCACGTTGGTGCGCTTATGCACGCCCCTATATTGTGGCCTTACTTAAATGGTACAGTTTTTTAGTCACATGAGATTAATTAAAACTGGGTGTTCATCAAGTTTCTGGTGAGCTTTGTTGACTATCCCTCATTTCAAGCAGATCCCCAAATTTAAGTTACTAAAATTTAGAATTGCAATTGCTGAGTTTATCAGATTCCCCAGAAGACTATTGTGTAAAATGGACATGCTGTAATTAATGGTGGATTACTAATTGAACAGGCTTGTCTGGATACATGATCATCCCTTAGCTGTTTGCTTTTCTTATGGACATTTCAACTTTCTGACCTCTTCCTCTCCTTAGGTATTACTTGTGTCTGCAACTTCGAGCAGATATTATCAGTGGACGTCTACCATGTTCTTTTGTAACACATGCACTGTTAGGCTCCTATGCTGTACAAGCTGAACTGGGGGATTATGATACTGAAGAACATGTTGGCAATTATGTTGGTGAACTACGTTTTGCTCCAAATCAGACCAGAGAATTGGAAGAGCGTATAATGGAGCTACATAAGACTTACCGGTGAATAACTAATACTACTGCTAATATCAAGAGCAAACAAGTTTTTGAAAAGATTTGCATAACCTATATTTTCCTATATTCATCATAAAAAAGCCTTTTATACAAATGTCAGCCTTTGCTCATCAAACAGTGTGTAATTTTCTTTTTTTTTATTACTTCCGTTTCTGTCTTATTCTTCTTCTAAAGGGGTATGACACCTGGCGAGGCAGAGATTCATTTCCTGGAGAATGCCAAGAAACTTTCAATGTATGGAGTTGACTTGCATCATGCTAAGGTATTCTTAGTAAAAAGGTAGAGTTTTGAGGGCATTTGAATGAGAGAAATCCTGGATTATTCTGAGGCAATAGTTACTCCTTTTTAAAGACTTGCTTAAACTATGTGGCATTCACTGAAACTTATGTGTTCTTTCATTTGAGATACCATGCTTAAACATAAAATATTACTTTGTCTTCTGACAAATTCTGCAGAAGACATTGGTTCATTTAAAATTAAATTATATAGTTGCTATCATAGAAATAACTATTTTGATATCTAGAGACAAACATTTAGAAATTGAAATTTAAATTCAATTGAGTTTTAAAAAGGTGGTATTTTGCAACCATGGTGTGGAATATTTTCAGTAAGAATGGACTGAAAAGTGGAATTTTGTTTAACGAAAGATTTAAAGAGAAATCTAGAAACATGTTATCCTTTATTTGAAAAAGTCCCATTATGAAATCTATTCATTTATTTTTTGCATATTTTATACTTCTTATCCTCTCTGTTCCTTAGATTTTCTCCTTTTCTTTCTGTATTAGTTACTGCATTATTCCCTTACTTTTTGCTCCACAACAAAGAAGTTAATTTTGTTGAAGCCATTTCCCATTAATGACTGACAGCATATATAATTATTGAAAAAATATAAAGCCTGTCCTCCACACTGTTATTTTAGCACAATGATTGTTGGATGACTTTTATTCTTTAATGGACAGGTAACACAAGTAGCAGAAGAGTTAAAAGTTGGAGCACAAATGTTTATCAAAATGTTATTATCACAGGGGTGTCAAACTCAAGGCCCACAGGCTGGATCCGGCCCATGGGGTGCTTAAACCCAATCTGCAGGGCTGGCCTGGAAATATCAAGGGACCAGCCCGCAGTACCTCTGGCAGCTAAAACAGGCCACGTGTGCCCCCCCCCCGTGCCTTGTTTTAACCCTCCATGGCCTTCTGCAGCATTCTGCTGGCTGAAAAACAGGCCAAAAAAACAGGTCCAAAACAGGCCAAAAATGGGCTGAAAATGGCCCCAAAACAGGCCCCGTGCTCTTGTTTTCAGCTGGCAGAGTGCTGCAGGAGGCCATGGAGGGCAAAAACAAGGCACAGGCTCCATTTTGGCTGGCAGGGTGCTGCAGAAGCATCCGTGCCACCACCCCCAACTCCCATCCTGCCCCCCCGCTGCCAGCCTGCAGAGGAAAAACTACAATGTTGATCTGGCCCTTGAAGAAATCCAGTTTGACACCCCTGCTCTATTACGTTAAAAGAAATGGAAAAGCTGCTAAAAGAGAAAGTGTTCCATCCCTGATCCACAATTATGAATGCATGTCTGTTTCCATTCTGCACCAGTTTTAATAGTCTTTGCCCAGAATTCATTGAATGCTATATATAGAATTAGGATACAAGCCAAAATACCTCAAGTACTATAGATGAGGAGCAGCAATGATTGATGGACTTGTGTCATGAGCTCTTGCTTTTCCTAGCACAAGAAAATTGTTTTTAATATTAATGAAAGACAAGGTTCTAGAACCTATAAATCCTTTCCTTGTTCCTTCGTGGATGGTTTGAGATTTATACACACTTGGGGGGAAAAAAACCATGGTGGGAAACCAGCTTTAGTGGAGTATTGGAGTTAGTGGAACTGTGCAACTATGTCTGGAAATGAATAGAAGTAGCCACATGAAGCTGCAAGCACTGGAAATTATAAAAAAAAATGTATGTCAATCAATTTAATGCCCTATTCCAGGGAAACATATTTCCTACCTAAGGTATCCCTGATATTTTTTTCCAGGAGGTCTTGGTACAATCCATAGCTCTTAAACTTTTAAAGGATCAGCTAGTATTTTCTTCCTCTAGTTTTTAAATACATGATAATCCTAACAGGTGTGGGGGTAAACAGTGGCCCACTTAGTATTTAAGTGGGAAATGTCTTGGTATTTAAGGGTCCTTGCCCCTTAGATGTATTAACCTTGGTTTCTTGTCTGTTTAAAAAGATTTTGTACTGGCAGATTTCTATGTATTAATGTTTTCCTTTTTTGCCCAGGATTCAGAAGGCATTGACATCATGCTGGGTGTTTGTGCCAATGGCCTTCTCATATATAGGGACAGGCTGAGAATAAACCGTTTTGCCTGGCCCAAGATCCTCAAGATTTCATACAAAAGAAGTAACTTCTACATCAAAATTCGACCTGGTGAGGTAAGCATTTTCACAAAGAAAAAGAAGAAAGATTTAAAAAAAAGAGAGAGTATAAAGGATAGAGAGGACATATTTAGCATTTTTCCATTAAATAAGAAATAAAAATAATGTAGATCATTTGAATGATTTTTTTAAAATCATGTGTCAGCAGATTTCAAATTGGCTCAATAGGAAGTATTTGTTTTGGGTGTCATTGCATATGCCTCTGTTGTTTTTTTTTAAAGCATAGTATAGAATGAAAAATTAATCTAAAGGATTTTAAAGGATTTTTTCCCCTCTTAATTTATTCCAAACATAGGAGAGAAAAATGCTATAAAAGTTGCTCTGAATTCTTTTTCTTTTTGTAATATTTACTTTCCTGGTAGAGATTAAGGAGCTCTCTTTCTTCCCTTCCTTTTGAATTCATTGTGAAGATTATCATTATGAAGAAAAGATTCTTGTGTCAGTTGTATTTGGAATAATGGAACAATGCCTGCCACTTTTGTGATTTACTTTATATTGAGTAATTAACCTCAAAAAAGTAGTAACAAGTGATCATATGTAGACTAAAACCATATGAGGATTTCTGTACTTCAGAAAGCTCATCTACTATCCTTGCCCTGGTGCTGAGATGCTCACTTTTTAGAGGGTAAATCCATCCAAGGAAGCCTCTATCTCAGTAACAGCCTGCTACTAATGCAAGCTAAAGCCTGATTAAGGTGATTATATGGACATGAGAATTTCTACTAGAAAGCATAGTAACACCTTCCTGTTCCTTCTCCGGCAAACATTATGATTCATCTGGAAGCAGCACCTACCCCCAGACTCTGATTGGCCTGCAGTAGAACTGTTCTTCTCATTCAGTTGCTGGGCTTGCTCTGTGCCTCCACAACTATTTCCATGGTGGCTGCCAGAAAGACTGAATGCCTAGCAAATAATGGCTTTTGTAGTGGTGGGAATAGCCAGTGGGTCTTCCTTGAGATTGATATTCCCATTGGAGAAACACTTGTCAGTAGTTTGCAAGAAATTAGGTCAGTTATATAATTATTTATAAAGCTTGTCATGTTCAAAACTCCATTCCCTAGGAAGCAAAAGAACCTAAAGAGTTGTAGGGAGGAACAAGAATCCTAAAGAGAGAAACTGATCAGCCTGTTGTCCTTTGGGGACTTAAAAGAAGCCACCTTTCATTTGTGAAGCTACCTTTGTACAGTCTTGGGCCATTATAATTGTGAAGGCTTGTTTCTCCTACTCCTTTAAAGGAAAATAAGGACCTGAGAGCTCTTGTCTTCCTTTTACTTGTCTACTCTGGGAAAACTAGACTACTTTATTGATCATTTTACTTTTTCTCTGTATCCACTGTCTGTACTTACCACTGTCAGTCTCCTTGATTCCATTGTTTGCTGGGTACTGCAGCCTCTACCCCTGTTTTGACAGCAAATTTGCCCAGTTCTCTGCAGAAGTACTGCATTTAGGACAGTGATTTAGGTAATGAAATGCTTTCCTCCCATCTTGGAGACAAAAAGAAAGCACATGGACAAAGGAATGCATGTGGAGAAGCACAGAGAGCCTCATGGTATTCCTTGTGGCACAGTTTGTGGTTGACTGACAATTCTCGTCCCCCCCCCCTTGTGTTTTCAGTATGAGCAGTTTGAGAGTACCATTGGTTTCAAGCTGCCCAACCATCGCTCAGCTAAGAGACTCTGGAAAGTTTGCATTGAACATCACACTTTTTTCAGGTGAGAAAATGGGAAATTAAGAAAGAGTTGAGAGTCTATAGTGAAATATTACAAATAAGACTGAGAAATGTGAGTTTGGAACTTCAAATCCTTTCTAGGTCATCCCTGTATTAGATCCCCATGGAAGCTCCTTTCAGCTCCTTTAAACAGATGAATATTCCCACCAAGAAAATTTTCAACCAGACACATTGCAACATGTTCAGTATTTTTTTTTCATTTTATCAGTGTTGTAATTGGGCAGCAAACAAATAGAGATATTATGTGTGGTGCAAACAAATGACTGTATAATTGGACTAGATTTGACTTGATAATGTCCTCTTAAACTTAATTATTTCAAGAGCAATGTGGCAAAGTACTAAGAGTCATCCCCTTCATCTTTATGCAGACTTAAGGCCCTGTCTCTCCTATAATTACATATTTTACTTTTCAGCTGTGTTATTCTGTTTTTTAGCAGGTGGTAATACCTGGTTGGCATTAACTTGGTTCAGGAATTAAGCAGGATCAGATCAGATAAGATGAAAGATCTTCAGTGAATTGAGCAGGGCTGTTGGCTAGACTGGAAAGTTGAAAAAACATCCTGGAAGAAGTTAATGATAAACCATTTCTATGTTTTTGCTAAAAGAAAGGAAACCCTGTGTGGATATATCTATGAAGGAGACTCTTTTTTTTAAATTGCATCTATGAGGTCACTAGGAGTTGAAAACAATCTGATGGCACATAATCTTTATTGCATGATGTGTCACGATCCTGCTTGGCATATAGAGTAGTTTTAAGATTTTGAATTTTTAAAACTTCCCCCAGGGCTTTATACAAATTCCATATTTGTGTTGATAAAATAACAGATGTTTGGAAGCAGATGCTATCATATTAGTACAACCTACAACAGTGGATATATTTATAGAAATATAAATTATCTTCCCCCAAAGAGCTGTGTCAGCAGATGTCAGCATACACAACCAATACAAAGGGTTCAAACGAGAGATATGTGCAAATGTGGCCTTTGTTCCACATCCCTTTCTAGGGGAAAAAAAAAAGGGCATTTGGGAGAAATGAGTATAAACTATTTGTTTTCAAAGCACCCTTTATTGAACTAAGTCCAGTTTGCTACTTTAGAAATATTACAGGCATTATATTTGTCTTGTGTGGCTCATACAGTTATTTAGTATGCTGGTCAAATGAATAACTTAGATGATAATTAAGTTTACTAATTGAATGGTTTGAAGATGGCACTACAAGATGAGAACAAATGGCCATGAGGAAAAGAGGAACCAGTGAATGGATCAGCTTCTTGGAACATCTCTCCAGATCAAAAAGAGTGCTAGGATTATCTATATCTTTGCTCCATTCAGAGCCCCTCTGCAAATAAATTGTAAAATTGTGATCTCCAAAGGGTTTGAGAACTTGACGGAGAGAGGGAGAAATCACCCTGCCTAAGTTGTGGTTTGGCATCTTCAAATAGACACTGAATTGTCCTACCTACTCTCTTAAATACTTTAGAAAGTTGATTACTTATGATTTTCTGGTTCTTAACAACCCCTGAGAACAATGTTCATCGTGCTAAGAGAGTTTCCTTCTATTCTAGATGAAGGAAATTTTATGTAACTTTAAGGATTAAAAAGAAAAACTAACTTTTTGAACAACAGCAAAAAGGGGATGAGAATGTTGATTTTGGCAAGTTAAAGGACTAAATGGATTTGAAGGAATATTTCCTATGGGATGTTTAACTTTATATAAAAGAATATGTTAAGATTTTAAAATTAACTGTAAGAAATCCTCCTGTGAGAAAGTTTTGTTGATTGGAAAATAAACAAATAATAGGGGACTTTGAAGATTGACTTGAGGGAACCAAAGAGAACTAAAGATTGCAATTAAAAGAGAAGATGTCCATTAAATTCAGTAGAGCAATATTATTTGACTCTGGAAGAAATTAAGGTTGCTTGGGAACAATATACTCACAATTTACTTGCAATATTGTTTGATACTATGAAGAAGGATATAACAGAGGCTATGGAAGAGGAACAGATTTTGCTAGGTAAAACAGACTAATTTTCAATATGGATATGAAAATGGATGTAAAAGTGCCAGACTACAAGAGTTTGTATGGAAAAGGATACCATGATAAACATACATTTGAACTAGCCGATGTCTTAATAACTAAAGGGGACATACAAATAATAAATCAGAAGAATGATTTAGAAAGCTTTTCTTACTTTGGATTTACAAAGGCAATGTGCTAAATTACTGAAGCTGGAAAGGAAAGAAAACAAAGAGAAAATGATAGGAAATAACTTATGGAACTTTATTTGATGGGATTAAACATCAAGCTTTTTAAAAGTAAACAAAAAGAATGTAAAGTGAATTTATTTGATCAGGATTAAAATATATATATTGTGGTTCCTGGTAGCTATTAATGAAATTTCTTTTTGATCAGGACTCAATGACAAAATTTTAAAGATCTGTTTATATATGGGGATACATTTCTTTTGCTTTATTTCTAGTAATGTTGGTTTATAAAAATAATTTATTTGAAGTCTCTCTCTCTCTCTTTCTCTCTGTATGTATGTATATGTATGCTACTATTTCTAGTAGTGCTTAATAGACAGTAGCTGATTAGAACTGAGTGATGGGTTTTTACAATTGAACTATTAATGAGCAAAGAAGTGATTTTACTTTCTTAATTGAAATACTAGAAAAGGCATTAAGTTACTGAAGTTGTTTAGACTTGTTTAGAGGAAGTAGGGAGTCGTCTTTTATATATCTTTTTTCTATCTCTGCTTTTCTTTCTTTTTTATATTTTTCTTAGTTTGTATTAGTCTTTTATCTTTCCATTGTAAATTTTAATAAAATGATTATGAAAAGAAGGGAAAAAGCTAGATAACTCCTTGCTTAAAAGTTTGGTCTTTAGGTATGGAGTCTGATTTATTAAGCTACTGCTACTTCAGCAATTTCTTTTTCTTTTTTTCAAATAGTCTTTATTACTATTCTCTTGATAAAATTCTGATTCTGAAACAGCAAATTTGCTTAGTCTGAGATAAACTTTCCTGTTATTTTGTATGTTTGCCCTGTATCTGTAGGTGATATAGTAGTTGGGTTAAAAAATCCTTTATATGGGATAGTAAGAATGTTCAATGTTGCATACCATTTGGCCATAGATTTTCAAAGAAAATGAAAGAAGAGGGTCTGTTATATATAATTTTCCGTATACATACAAATGTTATAAGCTGCTCTAGAGAGTGGAAAGCCCATTCGATCAGTAAGATAAGGTGTCACAGGTTTTTAAAATGAATCATAGAGATCTAGGAAGCTGACATAGTGTAGCTATACTGCCTTGAGGCATAAGAGCTTTTTAGACTTCGTAGAGAAATTAATAGATGACCAAAGGAGTAGAATTTTAGATTGCATCAAATCAGACTGCAATAATCATGATAGGAACTGGAAGACTTATAAAACTAACCCACAGGAAATTTTGCAGCTTTTTTGCCCCAACTTCTTGGAACATTTAAAAGCAATGTTTCTCTTTCCTGCATTTTGTAACACAAACTAGATGTCTATCATCTCAGTCTGTTTAAAAGGGGATCAAATCTTTGCAAGGCAGAATGAAAGATACATTAAAATTGTGGCTTCAAAAACTAATGGAAACTCCATATGCTAAATTAAAAATAAAGTAAAATAAATAAAATAAAAATCACTATAGTTGATAGAACTTATTTATGTCATTGTGAACATTGAATTATTTTGAGAGGCTTGGCTATAAAATATATATGAGGCCACATATTTCATTTAATGGCACTTGTCTGCAGAAAAAAAGAGACTTGCAATTATTTGATTTAATGCTGAATAAAATAACATTCTGAAATGGAATATACCAGTGCTGATCTTTGCATTGGCTTAATGAGTTCCCAATCTGATGTGCATAGACCTGGTATACCAATGGCATCTCTCAATCCCACCTGGCTGTCTGCCTTCCCTTCCCCGCCCCCTTTGGTTATTTAAAATTATGATTTATATAAATGGCATGTTGTCATGCATTCTCCTGTGCTTTCATTATTGCCTATAAATATCTCTTAGGTAATCAGAACAGTGGTTAACTAGATTTGCACCACTGTTGAAATATGTGAACCAATTCCGAAAAGAAGAAAGCAGTACCACAATCAATTTTTTTAGGAAGTAAAAAGGCTTCCTTCTTCCATGAAAACTATGGTTAGACAGAAATAGAAAGGAAACATTGGAAATATTTTGCATGTTCCTTCAGAGCCTCTCAGTTTGTCTTCTGGAAAATGAGTGCTTGTGTTTGAACATCACTGGAGATTTTTAAGAAGAGACTACTAGACAGTCACTTATCTGAAATGGTATAGGTTCTCCTGCTTGAGCAGGGGCTAGACTAGAAGACCTCCAAGGTCCCTTCCAGCTTCTATTCTATTCTATTCTATTCTATTCTATTCTATTCTATTCTATTCTATTCTATTCTATTCTATTCTATTCTATTCTATTCTATTCTACTCTACTCTACTCTACTCTACTCTACTCTACTCTACCCTACCCTACCCTATCCTACTCTACTCTACTCTACCCTACCCTACCCTACCCTACTAATGTAGCCATGAGTCCACAGGCAAGCCCTTTTTCATGGCAACCATCTGGTGAGGCCACATACAGCACACTATGAAAATTTCAAAAGTATTTTACAACTTCAAAGGTTAGGGAACCTTACCCATTACAGTTTTCTTTCTGCAGGCTGGTGTCACCTGAGCCTCCTCCAAAAGGCTTCCTAGTAATGGGCTCCAAATTCCGCTACAGTGGGCGAACACAGGCTCAAACCCGGCAAGCCAGCGCTTTGATTGATCGTCCTGCCCCTTACTTTGAACGCTCCTCCAGCAAACGGTACACCATGTCTCGCAGCCTCGATGGAGGTATGCCCCAAATTGGGGAGGGGAGGGAGATTGGTTCCCTGGTGGGTATGGGAAGGCTTTGTTCAAAGGGTGGAACCAAGTATTGGGGGTGGGTGGGTGGGAGGCTGAGGTCTAGTATCAGAATATTATGTTTTGCTGGTAAGATATAGAACATTTTTCTCCAGAGGGCTGTGGAAGGATTCTTTAGTTGATCTATAGCAATGGTCTTCAAACTTGTGGACTTCAACTCCCAGAATTCCTGAGCTAACATGATTTGGGGAGGAATTCTGGGAGTTGAAGTCCACAAGTCTTAAACTTACCAAGTTTGAAGACCCCTGATTTATAGGGAAAGCATGAATGGATTGCAAAAGGCAATCCATTCAAAAAGTAGATTTTGGCTTATTTTGACCAAGGAAAACTGAACCTGCTTGGTATTTGGATGGGAATTTTCATAAGAAATTCTAAGACTATAAGCTAGACTGGAGTGCCAGAAAAGTATCTGGGAAGAAGGAAATGGCAAAACATTTCCCTATTATTTTATTTATTTATTTGGTTCAAATTATATTGTTGACATTCTTGCTAGTGAAGCAGAGCAAATGACTGTATGGATCTGAATGCATGAATTATTCTCAGCCAGATGTTCAGACTGGATTTGGCATTTTGGCCACCTATTGAGCTCTTCCCAGGGACCTGGGATAAGCAGATGTGGATGTTTTATTTAATTATTGATTAGATTTATAAGTTTCTTGACTCTTACAGAAGTCTAAAAAGCAATAGTAAATTCAATTTTACATGAAGGAAAATATGGTAGCAATTCTAGAGTGTTGCTTTTCTTGTAGAGATGAATGCAGTGTCAAGCTATGGCTTATCCATAATTAATTATCTGATTGAGACCTGCTCTCCTTTGCCAGCACAAGGAGGCAATTGAAAGTTAACAAATAGTTTCCAGGCTTTAGAAATATGCTCCCTTGGGATTTTTGCTCCAAACCCCCAGTGCAGTTAGCTCACTAAGATGTATACACTCTCTTTGATTCTAGATAGAAAAAAGATGCAGATATTGATTAACGGATGGGTTCTCTTTTGGGCAATCAGCCTGCCAACAGTGATTAGACATCAATTGCAAGAGATGATACAGAGCAGCTACTAGATATAGTTTCCCATAAAACTTCTCATCAGCATAGTTTTTTCGTTATGTGGTCGATGTTGAGGTTCACAGCTCTTCCAATAAAGAAAACCCAAGAGAGAAGCTAAAAGGCATTCTCCTCTCCTTCTCCAGAATGGTACCATTCTATTCACAATTTTCTGGACAGGGAAAGCCTCCCTTCCTATAAGTAGGTGAAAGAGTTCCCTGTCTATAAATTTACATTCTCTAAAGCAACTCCAGGTTCTTTTCTTTGAAGATTAACAAATGTGAAAGCTGAGAGAAGATTGAAGCTATTCCACAAATGACCTGATCTCCTCTATCCTTTTGTATAGCCATGGTAGATTAACAACTGTGTATCCCATGCTTAATGAAAGTGACCTCATTGTCCTTAGTAGGCAAGCATCGTGGGGCACCATCTTTTTAGTGCTGTCAAGATATGAAAAAGAGGCATAAGGAGCCCTGAATCACCAGTTTTCACCTCTTAGCAATTGGATGTTCTTATTACATTGTTCTCTTACACTGAAAAATCAACTAAAGGTGGAATTCCGATTTCTGTTGAGGTGCCAACATCTTCAGAAGAATTAAACACCTAACTGTGGGTGTATTTCAATTTAAAGGCTAAAAAACAGCATTTATTGTGAGCATTTGTTATTGCATCTAAAATAGTATTATCTATAGTGAATCTTATTCATGATAAATGGAATTATCTTTTGCAAAATATTCTTCTTAATTCCTCAATTTACAACTGTTCATTTAATGACTGTTCAAAGTTACAACAGCCTAGGAAAAATGGCTTGCAACCCATCCTCAAAGCTATGGCTGTTGCACCACTACCTCTGCAGCCATCTGCTTGCAATTTGGGTACTTGATAACCATCTTGCATTTGTTACAGTTGCAGCATTTTGTAGTCACATGGTCCCAATTTACGATATTCACAGCCAGCTTTCAACAAGCAAAGTCAATTGTGGAAGCCAGCTTCACTTAAAGACCATGTAATTCACTTAACCACATTACCTGGTTAATGACTACAGTAAAATGGCTGTGAAATTGGGTCTGGTCACATAATGACTGCATCATTAGCAATTGAAACTCTGGTCCCAATTTTGGTTGTAAGTCGAGAACTACCTGTATAGAAAAGTGTTGTATCCATAAAATATAAGGGATATAGTAGGAAGTAGGCCATACTTCTAGCTTCTATCCACCACTTGTGAAGCATTCCCATTTGGATGATTTAAATAATGTGCAAATCAATTGTTACACAGATAGATACTGTAAATAGAAACATTTTAGGATTATCAAGGAATTCAATCCTAAGAAATCTAAGGCATACAAGCAAGAATCAAACTAAAATTTGAGTGTTAGAAGTTGGTTTTATGGCACTGCATGTTATACACTTCTAAAGCATGTCCCAAAAAGAGCTTTTGAATTCTTGAACACAGGAATTCTTGAACACAGGGGCATTTAGACACATTGGAAATAATATTTTTGTTGTATTCAGCTAAAGTCAATGGGACAAAATAGGGCTGCTCTCTCTCTTCCTCTCTCTCTCTGTCTCTTCTATGCAGAATTCTCCCGCCCAGCTTCAGTGAGTGAGAATCATGATGGAGCAGAGTCAGACAAGAGAGAAGATGACAGGTATAGGGGGAGGACAAGATCTGAAGATGAAGAGGTGACTACTCCAACAAAAATCAAGGAGTTAAAGGTACAACACCTACATTATACTTGATCTGCATTTGGAGGGTGGATTCTACACTTGATATGCAAACATCTTAGCTTCCTTCTAGTAGATACCAAAAATATTGTCGAAAGCGACGGTAATATTATTAATATTTTTTCTATCTTTTATTTATTAGAATACTTCTCAGTCTTTATAACAAGTTCTCACTGGCAGTTTATCATGCACTTGTCATCATACTGTTCAGCCTCCGGTATGAATTTCCAAACTGTAA
Organism: Notechis scutatus; assembly: GCF_049901735.1. Lineage (NCBI taxonomy): Eukaryota > Metazoa > Chordata > Lepidosauria > Squamata > Elapidae > Notechis > Notechis scutatus. The sequence goes on from NC_142011.1 coordinate 31,350,010, forward strand.
CTTCCATTGTTAAACTGCTGTTACCTTTGGAATCTTGTTCCTTGTGGAAACCGGTCATCCTGAAATCTGAAGACTGGCCTTTTATTTCCTGATATGACACAGGAAACATTTGCCCAGTGTGTCAGTAACAGTTTTAGAAATGTAACAATAGCACTTAGACTTTTATACCACTTCACAGTGCCTTATAACCCTCTCTAAGCAGTTTACAGGGTCAGCGTATTGTCCCCAACAATCTGGGGAAGGCTGAGTCCATCTCGAGCACCATTAGGATTGAACTCCAGACTTAGGGCAGAGTTAGCTTGTAATTCTAACCACTGGGCCACAAGGGCTCAGTGGTTAGAAGCATAGTTTCTCCACGATTAGAGATATGCATCCAATTTGGGCTTTTAAAGCTGAATTTTGCTGATTTTCTTCACTGTAGGCAGAAGGATAAACCAGGACGCTGCACTGCTCCATTGCAGATACTGTGGTGATGGAGGCTTTTTCTATTAAGTAACAGTGTCTTGACAAGTTTGTCTTCCAAAGAGCCTTTCTGGAAAAGGCAGTATCGTCCTTTCTCTCAAGTTGGATTCTTCTAGTGTCCTATTGCTTTAATATCTAACCTGTAGCTGGATGTTAACCCCATTCTTGTCCAGAGCCACTGTCTTTGACAATGCCAGGGACAAATAAACAGCATTTACAGACATGTAAAGAACAGAGCTCGTGTCTGCTGAATCATTGCAGTTGTGTCTTCTTGAGCAGCCAAAGTCCTGTCCTTTTGATTCTGTAAAACCTTTATGAAGAAATGGCTTTTTTTGTATGCGTGCCAGCAGATTTCATTCAAAATGCATATTACAAATCAAGCAGGGTACAAGGGCTACATGGATTAATACAATGCTATACAATTGATGCAGTGGTTTCCTACATCTAGAAAGATGGTGACAACCTCTTATAGAAAGTGTGCGGCATCAAAGATTTATTATTTTATTGATACCTGAATTAAAATTGTGGCAATCTTGTAGCCTATTATAGGAGTTCCCTTAACTGATTTATCCTCCCTCCTGCCTCTTTTTGCTACCAGCCGGATCAAGAAACCACCCCAAGGCACAAACAGGAGGTATTCTCTGGAATGTTTTAGTTTTTCATCAATTCATTCCTAGTTTTCATCTTTTAAGAAATGCCAACATTGTATGTGGCCCTTTCTAATGGGATGCAAGATGCAGATCAGGGTGGAAATGAGGGGATCCTCCCCTTGATACACAGACTACATCTTGTACCCCATTAAGTCAGCATTTTCCCTTCATCTTGTCATGTGAGCAAGAAGCTACAGTTCTTCAGCTACTTGTTTGCTAGAAAATCATAACTATTTTGTCATCCAACTGATTCTTTTGCTTTTTCATGGCATTCCATTATCCCTGATCCTTCCCTTCCCACCATCCCGGCCCTGATATTTTCAGGAAGGAGATACTTTCTGAAGATGCAGACATAGCCTTGACACAAATTTACATAACTGAATTGCAGGTCAGAATGTTGAAAGCTTTAAGCCAGAACTAAAAATGGAATCTAGATTTAATCATTGGCTAAAGTGCCAAGATATACAAAGCAACATCAAAAAGTTGCTTTTATTGTTCATTTCCCCTTTTTAATGTTCAGTCTTATGAGGCTATGAATGTAATTGTTAGATTATTTGAAAAATGGAGCACTGTATTTCCCCAAAACCAGTCAAAATATCTTCCATGTAGCAATGTGTATGTTTATAATGTCCTACAAAGCTTATGACCTACAGATGGCTCCCACCAAGCAGATCAAAGTTTGGGAATTTTTTATTTGTTTTTATAGCAGAATTGATAATTAGTTTAAATTCCTTTGATTAACGTATAAAAGTTTTTATTTTTATTTTAGCAAATTTGAGTAGTAACAAAATTCAAGCTCCAATCAGAATAAAGAAATTTATTTACAAACTGAGTTTACTATGCTAGATGTCTATTTCTCATTATTAGTCTGGCTGTTCCACAGGCTTCTGGCATATAGATATTCTCCAGGCACCTGAAGTTCAGCGCCGGTTATTCCCTCCATATTTTCTCATCATCCAGTAATTTTGCATGTTTTATTGCAACCCTGTATAGTCCTTATTTACATCATCAGCATTATGTGAAGGGACAATTGACAAACTGCTTCAGAGATATTTCTCAATGTCTTGTGAAGTTCCCCTTACTCTTGGTCTAGAGCAGGGGTGTCAAACTCACAGCATCATAGCAGCTTCACATGGCATATTGGGACTTTCCCCCCCTTTGCTAAACTGGGCGTGGTCAGTGCAAGACGCATCCAGTCCGCGGGCCGTGAATTAGACAGCCCTGGTCTAGAGTGAGGGGAATTAGACATAATGGATGGGAATTATTATGTGAATATTTCCTCTTTTTTAATTAGCTTGCATTGTCCAAGAAAGTGAAAACTTAGCCACAGTAAAAACTGTTATGAGTTTATGAGTATAAACCCAAGTTTATGCTCAACGAACATGTATCCTATATTTGGAACTCTTTTTCTTGTTTTGTAGTTTATTTTGGCCCATCTTCAATTTTTTTTTTCATTCCTTCAGAAATGTAGGTACAAACTACTATAGGAGACCGTTTTAACACTGGCTTCCCTCTGTTTGTTTCCTGGTCCATGAGTTGCTAGTTCTGGAATTATGGAATCCAGGCTTCACAGACACTGTAGAATCTCATGTCTCTAGATAAGAAAGAATAGTAGAAGCCTATATAACTCTTAAGAGGCAGCTTTTTGATCCTGAACAATCAAAACAATCAATAGTTCGATCCTTCTAAGCCAGTCTTCTCCAAACTTCTTGCCTCCCAATGGATTAGATAGCAACCTTAGTGAACTCAATTCCTCCTTGGCCAAGGGAGGATGGGAACTGAAACCCATTTGGATGACCAAAATTGTGGCTGAATGATTTACATTGTCTATTATGTGGAGCCTTTACTTTCTAGGCCATAAGGCCTCCAATTCTAAATACTCTGAAGCTCCCATCTCACAAGCATCTTACTCCACTCATGTTCCTTCCTCTAACCCTCACCTTAGTTGTTACCTTCCCCTCTCCATCCAAAAGTTTTTAGACAAACCAGAAGATGTTTTGCTAAAGCACCAGGCCAGCATTAATGAATTGAAACGGACCCTGAAGGAACCCAATAGCAAGCTTGTGCACAGAGACCGGGATAGAAGGCTGCCTTCCTCACCTGCTTCTTCTTCACCCAAACATGAAGATGAGACGCCAAAAGGGACCCCTGAGAAGGCCAATGAGGTTTGTTTGCTGTTATTCTAATGATATAAAATTATTCATGATGTATATTGGAGTTACACAATTTTGCTATTTATATTTATGTACTTGATTCTTCTGCCACTTAGAAGAATTAATCTAACTAGTGGCCCAATAGAACCATCCTTACTACTGCCTTCCTCAATTTCCTGCCTTCCAAATGTATTGAAAGTAGAACTGCCATCATTTCCAGACAGTGTGTGGGTTATAGTCCTCACATCTGAGAAAAATGATATTGGAGAAAGTAACTGTTGATGTTTTTGCTTTTGTCCTATCCGTACTATCAAACTGTGCTGCATTACATCTCTTGATTATTTACTTTGCAAGGGCTCTGTCTTCTGATGCTTTAAAATTGTAATATTGTCAGATTTAGGTAAACATTCCATAATATTTTGACAAGGAAGCTTTTTTTCTGTATCCCCTCTGCTGTCTCTACAAGATCCTTTCTTGTTTATTCCAATAATTATGAAGTTATGGACATTTCTCTAAGTACTGGCTTTAATATGAATATTCATATTGAACTAGAGAAAGTAAAGCTGTGCATTACAATAATGGCTTGAAGATTGCCAAGCTTTGATTAGATGTTTGTGTTCAACTCTCAGCTATCCTGGGCTGATCTTCTAATAAAGAAGACAAATAGCATTTCAGTTTGCGCATTATAACAATTTACCTCATCATTCTTTTGTTTAAAGGCAAGCAGATAGAAGGTCCTAGGAACATATATATGCTCATAAATCAAATTTTGTATGTCTGTGTCCCTTACTTGACATATAGATAACATCATTTATTGCCTATTTTAGGAATTATACAATTTCCATAAAAGATTTTTCAAAATTTAAGACCTTGCAGGCAAGGCTTAAATTGAAAGGCAAAATATTGAATAAAGCAGACATATAACGTTAAATTTTGGTAATACAACTGTTGAGGTAATTCCCCGTTAGGAGAATGAGCGCACACAGGGAGACATAGTGAGAGTGGTGAAGAATAACACACAACCAGCACACAGATACACTGTATAGTAAAATGTAGGTTTTTACTTCCAGTAAATGGTTAAGCAAAGTTCAACAAACAGTCCAAGTCATTCACGGTTAAAGCAGTCACTTTTCAGTCCAGGGATAATCCAATAACAAAGTCCAGTATCATAAATAGTTCAGTAATAGACTTGCATCAAATCCAAGAATAATGATGATCAGTAACAGTCAATAGGGAAATGCAGGAACACACTCTCAGCAACAACAGAACAGAACAACCCAAGTTTCTGGCTCCATCTGATGGTCGTTTGAGGAACCACACCCAATTACAATTTTAGCATTCCCTTAAAGAGACAGTGTTAAAATGTCTATCCTGGTTTATATATTTTCCAACCCAACTGTTAGGTGACTTACATTCCTAACAACTAATAAGCCTATATCACAAATGAGAATGCCACGAATAGGTTAGAAAATATAAATGATCGTAGGCTGACATATTATAGATACATGGATATTACAGTATTAGACTTCCATAAATATGAAAGCCATTTACCATGTGAATCATGGCAATGTGGACTATCAGGTTAGAATAATGTATAAGCCAAACGCTTTTTCAAGTACGTTTCCCAAAGTGAGTCATTGCCATGTAAGAAATATATGTAGTAATTTCCATGTACAAAAAGCTGTTGTATGCAGATTTATCCAAGATAGTTGAGTGTCTATAAAGCAGTGAGTGAAAAGACTGAACTCTGTTAAGACTAATTTTTCAGAAGAATTGTTTTGAAAGTAAAGTTTCATTATCTTTTGCATGGGAAATTTTTAAATTATGTTCATGTGTCGCCATACAGAAATTTGTGCCAGGAAAAGTAATTTGCATTGTTATAATGAGTTGGCCCAATTACTTAAAGGTAGTAAACAGATTCTTAAAACGTATCTCTATTGCCTCTCAGTCCATATCCTAGTTGGAATGCATCAGGAAGTGAAAGTAAGCTAGCAAAAAGGGAATCCAGAATTTATTTAATAGTAGATACACTCTCTTTCCCACACAACTTAGATAGCTAAGTGTGAAAATATCTCTTAACAGAGATATGGAGTGTAAAGAATTTCTTAGAAACTTCTTATTGTGGAATATATATTTAGCTTCATTTGGATCCTAATCTTGATAAAAAAAATACTCCAGTGCATATAACCCTATAAAATACAGTCATAAACACATAGTAGTAGTCGGCCCTCAAGATTTTGGCATGAACCCTATGATTTTGACAATTATACTGAAGGTAGTGTTTCTCCATTTACAAGAATTTTCTTCATTGTAACCAAAGCCAGTCAAGTACAGGCTTACTGTATTATGGGATATTCAGATTAAATTAAGAAAGCTGGAAGAAGATTCTACTGTCCTTTCCTTCAACACAACCAGAAATAATTTCTACAACCATAACTTAAAAATGCAGGCTAACTTTGCAGAAAATCACATATTTATCAAACATTCAGCTTTTAAATGAAAATGTCTTATAATTTAGTGAACAAGTTAATATTTTATAAACCAGTGATCTTTGTTTGACCATAGGAGATGACCTCTGTTCTTGGGTATTTCTTGGTCTTCATGAGTAGACATAAAGCATTTTATAATCCCTACATATAGTAATGGGCAAGTTGTTGAGGTTTCTTCCGGTGAAACATAGATTAAACTTGAGCTCAGGAAAGTTGGAAGCACAAAATCCTAACTAGTGAAGGAAGCTGCACAAGTCATTGATGCATTTGCCTGATCTTTTGTCCTCAAAGAAATATAGCAAGTCTCCAGGTTTCATTTCATGAATTATTTTTTTCCAAACGAAAGGTTGGGAAGCAGATAGACCTTCATCAGCAGGCAAGGTACTTTGAAAGTGATATTAGCAGACATATAACTCAACTGCAGTATTATGGCCGGTCCTGTGGATTCAACTCTTAATTGGGAAAGCATTCATATAAAAAAAAGTAGAGCAAAGATATTGGTATGAAATCAAGATGAAAACTCTGGATAGCTTTGATGGACTTGTGTTGAAGTGTTCCAGTAGAAAGAGAAAATGGAATAGCGGAATTCATCAGTTGACACTTGATTAATAAAGGTAGTCCTTGACTTATGACCACATCTGACACTAGAATTTGGGTTGTTAAGCAAGGTGGTTGTAAGGGAGTCACACCCAATTTTACGATCTTTTTTACTATGGTTGTTAAGTAAATTACTGCCGTTCTTAAGTTAATCATCTGATCTTTAAGCAAGTCTGGCTTTTCTGATTGACTTTGCTTGCCAGAAGCTGGCTAGAAAGATCATAAATGACTACCAATGTCCCCAGGATGCTGCAACCATTGTAATTGCATACTGGATTCCAAGCAACCAAATTTTGACCACGTGACTGGGAATGCATGAGGATTGGTTTGTAACTCATGTTTTTCAGTGCCACTGTAACTTTGAATGGTCACTAAAAAAATGGATTGTAAGTCAAGGACTACCTGTATTGCTGTCAGAGGCGAGATGGAAGTTGAAAGAAAGAATCCTTTCCTAAAAAGTTAGATAAAGGATTAGGTCAGAATAAATGCACAGGAAATAGAGTGATTCTCCATACTTTATTTACTGCTTCTTTTTCTGTGTCTCCCTTGTCTCTTTTCTCTGTCTCTATCTCTGCCTGGGGGGTCTTGGGTTTCTCCTGCTGAAGTAGATGTCAGAAGAGGATTCTCCAGAGGATCTGTCATCTGAACATGGAGCTGCCTTAATCATGGAATCTTTTATACAGAAAAGCCTTGTTTCTTCTCCTGAGGTTATCACCACTCTTTCAATTTCTCTCTCTTTTCTATATCTGCTTCTCTTTTTGTTTCCTTTCCTAGAAGTAGATGTAGGCCAGGGGTGTCAAACTCACGTGATGTATTGGACTTCCCCCCTTTGCTAAACTGGGTGTGGGCGTGGCCAACGCGTAACGCATCCGGCCCCAAAGGCCGGGAGTTTGACACTCCTGATGTAGGCTATTATATTGCTCACACTTACTGAGGGCTGAGCTCTTAGAAGTCTGTAGGATTCAGTTTTTACTGTCGTTCAAGCTTGTGGTGTTCATGGCAGTTGATCAATCATCAAGTTCATCAACCTGATCAACTTGATGAGCCAAGTTCATTGAATCAGGGGTTCATTTAGAATTTATCTGAAATAAGAAAATCTTATTGTTTCTAAGCTACTAGGAATGCTAGAAAAGTTATGAATTATTACAAAATATTATATTCAGCATGGGAAGTTTTAAATCTCCAAATGATTTTGATGTCAGAGTTTCGGGAAAGCTCACCAGTATTTGAAAATGGCAAAAAAATGTGCTTCAGTGAAAGATAAGGTGATACTGTTCTGTGTTCATTTCCCAGTTAATGGAGGTACAAGAATCCGTAGTGAGCTCTGCAAATTATGTGGACCTGTTTTTTGCTATTTCTAATTTCTCAATTGTGGATAGCATAATGTCTATAGCATAATGTCTCCAAATATCAGTTGAAGGGAAACTAAAGGAGAGGCGTATGCCTCCATTTCCTTCCTGCAGGTTCTGTAGAGGCATCTGATTGGCCACTGTGATAGAATATAGGACTAAAACCTAATTCAGCAAGGGTAGATTAGTTTCTTTGAAAAAAGTTGTGAGTGTAGGTTTATCAAATATTATCTGAATTCTGAGGAACTTTTGCCACACTGATGATCTGGCTTAGATATATCTCTGGACACAATTAAAAGCTATGGCATGTGCATTTCATTCAAAAAGATACTCAATATGTTTTAAGGAATACAGCAGCTCTTTGTGGATATGTATAAGCCTGCACAACAAAGGAAATTATTCTGCAGAGCACTGAAATGAAATAAAATATTATTTCAAATTTGGCCAACGCTACCAAATACAAAAGTATTAATATAACAAATGCTTTAGAAACACTTGAGTATTTCAAGCATGCAAACATTGTGACCTTTTTTCATTCAAGGAGACATCCATTTTGGTCAGTTTGTTTTTCATATCCTTAACCACAGAGGTGTTATATCTACAGTGGTGTTGTATTCAGACAAATAAAATCTGAGACATCTGGTGGCAGAGGCAGTGAACAGCCTTACTGCAATACAGCAAGGCTGTTCTCTTTTCTGAATTGTCCTATTAGCAAAAGAAAGCTAAATCTTACATTTCCAGATAGATATTATCTCATTCACTTTTATAACCCAAGTAGGTTATAAAAAAAATAAGAGATGTGGTTAAAATTTTGGTGCATAGACTTAAAAAGAAGTACAGGAATATAGAGTAGATAGAAGATTCTGTCATTTCCCCTGTTGTCAAATGTAGTGGCTTGTGTCAATTGTGGCATGGCAGTTACATTATGGCACACATCTTGAAATATGGTGGTCTGGTCTGGTCCAGTAATTACTTCCAAAAGCAGCATAATGAAAGCTAGTTCCCTGTCTGCTATTGTAAGCATCGCATCCTATCTTAGAATTGAAAGTAAGCAATTGACAATTTTTGTGAGTTCTGATTGTGGTTTATGGCATAGAGATGTCCCTCCCCCCACACCTCTCAAAGAAACAAATTGAGCTTTAATAACATCACTGTGGTCAAAAGTTGGATTATAGAGAAGTGGAATCAACAGCTACAGTACATTATGGACTACTAAGCAGTTAAACTGCTTTAATCTGTTTTGTTCACAAACATTGCTAAATCAAGATTTGTTGAACTTCTATCACAAATTACAGTGATTCTCAATCATACTAAGCCAAAATGAAAAAAAAACTGGTCATTGTTATTAAACCTGTCCTTCAAACAATTAGTACCTACCAAATTTCACAGCACATTGATATTGATTTGGTTTTTACACATTATGTCAGAATGTGCTTTGTTTTAACTTAGCATATTTTCTGAACTTGGTGATTGTGGTTCATAAACCATAGTTGTAGCTAAGCATGTACATTAAGACAACAATAATTCAAACTATCATTTAAAACTGCCAATATAAATGCTGTTATTTAATTAGAATTTACTAGGACCGATTAACTACTTTCACCAAAGACAACTCTTAATTTCAGTTACATACACTGTTTAATTATATAACTCAGCATATTTCTCTATATGAACAAAGATAAGTAACATATCTGTATAAAGGTTTTTTCTCAAAGTTATGAGATATGGAAGAAAATAACGGTTATATTCCTATCAATTGAGAGATAGGAATGTATATTAATTATTATGTGAAATTTCTTGGCCACACATATCAATTTAATGTTTGGATAATAATTTAGTTTTTAAATAATTTTTGCAGTGTTTAGATGGTGCAATGCAGTTCTTGGTTATGTACTTGTAGCGAATTATAGATCTGAACATTTAATGATATAAAAACATGTATATAAATATGCAAGTTTGGGATGGTTTTACACAGAATAATTGCATAGTCTTATTTGTACAAACATGCTCCGAATAGAAATACAGGTAATCCTCAATTTACAACTACTCGTTTAGTGCCTGTTTCAAGTTTACAACAGCACTGAAAAAAGTGACTTATGACCAATTCACAAACTTATGACCATTGCATCATCCCCATGGTCACTTGATCAAAATTCGGATGCTTGGCAACTGATTCATATTTATGTTAGTTGCAGCGTCCCAAGGTTATTTGACACCACCACCCCTTGCGACTTTCTGACAAAGACAAAGTCAATGGGTTGGGGAAGCCAGATTCACTCAACAACCTTGCTACTAACTTAACATCTGCAGTGATTCTCTTTACAACTCTGGCAAGAAAAATTGTAAAATTGGGCAAAACTTACTTAAAAACTGTCATGCTTAGCAATAGAAATTTTGGGCTCCATTGTGGTCGTACGTTGAGGGCTACCTGTAGATTAATTTGTGCCTAATCTAAAATGCTATAATGCAAAGCAAAATTGAATTTAAAAATTAGGTTATATTTTATATAATATTTTTATAGCTCGGTACATCATTCTGTAATACTTGTAGCTTCTTATGCATGTTTAAAAATGTAAAAATCAAGTAATATAATTTATCAGATTCTCATATGAACTTCATATTTGGGCATATCCATGTAACAAGTCCAGGAAGTACTCTGTTTACTCTAAATTCACTTTGTTTTTAATTGCAGGAGATCCTCAACCTAGGCCCATTCGTTCAGCAACATTCAAAGTTATGATGATGTTGAACGAATGGTGGTTAAGACCAGTCTTTGGAATTCCAGGTATCTCAGTATCCCTGTGGTCACATGATCATGATCTGGGAACTTGGCAAACAGTTCGCACTTACAACTAGTTTCAGTACCCCAGGATCATGTGATCACTATTTGCAACCTTCCTTGTCAGCTTCATCAGAAAGCCAATGGGAAAGCTGAAAGGGAGGGTCAGAAGTCACTGGGGTAAGTCTCCCCTGCCTCACCATGCTGGCCACCTCACTTGCATACCCTGTGCACCATTCCTGACCTATATTGTACTTCTCATGCACTCCTTTGAACTCTTGTGCCCCTTCCCCAACTTGCACCAAGCCTCTTACACACGCCCTTTCACCTTCTCTCACCCATCAGCTGCCACTTATTTGCCTGCTGGCTTCCCCAAGTGACTTTGGTTGTGGGAAACCAGCAGGAAGTTGTCTCACCTAATGAGTGTGGAATTTGGTTAACAACAGCAACTGGGACTCATATGATTGCTATTTGAATTCTTTCATCATGGCTTCCCCAGAAAGTCAATGGGGCAGCTGGCAGGAAAGGTTGCAAGTGACTGAGGTAAGTCTTCTGCACCACATCAGCCACTTGCACATTCTTGTGCATCCTCTCTGATCTGTGCCGCATGTCTCATCCACCCTTGCACACCCTTCCTGACTTGCACTGTGATTCTCACACACTCCCACACACCTTCCCTGACCTTCCTGATCACTCCCTCACATCCTCCCCCGCTGGGCAGCAGCCACTTTTCTGCCTGCCCAACTTGGGGCTTGCAACTTCCTGCCAGTTTCCCCACTGATTTTGATTGTGGGAAGCTGGCAGGAAGTTGCTTTGCCAAAAAAATTAACAATAGCCGCATAGCCAAATATAGGTGGCTACTTAGGATTATGGAATCATAATTATTAGGATTATGCAATCATAATGTGTAATTATTTGTGATTGTTTTAGAGAAGCAAAAGAAACTAGAATCAGGAGAAGTTTTAGGATTAGGATTATTAAAAATAGTATTAGAGGAATATTAATATAAATATTAGAAGTAGTGTCTAACAGATGAAATCATGAGAGTGCCAAGCTTTCCTTACAGTAATGAATTGTAATATAATGTACCTGTTGGGCTGTCGGTTATATATCTCAGCATGGCACATGACATTAGAATTACAGTTGGAAGATTTGCAAAATGTAGGCATTTGTGATGCTGCCTACAAGATCCTATTATTGCAGTTTTCGTCTTACGTATTAATTATCAATAACATTTTTAAGCAGATAAAAATATTTTAACTAGTAAAGAATGCATGCTAGTATTACCATTATAAAATGAAGTACATAAGAGTAACAATCTAATTCTCTGTTATTCTTCATTCTTCTACCATTATTCTCAGTATTTGCTCTTTACATATGTTTGTTACATAGAGATGATTTAGTTTTAGCTGAGTGTGCTATGGTGGTAATGGGTCTAAATAAAGCATCCAATAACTAAACATCATTATTATTTAAGCCAAGGGTCTTCAAACTTGGCAAGTTTAAGACTTGTGGACTTCAACTCCCAGAATTCCTGAGTTAACATGACTGGAGGAGGAATTCTGGGAGTTGAAGTCCACAAGTCTTAAAGCTATCAAGTTTGAAGTTGCAGAGGTTAAGAAACATTGATTCAAGCAGTTTGGTACTGTTTCTTTCATGTTATATATTCCAGGCTTCTTACTGGTATGATGTACGCTTTATTTTCTTAAGCAAAAAAGGATAGGTATATAGTTTTTACTTACTTTCTTAATTTTGTCTTCCTAATTCTAAACCAGTCTTTTTTCCCCTGAACTGAACTGGTTTGGATAAAAATTTGCTTGGTATAAATTGATTTTATTCAGATTTTCTCAGTGAAGTGGAATATCATGTGAAGCTCTAATTGTGATACTGTATATAATTTTAGTTTTGCAAAACACCATCTTCCATTTTATTTGCTTATTTTAGTGCAATTTTTCAAAATGTTTTCATTTTAAAATTTTGCTTTTTATTCAGTAGATTAAAGGGATTCTCTTTGATCTGATAATTTCCTGTAGGTTTGCACAGTTGCTTTGAAAACAATGTACAAAGAAGCCTCTGGAGAAATCCAGAAACACATCAGATGACTGTTATACTTTAAGTAGATCTGTTTACTCAGTATATAATTTAAATGTGGCTTAACTTAAATATAATTAACCTATTCCAATTATTTTATGTTTTTATTTATTTTCTGTTATTTATGAGCCAAATCAAGTGCCATCCCAAATAAGATTAGGATATGTATATAAAAAGACTTGGTGTTCATATTAAAGTAACAGTGTAAAAAAGAAACTGTTATAATTAAATTGATGCTAAATATATTAATGATTCTCTACTATATTCAAACTTTGATATTCAAATAATTAAACTATAATTGATTTACAGCATTTTGGTATATCATACTATTGGAAGTGGATGCATAAATGTGTGTGTGTGTGTGTGTGTGTTTTCTTAAGTTTTTGCGGGTACTTACATGTATGGTATTCAGCTTTGTTCAGATATTCTCCCACGTCATTATAGTTGTGCTTTTAAAGTTGTAGCAATGTTTCAGCAGAATCTCATCTGCCATCATCAGGCTTCTGTATTATGTTTGTCTGTGAGTCAGACTTTCACAGCTGTTTCAGTGAAAGTCTGACTCACAGATGAACACAATACAGAAGCCTGATGATGGCAGATGAGATTTTGCTGAAACATTGCTACAACTTTAAAAGCACAACTATAATGACGTGGAAAATACCCAACAAAGCTGAATACCATACATGTAAGTACCGCAAAACTTAAGAAAACACACACACACACACACACACACACACACACACATAAAACACACACACACACACACATATATAATTAGAAAATTCTGCTGTAAACATACTTATAATTAAAAACCTCCTTTCAAAAACTCCTATGTATCTCTTAGGCAATCAAATAATTTGAAACCATATACAGCTTCAACAGAATGCAAATCAGCTATAAAAGTACTGTTGTTCATTTCCAAAACCTGACTCTTCTTCATTTCTCATTAAAAACATGTATCCAGAAAACTTACCAGAGTACTCTGAGATCATTTAATTCAAAATATCAGTGCACAACTGGTCAAAAATGCTTGTTTTAAACTACAATAATCAAATTATACTGTTAACAGTGATGTTAGGCATATTTTCAGATGTTGGCAACTAGAAAAGGAGAGAATGTACCTGTTAAAATTTAATTCTCAATTGATCTCAGCTTTGGGATGTCAACATCAGGTTGATAAAGGAAAGATTTATGTAGTCATTTCCTGTGCAATAATGCATGGATGTTGTATCAGGATCTTTGTTATCTATTTAATTATCATCTATTTGAGTAATTTATGTTTAATGCTAATTTTTCTTGCTCCAATTACAATGCAGGGTTCAGAGCATTGGGTTATTATAGAAAAAGGAACTTCTGGGCTGGAAGAGCTAGCACTAAAACAAATTAATAAGACCCAGAAGGAAGAATCAAGTGCAGGTGCCTCAGGAAAGCAAACAGATTTGGACTTCTCAAAAGAGCCCACTGCAGTAAGGGTAACCAAGGCAGCGACAAAGCAAGAGGTGAAAGGAAATGAGGAAAGCAAAATAAAAGTTCGCAGAAAAGCCAAAATGATAGCCAGTCCAGAAGATTTTGAATCATTATGGGACGATGATAAGAATGAGAAAGATTACAGAAAGAAATCTTCTGAGACAGAAAACCTTACTGGGGAAAGAGAAGAGAAAAGCAATAAAATAGAGACAGCACTATTTGGTTCTTGTGAACCTGAGAAGAAAGAAGAACAAAAAGACAAAATAAAAGATGTGGTGCTAGCCTCCACTGAAAATATGCAATGTACTGGCCTGCTCCAATCTAAAGACGGACCAATATGTGCCTCTTTTCATCCAGAGTCTCCAAAAAAAGAAAACAGAATTATAATAAGCGAACATAGGACTTCTTTGAAATCATCAGAAAAAGTTCTTCAGGATACCTCAGATTCTGACTCAGTTAAAACTAAGGTGAAACTAAGTGATAAGACAGCATCTTCTGCTGCTGAACGGATTATCTATTTGGGTTCTGAAGAAACAGATGAAACAAATAATGAGACCAAGGAAATACTTGACCAAAAAAAGAATTGTGCCTTTGAAACGAAGCAAGAAAACCAAATAGAAGAACAGAATTGCATTAGTCTTGCCCCAGTTATAGAAAAAAGAGAGGGAGAAAATGTGCTTCCATTCCCCTTACCCACATATTGTGAAGAAATGTCAGACATCAGCAAAACAATTCTTCAGTCAGAGCAGTCCGAGACTGCAGATGACAAAAACACACTTTCTATTAAGCAATCTTCCAATGAAAAAGAAGTTCATTCATCAATTCCAGGGGAAGGTGTTCCTGTAGAGTCAAATGAGTATGGAATCAAAGATGATCAGGAATGCAGTGCATATTCTTCGACAGATGAAGCCTATGAAAGGGATTCCATAATCCCATTATCAGTGCCTCAGTTACAATCTGGACCCTCCACAAAAGAGGCAACAGCTTATCCTTCTTACGAGCATAAAAAAGGAGTTGATGAAACATATAACAGCAGTCTTCCAGAAGGGAAAAAAGAATATGATAAGAAGGAGGCTGATACTGCCATAGGAACACAGAGCATGATATCAAAAATGTCAGAAAACCAAAGCAAAAGAAAAACTTCAGAAAATCAAAGCAAAAGAAATAAGTTAGAAGAAATGGAAGCTACTCAAATACTTCTTCAAATGGAAGCCAAAGAATGTATGGACTCCACCATGAATTCCTCGCAACACCAGCTTTTCTGTTCTACAAAAATTTCAGCTAGAGATTCACATACATCACAAGATGCAAAAACCAAAAAATTAGCCCAAGAAAAGACTCATGATTCAAGCTGGCCTCTTCAGGACAAATTATCAGAAGGTCAGAAACTAGTCCAAAATAAATATATTAGATCTGAAGATTCCACCAAAGATGAACTTCCTGACTCAGAGCTATTAGCCAAAAATGAAGGTATTGAATTGAACAGTTCAGCCATAAACAAACAACAAATGGAAAGTGGAGCCTTCGTTCATTCTAGTGAACAGGATCAGATAGTAAAAGATAAGTCTACCCTGTCAGAAGATTCAACTAAAAATAAACCATCAAATTCACATAATATGTCAGAGTATGACAGAAACGAGCCTCATGAATTAAATGGGATGGCTAAATATAAATTCCAAGAATCGGCTGAACTCCCAAAATTAGAAGAGGTGGCTAAGAATAATATTTCAGAATGGAAGGACTTAGCTAAAGATAAGCTCTGTGAAATGGATGAGCTGACCAGAGATAATACTGCAAAGTCAGAGGATATCGTTTTAAATCTAGATGAAGTAATTCAGGGTACAACCTCTGGCTTGAAGCAGCCATCTAGGGATAAAATATTAAAGTCTGCCTCTGTAGTTGGTTCTAAACCTTCAGAATTGGAAGGTCATTTTTTTTTAAAAGAAGAACTTGACACTACACAGTCTGTTAAGACTGGGTCACCTGAATGGAACAAAGAATGTTCACAACCTCCTCATGCTATAAAGCAGGACCTGAAACCTGTGCAAACTACACATAATAAACAAAAACCCAATCTGGAACAACTCAAGGTCATAGAGTATAGTACAGCTTCATCTCAAAAGCATAAGGATGCAGATTCATCCACAGAGAGCGCAAAGGGTTTCGTTGAGCATAAAAGTGCAACAAATAAAGAAAATTCCATAGCTTCTAAAATTAGGATGTTTGAACAAGGTGAAATGTACAGCTTACTTTCTGATGAACCAGATGTTGCCTTAACAGGGTTCCATGGTAGTTGTCCAGGCAGTAAGATACCAAAAGATTCATCAAACCTAGAACTACACAAAGATACATTTTTAGAAAACAACTGTGCCAAATTAATAGTGGCTTTGCAACCTTCAGATGGCAAAACAAAAAACCCTGGAGAAACATCAGACACAGTCTACCAAGCTGAAAATCAAGGAACAAGTGAGGGAGAACCATCTCAGCTGTCATCTTGGAAGGAAGATATTTCCCTTGGATCTGAGCAAGGAGGAGAAAGAGAAGCTGAACTGGCTTCTCCTGATTCTGGCTGTGAAATCACTTTGGCAGAAGCTGTGGTAACTCCCACATGAACTGTCCCACTGGAAAGTTCATAAAGCATGTTGTGTGACACGTCTTTATGCATCATGTGCCATGGCTTTAAACATGGCCATTGACTGAAAACTGCTGCTTGCATCCCTTGTCCTTTCTGTATGTGTGTGTGACCTGGCTCAGTTACTGAATGCAAACCTCCTGGCCCAGGCAGCTCATCAGCTTTTGAAGTGTTTCTGTGTGTGAGAGAGAGGGAGAGAAAGGGAGAAAACGTCTAAAGATTTGGCTACCTAGAGAATGTCAGCTGCTAACTTGAAACTAGGCAAGAGTACTATGAATGGAATTGCTGAATGGTAGGATGGGAGGGGATGACATGTCTAGAGCTTTATACCTTAATCATACCCCCATGCATACCCCTAGCAGCCACATTCTCATGCTTCCAGCTTCTTCCTCTTTGCATCTTTTTAATGTTGATCCCCTTTCTGTCTTGGCTTGTGAACTTTCCTTCTCTTTCTGCTCTTAACAAGCTAGTGGCTGGCTGACAGACCAAAGAGCTTCACATTGGTCCAGTAAAGCAATAGTCAAACTCCTTTCTGCTTCATAAAACTAATCCCTTTTCTCTAATCTAGAGCAAATTTCAAGAACCAGCTTGGGAAGAAAAGGATTTGTCAGGCCTATCAGTAAAAGCCTTTCCAAAAGAAGAGAGTTTAAAGGCTGCTCCTCCAGTGGCCCTTCAGGTCTCAGTGCTGTTTTACTAACTGCTTGTGTTTGTGGTGTAAAAGCTCAACCTAAGTGATGGTGAGCCATGCACCACCACCCCTTCTCCTTGCTTACTGAGCTGCTATATATATACTTGTATAATTATATATATTTATTTATGTAGATATATTTGATTCTTGTATATATAAATATATATAAATATATTCCTATCTGTGTTTCAATTACCTTTTCTCATACCTCTGAACATGCCAGAATCTGGACAAAAGGTAATATTTATTTCAATAGGGCTCCTATTCATTGATTTAAATTACTTTTGGCTTCAGACCTAACAGAGAGATTTTTCTGTGAATAAATAATTCTATGATATTTTAATATTATGCTGAAAAACAACCATTGGGCCAGACTGAGTAAAAACTGTAATGCAGTTGAGAGGTATATGTGTAGCCCTCAAAGAAGAGCTAAGAGACATCTCTTTTGTTCTGATTTTTCTTGTCAATTACACTGATTAAAATCCTGCTAGGAGAACACGAAAACATGCTTCCTTAGATGGCTTCTCAGCCACAAGATGAGAGCACTCAACAACACAAGCCCTTTTCATCCAAATGTTATGTTGTCTCGGGACAGATAGCCCTTGTAAAAACTAAAGTGAGGTATAAATAATAAAGGCCCAGAAAAAAAATCATGTTGACTTGATCTCAGTGAAATTGACAAATGCTTTTTCCTGCAATATGTGCAAAGATTTCACCTTTGTTTAAACTTTTTTTTCCTATTACTTCTTTCCTTCTTTTCCCCTCCTTTTGAATGTTTTCTACTCTCTCCTAACAACCAGTGAGCATCTGAGTTTTTTTTTAAACATCTTACAACGTTTGCTCTTTTGCACACACCTCTTCTTCGTATAAAATATCCACTCATTTATCTGGATTGATATTTTCACAATCACGATTTTATTTCTTTCCTGGCAATTTTGTAAGTAGAACAAAACAATCTTTTTTAACCTTGCCTCGTCCCTGTAGAGAATTTGCTGTGAGACGAGTTTTGGTGATCATTTTTGGGATGTGTTTGACACCCTTTATTTGATGCTTCTCTTCACTGTTTCTTTCCCTGTTCATTGCTTCTGATAGCTACCATCTGCCATTCAGTGCTTAGAGCCTTAGCTTCTTTTCTTCCTTTTGTCTCATTCAGAGAGCGGGATTGAGGGAGGGCACAGAGGACAAATCTAAGCTGCCTCGGCACAGGGCTCCTGAAAGTGATACCGGGGATGAAGACCAGGACCAGGAGAGAGACTCGGTCTTCCTGAAAGACAACCATTTGGCCATCGAGCGCAAGTGCTCCAGCATTACTGTCAGCTCAACTTCCAGCCTTGAGGCTGAGGTGGACTTCACTGTCATTGGTGACTACCAAAGTGCAGCCTTTGAAGATTTTTCACGGAGTCTTCCTGAGCTTGATAAGGAAAAGAGTGAGGGAGAAGCAGAAGGTCAGATTTCTACTGAGGAATCTGACAGACCAGCTCCCAAGGAAGATGGTGATGCAATGGATGAAGAAAAGGTTTATCATGTAACCCCAGAAGAGGTACAAAAGAAGACATAATACACAGATGTGTCTAAATGTCTTCATTTCAGTAATGTCTGTCTTGGCATTTGCACCGCTTGATCAGGTGTCCATCTCATATTTGGAAGAACATGCCCACTTCTTAATAGCCCTTTAAAACATTTTACCTTCATAAATGTGACTGTCTTGTCTGCATGATTGTTTCTGACATTCAAATGCATGTTTGTCCTCTGAGGGCATTTGTAATTCCTTTAATCATGAAGTTACATCACACTTTAACCCACTGCATTTGCCTGGCTGCTCCATTGTATTGGGTGTATTGTATTTGTGTATTCTCTTTGTTGCATGAATTCAACAAATAATATGTGTATTAAATATGCTTGGTATTTACACATAATGTAACTAAAAATGAGCATCATAGTTAAATCAAATGACAATTGGCTACTCTGATTCTCTAAATCAAAAAGCAGATACTGTACTGTTAAAATAATTGTCTTTCCAAATTGATTAAAACAAAGGTCACAAATGGAAGAAAACGTAAAGGGGAAACAATGTAAAATTCTAAATTTAGGCAAATGCCATGGATTTATAAGAGCAAAACTGACTTAATCTTTGTTATCATAGTGAAATTGCATTTGAAATGAATAGATTATATTCAAAAACAGGATTCAAAAATTATTCTCTCAACAAATCGTTGGAGTTCTTTGCTTTCTTGCCAATTTGAATTTTAATTCCATTTTTCCAGATTATAATCTTTATTGAAATAACATATGATATAGTTTAAACACTTTCAGTCAGTCTTTTATTATCAAATATGTGCTCTGAGATAATATTCTTGAGCTTAAATAGGCAAGAATTAATTTATTAACCATGATATTTGACAAAATAAGAATTAAAAATGCACATTTTTGGACAGGAAAAGGACTGTTCACAAAACAGCCATATCTGTCATTAATTAATAATATTTGGATTGTCGTCCTTTTTTAAAATCTCTTTGATAGTCCTTCAATCTGAAATCAGAAATGGTAAAGAAAGTGGAAGCAGACAGCTCTGTGCAACACAGAATTGGTACAACAGAAATTACACAGGTAACTTACAATTATTACTTTATTGCACATATAAATTTCTGCTGTAAGTGAAGCACAAATGTGTTTCATAAATCCATAGGAAAAACAGCCCACTAAAATTTTATTTATTTATTTTATTTATTTATTTGTCAAGCACGTATTAGATAACAGATATTATAAGTATAGACATGATTATGAATACATGAAATGGATACAAATAAAAAGAAACATTAGGAGAGGGATGGTAGGCACGTTGGTGCACTTATGCACACCCCCTGCAGACCTCTTAGGACAGACTCAACAATAGACAGTTTAAGGTTAAAGTTTTTTGGGGTTTGGGGAAGAAATTGCTAGTGGAAAAATAATTTATGTATTCTAGTAATATACTCACAATTTGTTGTTGTTTCTAAATACATGTCTGAGACATGAAATGTTCACTCTATAATCAAGTTTTAAGATATATGAATAGGAGACTAAATTGAAGTAACTTACTATCTTATATGAATATATTTTTGTTAATTTGTGTAGAATTAAATGGAATGTGCATTTAACAGCTGTACTTTTGTTGATTTTTACTGTTTCATTTTTCAGGTTGATGGTACCACTACTGATGGAAAAGAGGCAGTAACCACTTTCCACACTGTCAGCCCAGAAACTATATCTACAACCTCAGTAAGTTATTCACATGGAACTCATTAGTACCTGGTCATTTGTCAGCATTGCAGCATTCTCAGTTGAAAGCCTCTGTGATCCTGGGTGGATGTGGGACTCTCTTGTTTATCTTTGCTATCAGCAATCACTTCAACTGCATCTCAGTTCCATTTGGAGACTTTCTGCACTTAGTCCTTTTCCAACTCTCTTGGCCACTTGTAGCCACCATCATTCTTGGCTGATATTTAATAACAAAGGGGAGGCAAAAATGAAAGATCGTGCTCTTTTTCCAATTCCTTCCCCTCTCAGTTAATCTTGACTGGGGTCCTTATATTCATAAGAGATGACTCTAGGTGTTTGACAACTCTGGCCATCTCTCACATAGGCCCTTAAGGGATTTGAGTGAGTCCAAATTATTTTGCTAAAGTGTGACATAAAACATATGAGATATGTGTTAATTAAAAAATGAGCACTGGATTATTCCTAGTTTGACTATAAATAATCACGTAAGAGATGCAAAACATGTTGGGAACTCCTTAAATCCTTTGAATAATATTAAAATGTTAGGGATTACAAACCCTAAATCCCACCTAATGATAACTTTGCTCACCTGTTGGCTTTCAGGATACAGTAGATTATACTTTAGAATAAGTTTTTTTATTTCCCAGAACAAATTAGTGGATGAAACTTACAGTTTTTCCTTATGTCTTTGAGCATCTATCCTCCCTTATCTGATTAGATCCATAAACATACGTTGCAGTGTAAATATTTTTTTTCCAGGATCACAGTACCAAACATACAAAAGGCACTGCAGACCTTCGATCCATTTCTCCAGTAAGTCATTGTTCATATTTTCTGAGGAACTGTCCCATCCTTGTTTCCTAAATCAGTAATAAAATTACAAGACACAAAAGAATCTGAAACAGAAATAGTAGGTCTGATAGATAATTCTTCACTGGACCTGAAAGAATACATAACTGTAGTAGGAACATTCACATTTCAGCCTGGAATGATTAAGTACATAGGAAATAACATATTATTATTCAGATACCATTAAGTGTGACTAATGTGATTCTGGACCTTTTCCTGGGACCCTTATCATGATACTTTTCAGTCAAGATTCAGGCTGGGTTATGGCACTGAAGTGGCATTAGTCATACTTGTGCATGATCTTTGGAGGGACCAGAATGGGGGGTGTCCTTCCTGTATGTCTCAGTTTTTGATACCAACAGTTTTGGTTTCCTTCTGGACAGGTTTAGGAGTTTGGAGGGGAGGCACTGTTTTGCAATAATTACACCCTTTCTATAGTTGTTCCAGTCAGTATTGGTAGCAGGAATGAAGTCTAACTCAAGGTCCCTTCTATATGAAGTACCTGACATCTCATCTCTTTGTCCACTCCTATTTAACATTTACATGAAACAACTGGATAAATTGGCACAGTTTAATGCACATCTCCCCTCCTCAATGATTTACCAGAGAAGGATAGTCAAGCTGTATTTCAAAGCACATGTAAATAAGTAATATCAATTTTGCTGCTTCTTTCAATTCCTTATAAAGGATAATTACTGCCTTAGAAGATGTAGACAATTGTTTCAAAACTTCTAAGTGCTGTAGAACTTCAGAAACTGCAATTGTACCTGGGTCAAATAAGAAATGATTAAGCTGAATACATTGTTAAGATGATTGTTTGATTTTGCGAAATTTCCAAAAACAAATTTCTCGGAACTAAGTTGATTTAAAGTAAACAGTCTGTAAGAGGTCCAATTTATTAGCCCTCAAAAATTTGATTATGATCTTCTTTGGAGCAATATTAACTTTCTCTTCACAACTGTCTTAGAAAAAGCCGAGTATCAGGGTTCATAGCTTAAACCCATGCCTATAACTTCTGTTTTGGAGGAACTGTAAATCTGTTGATGTGGATCATGTTTTGCACATGTTTACAGATTACCAGTGGTGCTGTTGGCAAAGAAGCCTTCACCAGCCTTTTTGGTGCCACTGCAGAAACCCTCTCCACCTCCACAACGACTCATGTTACCAAGGTAAGGTAAGATCAGTGAAAGAGCACAGAATAACAGCTTATTCCAGTGCCCAGACTTACACCACACTTCCCGTGAAGGAACTGGGAAAATATTTATTCTAGATAAGAGGCACATTGTACCTCTCTAAACATCACATCTATCTATATACTATTAAAATTTGTGTGTCTTTAACCTTTAATAGGGCAAAACAGGGCATCATAGGGCAACAGTTTTTGAACCAATGTATCTCAAATGGGCTATTTTACAGAGTATGTCCAAAATCCAGTATCCACTATTTCCTTGGGATTGAAATTTGGCAAGTTGATGATGACTACAGTGCTTTCATGCTGCTGGGCCTCTACCTTGTGATTCAGTAGACTGACCCAGCCATAGTCCTCTGAGACTGGGTAGGCTGGCTGCTCCATTGGCTATTGGAGATTGGGCAGACAACTCCCACCCTAGTCCTTCAGAGGCTGAGTAGAGGACTCCTACCACTGGCTGCCAGCAGGAAGTTAAAAGTTATTCCTGGTTTTGTTTCAATTTTTGTTGTTTTAGTCATTCTGTTTTTTCTGTTTAGGTTAAGGAAATGTCTTTAAAAGGATGATCCAGTGGGTCACAAGTTATCTAATATTCTCCTATAATTAAATGTAGCTTATTTTTTTTACTCACAAGTAATAATTGTCATACATTTCAGTCTAAATCATAATCTATCTTGTTAGGCATTGTAGTTTTTAATGCCACAGTATGTTGCCTGAAGTAGCCAATTGTTGATTTTCAATAAACCATGACTAAGCAAAGCTTAGTTCTGGTGCCCCAGTAAAGCAAAAGCTATCATTCAAAACAGTTTTAGACATGAGATTTACAATATAATGCTAAGTATTTATTTTCTTCTTTATTCCAGACTGTGAAAGGAGGATTTTCTGAAACCAGAATAGAAAAGCGAATCATCATAACGGGAGATGAAGATGTGGATCAAGACCAAGTATGAATGGAAGCTTTTAGTTAGGAAGTTGAACAAAACACTTTTCCTTTTTATTTACGGAGGTGTCATGGTTCAAGATAGGAAGGCAGGAAGGGAGAAAGCTGTGTATGGTGGCCATAAGAAGCTTGAGAAAGAGGCCTCTAACTGCTGAAATGAAATCCAGCAATATGCCCATCTATATTATTGGAGTCTTTAGTATGGTAGAAGCTGTTTTAGCTTATTTAGTTTTTTTCTATAACTGCAAAAAAATAAATAAATGGAAATTTGGATAATCAGGTCAAGTCCTAGAATTCCTGTGAGTGCATTGAATTCCTGACAGAGTTATTGCATGCAACCTTGATACACAATGGTTAGGAAGATCACAATCCCCAAATCTTCCCTTGCTCATGCCTGCTCAGGGACTCATCTAAAAATTTCTCTTGCCCTTTACCATATCTAACGTACATTTATCTTGAAGAACTGATGTTGTATCGATCATGCTTTTATGCAAACACACAGCTCTCTGCACATTCGGGGATGTTTATTATAACAAGATTCAGCACTCTTCTGCTTGAACATGTGAAAGTTCAGATCTTGTATCCCATATTCCAGCTTTTACGTATGCATGCAAATACTTTAAGAGAACTACTATTTCCTCCAGTTCTAGTCACATAGACATAGAGATAACAGTATAAATATATTTGCATAATTTAGATATACTTATGGTATGTAGACCTAATTCACAATATCATGAAAGAGAGGGGGGAAATATTGGGCTCTGTGAGCTGCAGTATAGTCTGCAGTACAATGTAAAGCTGTGCTTATTGATAGTTAGGAATATCCATGCAAAAGAGATAGTGATTTTGACATTCATAGATATAAATTTGTTTTTACTTTTTCTTTAATTAAATTATTTTCACTTGTTCTTAAATGTGCACATTTTGGGATGACTGAAGCTGCATTTGGAACTGTAGAATGATTTGGGGGCCAGAAGGAATGTGGGCATCGTGAAAGGGAAAAAAATGGGTATGCCTAGATTAAAACCCATAGGCTTTTTAAAAATGCATTTTTAAAATTGCCAAGAAACATTTGTTTCTTCTTCTGCCTTAGCCAAATTTAAAAGATTTACCAAAATTTGAGGAAGAAAACTCGCAAAACCCAGAAATTAGACTACTCATGAGCCAAAGGTGATGTAAGTGAAATAGTACTGAATGTGAATTGTTTTCTTTCCATAGGCTTTGGCTTTAGCCATCAAGGAGGCAAAATTGCAGCATCCTGATATGCTGGTAACCAAAGCTGTAGTATATAGAGAAACAGACCCATCTCCAGAAGAAAAGGACAAGAAGCCTCAGGTGGGTATAAATGTGGAGAAAGCGTGGAGAAATATGATTCTTACAAGCCAAATCATCGTAAAATAGTAACTGATATACAAAAATTGTAGCTTTCAAAATGAGTATCCCTTCTAGTGAGATAATAGTGAGCTCTCTCAAAAATGGCTAATTAAACAAAACTATATGTGGCTGATGCTATTTGTTTTGAAGAATTATCTTGATTGTAGTAAGTTAAATTTGTGAGCTGTGCCATATCTTGACTCAGGTTTATAACTAGGGATAAGCATGAGTTAATGCAAAAGAATGAGAATTGGCTAAGAATCTTGCCATTTTCAATGCGTACCAGAAGTTTTTGCTTGGAAACACTGGTCCTAATGGATGAATTGCCGTACTGATGTTTTCTATGGGCTTCACACAGTAAAGCAATTAGAGTGAATGGTACTCTGTACTAATGGAGGAACATCCCAAAATAGATTCTAGGATGCTCTATAACATGCAAGAACTTCATACCTTATACAATATAGTCTTGTTAAAATAGCTAAAGCTGTTATAGAATATTAAATTGCAAAAGTCAAACAAGCTTGTAGTATTATACTGATAAAGGATAGACATTGTATTTACTGATTTATGTGCTTATTTTCCTTCTTGTATAGGAATCTTGACCTTTGTATTTCTAGAAGTTGGCATCTATTTTAACTGAAGTAAAGAAGGGGCCTTTATGCTGGATTCCTCACTGAGACATAGAACGTCCTGGCTGCAAGAATAATGTTGAGAGACAAAATATTAAATAAAAAGGAATAGCAAATATATTATATATTATATATACAGGAAACAAAATGCATCCTTGCACTGCTGCTATATGCTGGAGATGAATAAAACAGCAACATCAGCAACAAGCAAAACCAACCACCTCTTCAAATAAATTGAAGAATTGACTGAACTGATCTAAAAAAATCATGATGGTAATAATATTAATAATACAATAAACCACCATTGTGCATGTTACATTTAAAGAACACATAATTCATTTGTTGCACACTGAATGGAAAAGCAAAAATGCTTTGCAACAAAGCAAGAAATCAACTAGCAAAACAAGCAGAATTACAAAATGATTCCCTGATAGGAAAGAATTAAAATCCATTCACTTGTTTATTATTTTATAATTTTGGATGTGTAGTGATCATCCTTTATTTTCACGCCATGCTACTTTTGTTGCTTCATCATTGGATTCTTTTATTTTCCCCAATTGGTCCTTCCTTTTTTTTAAATGTTTCCTCTTCTCATCTAATGTCTTATTCTGCTGAAGATAATTATGACTTTATTTCACTTAAAGCAAAGGAAAATGATATGTATATGATTTCTCACCAAACAAAATGCAGCCTGTAGAGATTTCATATTGATGTGCTTTTAAGTTATGGATATTATATATAACTGGGGAGGGTGGGGAATGATATTAAAACAAACAGTGCTAAGTGTGACAATGACATTTTCACGTTATTATTCGATTGATAATGGTTAATGTATTACAAGACGTTTAGATTATGCCAGTATCCCATGAAACTAAGAATAGGGAAAAAAAGGAATTTTGAGGAAGCTGTCTCTCACTTGAGTTTGGTGACACAATTGTGATTGTCACTGGTTAAGACACATACAACAGTATGAAAGGAGTCAAAGACGACAAAACGGATCAGTGTTACTCCAGCCCAATTAGAATGCCTCAAATGTGCCAATTAACAGAATGAGGTCAGATTGCTTCATTGTTCAAGGCCTTTTATTTAGCAGTCTTTCAGATCAAAGTGTTTATTTAGGGCAAAGTTACTGTATATGCCATGTCAGTTTTTCAAAATTTGAAAGTTTGGTTCCAAACCTACGTGGCTCATTTCTGATCCATGAATGTCAGAATCTGCCAAAGAGATTGTCCTGTCCTACTCTAGTGCAGTTTCATTTTGTCAGATTTAAACTTTGGAGACCATATCTATCGGGGAGAAAGAGCACCTCTGCCTTCTTTAAATATGATTCTATATCAGAACAGGATTTATTCATGGGTTTCTTAAAGATGCATTCATCTGCCACAGTAAGTTGTGAAGCTTAGAAAACCAAACTACTAAAAGCAAATACTGCTTGGGAGTAAGGATATTATTAAATAAAACTGCTTTGCCATTAATGAAACCTAGACATTGTCCTTTACCACTTTTCATTACCTCAAGAGTAATTAAAGCAGAAACAAATGAGACAAATCTAAATGAAAGTTTATACTTTTCCTTTTACATTTGTGAATCTGATAATGACATCTTTTATCTCTAATTGGAAATATAAATAAAAATGGGAAATGGGAAATCATTGGAGTAACGTGGATGTATCTTATATCATAAATTGTTTGCCATTGTGGGAGACACTGGGCCATTGGCTGTTAGTATGGCTCCTTAAAATTGGATGTTTCTGGCATGTAGGAATGTCCTAATTAAACACTGAAAGCATAGATGTAAACTTTATGCTCTAAGAGTCATTTCTAATTTTCATGTATCCAAGCGATTTTCTCCTTTAGATTTTTTGAGGATTTTTTGTTTCCTTTTATTCTTTTGGAATATGTGATGCCCTAAAACCAAAACATCAAAAAATTTAGAAACTCATAAAATATGTAGAAAACAAAAATCTTGTTCTGCTGATTTCAGAAACAGAACAAAAATCTTGATGACATTATCATGTTTTTTTCTCCATGTTACAAAAAAAGGAATTTTCCCCACAAAAAACTTAATTTCATTTTTAATTTTAAAACAAAGCTCAGAAATTAGGTATATATAAAGTACATCCTATTGCTTCTTCTATATGAATTGGTATACATGAGTCTGCCACTAAAACCTGTGGAAACAAATTGCTTCAAAACCCATTTATAAAAGACCAGAATTTAACGTTTGTCAAGTACCGTAAACGAAAGCTAAAATAGTTTTGGATTTCTCCCACGGCATGACTGATGGGTAGCCATTAACAAAAACTAGCTTTTTGTTTACCTAGCAAGATGTGGCTTATATATAGATATCTATATTAATATATATATATATTATTTGTGGTAAAGTTGAAGCCATGCACACTTTTAAGATCATGGTTTCTTCCACCTTCTGCTGCCATCTGATATAGTTGGTCACTCTTTGCTTTCTTTGGGTGAAGGGGTCTTTCCATTGAAAGAGACGGTCAACACAACTGCTTGTTTGCAACAAATCCCGCAACTTGATTCTAAAACTGGCCTGCAACTGCATGAATTAAAAAGATTCATAATTATTTTTTAATTTGAGAAGCACCTTAACCAACTGAAATGCTGTCATTCCTTCATTAATTCTTCTGTCCTTCTGACCCCTCCACCCATTTCAATTTTTGTCCCATCCTTTTCGATCATATCCTCTTTCAGTGCTTGGTGATGTATGCGTGTGTGCTCACTGTTCTTGTATTCAATAAAAGTGAAATAAATGTATCTGATGCTCACTCATTTTGTGGCTCATGGTGGCTTTTCTCTTAGGAAAGAGAGAAATCAGACCCTTTATGCTGGGCCTGTCAGAATTTCAAATGGTCTTTGAGCAATTGGTTGTAAGTCAAGTACTACATGAAGATGATGAAATGTTGAATTATTGTGAGGCTGGGCCACAACAGGTGTACAAGTGAAGATAGCCCTCCCCCCAACCTATTGACTTTTATTAGCTTTTCCAGTACTGTGAGAACAGGAGAAATTCTCAGTC
This sequence comes from Notechis scutatus, assembly GCF_049901735.1. Lineage (NCBI taxonomy): Eukaryota > Metazoa > Chordata > Lepidosauria > Squamata > Elapidae > Notechis > Notechis scutatus. The sequence continues at coordinate 31,378,642 of NC_142011.1, forward strand.
ATGGGATTCCTCTCTTAGGGCCAATGTCACTCCGTTGATAGATGACACCAGAGATGCAAAGGAACCTTAACTAATAAACAGCTGTTTTGTTTTGTTTGTGTTCAATCCCTTTCATCTCATCCAAATACAACCTCCAGATAAAGGATGAAAGAGTGCTAATACAATACACTGAACCAACAACTTACCTCCTCCAACAGTTTCATATCAATATTAAACAGCGGAAATGGCCTGGAATTAGGGGAATCCTATAACAGCCCTCAACTGAACAACCTATTGGCTGATGAGCACCTTGACCCCTGAGTGGCCCAAAATGACTATGATGGACACTACCCTATACCAAGTTACAATAAAGATAATCTACAACAGCAACCAATGCCATCTCCATTCCATGTTCAGATAAGTGTCCTGAATAAATAATTTGTTTCTTCTATGATGCATTGCCATTGTAGGGAAAGATAAAAAATCGATAATCCAGATTGATCCAGAGAGGCATCTTTAAGATGTGGGACATCATAGTCTCTTTCAAAGTTGCTGGTTACTTCCCCTTTCAAAGTGAGATGTCAGTTACCAGATCCAATCTCTCTAACGCCTTCTGTCTTTCCAATGAGGTCAGGAGGGGCAGACAACAAATCCTAGTGCACTTTATCAAAGTCCATCAACTAGAAAGAATCCCAAGTTTGTTTGCAGAGCCCCTTCTTGAGGGAGATGGATGATCTAGAACAGGGGTCTCCAACTTTGGCAACTTTAAGACTTGTGGACTTCAACTCCCAGAATTCCGCAGCCAGCAAGCTGGCTGCGGAATTCTGGGAGTTGAAGTCCACAAGTCTTAAAGTTGCCAAGGTTGGAGACCCCTGAATTCTAGAAACATGAATATAAGTATAAAAATAATGACTTCTGTGTCACTACAATAAGTCAAAAGTTCTATATCTTCTCCCTAAAGGAAGCTGACTACTCTAAACAGGGTTGCTCTATAGCAGGAGTCTTCATCCTTGACAGCTTTAAGACTTGTGGACTTCATCTCCTAGAATTCCTTCTCCAGTCATGTTAGCTCTGGGAGTTGAAGTCCACAAGTCTTAAACTTGCCAAGTTTGAAGACCCTTGCTCTATAGCAATCTGCCAGTGTAGTTAGGGAATATAAGTAAGATTTCATTCCCTTATCACCAAAATGTAGGTTTTAAGCTTGAGTTCACACCTGTCTTTGGTGAAATTCACTTTTTATTTTTTTTAGTGCATGCCAGGCATACCTTCTGCTACTTCATCTCCTAGATGTTCTTGATAAACCAAGGAACCAACCAAGATTGGCTGATTAGGAGAGGCAGCCTGGAAGCAAACACACTGATTGTCTTCAGTTGACAGGTGATCAGGAATTCAACAAAACTGCCCCAAAGGTCTTACGTTATTTGGGGCAAGCTCATTATTACTACAGAGAACTCCAAGCTTTGCTCAAATCACTCCTGACAGCCTGGAAATTGAAATCACCCAGAGCCAAATTATGAAAGAACTCTAATATCAGCATCTAGACCAAATCAACAGTTTAGGGAGTGATTCTCATGGGCATCAGGATAACCATCACAATAGAATATCCAGCTTGTCCCTACTGTCCAACTTAATATGCAGTATTTCCATTCACATTCCATTATCTTTGGAGCAGAGTCACAGGGAATAGAAGGGGGTGCTTTAAAGATTACCCTTCCTCTGATCAGGATGTAGAGACTCCTGGAGCTCTTGAAACCTGGGAGGGCAGATGGCAGATAATGACCTTCACCATCACCCAATAATATTCACTCAATAATATTCACCATTTTCTGGTGCTCTTCTACCATCAAATCATAGAGATGATTAGTATCTGTATGTATGAGATACTATTGCACACAGACTTGTCAATTATTATCAACAGATTACAGATCTATCAACAGATTTTATCATCACTGTTAATATTAACAACTTACTGGTTTCCCCCTTCCTTAAAATAATTTACAGCCATATCTCCCTCAACCCTCATTACTGGACCATAACTATATTCCTCCCCTTCAGTCAAACTTACACAGACTAAATTATACTGGCAAGTACTACAACAATGTAACCATCCCAGAATTAGAGAAACAGCAAAGTCGCTCATTCTGGCTTCAACATCAAAAATCAATCACCACTCAAACCCTACTTAGACAAAAGAAGTTTTGCTGATAAGTAATGCACTACACACACACACACACACACACACACACACACACATTCTGTCCCTATAAATGAAGGCAAACTTCAGCTTCCAGTGCAAGTCAACTCTCCCATTTCTAACCTGCTATCAGTTCTGCTAGGAGTACAATAGCCCAGGAACCAGTCATTGGCTAAAGTTCCCAATGAGTTTTCATGCTGGCAGGTTGCCATGATCTGGCATCATTTCAAGCCTTTAAACTCTGGGTCCACAGTGTTATCAATGGACCTAGTCAGAGTGCCTGATACTGGTTCTATTTCCCAGCAGCAGTACCAAAGAAGCTCATATTCAGCTTTACTTTCCCATTCAGTTATAGGTATCACTAAGAAACCTGAATATCTTACCCAAAGATTCAGACCTCCAGACAGCACTGTTTAATGCTACTAAGTATTCTGTTTCTGTTCCTCTTACCCATGGTGTTACCAATGGTGGTTGTCATGTTGTTTAGGGGACCAGATTTATTTATATTTTTCAATTTATATGACTGCCCATCTCACCATCATGATTAACTTTGGCTAATGACAAGTAAAACCAAACAGCAAAATATATAATTGGGAGGCAAGGTAAAAACCAATCAACAAGTAAAATAACCAACCTATGGGCTCTGTCAATCCAACCTTATGCTCAGAAAAACAACTATGTCTTCTGAGCCTTGCAAAAGGGACAACCTAATCTCCAAGACATTGAAATTCCAAAGAGAAAGTGCCAAAACAGAAAAGGCTTGCTTTCTAAGTCCTGCCAGAGGACATTCCTTAATTGATGGGGCTCATAACATGCCTCTTCTGCTGGATTGGATGGAATGGGTAGAAACAATTGGGAACAAGCATCTCCCAAAATAACCTAGCCTCCTCCAACAAAGATTTCCAATGGCCATGGATACTACTCAGTCAATTGCTATCTCGCTAAATCATTCTTCAGGGAGTCAGATTCTGCAGACTTTGGATCAAACGCCTTCTCCATTTCTCTAAGCCATGGTAAATCAGCTTCCCACAGTCTATCTTCTTTTCTCTCTCTTTCCTAATATCCAGCTTGGATACCAATTTTCCTAACATTGGCTTGTTTCCTCTACTCCAACATCCTATTCCAACAACTTCAAAGACTACTGTCAAAAAACCTAAACAACTCCTAAATCTAAACTCAGTTCCTCCACTTGTTTATATTCCTCCTTCCTTTCAATACTATACTTTAGGGACAATAGCTACTATACTCTGCACCATCTTTTTTAATCCACAAAGTACATAATGATTGAGTATGAACTCCAACTTGATGAATGTTGGAAATTACAGAAAATGTAAGTGTAAATACAATTTACACTAGACAAACTTCCAGTGTTTTAATTCACTACACTCTCTCTTCCTTCTCTATAGGTTTGTACTATTCCAATAAACCTGTAACCTTTCAGCTCCTACTTTCATGTTCTCCTCTTATCTTGGCTTTGTCTTCCATTGCTTATGCTCAACTCTGTGCCATGATTCCCATTTGCCTGTCCTGTTATGTGTTTTGATATGAATATATCATTCCAATCCTGTCATCAGGAATGCTGTGTGATTGCAATGCTTTATATAAGGATAGGAAATAAGATACTTGGAGGACCAAACAATATTCACCCCCCAAGTCAACATCTAAAACAGCTAGGGCACTTACAACCGTACATAAAATGTAGGAAGCAAGTAGAGTGGCTATCCAGAGGCCACTCTCAATCTCCCTCTATTTTTGCACTTAGAATAACAGAGTTGGAAGGGACCTTGGAGGTCTTCTAGTCCAATCCCCTGCCTAGTCAGGAAACCCTACACCACTTCCGACAAATTGTTGTCCAACATCTTTTTAAAAACTTCCAGTGTTGGAGCATTCACAACTTCTGGAGGCAAGTTGTTCCACTGATTAATTGTTCTAATTGTCAGGAAATTTCTCCTTAGTTCTCAGTTGCTTCTCTCCTTGATTAGTTTCTGCTTCTTGTTGTACCCTCAGGTGCTTTGGAGAATAGCTTGACTCCCTCTTCTTTGTGGCAGCCCTGAGATATTGGAACACTGCTATCATGTCTCCACTTCAGTTACTAAGAGTAAAGGTAGACTCTTTGTACCAGATTCACCTATGTATTATATTCTTGTGGTGTGCTCTGTTCGGTTCCCTCCATCCCATTGTTTAAAAATCCTGTTTCAAAATAATAAAACTGGGATAAAATATCTGATACAAATATGGAATAAAAAGAAAATAAACCTATGTCACTGAAACCAATTCAAATACATGCTATCACTTTTACATTACTGAGTTAAAATTAGCGTATTTATGTAGCTTAAAGTTGTGTGATTAACATATTTTTTAAAAAATCAATTGAATAAATCTTAATGGGCATTGACCATCACCCACCTTTTCTGCAGAATTGTGTATCGGCCCTAACGTGAGCAAGAGGGTGTTAAAAATGTGAAGCCAACCCATTCAAACAGCCCTTCCGCCTAACACTTCTTTCACTAGTGACCACTAGAAGTACTACTATTACAATTATCAAAATGCACATGGGGAAAAAAACCACCCTCAAACATCATCACCAATTCGAGGATCGGAACACTTTAAAGTGCAGCCACAGGGACGGCACGGATAGCTTTTTTTAGCAGACCGGAAGTGCTCCAATTGTCAGGCTCGTCATCAGCTTCTCGACGGAAGTTGTCTCTAAATCCTAAATTCTGGCGCCGGGAATGTTTTGCCGGGATCGGTTGGTTGGGCATGGCGTTAGATCAGCCGGCACCATGCCGATCTTGTTGTAGGTGGGAAGCGGGCCTCTTCTGATAGCTCCTACTTCGCTTCTTCTGGTTTTTGATCCCGCCCGCCTTTTGCGTTCAGCCGGCGGGGGCTCTTTATTGCTTTCTCGTCTCCGCGGGATCGCCCTTCCCAGGTGGGGCTTCACCTTTCTCAGTTGATATTTGTGTGAAAACCATAAGAAGCAGCAGGTGCCTTTCTCTTGGCACGGAGATTCGGAGATCTACCGAATATCTGCTTAGGGTGCCGTTGTTAATTGGCGCAAAGCTATTATCAGAAGGCATGATGCAGATTGTCCCGAACTCTCTCCATAGCTAGCCTGCTATGTTTAATGTCACTAAGGATCCATTTCTAGCTAATATTTATATCTGACATTAACTAGTGTAAAATGTACATTTCTCCCCCGACTACGGGCTTTCGTGTACTGATTTTTGGTTAGATGATGGGGTGTGTGTGTAGAGGGATTCTTCTGTGATAAGTAAGTCCTAAAAGTTTTTATGTGCCTTGTTAATATGGAAAGGAGAATAGGACTCTCAGAATGCCTTTTACATTCCTGAACATAACCCGATTGTTTTGATTTTAAAATTATTTATTAGATCTGCCTATACTGAAGATTTAGCCATTTCAGTCTATAGGTAACCTTTAGCACACACTCCCAATTAGGACTTTACAAAGAGGTACCTTTCTTCCTTTCTGTTTTAGAATATATTATTTCCATTTTGGTCCCCTGTTACTGTGTGTTCTGGCATTGCTCTTTATTTTATTTATCAATAATAGAAACAAAAAATAATGGTTATTAAATGAGAACTTTGAATCTTATTTTTAATCATTTGCTTGATGTTGTCTGGAAGGACATTATCTGTTTTAAGTCTTCAGACACTATCATTTCTGCCATCACAAAACTATGTAGGATTTTATAATGGCAAATTTTCTAAAATTTTGGATATTACGTCTGCCATTAATGGCTGGCTTTGATTTGGAAACCCAGGATTTTGAGTGACATTCCCATCTAATTTATTGTCTGTAATGAAGCAAAATTGAAGGAAGCACCTCCCACCTCTCTCCCTTTTCAAATATGACTGTCGCTTGGCTATTTTGAGACAGGAAGAGTGGAGGCCTGCAGAACTTTGTATTTCTTTGTCTTGTTTCAGAGCTTAGAATGAAGATTTGGTAGTTTGGCCATGCAGTGCCAAAGTGTTCTTACTGTCTTGGCAATATATTAACCAAATCTTTTCCATCTAGTGAGATGGTATTGGAGATTGTAGAGGGTAGCTAGTATTGTCATACAGTCATAAGGGAATGTTTGCTTCAAATATGAGAAAATTGAGACCTGACTCATCATATTCACCAGATGGCAGTAGTGATATGTTTGCTATTTCAAAAAAAGTGAGCAAAAAATGTAGAAGTTACTTGGATAAATTGTGAGGAAAGCATTGCAGCCCAATGTCTAAAAATTGTGTTCTTGCTATAGTAACACTGGCTCACATATATTGTAGTATCAAAATGTATTCAAATATTTGTTTGCCTCTACTAGGCTTTGAGTAAGAAGTTGTATAACCAAAGGAACAGCTGATATGGCAGAAATGCAGATGGACCAAGCTCTGGCCCAACAACTTTTTTTTGAAGGTGCTACAGTTATAATTTTGAAAATGCCAGAAGGAACTGAGTTTGGCATTGACTACAACAATTGGCAAGTTGGTCCCAAGTTCTGTGGAGTCAAGATGATACCACCAGGCATTCATTTTTTTCATTACAGCAGTGTTGACAAAAACAATAGAAAAGAAAGTGGCCCTCGTACTGGTTTCTTCTTAAACTTGCAACAACGTGATTTAAAGATATTACACTGGGACAAACAAAGAGAAGAAGTAGACCTCACCCCAGCTTCTGAAAATGAGTCTGAAGCCATGAGAGTCAATCTCAAAGAGATGGACAAATTTCTGGGTCCATACCCATATAACACCCTTAAAAAATGGGTCTCCCTCACTAATTTTATTAATGAATTTGTGATGCAAAAGTTGCAGCCTGAAAATGGACAGATATGTGCCTTTTCTGAAGTGCTGCCTGTTCTGCCTGGAAAATATACTCAAGATCGAATTGAACAGAATCTACCCCAGTATGACACAGAATGCAAAAGTTATGCAGAAGGACTGGCCCGGCTTCCTAAAATGCAACTGAAGCCTGGCACTGAGATCAGATTCACAAAAATACCTAAACAACTGTATCCTGAAGGTGCGACACCCGAGGAAGTTACCAAGCACAGTATGGATCTCAGCTATGCTCTGGAAACAGTGATTAATCAACACTATGCCAGCAATTCCCAGGATGTGCTTGGTAGGTAAATATGCCTTCTCAGATCTGTTTTTTATTGTCTGCAAATTTTTTTACATCAGTAGATGTATTATACTTTAGATACACTCAGGATTGTCTTGTAACTTTCATACGCAAACTTTTACAAATGAATTTTGCAAAAACAATCCTGTTAGTGAGTATAGAAACTTTATTGCTATTTTTGTATTTTAGGATATGAATTATGAAGCCAGCCCATAAGATCAAATAACTGTAATGATACATTTTCTCCCAGCTTTGCAAATTAACTATTACTATTAAACAACTATGAGCAATTGAGATAAATGAATTAAAACAGTTAATAAATTCTCATGTGCAGTATTAGTGACCCCTTGTGTTAAAACAACACAACACTCGGCATTTAATGGCAATTCTCTGGCATTCTTTCATAGCAGTACAGCTTTTCAACATACTTTTGTAGCAAATTTTCACTCTAATTTAAAAAAGTATGCATATGGTCAAATATGTATTCTAAGAATGTTGGCTTGTATAAATACCCTATAAGTGAACCAACAACAAAAGCAAATAAATTTTGACCCAGTCAAGATTATTTGGTTTAAGTGACTTGGCACTTCTTACTAATTTTTACTAAAGTAAAACATTTGTGCAGTAAAAAAAAATCATTTAATTTGATTTTACAATTATATGTTTGTCTCCAAAAATCACTTCATGATCAAGTATAATTTTCCCTTTGTTGAGAAGGTTAGTCAGCTGTACCCATTCTGTGAGCTGTCAAAGGTACCAAACAGTAGATATCTCTCCTGTTCTTATCTTCTGATGCAGAATTGAAGAAATTCCTGTCCCTCTGTCTTTGATTCTGCTCTTCCAGGCTTGTTATTTGCATTATTTAGCATTGGATGAAATGGCATCCATGGATCATTATACTTATCTAAAATAGAATAGTATTCAAAGACACCTTATGGTGTAAAGAAAGCTGCAAGTCATCATAGTATTGTTCAGGTATGCTGCAAAAACATTTTCTCTAAATGAATCTATACTAGAGGTAGTCATTGACTTACAACCATTCATTTAGAGAGTGTTCGAAGTTACGGCAGCATTGAAAAAAGTGATTTATGACCATTTTTCACACTTATGACCACTGCAGCATCCCCATGGTCATGTCATCACGTTCAGCGATCTTTTGACAAAGTCAATGGAGAAGGCAAATTCCCTTAACTGTGTTACTAAATGAACAGCTGGGGTGATTCACTTAACTGTGGTTAAAAAAAAATGGTAAAATTGGCAAAGCTCACTTAACTGTCTCATTTAGCAACCAAAATTTTGGGCTCAATTGTGATCATAAGTTGAGGACTATCTATATACCCTTTTCTTTTAATTATTTCTATTTTTAATGCCACTTGATTCTCCAGAAGAATGAACATAATTGAGGATAGGTCACTTAATGGAACGGTATCTATATGTAAGTAAAAATCTACACGTTTCACAAGAGTGGATAAACTGAGTTGGGAGACCATATGGATGGGAATTTGAATCTAAGAGATCCTGTGGGTTATGTTCATTCATTGCTGGATGAGGTTACACTACTGAAAAAAAAATCATTGGTAGCTTGAGATACCCATACACCCATGTTTGTCCCTGGAAGTATATTCTATCCTGTGTCTTTAAGGTTACACTGATATATCACCTCAAACTTCTAGCTATCCAAGTATAATGTACTTGTGATAATTTGAGGTTAGACAAATACTGTGTGCTGTTTGGAAGATGCTGTTACTTCAGAACACCTGATTACTAAGTGGGGCTCTGTTTTATAATAGTATATACCTAGGCCGGGGTTGTCAAACTTGTGACCTGCGAGCTGGATGGGTCATGCACTGGCCACATCCATGCCCGGTTTAGTGAAGAAGAAAAATGTCCTGATACATCACATGATGCTGTAAATTTAACACCCCTGGCCTAGGCCATACAATTTTGCTACTTCCCAATCTAGTTTGAGATCTCAAGCCAGAGTGATGGGGTTTTCTTTTGATTTTGTTTTGGTGCCTTCAAGTGCTTTCAAGCCACTGCCTGAAGAAATGATTTGCTTTCCTCCTGGTGCCGAAAGAAAATAATTGCTCCCAAAGTCATCCAGGTGGTTTTGTGCCTAAGATGGTCTACCTTTTTCTAATCTGGGTTTTAATCACAACACCAACTGATTCTAAGTGAGGATGGTTAGGAGATACTATCATATACTTAATAATATGTTAAATAAATAAAGCAACCGTGCAACAGGATGAAAGCTAAAAGTTATTCTGTATTTTTTACATTTTCTTGGTGGGATCTTTCTAGGGGAGCTACAGTTCGCCTTCATCTGCTTCCTAATTGGGAACGTGTATGATGCATTTGAGCACTGGAAAAAACTCCTGAATCTCCTGTGCAGGTCAGAGGAGGCCATAGTGAAACATCAAGCCGTGTTCAGCAGTCTCATTTCTATCCTGTACCATCAGCTCAGTGAAATCCCAGCTGATTTCTTTGTGGACATAGTCTCCCAAGACAACTTTTTAACAAACACTTTGCAGGTAAGAGAATTTCATCTTGAACAGTTTGCAGCAGCAGCCATGGGAAATTTGCCCAATCATGGGATAATGTACCACGTTCAGGTAGTCCTCAACTTACAACAGTTCATTTAGTGACAGTTCAAAGTTACAACGACACTGAAACATGTGACTGATGACCGTTTTTCATAGTTACAATCTTTGCAGCATCCCCATGTTCACGTGATCAAAATTCAGATGCTTGGCAATTGGTTTGTATTGATGACCTTTGCTGTGTCCCTGGGTCTTGCGATCCCCTTTTGCGACCTTTTGACAAGCAAAGTCAATGGGGAAGCCAGATTTACTTAACTATCAGGTTACTAACTTGTCAGCCTGCAGTGATTCACTTAACAACTGTAGCAAGAGAAGTCCTAAAATGGGGCAAAACTCACTTAGCATATCTCACTTAACAACAAAAATTTTGGGCTCAATAATGATCGTAAGTTGAGGACTACCTGTACATATGTTATAAGTAAGTGGTGGTGGTGGGAATAGTAAGGAAATCTTACTCTTTTAAAAGAGAGCCATTGGAAGAAAAATATTTTGTTTTAAGTAACTACACTAAAATATACTATAGGACTGCATGATAACTCTAATAATATATGAATATTTAGCTTTTAGGAAAAGTGTTTTAAGTGTTTCTTTAAAGCAAAATCAAACTTAACATATCCCAAGCAAAATAAAACTAAAAATTTAATCTTGAAATAGAATTAGATGTAACATTGTTCTTGGGTTATTCTCAATATAGATGATCCTGCAACAAATTCATTCTCCACTTCTTATTATTAATAGAATCATTCATCTTTTATTATTTGAATTAACGGATGTTTTTGTCACATCTGACAATAAGTGACTGATTGCTGTTGTATCTAGTTTTGACCTTAATAATAGACTCTGTTAAAACAGCAATTTAATCAGAAGCACCATGGGAAGTTTTTAAGTCTGAGTCTTACTTAGCATTTTCATCTTTTGCTGGAAAGTTTAGATATGCTCCCATATCTCTGATTAATCTGTACATTCCTCCCCAAGGAATACAAGGGGACTTTCTGTTCCTTTTTTGTCTACTTTCTACCCTCAAAAAGGATTAGGTCTAAATGACTAGAAATTCTCTACATTTTGGAACTTGACAAAATTAACTATGTTTATGCTTCAGGTTTACTGGAAAACTGTGTGCCATATAACTTTATTCCACGTTAATTTCTAAGATAAAGTTTCTCATATAGAAGCTTAGTTCATCTTTCTTGTAACTTTTTAATGGCTTTGAGAAGCTATCCTAAAATATGGAAGAAAAAAAACCTATAAGCAAAGGAATAATTAATTTCCTTTATAAAAACATCTGAGCAAAAATTAGGCAGATTTTTAAAAAAAATGTCTCAAAGAAGAACTGAGACTGAACTTCAGTTCACAGAATTCATCAACTAATTGCTTCATTAAACATTCTGAAATTTGGTCTATACATCTGGGGGGCACTCAGATTGGGGAAGGCTGTTATAAAACTGTTTAGAAACTATACCATTGGTCTTTATATTAGTATGTGGACATGAAACAGACAAGAATTTATAGGCATTAGTATTAGTATTTTCATATTCTGACAATATAGGACATATCTCCAATTGATACAATTGCTTGTGAAATTGTGAGATTGCCAGCAGCCTCAATCATGCTAACATTTCTTCTTTGAGACATTTTTTTTAAAAATCTGCCTAATTTTTGCTCAGATGTTTTTATAAAGGAAATTAATTATTCCTTTGCTTATAGGTTTTTTTTCTTCCATATTTTAGGATAGCTTCTCAAAGCCATTAAAAAGTTACAAGAAAGATGAACTAAGCTTCTATATGAGAAACTTTATCTTAGAAATTAACGTGGAATAAAGTTATATGGCACACAGTTTTCCAGTAAACCTGAAGCATAAACATAGTTAATTTTGTCAAGTTCCAAAATGTAGAGAATTTCTAGTCATTTAGACCTAATCCTTTTTGAGGGTAGAAAGTAGACAAAAAAGGAACAGAAAGTCCCCTTGTATGCAAAGAACCCAATAATATTTTGAATCCTAACCATGGATAGTTTTTTGTATTTTCTGCACACTCTTACAACAGTCTTCTTAACAAATTGAAATTCAACGAAGCTGCATAAATGCAGGTTGTTTCATTACAACATTGAAGCCAGAATTTTTTTTTTTAACTAGATAGATGAAAAGGGTATTTCTTAGCTCTTTTATGGCTGTTATAAGAAAGAGTTTTTGTCAGCAAATGGCAATTAACAGATTTCAAGAAAGCCATTAAGCCATGTATATCTGTTCCATTCACCTATTTCCTTCATATGTATCATGTTTAATGAAGAACTTTTGGAAACTCGGCGGGCTGCAAACTGCTTATTGACCTGAATAAACTTATTTGTTTAGGGGAGAGAGGAGAATTTGTTTTCTTGTTTTTCAACTATTGGCTAATCCTTTTAGCTATGTTTTCCCATCTATTTCAATAAAGGTTATTTGTTCCACACTAGAGAGGCATGAAAAAAAAAAATCTAACAGAAAGCTCAAGGATCTGAATTCTGTAGAAAAATTATAAGAGTAAAATATGTCAAATGAAGATCTAATGGATTGAAAAACTGGTTGAGGTGGGCAGGTTAATGGGAAGGAAAAAGTGGAGCACTTCATATGTAAGTAGTCCTCAACTTACCACAGTTCATTTGGTGACTGTTCAAAGTTACATCATTGAAAAAAGTGAATTATGATCATTTTTCACAGTTAGAAGCATTCCAGAATCCCCATGGTCACATGATCAGAATTCAAACAGTTGGCAACTGACTCATAATCATGACGGTTGCAGTGTCCTCAGGCTATTTGACCACCTTTTGCAGCCTTCTGACAAGCAAAGTCAGAAGGGAAGCCAGATTCACTTTAACAACTGTGTAACTAATTGAACTGCCATCATTCACTTAACAACCGTGGCAAGGAAGGTCATAAAATAGGGCAAAACTCACTTAACAAATGTCTTGCTTAGCAACATAAATTTTGGACACAATTGTGGTTGTAAGCCAAGGACTACCTGTATTTGCAGATTGGCAATGGGAACTTTTGTGTGGATGGGCTGATACCAAGGAAGATGTTCTGAAGATTGGCAGGTGGGCAGTGAGGATTGATAGCAGATCTTTAGAGTGCAGGGCCAAGGCCCAATGTGTACTTTTATGCCTGTACAAATGGCAGATGGTCTTAATAGACATTCAGAAGAGGAGACGTGAATGTTTGAAAAATAAAATGGGACACGATGCCAAAAGTTTGGGAATGTTTGTTTAGATTCTTTCAACCTTACTTGAGCCTACAATAGAACTCTTTGATTTTACCGTAGCTATCAATCTGTTGCCTTGGAAATCATTATATTTAACAAATTTAGAACAGTAGAAAAGAAATTAGGAGATTGAATTTTTAAACTTTAATGATGGGTCAGATATAAATATAAATAAAAAGTTAATGGATTTGTGTAAAAAATACATCTACATTCCCTTACAAAGACAGTAGCTTTTAAACATATAGGCTTAATATAATTTGAATAATATGAATAATATGAATCCTTCTCATGTTCTTTAATGAAGGAAAAACAGAAAATGGGTCAGATCTGGCTGGGAGCTGCAGAACAAAAAAAATATCCAGATTTTTGTTTTCTTCCAGTGCAGTGCTCTGGGAGAAGCAATTGAGCAGTGGTGTAGCATGCTGCAGAACTGCTTCATTCTGAACCCATGACCCAGAGAAAGGCTTCTGTTAAAGAGTTGGAAATAATTCTAGAAGCCATGTGTTGCATACATTGCCTGTATTGTTCTTTACATCAGATCTGCTCTGAATAGCCTCTTAATCATACCTTTTCCTTTGTCTTTCTCTATATTGTTTGCCACTCTCTGTTTTTCATATCCACATTATATTGCATCTTTCAGTCATTCCCACTTTTACAGCATTCTCTTTCAAATAATTCTTAGATTACATTTCGGCACCGTTCAAAGTTTTGACCTCACTTAATAAGGGGGTCTTACAACCAGTCTTTGAAGTTGAGGCCATCACAAAGTCCCCACAGTTGTGTGAGTGCGATTCAAACACTTGGCAACCTGCTCACAGTTATGGTTTGCTATTACAGTTATTTTTCTATTAATAATATATATTCTTTTTAGATGGTTGCAGGACCATTCAGCATTGGACTAAAAAAATATGATCAGCCTAAAATTTAATGTTCAGTCTGGTCACATTAGCCTGAATTATCTTTCTCTTAAAGGATGACCCAATCCGGGGTTATAGGGCTGTCTAAAATGTTGTATTAATTGATGTGTAATATATTTTTAGGTGTTCTTCTCTTACACTTGTAATCCAGCTGTTGACAGAACTCTGAGGAAGAAAGCAGAAAGATTTAAAGCCCACCTAACCAAGAAATTCAAGTGGGACTTTGAGGCTGAACCAGAGGACTGTGCCCCCATAGTTGTTGAACTACCAGAAGGAACATTTGTGGACTGAACATGACTCTCTTTTTTTATTACTATAATTTTCCAGTTGTACCATACGTTTCAGCTAGGAAACATATTCATGATATTTTGCTTCTTTTTGTACATACAGAACAGCAAGATGGTGCAGCAAGAATTTTTTTCCTTGTAGAAAAAGTAGACAAGATTGTGCCTAGTCTGTCCGCCAAATGAATTTATTCCCACATTGTTCTTGAGTCTTGGGTATTGAACAAAGTTGCTTATTTCACTGCAAAAATGAATACTGTAACGTGTTTTGAGCAATATTGAAGAAGGAAACATCAAGTGCTACTGTTTGAGTTAGTGCAGTAATAATTGTTTTCATTGATTTTATTTTGTGGTGGAACTTTAGGCTGCATTAGAGTTCTTCCCTTTCCATCAGTTTTATTTCATCTACTCCTAGTTTTTCTTACCCTTTTAAAATTATAAAAATGCAAAGTGAGTTACTGTGAATTGAAAGGAAAAAAAATGTGTTTTAGCTTTGACAATATTCTGTCTAAGCTGTTTCTAGAAAGCTACACTGAATGTTCTCCCTTCTTTTTAGAATGTCCTCTCAGGACAGACTGCTTTCTGCTGTTACTTCACAAATGTTATAAAATAGCCTGAAGCAAGCATAGGGCCTGTTATCTTGTAATGTTTTCTCTGGGGTGCAGGATGCTGTTAAATTTTTCAAACGTTCCTTACTATGTGAAGATTTAGCTCGCTCATTTCTTTTCAGGCTAAGGCTCCTTCAAGGGTTGGTATGCCTATGTAACAAAATAACTTGCATTACTGTTCAACACAATAAAACTGCCTATATCAGTTTGCCTATGAATTCTCTCCAATGTCTTCTTTATATGAACTTTCCAAAGGTGTGGGCTTATGCTTTGGTTATTTATTTTATTAAATTTATATTTTACTCATTTCACTATTGAAGCGACTGTGAGGTTTAGTCATTACTGATAGTGCTATGATTGGAATAAAATACCATTTACCATTATTACAACCTTTAAAGTCTCTTTAAATACCTGTACAATCAGCACAGGGCCCCCCCAAGGCTGTGTGCTATCTCCACTTCTCTTCTTCCTATATACCAATGACTGCATCTCAAACGATCCATCTGTTAAAATACTGAAGTTTGCTGATTACACAACAGTGATTGGTCTCATTCGAGACAACGATGAATCTGCATACAGACAGGAGGTTCTACAACCTGCCTCGTGGTGTAACCGGAACAATCTGGAACTGAACACACTCAAAACCTTAGAAATGGTGGTAGACTTTAGAAGAAACCCTCCTATACTACCACCTCTTACCATACTAGACAACACAGTATCAACAGTAGAGACCTTCAAATTTCTAGGTTCTGCTATATCACATGACCTAAAATGCACACCTAACATCAAAAACATCATCAAAAAAGCACAACAAAGAATATTCTTTCTGCGCCAACTCAGAAAGCTCAAACTGCCCAAGGAGCTGCTGATCCAGTTCTACAGAGGAATTATTGAGCCTATCATCTGCACCTCTATAACTGTCTGGTTTGGTTCGGCAACCCAACAGGACAGACACAGACTTCAGAGGATAATTAGGACTGCAGAAAAAACAATTACTATCCACCTGCCTTCAATTGAGGACCTGTATAGTGCACGAGTCAAAAAGAGGGCTGTGAAAATATTTACAGACCCCTCACATCCCAGACAATCTGTTTCAACTCCTTCCCTCAAAATGACGCTATAGAGCACTGCACACCAGAACAATCAGACACAAGTTTTTCCCCCCGAAAGCCATCACTGCTAAACAAATAATTCCCTCAACACTGTTCAACTATTTACAAAGTGTACACTACTATTACTGTTAATCTTCTCACCGCTCCTTATCACCCATCCCCTCCCACTTGACTGTTTCCTAGTATGATTTGATTGTTGATTGTACCCTATGACTATCATTAAGTGTTGTACGTTATGATTCTTGATTCTTAATGAATGTACCTTTTCTTTATGTATACTGAGAATATTTACACCAAGACAAATTCCTTGTGTGTCCAATCACACTTGGCCAATAAAGTATTCTGTTCTGTTCTGTTCTATTCTATTTTCTATTCTATTCTTTCCTACTTAAAGACAACTAGCATTTGAGCACTATAGCTTAGCCTAGAGTTCATTGAGCACTTCCAGAAAGCCAGTGGCCTTGTTGTGTTTAACTCATGTAGCAGTTTTGCAACTTTGTTTTATCCATCTTCCCTTTTGAGCAAGTCATGTGCTTTCCAAGTGGCCCTTAGGAGAGTGTTCTGCCCTGATCTCTTTCTTCACAACCTTTCCAGATGTATATCTTGGGGTAGAAATTGCCAACAAAGAAAAAAAATAAAATGCTGGCAGTACTAAGTTCATTATCTTATTAATGATATCCTGTTCACCAGAGAAGCTCTTGGAGTGCAAGGCAATGATGAACTAATTTCTAAGTATACACCCACACACATTATGATAAGAATCCTACCCCAATTTAAGGCAAATATAGTCTATACTAAACTTCTAAAAGAACCTTAGTTGACTGGTTCCTCCCTCCCTCCCTTCAGATAAAAGTGCCTGAGCAGTGGAAATATTCCCCATGATTCTTCTCATGCAATTTTTAAAATATAGCTACTTTTAATAATTGATTTATCTCTGTTGTTTAGATGGTGGGTCATGAAAGGAAATGAAGCATAAATGAAAAGTATTTTTAATATAGAATAATTTTATAATTTTTCCTGTCTTATTTTCCATACATTCTCTCAGAATAAAATGTTATTTTTAAAATTGGCCAAATCTTTTTCATATTATTCTCGCCTCCTTTGTTAAAAAAGACATTTATTTTTCATTTAACTATCCTATTATTATATTATAGATAAATTTCAGGTGGTAAATTCTTTTTTTAACATAAAGCTGCTTTTTTCAAAATTAGATGATGTCTAAGTAACTGAGAAGGGGAAAATAAAACATTTTAAAAATATTTATCTTGTTCATTTTCCAATCAGTTGGGTCTTTCTGTCAAATACAATTTGGGTTTTACAATATCACTTAGCCACTATGAGGCCCTCTACATGATTTATACTTTCATTTTGATTACAGAAATCATAAATGATAGATTCATATTATACTAGATTAAACTGGAGTTTTGATTAAGAAGAACTCAAGATCGTTTTTTGTTCTGTTTGTTTCATAGAAGTACTATGTATAATCTGATATAAATACCAAGAGAGTGAAGAAAATTATTTTAAACTTGGTATTTCTAGATGTGTTTGGTCACAGTTCTCATGATACCAGAAGTGTAAATATCTCACATAGTTCTGGTTAATCCTGTTTTATTGTAGTATTTGTAAATTAACATTTCTTTTTTTCAGCTACTTGGGCAATAAAATTAGTTTTATTCTTTCCTGTGTATTTTTCATTTACAAAACATGTTTTAGGATAAACAAAGCCAAGATAATATGACACAAATAAATGTTCATTCACTGCAGTAAATTTGACAACGAAAATACATTCATTTGGAAGGTTATAAACTTCATTGAGCCATAAAGACATGAGATGGATTTGCATGATATATCAAACTGCAAAACAGCAAACCCAGTTTAATGTATTATACAAATCTTATCTGCTAGGTTTTTTTTACCTAACTTTATTAGTCATGTGTGAACATACAACATTGTATAAGAGAATATAAACACTGAATCCTCATTAATAACTTGCTAAATAAGTCATATCAAATCTTTTTTGGGGGGAATATTTTAAACAGGAATATTTTTTTGGTCATCCTGGTAAGTGAATACATTTAAATTCCCAAATGGATGTCTTCTGTTACTTATTTCTCTTCATGGCCCCACTAGGGACGATATGATTAACCACTTACTGAGGTGATTTTTGCATAAAAATGAGCTGCAAAGACCAGCAACATGGTTCTGGAGATTGCAAAAATAGGTCGCTTCACAAGGTATTACTATTCAGGTACTGGGGCTGAGAAGGCTGGCTTCCCAGTGGAGCTTATCTCCAGCTTCCAGTGGCGTTCATCAACTTCACCTTGAAGGGCTTTGTGGTCCCCTGAGGGCTGGAAACAAAGAGCCTGTGCTTGAATGTGTCACTGACATCTCCCGGCAAGCTGACTTGGTGGCTGACATCTCTGAAATTTCTTTAGTTAAGCAAAGGAAAAAGCAAAGATGCCTCAGATGGAGAGGTAATTTATAAGTGCCCTCCAACTTTTATCTGAATGTGACAGCTTTTTCAATAGGCCAATTTAAACACACATATTTTTAAAAAATATATTCCTGCAACTATTTTAAGCACCGAAGGACTGGCAATAGGGTGGTAGGTATTTGGTGTTTTTTTTCCAAATAAGGAAACACCATTTTCAAACAATGCTTAAAAAGTGTTCCAGTTTGAGATTAGTAGAGGTGGGTGTTCTATAAATACAATCAATTGTATTTTGTCATTCAAAATTGCCACAATCTCGAGCCTGATAGCAAAATATGATTTTGTAACAGGATCCAGTGTGTACATTCTCTGGACTGAGCAATTATTATGGATCTCTGTGCTCCTATTTTAATTGGCTCACTATATCCTTCAAAGCATCTTAAACAAACCATAACCAGCATCCCAATAACAGAATACAGAAGCTGTCTACAACATAGAGTGTAAAAACTGTAACAGCCATTATGTAGGACAAAGAGGCAGAAGACTAGCAGAACGCATCTATGAGCACCAACTAACAGAAGATGTGAAGATTCCTTAATCTCACAACAGATGGACAGACTCAACCATTGTTTCAATTGGGAAACAGTATTTTAGACCAAGCCAAATCCTCAAATGCTAGGAATTCTCACAAATCAGCCAGCAACAGATAGCTAAATCATTAAAAACAGGCAAGAAAAATGCTAAGGATAAAAAGATCCAAACACATCTTTCCAGTAATCAACACCTAGATAAGCAGGGATAAACACCAGAAAAACAGGCAGAAAGCAATAATCAAGGGACTACCAAGGAGAAAACTGCATCATCAAAACCAGGAGGATAAACTACTGTATAGCTTATACAGTACAGCAAACTCCACACTTGCTTACAGTGATGCTACCTAGTTAGGTAAGGAATTGTTTGCAAGCAATCTGGCTCATGGACTCCACAGTTCAACCCTAAGCTTTATATTTTCTTCCATTAGAGAAAATATTCTTTTGCAGAAGAGGAACATTATTATATGGGTTCTTAATCTCTAATCTCATTAGAAATACTATGGTGCAGTTTTGCCAAAGATATGGAAGACTTGCAAAAAAGGTCCTGCCCTTCCAGTCCCCTTCCAGTCCCCTTCCAGTCTCTTTGGCATGACTAACATGGAAACATTCTTCTCTGAAATAATGGAGGCAGGCAATCATGTAGAAAATTCAGACATAGTCTAACAAGTGATTTACCTCAAGATATCACTGGTTTCTGCATGCACACATCACATTAAGCTATTATGTGCTGTGTTTGGGCCTGGATTAACATGATCGATGAAACCAGCCATTGCGATTTGCAGATCTTGGTTGATGAGTTAGCACTTAGAATGAACCCACTGTGGCTTACTAAGGAGTAAAACAAAACATGTTTAATGTGGTATGTGAACACAGCTAATGACCTATTCTCATATTATGGTTTCTCTGCTGGTTCAGAAAGTGGTTTTTTCTTAACC
This sequence comes from Notechis scutatus, assembly GCF_049901735.1. Taxonomy (NCBI): domain Eukaryota; kingdom Metazoa; phylum Chordata; class Lepidosauria; order Squamata; family Elapidae; genus Notechis; species Notechis scutatus. Next base: position 31,398,655 of record NC_142011.1, read on the forward strand.
CCCCCCTCCACTTTCCACCTCATGCTTAAATTCAAATTAAATTGGCATTTAGAATATAGAAAATGGTTTTTCAAACATTGTTAGTGAGATTTACAACATTTTTTTTCAATCCAGTGTGGGGAACCTTTTAATACTCCTTGATGGTAGATTCTTACATCTAAATTTGAATGGGTTTATTTCCTTCCTAGGCGTCCCTTAGGGTGCTCTATGGTGGTTTGACATTGAAATGAGACACAGGGAACTGTCTCTGAGAAAAATGCCAACCCTGAGAGAACTCAGGTAGCAGTATTTATTGAGAAAAAACACAAGCAAAATATACAGTATGCATATTCAGAAAACAATGACCTCAACAGGAGATTACTTCACCAGCATGAGAACACACAATCTTGGAAAGTCCCAGATGTTACCTTGCTAGGATGAGATCATACAGCCACGGACAGTCTCATGGGAAAGTTTGGAAAGTCCCATGAGAAAGCACAACTGTGTATCTTGTACCTTGAACTTTCACCCATTTTCCTATTCCTTCTAAACTGGCAGAATCAAAACAGAATGAGGCACTCTGAGCAAAGATACTCCTACCCCCACCAAGAATGCCCACATCTTCCTAGACTTACTGCTAGTTATACAAAGGCCTTACAGAAAATGATAAAATGATCAATAGGTTATATTACCACATTCCCTCCTTTTTTATTTATTCAAAGATAGGGGGTGTTTTAGTGGCATAGTACACAGTTCCCTCATGACCTGATCCCTCACGCCGGAAGACTGAGGTACACATTTGTAATAGATTAGGAATACATTGAATAAAACAACATAATAAGATACATATAGCAATAATAATAACAACCCCTTGCAATAAGGAGCGAAACCATGATCCATCAGGAAGCCAGGACCACAGACTGTCCCAGAATGATGCATTAAACCCATCGGCTCCAGATTGATGCTGAGCAATACGATCTTCCATGTCCTGAACAGTTTTTGTAATGTTTGGCTCATAATTATGTATAAAAACACAACAATGCGAATGAATTAAAGCACAAACTCCTCCTTTGGCAGCTAACATAATATCTAAAGCATATCGATTTTGCAAAGTAACTGTACGAATTTCAGACATTTCTACATTAATCATCTTAATATTCTTTATAGTATCATTAAACATAGCAACAGTAAAATTATTTAAAATATGAATATCTCTATAGTTCATAGCAATTCCCAAAGGTGGGATAAGACCTCGAGAAATTTGTGTCCATAGATTACCTCCCCTGGTTAGACCTGATTCCAGCTCACGCTTGTTGCGGATTCTGCTTGAACATCTGGAATTGCTCTGTTGTAGCACAAGACAACTGTTTTCTCCAGGTTGCATTCTTTATTAAATCTTTTTCCTCAAAAGGCACTCCATGCAATGTTAGTCCTTCTCCCACTCTCCCAGGAAGGTGCATACACAACCAACAATTGGTGATGTTCAAGTTTTTGGCAGTTGTGCGCAAATCTTTAATGTAATTATTATCGGTCCACAAATCATCGCCCAAATCTCCGGCACGCTGAACATGCTGTCGCTGCTCTCTCCGCACCCGAGCAGCCCAGGACAGATTAGGCAGAATCAACAGGATCAGGAACCACAGATGCGCCATCCTGCTCCTCCGAAACTTCCTTCACAGGTGCCTGCGAATGATCAGGCCGAACACACCGACCAGGAACCCAACGAATTTGACCAAGATGTTCAACTGCTGCATAACCACGTCCCCACGTTATCAGCTCAGCAGGAACCCATGCTGGATCTGGAAGGAACCGCACCAACACCCGAGGTCTCACCGCATCTGTAGAAGGAGAAGAAAAATGCCTGCTGGCCGCGCTCGCAGGGGGGTTACCAGACAAATTTAAAAAATTTAAAGTATATAAAGCTAGATTTAATTGATCTTGAATCGCCGGAAGCCCCAGGAGCTTCCCTCCTTTTTTATTTAATTTAGTCAACATGGTCTTGAGCGTGGAATTATGACGTTCTACAATAGCCTGCCCAGTAGAATTGTATGGAATGCCAAATTTATGTTCCACAGACCATTGTTTGCAAAACTGATCAAAACCGGTGCTCCGATAAGCCGCACCATTATCAGTTTTAAAGTTTTAGGTGTTCCAGCAACTGAAAAAGTCTTAATGCAATGATTGATGACATGTTTAACCATCTCACCTCTTTGAGGGGTAGCCATTAAAAATCCTGAGTAAGTATCCACAGTCACATGTATATATTTCCAGGGCGCAAATGGCGGATATTGAGTAACATCCATTTGCCAAATCATTGAAGGTTTCAACCCTCTGGGGTTAACTCCCATAGGGATATTCGTGCCCTGCTTTGAACAAGTTGGACATTGTTGAATTATGGCAGCAGCTTCTGCAGTAGTAAGTTTAAATTGCTGTGCCAATGCTTTAGCGTTTTGATGAAAATAACTATGACTGTCCCATGGCTGGACAGTGAGAACTGAAGTTACAGCACTGTCAGCTTTGGCATTACCTTGTGATAAAATTCCAGGCAAATTACTATGACTACGAATATGAGCAACAAAACACACATTCACACGCTGCTCCAAACATCCTTGTAACAACAAAAGCAATCTTAAAATATCAGGTGATATTCCAGGAGACAAATAAGAACCTGCTACAAAGGGTAACAAATTATACACATACAATGAATCCACTATTAAATTAAAATCCTGATTGTGAAAATTTTGAAAAGCCAAAACTACAGCAGCAAGTTCTGCCTGCTGGGCAGACTTCTGCTCTGAAGTCACTTTTGTATGCCAAATTCCAGATTTATCTTTCCAAACACAAGCACCAAAAACTTTCCCTCCATCAGTAAAAACTGTAGGAGCATCTGATATGCCCAATGGTATCCTTTCTTACATTTTGGGCACACTGATTTAGGACGAACACCCTGTCCCATTGATCTCTTATTCTGCTGACTTTGACCTCCTCCAGGAGCCCGACATTGCGCTTTAAAATGTCCAGGCTTCCCACAATTGAAACAATTCCCCTTTTGAGCATGTCCTGTTTGTAAAGCCAGAGCTAAAGTTTCCATGTTAAAAGACTGACTTCCTACCTTTCTACATGCATTAATCAAATCCGCGATTTCTCGCTCCCCACTTGCTACCAGTGGATTTAAAATCTTTTTGCAATCTGTGTTAGCTTGTTCTACTGCTAACTTAAAAAGCAACTCTTTCTGGGCGAATTGATTATCAATTTGTCTTTCAATAGCCAATTTCAGTCTGCTAATGAAATTTTCATAGGGTTCATTGTTCCCTTGTTTGATGTTAGTAAAGGTCTTCTCACCACCTTCGCCGTCAGGGAGAGACCCTATGGCTTGAAAAATTATTTGTGGGAGAAGAATGAACCCTTCCTCAGGCATACCATCTCTCTGTTGTTCCACTGTTGTAAAATTACCAGCTCCGTAAAGCTGATCTGGGGTAACATTTGCTGTTCCCCTCTGGACTGCCAGCTGTCTCCATTTCTGATCTAACACCAAATATTGAGCTGGAGTTAAAATCATATTCAACAGAGCTTTCCAGTCAGCCGGAATCATTTTATTTCCATAACCAACTGCTTCTAACAATGCCTGAGTATATGGCGTTCTAACACCATATTCTTTTGCTGCTTGCTTAACTTCCCTCAAAATTCTGAGCTGTAAAGGCTTCCACTCCCGCCGCGGATTTAATGCAGCATCCATGACAATTTCCACTGGATTAAGTTGAACTTCTACTCCAAACTCCACCAAATCATCTCCTGATAGTTCCCCTCTATTCTTTGCTTCTTGAATAGCTGCAGTAACTGCATCCACCTGAACCCTTAAAGGTAAACTCTTATCCTCTGACAAAGTATTTCTAGCGCCGGACAGTTCCCCAGATTTATCTGGAGGTGCCGTCGGCGGCAACAAACGTACCGCATGGTAAAGCGGCAAACCTTCTTCGGGGGGTGATAGGAGCGGTTGTTCATAAGTAGCTAATGCATCCATAATCACTCTCCAGGTTAACAAAATTGAAGAAGGGGCACGGGGTTCCTCGTGCAAAAATTTCCCTATCTTTTTCCAGGACTCTACTTTAATACTACCTCCCTCCGGATATGACTTAATATTTTTCCAAACATACTGTAGTAAATCCTCAATTTCTTTCTTTCCTACAGCACAACCCCTACTGCCAATTCCAAACCCAAAACTATTCCCAATGATCCCTCTCAATTCCCTGATGTGCTCTTTCTGAGCCTTCGAGAGATCTCCCCCATACTCACGAAAAGAATCTATCTTCGTCCAGTGAAGAAGATGAGGGCCCAGTCGACGTCCGCGACGATGAGTATAGGATGCGGGAAACGTATAGCCTTCCAAGCTATCACGTCGGGGTCACCATTTATGGTGGTTTGACATTGAAATGAGACACAGGGAACTGTCTCTGAGAAAAATGCCAACCCTGAGAGAACTCAGGTAGCAGTATTTATTGAGAAAAAACACAAGCAAAATATACAGTATGCATATTCAGAAAACAATGACCTCAACAGGAGATTACTTCACCAGCATGAGAACACACAATCTTGGAAAGTCCCAGATGTTACCTTGCTAGGATGAGATCATACAGCCACGGACAGTCTCATGGGAAAGTTTGGAAAGTCCCATGAGAAAGCACAACTGTGTATCTTGTACCTTGAACTTTCACCCATTTTCCTATTCCTTCTAAACTGGCAGAATCAAAACAGAATGAGGCACTCTGAGCAAAGATACTCCTACCCCCACCAAGAATGCCCACATCTTCCTAGACTTACTGCTAGTTATACAAAGGCCTTACAGAAAATGATAAAATGATCAATAGGTTATATTACCACAGTGCTCAACATGAATTACGCTGACAGAAAGAGTTCTGATTAAAAAGATTCATTTGTTTATCTGGTTCATTTTTCTCAAGTCTAGCTCCTTTATGGCATAAAATTCCCCAAGAGCTTTTCATTTACTTTATTCAACAAGGAAGATGAATTTTCATAATGAGGTGTCTCCTGGGTTTTTGCAATTGTCCAAGAAAGTGTGTCAGTTACTTTTTTCTCTTTATAATGTGCTCTCTATGGGCAAGATGGTGGTTATGGAGAAACTGAACAATTGCAATAGAAATCGAAGGAAAGGAAAGCATTTCCAATGGGAACTGAAAATATAAGAAGGAAGGAAGTGTTAGTGAAATGGCAAATTCACTTATTTTTATAAGTGACTATCATTATACTTTTCCTTCCTTCAAGGATAAAGTTATTCATTCTGCCATTTTAATTATATCAGTGCTGTCTCTGCGTCTCATTAAAATATAGATGACCTACATTTTTCTTAAAGGCAATATATGCATTCCACCAATTAGCAGACGGAGATGAGAAAGTATATGTTATGCAGGGTTATCTACAAAGTTTCTCCCAATCAAATTCTTTGAAATGAAAGCTATGACTTGACTCGATGAAAAATGTGTCTCTCACCCAACAAGTGAAAACCAGTGGCTAATCTACACTAAATGAAACTGGAATGAAACTGAAATTTAATTCAGGAAAGTCCAAAATGTTTCTTGTTAGTAGCAGCATGACCAACTATTGTTACAACAGGAGTGCATTTTATTCTAATTAGTTTTCCCCTTTTTTAAAAAAATCAGATTTTCAGTATACCACCCAACTTTCTTGGTGATTCCCCCCCAAAAAATAATTTGCAATCAAGACTGCTGTTGCATAGTCAAGCAATGAAAACTTAATGAGAAGTTCAGACCAACAATATATTAAAATTGGAATGAGCCCCTTCTTGACAATTATTAAATAGTGGACAAATCAGAGAAGGTTTTACCATCCACTGAACACCAAGCACTATCTTCAGAAGTTCCATAATGGGGGCAGAGAAGTCTCATATTTTCACTATCCCTTTTTAGTGATGTGAGAATCTCATATGAACAACATTGATTATAAGCAAGTTCACATAATTCTTCAGATATTAGCCAATGAAAGTACTACAAAAGGTAAATAATGCCTTGAATTTAGTTTGTCACATCTATATAGTTAACTTGAAACTATGAGGTAATGGTTTATCACTGGAATGTTTGTTTATGCATGCCTCTGAGGCTATAGAATTTCCTGGTAAACTTATAACCAGGCACCAATTACCCTGATTCTGCTTAGTTTGAGATCAGACAAGACCAGCCAGAGGCTCTTATCTACCATGATACCTGATACAGAGAGAGGTAGACAGTGCAATTATCATAAGACTACTATATGAAGATCTGTGTCATGCACTCATATTTTCAGAAGGTGCAATTTCTAAATGCTTAGCTGCCACCTAGGTTTGCTGGGACACCAAAGAACCAAGCAATATTCTCGGAATGTGTATTTCAAAGGGAAGAGAACATCCATCCAGAACAAATTATATAGTCCCAGTCCCAGGAATTGCTCTTGTCAAAATTGGAAAAAAAATCTGCTTATTAGATGATATTGCATCTGCTACTGATACCACACATTGAGTGTTCAGTGTTTGGGCATCAGTGGAAAAGAGGAAAAGATGGATTTGCTACCAGTCATATATAGGGATAAAAACTAAGCTTATCTTTTGTGAGTATCTCTTTTAGGTAGCTAAAGAAATAAAGTAAACCTGAGCTTCAAAGCACATCACAGTAATTTCTTGGAAAATTCAGCTTCCTGTTGTACATTGGGATAGTTACTCCTAGACTGTCTTAATTTCATTCAGGTACCTTAAAAATGAAATGGAGGATTTAGCTAAAGCTTAGAAATTCCATGCTCAAAAGGCAATACGATATTTATGCATTGTAAAAAGTTAGTGCCCACCCTTCTCCTAGCAGAATGAAATATTCTAAGTGTTGTAGAGCGGCGGTTACAGAGAGAGACGGAGCCAGGTCAAAGCTAACAGTCTTTATTCTATCGAATAAAGAGTCGCCGCGGCTGCCAGGGCAATCTGACAGCCAGCTGGCGGCGACAGCTGATGCCGTTTGACAGCTCCCTTTTATAGCCGGCTGTCAACGGCATCAGCCAATGGGAGCGATCGGCGCTCCCGCGCAGGCGGCGGACCAGAAGGAGAACTGCTGCCTAGTCCTTAAACACAGCACTCCTTCCCCCTGGCCACGAGCATGCGTAGTCTCGTAGCCAGGATGGCAGCTTTCGCTCGCGGCCTGATCTTCGCGGTTCCAGGGGTTTGTCGGCTGCTGCCCAGTCCTGTTCTTCCCGGATGGTGTCAGGAGTCTGCGGAGGGCCATCGGCCATCCTGGACCTGCTATCGGGCTGCTGCTCGGATGAGTCTTCTCGCGGTGGTCGGGCGGCTGGGTTGTCGGGCGGCTGGTAGACCGGGTCCTTCAGTGGGTCAGCTGCTACAGGCGGCGGGTAGACCGGGTCGCTCGGTGGCTGGTTGACCGGGATTTTGGTGGCAGGCTTGGTCCAGCACCTCCTAAGTTGGTCCACGTGTCTTCTCCAGACTCGACCATCTTCTAGGAGGACTCTGTAAGACCTGGGCCCTGTAACAGAAACTATCTGCCCTGGCAGCCATAATGGGTGCCCTGCATAGTTCCTGGCATAAACCAGGTCTTGCAGGGCGAATTCCCTGGCATGGCTGTCAGAAGCCAGGGGTGAGCTGGGAGCGTAGTGGGGGTGCAACCTGTCCAGGGTGGTCCTGAGGCGTCTGCCCATCAAAAGTTCAGCAGGTGACTTGTTGGTGGATGGGCATGGAGTGGCGTGTTGCATGAGTAGGTAAGTGGACAGCTTGGAGTGCCAGTCCGCTTGGCCCAGCTTGGCCAAAACTTCTTTGACTGATCTAACAGCCCTCTCTGCCATCCCGTTGCTTGCAGGGTGAAAGTGGGCTGTGAGGGCGTGTCTGATGCCCAGGTTGGCTTTGAAGATGGCAAACTCGTTAGAACTGAATTGGGGCCCATTATCTGAGACCAAGGTGTCAGGCAGTCCATGTGTAACAAATAGTCTGGTCAAAACCCTTGTGACTGCTCGTGTTGTGGTGGAAGGTAACAAGGCCACTTCTGTCCATTTGGAAAATGAGTCTACAACAACCAAGAATGTCCTCCCTAGCATGGGACCTGCCAGGTCAATATGCAGCCTGGCCCAGGGTGCCCCCGCGTCCTCCCATCTGGTTGGTGCAGCTGTGGGTGGGGCTGCCCTTGTTGCCTGGCAGGCTTGGCGTGCATTAACCCAGTTGGCAATCTGGGCATCCAGTCCTGGCCACCAGACGTAGCTGCGGGCCAAGGCCTTCATCCTTACAATGCCCGGATGACCCTCGTGCAGTGCCCTTAAAACTGGTTCTTGTAAGGTGGGTGGAATGACCACCCTAGTCCCCCATAACAGACAGCCCTGTAGTGAAGACAACTCCTGCCTGCGGGTTTTAAATGGCATGAATTCAGATGCGAATTAAATATCAGGCCACCCCCTCCCCACCCAGTCCAGGACTTGGGAAATCACAGGATCTTTTTTGGAGTGTGCAGCAATATCCCCAGCTGAGACTGGCAGGTCAAGTTCATTGCAGTCGAAGATTGCGTGGATGGGAGCTGGGTCCTCGACTGGTGTTGGCAGGGGGCATCTGCTGAGGGCATCTGCATGGCTCAGGTTTATTCCGGGGCGATGTACCAAAGTATACGAATAAGCGGCCAGAAACAGAGTCCATCTGGTCATTCTTGGGGATAGCACCTGTGGGGTTTGCTTGTCACCGGCTAACAGTCCTAATAGAGGTTTATGATCCGTTACTAGTTCAAAAGAATGGCCATAGAGAAACTCGTGGAATTTCTTTACAGCAGCCACAGCTGCTAGGGCCTCCTTATTGATCTGACTATAGTTCCTCTTTGCAGCAGAGAATGTCCTTGAAAAATAGGCAATGGGTGCCTCAGATCCATTTGAAAGCCTATGGCTTAATACTGCTCCTATACCAAAAGGTGAGGCATCAGAGGCCAATACCAGGGGCAAGTCCTTGTTAAATTGAACTAACACAGCATTTGAAGTTAAAAGAGACTTTACTGCCTGGAAAGCGTTGGCTTCTTTCTGTCCCCAGTGCCAGGGGGCCTTCTTATCTAGGAGCCTATGTAGGGGTTCAGCTACAGAGGCCTTGTGAGGCAGAAAAGATGCATAAAAATTTAGGAGCCCTAAAAAGGCCTGTAATTCAGTTTTGTTAGAGGGAGTAGGTGCCTCGTGAATGGCTCTAACTTTACTTTCAATGGGGTGAATTCCAGAGGCATCAATTCGATAACCAAGGAAGTCTACTTGATTGGTAGCAATGGTGCACTTGTCTTTTTTCAATTTGAGCCCGTTTAGCCTAAACCTGTCAAGGACAGATCTCACTCTGAGTAGCAATTGTGCCTTGTTGGTGGCAGAGACTAAAATGTCATCGAAGTATGGGACCACCCCGGGTAAACCCTGGAGGATTCTTTCCATGAGCAATTGAAAAATGCCAGGGGCTATGCTGACTCCAAACTGTAAGCGTTTACATCTAAAGGCACCCCTGTGTGTAACTATGGTTTGTAGGTCAGCAGTGTGCTGGTCCACAGGAAATTGTTGGTATGCCTGGGACATGTCTAACTTTGCAAAAATTATGCTTGGCTCAAATGAGTGGAACAGGTGTTGGATTACAGGTACTGGGTATGCGCTAATTTGCAGGAAACGGTTGAGGGACGTCTTATAGTCAGCGCAAATTCTCACGCTGCCGTCATTTTTTAAGGGGGTAACTATGGGTGTTTCCCACTTGGCAAAATCTACCTGTTCCAAAACTCCTTGTCTAATGAGTTTGTCTAATTCAGCATCTAATTTGGGCCTAATGGAGAAGGGAACCCTTCGAGGTTTCAAACGGATTGGGGTGGCTTGTGGACACACATCGAAAGATATGGGGGTGCCTGAATAACACCCTAGTTCACTGCTGAAGACGTCAGAGTAGTCCTCAAAAAGGGCATCAACTTCAGAATTTACCACAGAGTGAATCCCTGTAATATTAAGGCCTAGGGCAGGGAACCAATCTAGTCCTAGCAAGCTAGGCAGGGCACCATCTACAACTACCACTGGCAAGTAACCTCTAAAGTTTTGGAATTGAATGAGGAATTTTCCCTTACCCAGGACTGGGATGGTCTGCCCCTGGTAGTCCCGAAGAGTCAGGTGGCAGTTGATCAGCTTCTTCCTTGAGAGCGAAGGCAGTATCTTCTTCAAGGTGGTCCACAATATGATGGAGAGGGTTGACCCGGTGTCTACCTCCATCCGGCAGGGCTTACCTTCGATGAAAAGAGAAATGCTTATTTTGTTAGAGCTATGGGTGGTATTGCCAGTGTGATAACATGTGTAGCAATTTTCCACTTGCCTTTGGGAGGAGGCAGAAACTTGAGGTCTTTGAGAAGGGGCCTGCTCGGCTTGGCAAACCCTGGCTATGTGCCCTCTCTTCTGGCAGTTCAGACATATAACGTTTCTGAACCTGCAAGTTGATCTAAGGTGGTTACCCCCGCAGCTCATACAATGGGGTTGCTGTTTGGTGGTCTGGCTACTGTTTTTCCTTGGTGGGCCTAAGGATGTTCTGGGACGTGTGAGGCGGTTTACTTCTAATGGTTCTTCTTCTTCTTCTTGGGAGACCTCATCATAATGAATTGTAGCCTGCCCTTGTTTTGAGGTGCTTCCCTGAATCTCAGCTGCAGATAGTTCTGATAACTCAGCAGCCTGAGCTTCCTCAATAGCTAAGGATAAGGTCAAATCTTTTTTTGCCAGTAACCTCCTCTGAAGCTTTAGGTCCCTAACTCCTCCCACAATTTGGTCCAGCAGCATGTCTCAAGGTAATCCCTAAACCCGCAGTGTATGGCAGCTGATCTTAATGCTGCCATGTACTGACTCACAGTTTCCCCCTCAGCTTGAACCCTCCTTCTAAAGGCTAGCCTCCTAGCTATCTGAGAGGGCCTGGGGGAATAGTGGTTTGACAAGATTTCCCTCAACTCATCCCAGGGGATAGCCTTAATAGACCCTGGGGACACCAGCGCAGAGGCTGTGTCAAAAACGGTAGCCCCTTTTTCTCAGGTCTGTAGCTTCAGACAAATCAATTGCATTTAAAAAACATTCGAATCTGTTCATGTAAGATTCCCAAGTCTCTGCTCCAGGTTGGAAATGCGGGAATGTCGGAGTTGAGGCCATTGGAGTGGCAGGGTCGGTTTCCTTAAGAGAGGAAATTTTAGAGATCTCGCTTTTAGAAAAGCGTTTCTGGTTGTGCCTGTCAGCGGCGTTCAGCTCCTGAGCTGTGGAGCTTTAAAGTTCGCGCTCTTTTGGAGAGCGTCGGCGGCGGTGACTTCAGTCAGCTCTTAGCGGCTTCAGCTCTTTCTTATAGTGACTTCGGCTCAATTGTCTCGCCTGGTCGTCTTTGCTGCATCCCGCCCTCGTCGCCAGTGTTGTAGAGCGGCGGTTACAGAGAGAGACGGAGCCAGGTCAAAGCTAACAGTCTTTATTCTATCGAATAAAGGGTCGCCGCGGCTGCCGGGGCAATCTGACAGCCAGCTGGCGGCGACAGCTGATGCCGTTTGACAGCTCCCTTTTATAGCCGGCTGTCAATGGCATCAGCCAATGGGAGCGATCGGCGCTCCCGTGCAGGCGGCGGACCAGAAGGAGAACTGCTGCCTAGTCCTTAAACACAGCACTAAGAAATATTAAAAAGGCAGAATATTATATTTTCCTTAAAGGAGAAACATGTTTCTAAAGACATAAATTCAGCCTCAGATCCCTGTGCCGCCCCCCCCCCAGCAGATATTTTGGTGTCAACCTATCTACAAGACAAAAGGCTGGGGCAGCTTATCTGCAAAACAAAAGACCTTCACCCTCAGGACTAATAGGATTAGCCCCCTACCCATCTCACCTCATGGCACAAGTTACCCCTTGCATGGCCCCACGAGAGTCTTACAACCAATCAGAAACCAACCTTTCAGATTATGTGCCAGTAGTTCTAAAATTATCAGGAAAGACAATAAAAATGAATACTGTACACTGTTATCTAAGTTTTGAAGTTAATTTTAATTAATTAATTTTTAATTGGATTGAATTGGCATCCTTCAGTCTCAAGAGACTGTGGTATCATGCCATGAAACTGGTAACTGCCACTTCCTGTGTTGTTTCAATGCTGTATGCAAAGCTGGAGTGTCCTCTCCAGAGCACGAGGCCTGGGTAATTTAATATGGAGGATAAACTGTTACCCAAGCAGCAGATCCCCCCTTTCCACGTCACTGAAATACCCTAATGCAGTGATCCCCAACCTTTTTTACGCCGCGGCCCGGTACCGGCATCAGCTGGGCGCCGTGGCCCGGTACCAGCATCAGCTGGGCGCCGCCATCTTTTTTTGATGAAAACGTGCTTCCGGTGAGCTTTCTACCCGGAAAACTCACCGGAAGCACTTTTTCATCAAAAAAAGATGGCGGCGCCAGCAAGCCAGCGGCCCGGTAGGACTTGTTCCGCGGACCGGTACCGGTCCACGGACCGGTGGTTGGGGACCCCTGCCCTAATGGAATGGCAGAGCCAATATGATTCGTTCCAGCTGTGTCACAGGAGTTACCAGAATGTAAGTACACAGTCACAAACTGCTTCCGGGACTCTAGCTCCAGATATTGCCTCGAGGTTGACTCCTGAAACCTTTTCCAATAATAGATAAAGCCACAAGGCAGTGGAGGTTTGAAATCAGAGTTTCCCTTCTCCTAAAAAATAGTTCTACCATTTTATCTGCCATTGGGGCATAAAGCTCTCTTCCGCCTTCAAAACTGTTAACCATCTTCTCCTGTAATCCTGGAAAGGGGCCCTTACAAGGTGCTACCAGCTGGACCAGCTGGACCAAGGTTTTTTAAGGAGGTATTACCCCTCTGACACTCCTCCTCGCTCCTGGGCGCCCAGCTCAGCTCCATTTGCTGTGGCCATTGTCTTCCAACTGTCACTTTCTGACCATTTCATTCTACTAGCTCTTGGCCTATCAGTTTCTTCTCCTCTCTATTTCTTCAACAAAGTCCAGCTTCACAGTTAGTTTATCAAGCTTGTCTCTTTCTTGCCTTGCCCTCTACACATTCTTCCACTTCCACATACCAATTTCTACAATCTAAATTCTTCAAAACCCTCTCTGCACAACACTTCGGAGTACCATCTACAAACACATGCAGCCACTGTTGCCAACTTTTTTTTTTAAAGTTTTTTAATTATGGAAATTAATAATTGCATAGTATGAATATATAAGTATCGTATAAGACCATTTTTATGTGGTTCTTAAATATGGATGGTTCTATCAGTTTTTTTCTCTCATTCTGACTTCTTTTCTTTTGTTATATATAATATGTAATAGAAAATAAAAAACCAAAAACATTCGTGCAGTCTAACTGGGAGAATTTCACAAATTGTAATCACAAGGAGAATACCAAATCGAAACCAGCTGAAAGTAATGGACAAATGCCTTGGAAAGTTGCAGTAATGCAGCAGCTCCTCTCCTGATCAATCCTATCAATAAGTACTTCCTATGAAGTTTTGATGCCTATTTTGTAACTTCTGAGGAAAGGACTGTGATTCAGGGATTATCTCCCTGAGTGCAGTGACAAAGAAGTTTTGGCAGGTGGCAGCACATCCTTCTGTTTAAGCTGCTTGGCTTCTTTAATGCCCTCTTAGAAGTCTATCTGGTTGGTTCACAGATACCTTCCTGAAAATTCATCATCCTGTGTTGTTATCACACCAATAGCACTAAATCTTGCCTTCCCTCAATGCAACACCCTTCTTTATTTAATGTAATTAATAGGAAGCCCTTGCTAAAGCACCCTTTTCGGGGCTGAGAGAGTGGAAGAATAACTGTTTATCGAAAATTCAGAAGTGAGACACAAATGCGAGATAGGTTTTGCTGGAAGTAATTTTGCTCCTGTCAACTTCCATTTTGATACTGCATGTCCCAGCTGGGTCCTGCTGCAACCTGCTGAAAAGGTTATAAATTCACTTGGGAAGGAAAGAACTTGTTACTCATAACAAGAAATAAATATAAAAAAAATGAAACATTGAAAATGACTGAGTAATACCATTTCTCTTTCTGTACTGAAAGGCTAAACATATGCCAAAATGTGAAAAAAACTTCGTGCATACTCACGGATTGTAAGATAATCTTCTTTCTAACCTAGAAGATTTTTTTGAAAATAGCAAATAAATAGATGATCAAATAAATGAATCCCTAATAAAGTGAAGTATCAGATGGGCACTGATGATCAAGCCATGTTCATACTGTCCACAACAAAACTACATTTCCTACTATTGCTGTATAGGATTGTTGTAGGATATATACTAGTATTGGACCAGTGGTGGGATTCAATTTTTTTTTTTACTACAGGTTCTGTGGGTATGGCTCGATGGGTGTGGCAGGGGAAGGATATTGTCAAATCTCCAATCAGAGGTGGTATTTGCTGGTTCTCCAAACTACTCAAAATTTCCACTACCAGTTCTCCAGAACTGGTCAGAACCTGCTGAATACCACCTCTGTATTGGACTTACTGATTACATTTGGGAATAATGATAACACCTTCACAGAGGTCACTTGGCAATTTCCTAAGCAGAAGCACAGAAAACCAGAAATAACATATTTGTTATTATAACATAACCATGGTTTGTTGAATATCTGCATTCATATGTTACACTAAGCTATAAATTACAGTGTATAAATTACAGTGCCTGGTTCACACAACAGTGCTACCATAATCCAAAACACTGTTATTTCCTCACAATTTCAGAATTTTTCTTTTAATATATTCAGAATTCATATAAATATTCAGAAAATATTTGTGTGATAGAGTGTTTAAAAGTCAGATCCATGGCTACCAGAGGTGGTATTCAGCAGGTTCTGACCAGTTCTGGAGAACCGGTAGTAGAAATTTTGAGTAGTGCGGAGAACCAGCAAATACCATCTCTGACTGGAGATTTTACAGTATCCTTCCCCTGCCATGCCCACCAAGCCACGCCCACAGAACTGGTAGTAAAAATTTTTGAATCCCACCACTGATGGGTACTAATATCCAAGGGTAACATGAACTGCTAGGTGCCAAATACTGATGAATATAAGACAAATATTATGAAAAAGTAGAATAAAAAATATCCTAGCAGACCATGGCTATTTCTCTGTTATTTTCCAAAAAGGCTAAACAATCATTTTTTAACTATGGAAAAATATAGAATGCTTGGTTTCTGCAGAACACAGGAAGTGAAGCACTATGTGAAAATAGTTAAACTTTGTCCCAGTTTATCTGCAACAAACCGTCCCATACCATTAAATTATGACTGCCTGAACTTGTTTTGTCCTTGTACACTGATAAATCTTTTATTAAGATTTCTAGTTTATGAGCCACTCTTTACAATTCTGTTCAAGGAAAATCAGCAATCCTTTTTTAGACTATCAGGCTTAAGTGCTCTGTGTGACTGTTCTTTAATCTTTATATTAAAGTTTCTGACTTTCTTTCCTTTGATGACTTTGTATTGGCTGAATTCGTTACTACTATTTTTTTTATCTTCCTTGTGCTTGTCTTATTAATGTTGGAAAATAAAGTGCATCTCTTTTGGTTCTACATGTGCAAAGTTCTGTGATTAATTCATTAAAAATGTTATAATTTTATTGCTATTATTTTAGGTTTTGGAAGCTATCCAGAATATATAGGGAAATCAGGTAAATCAAGGTGCATTTAAGATTTTGCATGTTGTCTTACTAATCTTGTTTTTTTCTACCTCTTAAAAAATATTTTGTATGTATTCATTTGAAACTGGAGAGTGGTTTTTCGAAAGCAGAAATAGGCTGAGTAAATGTACCTACTAAAGTAAATGTACCTACTGAAAGAGAAATAGAAAACTGTCTGTCACCCCTGTGCCCCCGTGTTGCTTTCAGTCTGCAGGTTGTCAGAGCAAGACTTAAATCCAGCTGTCTTGAACAGTCACAGCCCACCCTGGAATGTTAGTGGATAGATTTTGCACATAGTTCTGAAAATGATGGATGATCTTTCCAGAGAAGGTGGCCTTCAGGTGGAGGTCATGTCTGTGACACTTGACAGGTTTGCAGAGTGTCAGTCAGTCCTGCAATATAATTATCTGTCTTTTTTGGAGGAGAAAACAGAGTAAGACTTAAATAGTCAAGAAGCACATGAAATACTGAAGTTGAGCAGCAAGTACAAAATAGAAAAAAGAATAAGATCTCTTACTAGCTTGCTAAGATATCAGAAGATTAGTTTGACCTTGAAATATGAGACAAAGCATGAAGAAGACAGCTTGGAAATAGAATATTATTCTTCTCTCTAAACCCCCAACTTGCTTTTTTCAGTGTTTTTCCAAGTGATATCCTGAAAGAAAGGGGACAGAGATAGGTTGCAAGGAGAAATAACTGATGAGTTAGTTCTAATTAGGCCAGATGCATCAGGCACAATAATCAATCTTATACAGGCAGCAGAACATTTTAGGGAGATCATTGATTATTTTAAATATCACCTTAACACTGCATGTTTTTCAGGAAAATGGAGGAATGGCTAACTAATAATAACACATAATCAGGAAATGGCTCACTTGAAAAGGAAACTGTTAGATCGCGGGAATGAGACTCAGGAAGCCAGCGTAGTAACCAGTCATCTTTATTTCTATCTAGGACTGCTTGCCGAAGAAACCGCGGCAGCCCTTTTACAGTCGGGCTGCTCGTGGCTGTGGCCAGTGATGGCTCTTTGAATTTTCCGCCATCATGGACTGACCAATCACAGGTAAGTATGCTAATACATAACATCCCTCCCCACCTGGTCCAGTCTAACCAATCCCAGCCTTGCCTACCGTATGTAATCATGTAGGTAGGTGGGCCTTTTATGGTTGCGACTGGACTTGCGCAGCTCAGTCGCAGGTTGGTCTCTGGACTGTTTGGACGGATCTGTTGTTCCTCCCGTCCTTCTTCTTGGAACTTTCTGGAAGGTTGCGTCAGCCATGCCACTCCTGCCAGGAATCTCCTGGCCGGTTGAATTGATCAGGCCGCTCCCGCCAGGGGCTGCTTTCACGCTATTGTCCTGGACCTCCTCTTGTCTCCCCATGCTGCCTTCTTCTCTGGTCTCAGGTACGTGCCTGCCTTTTCCAACCGGGGCTATTGTTATTAGTGGAGGTTGTGTATTTTTATTAGTCAGGGTTTGTTCTGTTGTTTTTCTTGCTCGTGGAAGGTCTCCCCTTCCCTCTCTGTGTTTTGTCTGTTTGAGGGGTCTCCTCCATCTTCCCTGGTTGTGTTATGTTTGTGTGAGGGGTCTCCCCCTCCCCCATGGTTATGTTTGAGGGATCTCCCCCCCTTCCCTGGTTGTGTTATGTTTGTGTGAGGGGTCTCCCCCCTTTTCCGTGCGTCGGTCTGTGTCACCCCTCGTAACTCTAGATCTGAGCTGGTCTATATGTCTCTTCCAGTTCCTACCATCCATGATGTCTACCTTGTAGGAACAGGGTCTGGTTATTTGAGTCACTTTCGCCAGTATCCACAATAGTTCCCCCATAAGGTTTTTTTTTGTGTATACTGGGTCCCCTTTTTGAAATATGCGGCATCTACTTGAGGAGTCTACTGTTTTTTTTGGGTTGTTTGTGGGGTGTAGTCTGTCTAATTGTGATCTCAGTTTCCTCCCCATTAGTAATTTGGCTGGGCTTTTATTCGTTGTGGCACTGGGTGTTATGTGCTGTATGCTTTTTTTTTTTTTTTTTTGAACAAATTTTATTAATTTTTAAAGACATACAAAACATAAATACACAAAAACACAAAACATAAAAACATAAAAAAAATCTCTTTTCTGAAAGTTGCTTGGTCCTGGGTTAAAATTCTTGGTACAGACACAAATTCAAATTCATATTCATTTTACATACCATTTCATATCTTATTAACATTTTCAATTTTCTATATAGCTTCTCCTCTCTTTTAAATTTTCTCAATTTTATTTTATTTATCTCTTATCAATTCAAATCATAATATTTATTATTCTTTGTCTGTTCTATTTCCAGCTATCCATTTATCTTTCTTCTTTGAAAAAAAACTTCTCCTATACACTAAATGGAGTATGATGCCTTTATCTCTTTCCCCTATCTTTATAATACTTAATATAAAACACATAACTTTCATTGGGATTCTGTCTGGTACATTCTAAAATTATACTATATTATCAAAACCAATACAAATCTATTCATTAATATTGATATTCATTTATATCTTAGACATTTAACACATTACTTTTCAGTTAAATCACATACTTTTATGGGAGCACCTATTTTCCATAGTTATTCCCCCCCACATCACATATTATAGCTCATTATTTCATTACAATGTTCCTCCTTCTTCTACTTCAAATCTCTCATTTCACAAAAAGTTTCACTATGATAACATAGTCTAATCATTAATATTAACAATCATTTATATCTTAAACATTTTACTCATTTCAATTAAATATCATGCCTTTGTGGGAACACTTATGCTTTCCAAAATTATTCCCCCCCCACATCACATATCTTAAATAATATTTCATTACAGTACTCCCCTTTTTCTTAACAAAAATTTCACTAGGTTATACTAAATATTTTATCACATTTTAAATTACATATTATTTCCAATTTTCTATGGTTATTTCTAAATACAAATATAAAAATGCAATCTTATGTACCTTTCTAGAATCCCTTTTTCAATAAAATTTATCCATTATCTCTAAAAAACTTTTGCTTCTTCACATCTTGCTCCCACCATTAAGGCTTCTCATCCCTTCCTTTCTCCCTTGCTTCTTCTTCTCCTTGTCCTCTTTACCCCCTTGTCTCTCCACCTCCCTTTTATCCTGCTTTCCCCCTTTCTGTTGTTTCCTAACATAATGTCCCCTTTTCACCTTATTCTTCTCTTTTTGGGTTGTTTTTCCAGATCTTAAAGTCTTCTTTTCCTTTTTCTCTTTCTTTTTCCCTTCTCCGACCAAAGTTATTTGTTCATCAAAGATGGCTTCTTCTTTGTCCCCACCATCCTGTTGCTCATTCAGCTTTACATAAGTATAAACCGCCATTTCTAAGAATTGAAAAAGAGTGCCAAGGACGTCTTTCCCTTCTTGCTTTTCTTTTTCATATTTTTGATATACAAGTTTCAGTCCATCCACAAGTGATGCCATTGTGTAGAGAAAAAGTTTTTCCAAACAACCACCCAAGTGCTTTTAATCAGAAATAATTCTCAAAAGTTCCAAAATCACCAAACAATCCAAACAAGCTGTTTCTTTTAAATACCTTCTCCTTCTTCACTTTCTCTTTCTGGGGTTAAAGTTTAATCACAAAGTTCCCTTTAAAATATATATTTTAGAAGCCTTATTGATGTTTAGTAACTCTTTAAAGTTCTAGGCAATCTTCTCCTTATTTTCAAACTTTGCTCCAATTTTTTTCCTCTCCCTTCCCACTCACAGCCAAAAAACTTTTTCCCATCCGCTGTCACGTTAGGAAGGAGAGTGAAATGAAAAAAAAAACTTTCCCTTTTAGGATATTCGCAGCTTGTAACTCTCACAAGAAACAATGTATACTTAGCAGCCTTCAAGATTCCAGGTCACTTTCTCTTGCTTTGTCCCGGTTGAAAGCAGCTTTCATATTTCTTCCAGCTTTCTCCCTCCTGCACCTGCTTGTCCGGCTGCAGATTTCTTCATGGCGGCCATTGCTGACCGCCGTTCCTCCGCCTTGGGAAAAGGGGGTTTTGCCGGCTGGGGAGGGGGTCTGCAAAACCCCCAAGCCCCTGTCCAGATCCCCCTGTCTTCAGCTGCCTCTACGGGGCAGCTATATCCCCCAGATCCAAACGGATTGGGGGAACCTTGGTGGCAAACGCAGCAGGGATCGCGCAGTATCGCGAATCCCTGCCGCCGCCGAAACCTTGCAAACCGGAAGTCCATGTGCTGTATGCTTAATCTATGTTTTCTTGTGTGTCCCCGGGCCCTAGCCTTTGTAATGTTTTCTTAGTGTAACGTACCATGAGTTCCACTCGTCCGTTCGTCAACGGTTGTCCCGGTGCTATTAGTGCATGCCTTATCCCATGTTGTGCTAAAAATCCCTCAAACGGTGTTGCTGTGAATTGTGGGCCATTGTTGGATTCAATTAAATCTGGCAACCCGTGTGTTGCAAAAAGTTTCCTGAGCTGTCTAATGACGGCTTCTTTCGTGGTGGAGTGCATGATGCTTACTTCTAGCCATTTGGAGTAAGTATCTACGACTATTAGAAATGTGTGTCCTTTGGTTGGGCCCGCGAAATCAATGTGTAATCTTGACCATGGTCCCCTTGGTGTTTCCCATTTGTGTTTTGGTGCTGTGGGGGGTGTTGGCCTAGATTCCTGGCAGCGTTTACACATTACTCCCCAGTCCCCTATTTCTTTATCCATCCCTGGCCACCACACATAACTCCTTGCCAGAGATTTCATTTTTACAATACCTGGGTGTCCTTCATGTAACATTTCTAGTATGCTTTCCCTTAAAACATCCAGTATTACCACCCAATTCCCCCCATAATACGCACCCTTTTAGTATTGAGAGTTCTATTTGTCTGTTCCAGAACAGCTTGACATTCTCATCGATCTCAGTTTCTGGCCATCCTTTTCCTACCCAATTTAAAATTTGTGCCAAGGTTTTGTCTCTAGTTGTCTCCCTAGCGATGTCGGCTGCTGTTATTGGTAGGTTTTCTAATGTCTCTATTTGGAGGGTCAATGAGATTGGTGCTGGGTCTTCTTCTATGTCAGGTAGGGGGCAACGGCTAAGTGCATCTGCATGATTTATGTCCTTTCTGGGTCTGTATGTTAATTTGTAGTTGTAGGCAGCCAAGAATTCCGACCATCTCGTCATCCGGGGTGACAGTATGTTTGGTGTAACTTTGTTTCCTGCGATGATGCCCAGGAATGGCTTGTGATCTGTGACTAGGGTGAAGTTCCTCCCATAGATATACTCGTGGAACCGCTTGATCCTGGTGACAGCGGCCAATGCCTCTTTGTCTAGTTGGCTGTAGTTCCACTCTGGCTTTGACAGAGTTTTTGAGTAGAATGCTATGGGTGCTTCTTTCCCATCGGGTAATACGTGGCTGAGGATAGCGCCGATGCTGAAAGGTGATGCATCACAGGTTAGGATTATTGGGAGTGATTCGCTGTATTGTATTAGTATGCAGTTTGATGTGATCAAGGTTTTTATTTCCTGGAATGCCGTTTCTTCCTGTTGCCCCCAGGCCCAGGTTGCTTTCTTGTCAAGCAACCTGTGTAGTGGTTCCGCAATAGTTGCTCTCTGTGGTAGGAATATATTATAAAAGTTAATGAGTCCTAAGAAGGCTTGCAGATCAGTTTTATTCATGGGTCTGAGGGCTTCCTTGATTGATCTGACTTTTTTCTCTGTGGGGTGAATTCCTTCGCTGTCTATAAGATATCCTAGGAATTAAACCTTGCTGACGGCTAATTGGCACTTCTCCTTTTTCACTTTTAGTCCTGCCTCCTTGAATTTACTTAGGACTTCCTTTAGGCGGTCACGCAATTGTTCTTTGTCCTTGGCTGATATGAGGACATCATAAAAATAAGGCACCACACCTTTTATCCCTTGCAATAGGCATTCCATTAAGCTCTGGAACACCCCTGGGGCAACACTGATGCCAAATTGTAATCTGTTACATTTAAATGCCCCCTTGTGTGTTACGATCGTCTGTGCTTCTGCTGTTTCAGGGTCAACTGGTAATTGTTGGTAGGCCTGTGTGAGGTCTAGTTTCACAAAGATCCCCCCCCCAAGGGAATGTAATAGATGCTGTACCACTGGGACAGGGTATGTGCTTTGTTGGAGTGCATAGTTAAGGGTTGCTTTGTAGTCTCCACAGGTGCGCACAGACCCATCTGGTTTAATTGGCATGACAATTGGGGTTTCCCACTTTGCGTGGTCAGTTGGCTCTAGGACCCCTTGTGCGATGAGTTTATCCAATTGCTCATCGATCTTTGGTTTAAGCACGAATGGATCCCACCTCACATTTAATCTTATAGGGGTTATGGTTGGGTTTAGGTTAAAGGAAATTTGGACCCCCAGTACTTGCCCAGCTCTCTGTTGACCATGTCTTGGAATTCTTCTATCAGGTTCTCTTCCCAATCTGTCTCAGTGATGCTATTTATTCCTGTGACTTTGATTCCCAATGGTGCAAACCATTTGAGTCCCAATAGGCTAGGTCGATTTCGGTCGACTATGGTTAGTGGGAGGACTCTGGTGTATTTTTTGAACGTTACTTTGAATTGTCCAGTGCCTACTATGGGGATTTTGTTCCCCTGGTAGTCTTTCAGTGTTAGTGTTTGTCTTTTGAGTCCTTCCTGGCTTATGTCTGGTATCAGTCTTTTTATGGTATCCCATGATATCTTATGGTATCTCTGGACAACTGAATAACTGGATAGAAGCATTCCTGTCAAACAGACAACAAATGGTCAAAATTGGGAACGCCCTATCAAATCCAGTACCTGTCAATAGTGGTGTTCCCCAAGGCAGTGTTCTAGGACCAACTCTCTTCATAATCTACATAAACGACCTTTGTGATCATATCAAGAGCAATTGCGTTCTCTTCGCTGATGATGTAAAGCTGTTCAATACCACAGACAATACTACTACCCTTCAAAAAGATCTAGACTATGTATCTGAATGGTCTAACATATGGCAACTCCAAATCTCAACAAATAAATGCTCTGTCTTACATATTGGTAAAAAAAATCAGAAAATAAAATACAAACTGAATAGTCAAGATCTTGTTGATGACCCAAGCTCTGTAAAGGACCTGGGAATACTCACCTCTAATGATCTAAGTGCTAGAGCTCACTGCAACTACATAGCCAAAAAGGCATTAAGAGTTGTTAACCTAATCCTACGTTGCTTTTTCTCTGGTAATATCTCACTACTAACCAGAGCATACAAAACATTTGCTAGACCAATACTCGAATACAGTTCATCAGTCTGGAATCCTTATCACGTATGTGATATTAACACAATTGAGAAAGTCCAGAAGTATTTCACAAGAAGAGTTCTCCACTCTTCTACCCGTTATAGAATACCTTACGCCACCAGACTCGAAATTCTAAAACTAGAAAACCTCGAATTACGCCGTCTTCGGTCCGACTTAAGCATGGTATATAAAATCATACATTGCAATGTCCTACCTGTCAATGAATACTTCAGCTTTAACCATAACAACACAAGAGCACACAACAGATACAAACTCAAAGTAAACCGCACCAAACTTGATTGCAGGAAATACGACTTCAGCAATAGAGTGGTCAATGTCTGGAATACTCTACCCGACTCTGTAGTTTCTTCCCCAAACCCCAAAAACTTTAACCTTAGACTGTCTACTATTGACCTCACCCCTTTCCTAAGAGGTCTGTGGGGGCGTGCATAAGCGCACCAACGTGCCTACCGTCCCTGTCCTATTGTTTCTCTTATTCTTTTATTTTTCTTATATGTACCCATTTCATATATTCACAACTATGTATACACTTGTACTTATTATCTTGTAAACAATTGACAAATCAAATAAATAAATAAATAAATAAAATAAATAAATAAGTATGAGCCTGAGTCCACTTCCATCCGGCAAGGCTGGCCTTCTATGGTGGCCTGGACATGTACTTTCTGGGCATTTGTCGTGTTTAAATGTCCGATGGTCACCGTCTGGTGTGTTTCATCTCTTCCGTTGGTGGCCTCTTTCCCTTGCCTGTTTCGGTTGTCTTGGTTCCAGCAGCTCCCTGTTTGTTTCTCCCTCTTTTGGGGGAGGGGGGTGTTCCACCTTTGTCTAGGGACGTAGTTTTTCCTTGCTCAGCAGGCCCTAGCAATACAAAATGGCACTTGGAATGTGGATGGTTCCCCTCACAACCGGCACAACAAAATTCTTTCCTTTTTCTGTTTTGGCCCTTTCTGCTATGTTCTGAATGGAGTTGATTTACCCCTTCATCTTCCGATGCGGACTCGATGTCCTCATTGGGGGTTGTGGTGATGTTTTGGGGGGTTTCCGGTGGCATTTTATTCATTTTCCGCATGGCGGCCGCCGATTTCTGTGTTGCTTCTGCTGCGGTGGCCTCTTCTATTGCTTCTTTGAGTGTTATTTCGGGTTTTGTTAATAATCAGCCTTGTAGTGTAAGATCTCTCAGTCCCAAGACCACTTGATCTCTCATGGCCTCATCCATATTTAGGAATTCGTACGCTCCGGCAATGTCCCTCAGGGTTGCAACAAAATCGCTGATGTTCTCGCCTTCTTTTTGGTCACATCGATAAAATTTGTGTCATTTGATGAGGCAGATATGGTTGGTGTGTAGTGAGCCCTCAGTATTCTCTCCAGGTCCGGCCATGCCATCATTTTCATGTCGGTGTGTGCCGCTAACGCTTTGGCTATTTTGAATACGGCAGGACCACAATTTGTAAGGAAGATGGCTCTTGTCCTGTGTTCTGAGATGTTATTGAGGTCACTCCCTTTGAGGAACATGAGAAATTGGTCAATGTACCCAGTCTTCGGTTGTTGGATCGAACGGTGCGGGTGGCCTGTTGTTTTCGGCCATCTTGTCTCGATGAGTCACTGGTGTTCCTTGGTCCCCACATGCTCACTGGTTCCCTTTGTCTCAATATCCCACCTTTGTCGCCAGTGTTAGATCACGGGAATGAGACTCAGGAAGCCAGCGTAGTAACCAGTCATCTTTATTTCTATCTAGGACTTCTCGCCGAAGAAACCACGGCAGCCCTTTTACAGTTGGGCTGCTCACGACTGTGGCCAGTGATGGCTCTTTGAATTTCCCACCGCCACGGACTGACCAATCACAGGTAAGTATGCTAATACATAACAGAAACTACTAACCTCTCTCTGAAAAGCCTTGGGTGTGATCCCTGGAGACCTCCAAAAGTGGAATTGCAGCTTTTCTTATGATTGGAGAACAAAATAATCCGTACATACCTGGAAAATAACCAGCTAGTAAATTAAAATTTGTTCTTGCTTTCCCTATGCTTTTGAAGATATCACTAAAGTGGCCCTTGAAACGCCACTCAAAATTTAAATGTGGCCCTCAGCCAGCAAAAGTTATCCACCCCATTCTTCTTTGCCCCATGCTGTTTGGATAGAGAGAAAAGGGTACTCAGAAATGTAAGCTTTTAAATATCCAACTATATCCAAACACTATGGTATAAATACTGTAAGATGGGGAAATTTTTTGTTTCTTCCATTTGCTGTTTTTTCTTTGTTTCTTATTCTGATAAAGAATTCCTCAGAACCTCAAACCTTGCCTACTCACAGTAGCATTTGGTTGGTCTAATAAAAATATTCCCCAGCTACATGTTTTGTATTTTTTCTATTACTGTCTATATTTCTAGGGGGAAAAGAAATATCATTTTGTCTGTGTTTGGTATCTTTCTTTGAAGATTGCCACAAGCTATTATGTAAATGATTTGATAAACCAAATCTGATAGACATAGAATTTAATTTTAGACTTTGCTGGTGTTTCTTCTCCTTCCATGATCCCTTTTGCCCTTGCCAGCCTACAATACCTCCTGAGATAGGTAGGCAGTGCTTAATTCAGGACATTCTAAGTCTTTAGTCAGGGTCAAAGAATGGAAGAGGCAGAAACATTAAAGGAATTGTTTTTTGACTCAGTGAGACATATTTCCAGATAAGGAAACAATGATGCCAAATTAGAAAGCAAAATTCAGAAATTCACACTTTTTAAAGGTTCTCATTCATCATCTGACTATGATCTGTTATGGTTGTCCCAAAAGTGTTTTTTCAAAAGGCAACTGACTTTGGCAACAAATTCCAGTTACCTTTTGAAAAAGCACCTTTGAGACAGTTAGATATGATTAAAAAGCACCTGTGATTGGAGATTACAGTTATAAATAAGCCTTTCTTTCTTGTAGATGCCTTCACATATTACAGTCTTATGGTGATGGGAGAGAAGGATGATTGACTTGGCATTTCCATGAATCTTGTTTAGGTAGACAGTGACTGGGTGTGAAAGGTCTTGTATCTGATTTTAGGAGTGGTCTACTGAACCTTAGGAAAAGGAGCAAAGAGCTGATGTGTTTATTGTCCAAGGAGAGAAATGACTTGAAACATGATTGATCAGTACTGTTGGAGTCCTGCAGTGAGCCAGTCATAATTGGCTGACACAATGGAGAAAGGTTTCAAATTATTTAGTGAAAGACTTCATCAATTGAGCTTCAAACCTATCGTACTTATATGATTTCAAAACAAACATCATTTGCAAACAAGATTTGACTTATTATTGTAGGAGTTGACTCCTGCACTTTATTTAGTCCTGATTCTTACACCTCTGCTGATGTAGTAAGTGTTGGGGGAGGATTTCTGTTTCAAAAATAGTTTCTTTTATTGCTCTGACGCTTTTTTCCCTGCTAGTAAATGCTTCTAAGCCGCCCACTGTTACTTATTCTTAAAATGTGCATAGCAAATTAATTTAAGAAGATTATGCTGCAAAAAAAAAAAAAAAAAGGAATTGTGTAGACATGTTGACTTCCTAGGCAAGGTTAGCCTTCAGAAGGAGGAAATTTATTTTTAATTTATGGATTTTAAAATGAATAAGAATGTCATGATCTTTTCTTTATCTCATTTTGAAGCATGGAAAACTATAAAGATAAGCACTAATACAGGAGACTTGGGGCCTTTATATTATTCACCTTCACCCATGCATCTGATTACTTGATTGCACATTGAGAAGTTGTGATAATATAAAACACAGCTGCAGTTTCCATGTCAAGTTGCATCACCTCAACAAAGTTATTTTTTGAACTAGTTCGTATGTTTATTTATTTATGAATACTGTCATATTTCCCAAAGTTTCCCAGCATATTCTAGTAAACAAAAAACATAAAACTCCAGTGATAATCAATTAAAGTTAATTAAACAAATTTAAATTAGGTTTAAAATCCAGTATGATAACAATTGGAAAACAATTAAAATTTACCATTTCTAAAATACCCAGACTATCACCACAGGAGCTGTTGGTCATCTGATTAACCAGCAAAGTTCCTTGGGTGAGCTTGTCTTTTAACAACTTGTAGGAAGCAGTCACTGAAGGATCAAGTCTAATTTCTAGAGGAAGAGAATGCCACAGCACTGAATCCATAGCAGAAGCCATTGTCACCTGATTAAGCTCAGTTTCTCACTCACCAAAGGGATAAATGTCACAAGTTCTTCTTAGGATGAGTGTATTGGATATAACGGAGAATGGGTTCTATGAGAATTTTGAGGCCAAACCGTGTAGATACATATCAGTTAAAACCAGTAGACACTAATGTTATGTTTAGCTTGCAGCTTTGGCACCTAACAGTTCAAAAACTTGCACATATAAGTAGATTAATAGGTACCACTTTGATGGGAAAGTAACAGTGTTTCATGTGCCATAGCTATGCTGGCCACATGACCACAGAAAATGTCTTTGGACAACGCTGGTTCCTTTGGCCAAGAAATGAATATGAGCACCTTGCCCTAGAGTTGAACACAACTGGACAGGAAAATCTTTAGTACTTTGGTAGAGTTACTTGCCTAAGTTAGATGACAGAACTGTCCAATCAATCAATCTATCTATCTATCTATCTATCTATAAATCAAAGAAAGAAATAAAAGCTACTGAGCTGTTTGAAGACCTTTTAACTACCTTAAGGAAACTTGTCGGATACTATGTCCTGCCTGCAACCAGAGGAGATACTGAAGTTCAATTACATAGACTACTTCATTTCAATGGTTCTCTTAAAGGATCTGAAAATGCAGTGCTGAAATTTGGGTAAAAACTATGCCAGAAAATCTAGAGAATGTGTCCTCCTTACAAGGCAGAAGTAGATTAAAGAAATAGAAATAGATCAAAGAATATTAAAACTAATTTTATATCTGTTAATTTGATTATAGAAAGGTCTTTTCCATAATCAAGTTAAGCTGTAGAATGTCCTTAGGAAAAGGGAACTTCCAGAATATCTCATTATCTTCATGTGAAATCTATACACAGGTTAGGAAATCACAGTATGGGCAGAACATGGTGAAATAAATTGTCTTCAGGTTAACAAAAGAGTATGAAAAAGCTATACTCCCTCCTAATTTATTCAACCTATATACAGAATATATATTAAGGGAAGCTGCATTGGAAGTGGATCAATTTTAAAGTTCAATTTAAAATTGAATGAACCTGTGCTATGTTCCTGACACTACTAAATACAGCTGAAATTACAAATGCACTGGAATAATCTAGTAATGAAAGTAAAGGAGCCTCAGGAAAAAAAAATAGTAATTATTGAAAAATGGAGGAGATGAGGAGGAGAGGGCTATCTCAACCTGTGATGTCACCTATAGCAGGGGACAAATTACAGTCCTGACCTAAGAAAGTTGCCAGGATTTTCTAAGGAAGAGGGCAATGTGTGAAATGGGAAAAATGCTTGGTTGTATACCCCAGATCATTGAAGTTTTTTTGACAGTCCCCAGCATGGCATATTCCATCAGTCATTGCAGTCTTTCTAGTTCCTTTCAACCCTCTCTTCTGTCATAATTGCTAATGTCCTGGAACAACACAGTACCAGTCCACCAATCCTAATTTTCCCAGCCCCTCCCTCCTTCTCCCCTCTCCTCCCTTCAGTTATCAATGAATTTGATAGTTTCTCTGCTCCCCATCCCCCCAGATGTTTCTGTCTATGCATGGAGCAAAGCGGCTGTGTTTCTTTTCCATGCATTGAGCCAAACAGCACAAATGGATTATTTTGATTCAAGAATGGACTACCCAGAATCAGCTGGTCCATCCCTGAATAGTTCCTGGACAAAATGTTTGTTCCTATTTTGGAGCATTGGAATGTGGTGCTCAGCAATATTATTGATACTCTCTCATAACTGTCTAAGGAAACATTTGATACCTTTGAATGTTGTTTAAGGTTGATAAGGAGCTAGATGGGAGATAAGAAGCTGAACTGAAATTAATAAACAATACAAGTGATGTAGACAAATAGAAAAGTGTACCTAGTCATTGAGGTTCTGCCTGATTTGGACAGAACTACAGTTACCTGAAAGAGCAGATCTGTCATCTAAGAGTATTTCTAGATGGTCAGTTGACACTGGACTCATAGGTAGTATTTGTGATATGGAGGACTTTCTCAATTATGAAAAATGTGTGAGCCAAAAGCTTCCTGAGCTGGTCAGAATATGCTGCAAGATGTCTCGGACACACCCCATCTTGACTACTGCAACTTCCTATACTTAACATCCTTAAAGGGTGCAGAAGTTGCAAGCTAGAATGCAGAGTATGTGATACCTATATTCAAAGATCAATAAAACTTCTGAAGAAGTTCCCACTATCACAGGCCCATCTACCTGACATAAGGAAATGCACTGTACACCACTCACATGCTATTTTATACATTTCCCTAGGAATTGTGTTTGGTGTTTCCTTGGCAATTAAATTAACTGTAAAAATGAATCACTTGTACTAATATTGGAATTGTTGCTTAATTTCAGCATTAAGTTTTCAATTTTGGGGGTTTATTAATATTATCCTATGATTTTAAATCTCAATATATTTTTGGAAAGTTGGTTGGCAGCTGATCAAATTGCTTCTCTACATTTACTTAGGGCAACATTTTTGTGGCCAAAGCTTATATTTACAGTTTTTGAAATAAAACTTTAATGAACCACAATGAATAGGGTGATGTTGACAGTGAACAGAAGGATGACATGCAGGAGAGGCTTAACTTTTCTCTCTTTTTTTCTGGATTTTTTAATGGTGGGATGGGGTGATGGTGTATTGTTTTTTAAGCAACAATAAGCCAATTTGCCCTGGTGCATGACAACACCTAGTTGAGTTACCTAATTATTTCAGATAAGAGGCCACCAGGAAATGTCAAGGCAATAGACTAGACAGGGAAATTAAAAAAAATATCCTAAAAAGACAGTGACAAAACATTTTTATATGGTTGCCAAGACAACTAGGAGCTAAGCTAGTCTCAAATGAGGTTTCCTTTTAAAACTTATATTGGGGTTTACATGGCAACTTTTTGTGTTGCTGGACAATAGGAAGCCATACCATAGATCATTTAGAATAATTGTATTTAGAATGTGATGCTGTTATTGGAGGAACTTCCATGGGCTGCAGAAAAAGATCACTATTCTGGGACCTCAAATTATTTATTCTTGGATGAGGACTCTGATAAGACAACTTCATCTTTTCTAGGGTTGCATAAAAACTATTATTCTTGGAAATTGTTCTCAAAATTGTTTCAGAGAAGCAAATTATGGAGAAAATTCTATGGTATTCTTGCAATTAGTTTCAAAATGGCTGGAGGAGAGTGGGTCTGAACTTCTTATCTACCATGGGACGATCATCTTGCTAACAATCTGCAGCCTCTCTGGCTCCCCACACTTCAATTAAATTAATGCAAACTCAATGAAATCCCCAGGGAAGAAATTTGAGGGAAATGTTCTCAGTGGGAAGTACAAATATTCAGAGACATTTCAGAGCAAAGAAAAGAGTTACTATTGAAAACACCATCACCGTCAACTGCACCTTCTGCCACTACCAACAATAGAGTACACTTGAAAACAACACCAAGATAAAATCTCAGCTAAAAAAGAAAAAGAAACCTCTTTTGCAGAGGAAGAAATCTTTTCAGAGATCACAAGGCAGATTTCAGCACAGTATTAATCTATTCAGCTTTGACAAAATGGGAGGTAGGGTGAGGTAGAGAAGGATTGCAGGGACATTAATTCCAACACTTTTAAAAATGCGTCTGTAAAGAACAGAGTCTCCTGCAAGAGAAAAAAATAATATTGTCCCACCTACACTTCTTACATAAATAGCTTTCTTCCCAGCATACACATTCTGTTTTCCTTCCAGCGGCCATGTAAAAGGACCATCTGTACAGATGGCAAGATGAAAAGTTTGATGTGAAAAGCATTTTCCGACTCAGAGCTGTTCAAAAGGTCCTTTATTGTATGACAGCAGTTCTCAACTGCATTGTGTTCCCACAGCCCTACCTTGACCTTCTGATTACTTTAAATACAGCATACCAGGAGATTAGCATCACTACCTCAGCATTTTTCTCAGTACCATGCCCTTACTAGAGCATCATTTCTCTTCAGATCTCCGCAGTTCTTGGCATGTCAATCCCATCATTGGCAAATTAGCCATCATTATTTAATATGTAATTAAACCTGATGTCATGCATCAGTCTGAATTCTTTTCTTAGACACAAATCCACAACTCCAGCAGAAGCAGGTTTTAGCCTATTGACAGTTTTAAAATAGCATCTCCGTTTTTCATTGCTGTGGAAAAGGCACAAGTGATGTTGATAAAACTGGAGATCCAGAAATATTATTTGACTTACTCGTTTAAAATGTTGTTTACCTTGCTTTTCAGCCAAAAAAACAGTCCATGAAAAGATTTAGAAGTATCAACTAGAAACAGTTCTTTCTATCTGGAAGACATGACACATGAAGAAAAAGGACTCAAACAGAAATATAGGAAGAGAATAAAAGGGAATCCATCAACTAGCTGCAATGAAAAGTTTATGCAGACTAATAGAATAGAAGACAGTTCACGGTGACAATGTAAGGGAGAGCTAAAGTTGGCCTCTTCTTCTTCTTTGAAGTCTGATGAGACAACTAACACTTCTAGACTTGAAATTGGGTACACTGAAAGACATTGATTGGGCTCCCATAGCAAGGTGTCTAAGGCCAAAAGATCAGCAATTGTTTCCTGTCTCACCACACCACATGGGATTTTCTTTCCTTTTCTCCCCATAACTCTTTTGAAAAGTTGTTTTTAGCCTTGGGTGGTAGCCTCAGGTTCCTACAACCCTTGTAATTAAGCCTAACCAATGTTGTAGTCTCACAGAGCACAGAAACTTCAAATTGTATTCTTTATTTCTTCTTTTTAGGAACAGAAAGTCCTGAAATACTTTCCTAATGTACCTTTCTCAGTGAGATGATTAGGATGTCCAAATTTCTGTAACAGTTTAACTTGGAAGCTGTTTTAAAAAATAATCAAGCAGAACCTAGCTTCTTGGTCCTTATTGATTTTGTTTTTTGTTTCATACCAGCAGTTTCAGTGCTAACATTTCTTTATTAGACTTTTCTAACTGAAAGCTAAAGCTTGTATTTCAATAGGCTGAAGATTTTTTTTGATGTTCAGAATATTTTTCAGACGTTGACATTTTGACGTCAGCTATAGGCATCGTTTAATACAGTGTAAGTTGCTCTTGATAACTATATGTAGATACACTGTCATGTCCTGTGAACTCAGCTGTGCTGCTCAGTTAGTGGCTGGTTTGTTTAGTTTCTTTTTGTGTACTGCGAGTGAATTTATATTGTGTATATCTTGTCTTTTCTCTGAAGTGACTGGCTCTGTGTCACTTAGTGACATCTGTGATTAAGGACTTTTTTCTTCTTCTGTTCAATCATGTCCAATTCTTGTAGACTGCTTGCACAAATCCCTGCAGTTTTCTTGGTAAGGTTTTTCAGATGCACCATAGTTTTCCATGGCCCCTTTCCTAGGGCTGAAAGAAAATGAGGAGGCCAATATAACCCAGCTGGCTTTCTGTCTGAGGCAAAACTAGAACTCACGCCCTTTTGATTTCTTGCCTGATACTCTATACCAAATTGGTCTCTTGAATTAGGACTTAGGGTTGTTATATAAATATAGGTGACCGCTAGACAACAGCCATCTAATAGTTATCCAGTTATCAGTTATGAATATGTGAGGGTTTTTTTTACATTTTTAAAAAAATGTTATTTTGATATATAGAAAGAAAGGAAAAAAAGAAACACGAAAAACAAGCAGCAGAATAAAAAAGAAAAAAAATCATTTTAAAAAGCAGTTTTAAGGAAACTATTACATCTTGCTTGTAGATAATAACAATGACAGATCTTTCCATTAAGGGGATTAAGAAGCAGGTCAAAAGCACGGAATAAATGCATGTCCAAAATTATAAATTTGGGAAGCATTCTCTTTCTATTGCAGAAAGGTAATTTTCTTTGTTAGGGCCTCTGCTTTGTAAGTCCATTGTTCTTCATATATAGATAAACACCAACATTTCAGTATATAACTTTAAATTACATTCACATTTTTATATTCTATTATTTACCCCAAAATTAAAATTAACACACATACGAATAATAAAGCCAAGTAGGATAATAGTTGGCAAACCCTTAGCTTATGCATAACAGTCTCCTCCAGATATGGCAGACCTATTTGATCCTGAGACATGCCAGTCAAAACCAACACTTGAATTACTGCATGAACTGGCTCTGACCCTAGTCTTAACTCCTTTGTATTATACCTTACAGAATTAAGGATTTGAGATTAATATGCACATATCGTAGCAGATGATATGCCTCAGATGACCCTGTCATAAAAATTGCTCCCAGGACATGGTAGCTGCATCTTTAAGCTGGCAAACACATACAATTTGATGCAAATGCTTCCATCTCCTGCACACTGAGTAGGCTATCTGGGTGGGGAATAGAGCTGGCTGCATCAACTGGCCTTCGTGTTTGACAAACATGCAAATAGGAAATGAAATGGGAGAAATGACTCACCTAAAAGCATCTCTCTAACAGCTTTAAGAATGATAATTTTCAGGTTTTTAACTAGCATTGTAAATTTTCCATTACCAACCTCTTAGAGGAGCCTACAGAGTGCCTCTGAGGGCTTGGCTGGGGAAATAATTGACTGACAGGGTTGAAGCAGAAAAGGATGAAGGACATTCCTTGGCTTCACTTGTGATACAAGAAACCACTTTGATACATCTTCCATACTTTCTTTTCTGCAAGGGGAAATTAGGTATTCCCAACTTCAGTTTACAACACAGAACTTGACCTGAGCTTGCAATGGACATGAGTGAAAAATAAGCTATAGGAATGTTGGCCTTGTGCAGTGAAGAAGATGTGGTGTCACTATTCCTGGGTTGCATTTATTGTACAAATGCTGTAGATAATTTTTTTAAAAAAGTTTCTTGATAACAAGACAGACACAAAGTGCCCCAGTAATTTAAGAAGGAGTTTTGTATTCTCTCTGAAACCTACTCTTCTACTTTTAAGTAACGTTTTCACCTGAGAAATGGAGTGAAAGTTCTCACAAGGAAAAAAAAATCTTTATGGATAAAGAAAGTAAATAAAAGGAAGAGCTTGATTTTCTTCCTAATAATGCTTATTTTAAATCAGCTGGATTGCCTTATATTTTTTTTCAGGAGGAAGCATTGAATGTTTTAATTCCCTGTTTTACAAAGCGTTATAAATTGGGAGGTAATATAAAATCTCTTGGCAGATTTTTTTTTTCCAAGGGTGTCTCAGAAAATGATAATTAACACTAGGCTGAATCTCTTGACATTTTCAGTCTGATCCAGTTTGAGCTTTCAAAGCCTTTCTACCGTTTGACCAATTCTAGGAATAAAGAAAGTGGGTGCTTGGGCCTTCTGTCCCAAAGCCCAGAAACATGAAATGTAACTGAAATACAGTGGATAGCTATGAAACTGAGCCAGTTTGCATATGGGGAATGTTTTAACAAGAAACATGCTAAACATGTTCCTTCTAAAATCAATACAACCCAATATATAGATTTAAACAGAAATTTATTGGAAAAAGAAAAGTACAGGGAAAAACAAGCAAAGGCAATATTCACAAAGTCATCCAAATAAAACCAATATAGGTAACCCAGCTAACTTAATTACTTATTACATCCTTGAATTAGGTTTCTGTACATCTTCAACACAGAGAAGATGATTGGACCTCATTATATGGCTAGTCTACTGAAGAGAAGGACTAGGGGAGACATGACAGCAGTGTTCCAATATTTGAGGAGCTGCCACAGAGAGGAAGGGGTCAAGCTACTATTTTCTAAAGCACCCGAAGGCCAGACAAAGGAATAATGGATGGAAACTGAACAAGGAGGGATTTAACGTGGAAATGAGGAGAAACTTTCTGACAGTGAGAGCAATCAACCAATGGAACAGCTTGCCCTTGGAAGTTGTGGGAGCGCCATCACTTGAGACTTTCAAGAAGAGATTGGATTGCCATTTGTCAGAAATGGTGTAGGGTCTCCTGCTTGGGCAGGGGGTTGGACTAGATGTCCTACAAGGTCCCTTCCAACTCTGATTATCTGTAAAAAAAATTATCTGTAAATTTATAAACAAGTTTGCATTCTATTTTTCACAGATGGTTTAATAGAAAATGGGGAATAAGGGAAAGCTAGACTCTTTGGGGAGACTGACATTGTTCCAGTCAAGAACGATGCTCCATCAATGAAGTACTGAGTCTCAACAGCAAATCATAATCGAGTTAAATCTACCTACTTAAATTCTTAATTTCTTGATGGGATTGTAAAAGTGCAGTCTGGTTTTCATTAGTTCTCCTTTTGTATAAATTAGGTTAGATATCTATTTGGGAAGATAAAAAGCTAAATTCTGTTTATTTCATCCTTTCAACATGAGATCACTTTATCCACATATATAGGGTATTGTTGTGCAATAAGAAAAGCACAGCATCATGACCTAGAGGTGAGGATGCTTGCCTCCCACTTGGAAGGCTGAGAGTTGAATCCTAGGCAGTGGCAGGCATTTCTCTATCAAGGTGCAAAAACAAAATACCTGCTGCGAACTCTGCATAGGTCTCAGGAAAGGCACCCGACCAGTAAATGCTCAGCTCCACTCAATCACCCGACTCCACCCTGAAGCAAGGGATTAAAGCAGTGGTTCTCAAAGTGGGTGGTACCACCCCCTGGGGGGTGGTGGGTTGCCTTAGGGGGGTGCTAAGAGGCAAGGGGGCTGGCAGGGGGCGTTAAGAGGCAGCAGGGGGGCGTTTGAGGCACCGGCCCCGCAGGCTCACTGACTGCTGGCCACGCAGCCCATTGACTGTTTCATCGCTCCGTAGCCGGTGCCTCAAATGCAGAACCCACATGCGGTGAACCTTGCCAAGCCTGGGGGGGAGAGGTGGGAGGTGATGGAAAGGAGGCGCCTTAGCTTGCAGGCTGTCCTCTCTGGTGGAAGCAGCGGAGGCGCACCAGAAGGCCCAAAAGCAAAACCTTCCCAAGGTGCGCAGTGGAAGGGGTGGATGGTCCGGCATTAGTGCACCCTTCCCCAAAGGAGAACAAGGGAGTGCCCAGTCTCTGTCTCTCCAGCCAGCCAGGCTTGCACGCAGGATGCGGGTGGGTGCAGCTGCGGCTCTCCAAGGCATGTGGCTCGGTTCAGTTCGGCTCTACGTGGCCAGCCCAGACCTAGAACCTAGCCTCCCTCTGCAGCCCGGTTCTTCCGACCGAGCCCTGCGCTTGCTTGCTTGTTTGCTTCCTTGCTTACTTTCCAAGTGATCGTTCCCTCCACCTCTGCCGGTCTGGGCTGCTTCTGCACTCCTTCCTCCTCCCGGGTGGAGCATTGCAAAATTGGATGCCAAAGAAAGAACTGGGGCAGGGGGCTGGAGAAGGGGCAGAGGGGCAGCTGCATTAAGGAGCAGGAAAATCTTAGCCATGGTTTATTGACTAAGCTGGAATCAAACAGCATGCTAAACTCTAACCAGAATGGCTGGGTTGATATATCAGCCTGTGTTTCTCAACCTTAGCCTCTTGTGTGGACTTCAATTCCCACTCTGACTTTGTTCTACTTTCCCAAAGTGTCGCTGCTGTCGCATTCTGTCTGTCTGTCTGTCTGCCTGCCTGCCTGCCTGCCTGCCTGCCTGCCCGTCCATCCATCCATCCATCCATCCATCCATCCATCCATCCATCCATCCATCCATCCATCCAAAAGGTCTGTTTGTCTGTCTGCCTGCCTTCTTGCCTACCTACCTACCTACCTGCTTCTCTTTCTACTTACCTCTCTACCTACCGATCTACCAATATAGATCGATCGTTTGATCGATCTATTTATCTACCTACCTACCTACCTACCTACCTACCTACCTACCTACCTATCCATACATTCATCCAAAAGGTCTGTCTATCTATCTATCTATCTATCTATCTATCTATCTATCTATCTATCTATCTATCTATCTATCTATCTATCTATCTATCTACCTACCTACCTCTCTCTCTCTTTCTCTCTTTCTCTTTCTCTCTCCATACATCCATGTTCGAAGCGGGAAAGTAGAGCAAAGCCAGTCTGGGAGGGAGGGAGGGTGGAGGAGAGAGAGAGAGAGAGAGAGAGAGAGAGAGAGAGAGAGAGAGAGAGAGAGAGAGAGAGAGAGAGAGAGAGAGAGAGAGAGAGAGAGAGAGAGAGATTTCCACCCTAAAAATTACTTTTCCCCAATGTATTAACAGTGCCAATTCTGAAGAAGACAATTTTTATGCCTTTCTGTCTACCTACCTATCTACTTACCTATCTACCAATATCTATCTATCTATCTATCTGTCTGTCTGTCTGTCTGTCTGTCTGTCTGTCTGCCTGCCTCTCTCTCTCTCTCTCCCCCTCCCTCCCTCTCCCTCTCCCCCCCCTCTCCATGTTCAAAGTGGGAAAGTAGAGCAAAGCCAGTCTGGGAGGGAGGGAGGGAGGGAGGGAGGGGGAGAGAGAGATTTCCACCCTAAAATTACTTTCCCCCAATGTATTAACAGTGCCAATTCTGAAGAAGGCAAAACCAAAATGTACTGGTAAATTACAAGGAGAACACACACACACACACAAACACTCCCCCCACACAAACACTCCCTTCTAACCCTGTTGGAGCAGGTGATTGGACTAGAATAGATATCTCATTATCTTTCTCCTCCCTCCTTCTTTATTTCTTTTTCTTTCTGTCCCTTCCTTCCTTCCCCCCTCTTTCTTTGTCCCTTTTTCTTTCTTTCCCTTCTCTCTCTCTTTTCTTCCTTCTCTCTCTCTCTCTCTCTTCTCTCTTCTTTCTTCTTTCTTCTCTCTCTCTCTCTTTCCCTCTCTCAGGCTTACACCACTGACTTGACTTGCTTGGGCAGGTCCCTCCAGTACAGTGGGCTCAATGGGGTGGACCTGCAGGGCCGGCACCGAGAACGCGGCAGTGGCAGCATGTTTGAAAAGTAGAGCAAAGCCAGAGGTCAGTAATTTTTTCTGCAAAGAATCGCAAAAGCTTCTGGGTTGTGCACAAGAAGGGACACACATGTCAATGGAATCAGCAACATAAAATAAAGAGGTACAAATAAAACAAATCAACAAGAATCGGCAAAGCATCTCTGATTAGATTTTATTCACTACTAGAATCTAATCAGAGATGCTTTGCTGATTCTAGTCCAATGACCTGCTCCAGCAGGGTTAGAAGGGAGTGTGTGTGTATGCATGGCTGTCAAAACTCCAAAAACAGGTCAAGTATCTTTGGGAGGCCAGTCATAAATTAGAACACTTGCAAAACAACCGGCTATTAAGTGAGGACCACTTGTTTGCCAGTCACCTGGCCACGCCCACCCAGTCACATGGCCACCAAACCACACCTACCCGGTCATGTGACCAGCAAGCCATGCCCAGCCAGCAAGCCACGCCCACCCAGTCACATGACCAGCAAGCCACGCCTACCCAGTCACATGACCCCACCCCTGGGTGGGGGGCAAGGAAGATGAGTTTGTAGCACCAAGTGGGCGGTGGACTGAAAAAGTTTGGGAACCACTGGATTAAAGGATCAAAAAAGAAAGAAAGAAAATGAAATGTGGGGATTAACAACACTCGCTATTTTAATAAATGGAGGGGCTCAGAACTACATGAGATTGTTGGAACTACTTTTTGCAGACTTCAGAGTTTTTTCTAAAATAGTGGTGAATATCACAAACGACATCATTAGTGCATGGAGGAAATGTAGGTTACTGGGTGCTTTTATGTAGTATTTTGGTCCAGCAGTGTGATTACCCAGGACAAGACACGAAGGTCACACAGCCGACTGAGAGTTCAAACTCCTCATTAATGCTCCAAATTCCCCTGCAAACACTCCCATGTTCTTGGCAAGTCCCAGAGCAAAGCATGCAGACACACACATGGCAGCCTCTGGCTGCTCCCAGTCCAGCAAAGCAAAGGAACAGGGAAAGGAGTCCACAAAAAAAGGAACAAACAATGAGTCCACGAACCAAGGAACAAACAATGAGTCCACAAAGTAAGAAACAAGGCACTGAGTCCATGAAGTAAGGAAAAAGCAAGCAGTCCTGCAAACTCCAAATATCTGTACCAGCACACCCAACTCTACCAATTCAGTGTTTGTTCCTGACAAATGCCCCTTCCCATAGAGTCTCCTTAATTCTCAGTCCTCAGGTGTGGCTTGTGAAGAGGTGCAGGACACTTGCCTCCCAAGTCATCAGGTAGGCCTGTGCTGTTCCTATCTTCTCTCCACTCTCCATGCTCAGGGATCAGGAGGGGACAGTCCTTGCTCATCACCTGAGTTCCTTCACTCCTCACATCCACTGCTTGCCCTCTCTAGGTCATCCTTCCCCTATTGCTTGCTAACTCGCCATCCCAATCCTGAGGGTTCCTGGGTTGCTTTGGCCTGCTCCTCTCCACATTCCTCCGAAGCCAATGAAGCCACCCCCTCGATCTCCATTGGCTCCACCTCTGCCTCGTCCTCCTCCACAGATTCAGGCTCTGACAGGGGCATGACAGCAATCTGATGTTGTCTGGCTATTGTTTCCTTTCAATCATTTCTACGTATTGGGTGCTGGTTGTTGCATAACTGGGTATTGGTAAATAACTGTATGATATTTGCTCCTTCCTTTGACCTTTTTTGTCTTTTTTCAATAATTTATAAATTAAGCATATTTCTATATTTCTGTTGATGACTAATATGTCAGAATGCCAAGCTGCTATATATAAGTGATGAAAATGCTTTAATTTCACATCACAGAGACCAGTTTAGCCATAATTTTAAACAGGAAATGGGAAACATTTTGCATCAAGCAAAGTCTAAGAATGCAAGAGAATTTCTAGAACTTGGCACTCCGTGGGTGGCTAGCTTTATTACTCTCACTGTAGAGGACAAGTCTCTTCTGATCTGGGTATGTGGCTGCCAAGGAAAAGCATTCAACCTGGCTAAATTGAAAATTTTAACAGAAGACAAGATGGGTAGATGCCACTTCCAATGACAGAAACAGGACCGTTAAAAAAATCAAAGAGGCAGTGGCTGACTGAATCCTGAGGAAATGACATCCCTCAGATCAGGAGAATCAGAAGTGAGGTGAATAAGTAAATAACAACAACACAACAGTGGACGTATGTGTTTATGTGTGAGAGAAAAACAGAGAGAACACAGAAAGAGTGAGACACCATTGCTGCTTAATTTCAATCTTAGCCTCTCCAAAAAACAAAACAAAAACCACCTTACAATGTTGAAGATATTTTCATTTCCTCCCCTTATGTTAGGAAATATCACCATCCAAGAGGACAAGAAACACCCAGGATACCATCAAAAATATTTTAAAAGTTACAGTTCATGTCTTGTTAGGCTACACAGCCCCATAAGAATGGAATATCCAGGCTATGAACTTGTCTGACTTCAGGAGCTCCAGCTGACAAGGAGTTCAAGAAAACATGGTGATTCTACTGGACCATACAAGACTAATCTAGCCCAGATTCTGTTTCCAATGCAGCAAAGCAGATCCAGATTGGAACCCACAAACTGGATAGGAAGGCAATAATCTCATTATAATAAAAATAGGCTGCAAATATCTAGACAACCAACTCAAAAAACTCCAAAGAGTTATAAAAATCTGAACACTTTGTTCTCATGTAGCCATGGTCGTCCTAGGCAGTCACCCTTCTGCCTATCTTCCTTAGCAACTGGTGCTTGGATTCCCTCTTATTTTGGGAATTCTGTCTAGTCCTTTAAATAGCATTGGTGCCAGGGAACTGTGATCTTGTTAAGCTGTATTTTTCTGGGTACTGCTTTTCTAAAGCAATATACTACCCTTTGGAGTATTATTTTTACAAAGAAAACTGCATACAAAGCCAGCTCACTTGTATGTTTTTTCCCCTTCCTCTTGTTGCAGAGTAGATCTTGCCATACAGGCTGACCCATCACTGCTTTGGTTGCTGCCTCCAAAACTGTTGGTTAGAGCTGAAACACAGCATCTAAATCCTGAATTCATTTCCCATTCCCTCATTTCCTGCTTCATTCAGATTCACAGGAGGGACCCAGTCTCCCACCCACAAGATGTTGTTTGTATTTTGGCTTTGGGTTTGTTTTCTTAACAAGATGGAACATTTAGACATATGGCCATTGATTGTGTGAGAAAAGAAGAAGACTGATGAGAGTAACAATGCAGAGTGCTGCTGTGAGCTTTTCCAGGGAAGGCAGACTTCATAATTTACTGATCATCAATATTAATGGTTAACCCAGCCTAATCCTGTGCAAAATAATTATCTTCATCCAGCTTCAGAAAAGACTTTTGTTAGTCCAAACACAAAATAAAATTGGTATCATTTTAACTCACTTTTTTTTTTTACAATTTTTGTTTCATCTTCACCACACAGGAGCAATAGAAAATGTAGGTTTGCTGCTAAAATATTATCAGTGGAATTGTAGGTCTACATCTCAAGTTCTTAAGAGGCACCTGGGGTCAGGTAGTGTTGCAACAATATCTGGACTATAGGGAGACAAAATTAATGGCAAAATTGAACCAATAAATCATTCAATCAAATAAATACATGGCTAATGATCAACTTAATAAAAAGCCATTCTACAATTATCAATTTATTTGCAAGCATGAATAATGCATGAGACCATGCCTGAATGGACAGTAAGACATTGATCCCAGAGCAGAACTGTTGTATCAAAGATGACTATAGGATGAAATAATTTGGTTCTATTCATCAAATTGTATTGTTATGTTATTGGAATTTTTTTTTATTTTATCATGGATGTTTTATAGGGCATTGATATTGTTGCAAGCTACTGTGTGTCTAAATGTTATGACAGCATACAGAATTAACTAATTAATGATTCTGTCCACTAACTTTGTCATTGGGTCTTCCTGGACAATAGTCATCTTGTATCTGGTTCTGATATGTTTTGGTTTGATTTTTTGAATCTGACCTCCAAAAACGCTTCTTGTTCTATTAGGTGTCTATGATTCAAAACTAACATTATCTCTGAATCAGGGCTGAAATTAAAAATGTTCCCCTACCGGCTCTGTGGGTGTGGCTGTGGGCATGGTTTGGTATAATAGTAATAGCAACCAGGGGAGATTTTTTAACTGATTCAAATCATCCCTACCACCTCTCCCGAGGGGAGCCGAAGTGGTTGAATTTCACCCCTGCTCTGAATCTAGAAATAGATGAAATCTTTCTAATGACATCTGTCCTATGGTCTATTACAGAGGTCTCCAAACTTGGCAACTTTAAAACTTGTGGACTTCAACTCCCAGAATTCTCCAGCCAGCATAGCTGGGGACCCCTGGTTTAGCACCTCTGCAACACATTTACTGTTGTGGGGCAATCCTTCCTAATGGATGTCTTCCAAAAGACTTGAAATCCAAGAACCCCCAGCCATCATTCCAAAGGCTGAGTTGAGAAGGCTGCATTTGAGGTTATCCTTATTATTTTGCTTTGATTTCATTTAATTTGCTTCAGTGGCTTGTTAAAGAAGTAAAAAGTTAACCATTGTTCTAATAAAAAGACTCATTGTTAATTTTGTTTCTACTTTGTTTCTTTTTTCTTTTTTGCTCCTATTAAGCTCATTAACTTTTTTTTAAGGGAATAATGGTTTTTAGGTGTAGGACAAGGTCATAATTTTTCTTTCCCTTGAGTAATTTTAGTGCCATGACTATGCCACTCTGCATAATAATTGTGTTGTTGAAACACTTCACAAGTGTACCATATGAGAAGCCTGACTAATGAGGGAAAATGTTACAAAAAATGCTGTATGCAGCTTAGAGTTTTAGAAAAAAATGTATAAGTTAAGTGATACTATTCTCCAAACAAAAAAATTCAAGTTACTGAATGCTGGTTAGCCTTGACAAACTTCTCAGTGATATTCTGGTGAGCTATCTTGTTATTTAAAAAATTAGCCACAGACCAACAGGACAGTCCTCCCAGAGGCTTAGGAACAAACATAATTATAGAGTTCATACATTCTTTAAAACATAAATCATAGTTAATAAATTGCTTTATATGTATCAAATAGCATACTAATCCATAACAAACAAATGACAGAGCTTAGGCCAATACTGGAATAGTATACAATAATGTCCTTTGTTTCTATAGTCATATTCAAACATAGACACTTTGGAATCACCATTGTGCTTTTTCACTGAATGTCTTTCTAAAACAGCTAGGGGGAAAATTTCTGGATGCTGACTTTAAAGATTTAACTGATGACTTGGAGAGAAACGTGATGCCTCTGCATCCATAGTTTAAATTTAAATAGATATGTAATAAAAAACGAAACAGGAAAATAATTCTTGAAACAACCTCTACTTGTGACTGCCAATAAGGGACAAGTTTCTTAAAGCTGTCATAAAATAACTCTTTCTTCAATCACATCCTAATAGTTTTTTTCCACAGCTTCAGTTGAGTTAAACAGATGGGCATGAAAAGCTTTATTCTTAGAAAAAAGCAGAAATTGTATGATGCCCAGTCTGGAAGATGGGGCAAGACTTATCCAACTTTGTAATTGCCTCCTCAGTGGCTTGTGAGGTGTGAAGCTTAATATGGCTATGTTGCAGTAAAATTTTCTTCTTGTCCCTCCAGACTCTATTTAATTCTATTTATAAAGTTTGTGTATTGCAATGTAGTTCTCTCATAATGGTGTCCATCTGGAGGATTTCCATGAAACTACTATCTCCCAAAACTAACACTAGGTTTAGGTAAGCTTCATGATGATATTCCATTGACTGATGCTCAGATGCTGGATCCAAAGGAGGAGCTCTCACAAAGTGGTAAAGAAATACCTCACCTTCATTGTCGCAAGCAGGGCAACACTTGCCAACCAATTTCAAATCTTTCCTTCCGCCATAAGCAGGCTTAGAGACTAAGAGAGGCTAACTTGATGGAAATATGTGGGATCCATTGCCTAGGTAAAAGTGGCTGAAACATTTTTAAAAATCCAGAACAGTGGTTTTCATTCAGAAGCAGCTTAGACAGATGCCTCTCTAATTCACTGAACTACAAGAAAGTGCCCACAGTGTGTATTGCACAATCAGACTTGCAAGATACTGTGACTCTTCCAATCTCAATACAAGTAGCAGAACTGATCAAATCAATTGTAAGTTGATTTCTTGCTCTGATCTACCTGGTGGAGCTGACAGCATGTGAGGGATCCATCTTGCACAACCTTCTGATATTGAAGAACTCCAATAACATGACCCACATATTCCTGTGAAATGCCAAGCTTGACAGGAATGTCCCTTAAGTGATCTGCTGAATGTCCTTAATCAGTTCATTGGTTTTTCTGGTGTGAAACTTGTTGGTTGCTGTCATAACTCATCCTCTTTATTCTTGATCACACAAATAAGCTTTCCCTGCTTCACTTTCTTTCTTCTTCTTTTTTGTCTGAAATATTATTGGCGATCTTGTTCTGGCAGAGGGTTGGACTTGAAGACCTCCAAGGTCCCTTCCAACTCTAAGAATGTTCTATGTTCTGTTCTAACCAAGGAAGTCATATGGTTTGTACTCCATCTAAACACTTTGCATTGTTTGGGTTACAAACCACATATGATTAAAATATACATTTGTGGTGAACAAGACAATTCTTACCTTTCGTCTAATTAACTTGCTCATCTCATAGTTTCATCTTGAAAATGTAATGTATAATATACCATAGATTTATATTCATGCTCCATGATGTAGTTGCTATAATGCCAGCATGGCAATTATATATCATGATAAAATGCCAATTTGGGGGA
Source organism: Notechis scutatus (assembly GCF_049901735.1). Taxonomy (NCBI): domain Eukaryota; kingdom Metazoa; phylum Chordata; class Lepidosauria; order Squamata; family Elapidae; genus Notechis; species Notechis scutatus. The sequence goes on from NC_142011.1 coordinate 31,443,425, forward strand.
GTGAGGTTAATGCAAAGCTCTTAGTCATCCTTTTTTGAATTAAAAGTAGGTGCCAAGATGATGTAAAAAAAAGACCCCAAAGAAGACATCAACTGCAGTTGTACCCTGCCACTGAATCAATTAATAGGCCCAAGATATTCATTCATACATGCTGAATTGTGAGCTGAATTGTGAGCATTTGCCCGTGTTGCTGCCAATATGAATTATATCCTTCATTTAATGATAAGGTTAAAAAAACCCACACTCTATTAATTGATTCAGTTACTTTGGCACATGAGTACTGCAACTATTTTGAGCTCATTAGAATGTTACATAAAAATGTCAGTATGAAAATAATTTTTTTTTTTTTGGGGGGTGGGGGAAGGAAACAATCGGATTAGATGAAGTTATTTTAAGGACTTGTAAAGTGTCACCTTTGACATCTGCTGCCAGATTTCATTGCTATGAGAATAATAATTATTCAACTTTTAGAATCTATATTGTTTCAGGGTTGTCAGATATCCCAGTATCTATTTTAGGATGAATTGGAATGTGTAAAGGGCATTGAAATGTAAGAAATTATACTTTGGCAAGATTATCTTGATAAAAGTCACTTTGGCAGAGCCTTCCCTAGTCTGGTCAGATATGCAGCACAAGTAAACTTTTCTATATTCTCTAAACAAACATAATGTTTGGATGATTGGTATTTTTTTTAAAGAATGGATGCAATATACCCTTTTTGTCAATGAAATATGTATTTTTCTGCCCAATGAAAAAAAGTAATTGAATGCAGCATCTTTTAAACTAAACTACTGTTACAACTTTTTCTTTGAAAAGTTTAAGAACATCTGGAATATAATTCTTTGATCTTCTAGACAACATCCCAGAGCAAATAGGATTTTTTGGTTTTGTTGCCTGACATCGGAGACAAAATTTTGACCTTAGAGAAGGTAATATAGTCAATGCAACTTTGCTTTCTTAAGCTTTCAGACCAGGGAGATACAGGTGCTACATTATTGTATGCTCTCATGTATGAAGGTTTGCACTACTTCCACTCCTCTACCACTTAAGGAGGGGATTTCATTTTCAAATGGTGTATGTCCTGTGTGGTGTTTAGTTTTTACTCATAACGCCATCAGGAGGTGGTATGTCTTTGGTTTCATCCTATTTGATAGTCTTCAGGTTAAGCATCACAGATCTCTTTATGGAGTTCAAATCCTTCACCTAGAATTGAATTCAGGAGACATACGAAATTACCCAGGCCCCGATGTTTAGCAATGTTTCAGGAAGGAATCTACTGATATTTGGAAAGGAAACTACACTCCAGCTTATTTTTCTTGGACTGAAAGAATTCAAATGTTACATTATAGCATCTATGCATTTATGAGGTTTACATGATTTCTACCCAACATTTTGATCTTACAGAGGGGAATCTGGCTAAAGCCCCCTCTCCCTTGCAAAACATTCCTTAGATCCTTGCTTTGAAAATCCCACAGTGAATATAACAGGTGCCAGATAGTGACCCACATTTCTCCACACTTACTGGATGGAAAATCTAAACCAGCTGTAAATAATTTACTTAAGAGAGGGATACATTCTTAAAAAGGAAGGGAAAGAGAAATGGAAATATGCTCCTGCCAATAAAGCATACTAATTACAGACCTGCAAGGTAAAAGCCCTAGCTGATTGCAGCCTGAATAATTAGTTTCTTTTATTAGCAGGTTACAGTGAAGGCATGTAGAACAAAAGGTAGGATCACCCAAAATTAAGACTAAGGAGTCTTCAAACTTGACAGCTTTAAGACTTGTGGACTTCAACTCTCAGAACTCCTCCTCCAGTCATGGGAACTCAGGAATTCTGGGAGTTGAAGTCCACAAGTCTTAAACTTGCCAAGTTTGAAGACCCTTGCTATAGTCATTCAGAAGGAATGCTAAGCTAAGAGACGTGGACCTACGTACTTCTCTAAAACTAGCAAAACAAATATGAATGCATTTTGAGTGAGATCTAATGGATGGTAGCCCCTGAGCAGAGGCAAACTCAGTTTATAAGGACCAAATGAACTGCAAAGCAGAAGCAATAAACAAAATATTATTCAATTACACCAGTTTTCTAGTGAAACACCAATGTTTGGAACTGGATTGGCTCCCAGAACCAGCAAGGAGATTGTTCCCAAGATGAGCAATGAAATGTAAGAGGACCTGTGTGAATACTGAATGAGCATTCTACAGCTAGAAGATACTTCTTTGGGAAATTCTAAGAGACATCAAGCCAGATGTCTCTTTTTGTAGAAAATTCCAACAATAGTGAAACAAAAAATAAAAATAATTAACATCCTTCTGGGTTATGACATACATCTTTTCTTCTTCGTAGCACATTGCATACACATTTTTTTTAACTTCAAGTGCTTTATAGGTTTGACCTCCTTGAACAAAGTGATATGATAACATGATAGCAGTGTTCCAATATCTAAAGGGTTGCCACAAAGAAGAGAAGGGTTAAATCTATTCTCCAAAGCAGCTGAAGGCAGGACAAGAAGCAACAGATGGAAATTAATCAAGGAGAAAACCAACTTAGAACTAAGGAGAAACTTTCTCACAGAACAATTAATCAGTGGAATGACTTGCCTCCAAAAGTTAAAAAAAGCTCTGTTATTCTGTAAGTATTATGGAGAAAATTTTAACCTATTTTCTTTATTTCCTTTCTATTATTGTTTAGCAACTAAGGAAATTACTATATAAGGTGATTTGACTGAAATCTGATCTCTAAAAAAACTTTCCATGTTGCATCCATGCAAATTATAGTAACAAAGATTTTACACAAAAAATTATGTTCATTTAAATAAGCAGTATGTACAAATTTGGTGCATATGCCATTTGAAGAACCTAAATCCCATTTTATGTAGTATTCTATGGGAAGCTGATAATAGATTACATGTACTTCAGTAACATACATTTAGAGGCATGCTGTCATAGGCATCTAGTCAGACAGCATGCTGTGACCGATATTAAAAGTAACAGCCAAAATGATTATGTATTGTCAGTTCCACCATTAATAGCTTATCCTCTATGAAGTTGTTCAATCTCTTTTCTTAGGTTGTGCAAATTAATGGCTATCACTTGTATTCAGCCATGGCTTTTTTCTTTTTAAAGCATGATTAATTTGATACATCACGATTTGCTGGATTCACACAACACACTGTTCAAAAAGCAAACAAACTATTATGGTTTAATTGAATGTCTCTGTGTTGACAGTTGTGTGTAGGAAGCAAAGGCATAGTTACTGGATGTAATTCATATTCTAGGTAGATGAAAAATGACACACTAGGTCTTAAAAATGACACATTTCTTAGAAATCACATTTTAGCTTAGGAAAACTGAAAATACAAGAGATTTGTTTTAAAATTAAAACTTCAAATGCAATAAGACTTATTTTGAAATATGTTCCTGTTCCCAGAAACATTTTGACCACCAAACAATCAAAATCTTTTGTTTCAGCAACCAGAACATGAACTGCAGGCATCATGTTGTCGCCTTCAATTTTGTGCCACAGGAGAGTAAATGAAAGCAGATGAGTCACAAATCATTCTCTGAAAGTCTCACAGCGGTAGATGATGCGACGGCATAAGTGTAAATGGACTTTTATCCTTGATGACTTTCTCACCCCATAGAATCAAAGAACTGCCCATGCTGGCTAAGCATCAAATTCATTTCACATAATGTTGTCTAAGCTTCCACAGATCTACCAAGTGCATATAAGCAATTTTTAATAAGCAAGATAACCAAGAGAGTTATTTGTAGTTTTGGGAGATGTGGATAAAACCTCCATAAACCAACACCTCCCCCCTCCCCCCCAATTACAGCATTGTACTGATAAATGTTGCTAGTGAAAAAGATTTATATGAATAGGAAAAAAATTAACTTGCGTACAACATGAACTACCATATTTCCACAACAAAGAAAATTACTGTTATTCTCCAGGAGCTGGTAAGCATAGTTTTTTTCTAATATCTTTCTAATTAAACTGCTTCAAATATAAAACATGATATTATATTGTATAATGTATGAACTATTCTATGGCTTGGGTTTCCGTCAGATCTTCAGTTTGAATTTCATTCTATACCACCCCCCCTCCAAAATATATTATTTTAGGACATGTTTCTTCTAGCTATACTGGCTTCATTTGGGATAAATTATAGTTTATATTCAAGTATGTTCAATCCTGCTTAGAAAACAGAGTAAACTCATATACTTTTTTGCAAGGGTAGCATCAATTTCTTAACTTATTACATTAAGTAAATAGAGATAGATATCTTAGGTGCCTATGTTAGTGATTCCACATACAGGTGGTCTTCAACTTACAACCACAATTGAACCCGAAATTTATGTTGTTAAGTGAGACATTTCTAGCCACAATTGTTAAGTGAATCATTGTTAAGTTAATAACATGGTTGTTAAATGAATCTGGCTTCCCCATTGATTTTGCTTGTGATGATAAAATGAGTTTTAACGAGGCAAGAACTTCTCTAACCTTGGCAGGATAAGTTGTTCTAATGGATTTCAGATGATGCCTTGATTTGATGGTTAAAAATATTTTTTCCCCCTATGAAATACAATCAGGCTCAGTGTCATACAAATACTGAGAGGTTTCGTGCTTAACTGAATCAGCTGCCTTTTACTTGTAAATATATACAAGCATGGAAATATTTGGTAATAGAAGAGGAGGTTTTTGAAATAATTTTTGCAATGTGTGAACTGGTGATGCTGTGTGTATCAAGGAGGAGAAGACCCAGATGAAGCAAACAGAATGCAACAGAACTACATAGCAAATTGGCTGGTGGAAAAAGCTGCAATTTTCAGAGATTAGACCAGATCAGTGGTGGGATTCAGATTTTTTTAATACTGGTTCTGTGGGCGTGGCTTGGTGGACGTGGCAGAGGAAAGATACTGTAAAATCTCCAGTCAGAGGTGGTATTTGCCAGTTCTCAGAACTAATCAACATTTCTGCTACCGGTTCTCCAGAACTGGTCAGAACCTGCTGAATACCACCCCTGGACCAGATGTCAGTAAAGACAGCTTGACAAAGAAGCTGGAATAAAAAAATCCAGGAAATCTTTATTTTTCCTTCTGCCAGTTCTTCCTATGCTAGAAATGAGCTCAGAAGTGAAAGTACACAAAGAAGCTGCTTAGGTGACACTGGAAGGGGAATGAAACAGATAAGACACTATTAAAAGCTCCAGATGAAATAGTCTATGGAACTATATTGTATATTTTGTTAAGCTAAAACCACTGTGTATATTAAATATCATTGTAAATAGAAAATAACTATGCATATACTGTATATCTGGAAAGTCCCTGCCCTTTCCCCCCAACTTATTTTAGAGTTTGATTCAAATTTTCTGTTGATCAAAGCATTCAGCCTTTTTATTTATAGTTCTGAAATACCTTTATTTCCTCACAAATTTCTAATTCATTTGTTTTAGATTTATTATTCATTTATTTTAGATTTTAAGTTCTGCTTTTATTTAATTTGGGATCTCATTTTAACAGTATTTTCAATATTTTTCATTCTTCTAGTTTTCTGTCTTTAGTTTGTTAAGCTAAAACCACTGTGTATATTAAATATAATTGTAAATAGAGAAGAACTATGCATGCACACATGTCTGGAAAGTTCCTGCCCTTTCCCCCCAACTTATTTTAGAGTTTAATCAAACTTTTCTGTCAATCAAAGCATTCAGAAGATCAATGGGCAAGTGGAACCACCAGATTCCCAAGAGTTCGTCTCACCAGAAAAACTAGAATTAGTTACAGGTTATTTCCATTTCTGGTGGCTGTGCTCTGCTTGTCATCTTAACTTGCTATTAGTAAAATTACTATCTTTTCTAGTGACCTTCCAGTAACATCTCCTATCCATCCATATTAGCCAGGGGTGTGTTTAAGGGGATTGGGAGGTTTCATGTATCCCACAATAATTGGGGATGGGAATTATTCAAATTCATTTTCAACGTTTCCCCCATTTTAGTGACTATTTGACAACATCACCATAAAATACATCACCATAAAATACATAACCCACTTTTGACTTGCATGAGGCCAGGTCAAGCTTGATCACAAAGCAACCATTTCTAAGGCATAAAGGTTTCTAAAAAGCCATGGGTTCCTTGAGCATTATGCTGCTCTCCATCTGGAAGAACACAGCTTTTCTTTTTCTCAGGGCAGTTTCTGGTACCTGGAAAGGTCCTCTTTAATTCTTGCATTGCAATGTAGAACAGGACCATCAACCTCCCTTATCTCTTCTGGTGGGTTTTTCTTTTGTTGTTGCTGCCTCTGCCACTGGCTGGAACATTTAATGGGTGATGGATAGGTTGTGTGGATACAATGGGAATTTTAATATCTGTGGAGTTACACTCCAGGGGCAGTGAAAATCGCACAGATCATAATTGATGTGGACCTGGCCTATGCCATCTATGGACCACTTCAGTTGACAGAAGTCTTAAAGCATATCTTGGCCATGGGTTCAGCTACACAGTCTCTGTAGTCTTGAAATAACCTGAAATTCTCAATATGTTCTGTCCTATTCGAATGTTTCCTTTAAAACATCAGTACCCTTTAAATATCAAAACATTCAGTGAGTGCTTTGAATTATCATATTGCAAAATATATTATCACAGTACTAGTTATGTCTGTTTGGCAATAAGCTTGAGTTCCCTGTTCCTATCTTATAAAGTAAAATATGTGTATTTGCTAGTTTAGAGAAAAGAATAAAAACTAAGAAAGAATACTTTCAATTGTAGGCAAATTGTTATTCCTTAGAGATGTAAAATATATCTCAATGTTATTGTATAAGATCTAAAATTATATAAGAACTTTGAAGATTAGGCTATAGCAGTGCTTTTTTATTTAATGTTCTGAAATGCTTTTATTTCCTTTCAAATTTCTAATTCATTTATTTTAGATTTTAAGTTTTGCTTTTATTTTATTTGGGATCTCAGTGCTCATTTTAACAGTAAACCTGAGGTCAAGAATGTTTTTACTTTAGTATTTTTCATTCTTCTAGCCTTCTATCTTTAACTAGTTCCATTCGGTTTTTCTTTTTCATCATGAAATAATTTTTTTTTCTGAGCTGTCCTTATTTCTTCATCTGACCTCAATGTCCAGCTTTTTTCTCCCACTTTTTCTCAATTTTCAACTTCCACAGTGAGATTCAACACTAGAAATCACTCTGATCTTTGTTGTATTTAAAATGGCCCTATTGTTGATGATATTGCTTGAAATTATTGCTGTCTTCCTTCCTAGGATTAACCTGTTCCGTTCCAATACACTGTTCTTTTTATCTATTTTTTAGTTCAAGAAAACAAAATTCCCATCTTCATTTTTCACATCAAAGTGCAGATTTTCATTGCCCCTTCCTTCCTTCCTTCCTTCCTTCCTTCCTTCCTTCCTTCCTTCCTTCCTTCCTTCCTTCCTTCCTTCCTTCCTTCCTTCCTTCCTTCCTTCCTTCCTCCTTCCTAAAGATCTTTAACGTCTTGTTTACTTTCAGCTGACAGACTAATATTGTCTGTATATCTCAGATTGCTGGTGTTTCATTTGTCTAATTTTGATTCCAACTGCTATCTTTTCTAATCTTGTCATTTTCATAATAAATTCATTGTGTAAATCAATCAGAGATGTGACCAATGTGCATCTTCATCTCATTCCTTTCCTTGTTCCGAACTGTTATGGGTTTTTTTGTGGTAGCTTCTAGTCCATTGCAAAGCTTCCCCAGAAGAATAACCTCATATTCTGGCATACTATTTAGCCTTACTGTATTTTCCATTCTGCCCTGAACTTTACAGTCAAAAGGCTGTCAATCTAGCAAAGGTAAACCTCTTTCTTATAATCTCTTACTCTCTCCAGTATGTATGCTATGTAAGCTGTTTGATTTCTTTTTCTCTTCCTGTTCATTTGGCATTTTTGACTTAATGCATGACTGTATTTATTCTCTTTGAAAGATATGAAGCACAATTTTGCTTGCCTGAGGAATTTATGCAATGGTTCAGGAATTTGCACATTTGTTTGCATTCCTCTTTGTAGGTATAAACATATTAAGTCAACTTCTCTAGTCTACATCACATAGACTTGTTCCTTTTTTTTAATTGACAGAGTGATTAGTACTTTAAGTGTTTCTTCTCCTGCATGCCTGGTACTATTTGGCAGATGAAGTCAAGTTTTACTTACTAGTAGAAACTATCAAGATGGTGTGTGTGTGTGTGTGTGTCTTCTTATTATTACCATATTCCCACAAGTGCAGGGTCCACTTTTTGGGTCATTGAAGGCCACTTTGCATGGTCAGCTGCATCTCCAGGGTGCAGGCCCGTGGCTTGCATATCTTTGTTGATGGTGTCTTGCTATCTCTGTTTAAAATGCCTGTGAGGTCACCAGGCATTGACTTCTAGTTGGTAGGAAGTCTTGGCCATGATGGAAGGTGTTGCTCTCAGGACATGTCCATATCAGGGAGCTGGCCTTCTGTCATCTTCTCTACAATTGGTGCCACACAAAATGTTGTTGAATGGTGTCCTTTGTGATGTGGTCAAGAAGGCAGATGCCCGATATCCAACGGAGCACTTGCATTTCCATGGCATGGAGATAGCTTTCGGTCCTTGTGTTGCTGCACAGCATTCAGTGCCATACAATGCAACAGGGTGGATGGTTGTCTTGTAAATCTTAGTTTTAAGACTGGCTGTCACATAACACACCAGAGAGTTCTCGCTCCTGAACCAGTAGCCCTTGCCCATTTTTCATGTTGGTACTCAATGCATCTTGATGAAAAATTTTTCCTGGTACTCATCATTTGTTTGGTACTCAACACACAAGCTAAAACTTGTCAGTGTTGGTTGCCTTGTTATTCATTACATTATTCCTGATAAGAAAAAAATGTTTGGTACTCATTTTTTGTACTTATTGCACCTCTCAGAACAAATTAATGGTGAGTATCAAGCTATTGCTGTACTTGGAATTTTAGGCTTCATTTGAATTTAAAAAATGCATTAGCATTTTAGCATTGCAATCTAGGCTTCTTTTTCATATTAAGAAACTCGTTTTTCAGCCAAGGCCATTTCCTTTGAACTACAGAACTAGTCTTTTCAGAAATAGGGAATATATTCTGAAGTCTTTGAATACCCTTGCAAGTGTTAAGAAAGAAGATGACTGGGAAAGGCAGCGATGTAACCTACAAATTTGCCACCTGCCGAATGTTATCATTGAGAATCGGTGTCTTCTATTGTTTGATTCATTGTTCCATGACACATCTAAGACACATATAAAATGTGTATAATTCTATAAAAAGTCTCTATAACCTCCAACTAATAAACATTTTGTGCCTTTTCTAAAAGGATTGTGGTTTATATGGGGTGGGGGCAGGAAAAAGTCACTTTGCAAAGGTATAGTGTTTCTCTCTCAAATTCAGGGACTAGTTTTTTTCAGCTCCACACAACATCCACATAGGTTGTCCAATTTGCTTTTTTGTGATTGTTCTTAAGCAGAATACTTCTCTGATTTTCCTGATCCTCTTTTGAAAAGATCTCAGATTTTCCTTTCTGTGTTCTGACCTCCATTTGTTGTTGATATTCTTGATTGAGCCAACTTTTCTTGTCCTTTCTTCCCTGATAATTGAAATCATTTCATGTTCTTTGGGTAACTCATTTCTTTGATCATTTCAATTTCTTTAATTATCATGATAGTTTGCTCTAAAATTCACTGCAATCTTCTCTTCAATGTGCTGGGATTTTTGTTTTAGTTTTCACACTTTAGTTTTCACACGGACTCCTATCTTTTCCCACAGCTCTTCAGCTTGTCTTCCATAGAGCTTTAGCATATGGAACCTGTTCCTTGTATAGATTTTATATTTTGATTGTGTGACTTTCAGGTCAAATCTTGTGGGCACAGCTATTGTGATTAATTTTTCAAATTTTAACACATAGGTTCAACATATTCATGATATGTTCCACAATCTACAGTCTGATGTGTCTAGGCTGATTGGATTACACTGTTTCTCTTATTCAGTCATTGTATGCATCAAATAATGCCAAGGAGTAGAGTCTTTGTGTTATGTTGCTTGAAGCAAAAGTTGTCAATAAAGAGTGCATTGTAAAACAAATCTAATCTATCACCCAGATTAATTCATTTTCCCACTCCCTATTTTTCAGTGATAGCAGGTTTCCCTCCCACTTTTTTCAATTTTGCAGTTCAACTAAACATGAATAGTGTTTTCTTGATGCTGTATAAAGCTCACTTTACAATTTGTTATGGAATTCATCAATGTCTTCATGGAATTTCACACCAACCTTCTACTTTTTATATATTTTGTATTGTGTTTGTCATATTAAATATTATGGTTTTATAAGAATTTCTATGAGTTGGTATTTTACTTTGAACTTTCTTTTTTGGTATTTATTATACTTGTAGTAAAGTACATAGTTATTTATCAAATTTATGAAGCCACCCATCTCCCCAAAGGCTATGTTGGGTGGCTCACAACAATAAATAAAACAGCCAAATAAAACACATAAAAATCTTTTAAAAACAAGTCATAGAAATAAAAAAAAATCCAACCAAAAATATTAATCATGGGCAAAGGGAAGATAAAAAGACCCCCTCAGTAATACTTAACTATGCCCTTTGTGACAACATTGCCATTCTATTATTTCATGGTCTTTCACCTTATACAGTAATATGAGTTGTCTATTGCAGTCCACCTAAATTCATTTATAGCAAGGACAGCCTCACCAGAAATTCTTGTTCCCACCAGTAGCCTTCTGATAAACATTGCAACCACAAAGGTTGATCATCATGATCAAGTTAGGGTCTACTCTAAACTGAATCAATAAAACAAGAATATAAAAACCACCAGTCCTTTAATGCTGGTAAACATTGCTATGTTCTATCTAGTTCTGCCTACTTGGACTTGGCTGGACATTTTCCCTGTGATTCATACTTCCTCTGACTGCTACTAATAAAGAGTCTTTGCTGGTTCAGGATTCTTGCTTAGCATTCACTTATGCTGAATATAATTCTTCCATGGTTATTTTGTCTGTCCCCTGACATCTGATGCACAGAGATAGGCCTGTCTGAATTCAAATAGTCCAATTAATTTTCCAGACAATTCTGTCATGTTTTGTGCTTTTCAAATATTTGATTTTTCTTCATTTATTCTACTCTTGAAAATATGCCAGGTCAGAAACAGTTTTCTCAAGAATGTCTAAAACTCTACTTGATCGATATAAGCTATAATACAGAATTTTAAAAGCCTGACAATGTCTTTGCCTTTTTCCTCTTAAACCCAAGAAAGGTGTGTGTTTGTGTGCATGCATAACCAGTTAAAGTTTCTTTCTAATGTTTTTACTTTGTCCTGGATTTAAATTATGTTTTTGTAACTGCTGTCATACAGTTTCTCCAAAGTCTCTCTTACACCTTGCCAAATATTAGGAAGCAAAACTGTGTCTAAAAAGATGTATGAGTCATTGGTCAAGTAAGAGTTAAACCATTGCGTATCCCCAATCCCCAGATATGTATTTTTCAATTATATTTTTCTCCAGAACAGGCAGGCCACTTTGCAAAAAAATAATAATAATTAGAATTTTTGAACAATATAAAAGTATACAAAATTAGAGGAAAAATAATTTAAAAAAGAATATACAGTAGAAGAAAGGAAATGAAAGGAAGAAAAGAAAAAATAGAACCATATGAAGAATGGCTGCCAATTTTGGGTCTGGCTAGTCAAAAGAAAAGAAGAATTAGGGGTGACATGATAGCAGTATTTCAGTATTTGAGAGGCTGCCACAAAGAAGAGGGGGTCATATTATTGTCCATGTTCCTTTGTACATTTTTGACAGCTTGTCTGGTGGTCATATACCGATCAAACTAATTACCTTAAAAATTCTGTTAAATTATGACAGTGTAAATTTAACATCAGTTTTCTAAATTTTTTCCATATATCCATATTTATATTATACCGTTTTTTGCAGTCCATTTCACCATGCAGTCTTTAACTTCTTCCTTTTGTTTCTAATTTTAATAATACATTTTAGCTATTATATGATTGCCATTTTTATATAACTCTACTTCAAATTCAGTTTTCTTCTCCTCAGTGCCAATTATTCGTTTATTCATGTTAAATCTCTCTTTTAGCTGATTTTCAGAAAACCATTGAAAATTATGTCTTACAATTATGCAGCTAATTGTTCTCTTGTCTTCATTTTAATTTTTTCTTCACCTTGTATTAATAAATTCTCATATGTTGACTATCATTCTTTCTCTTCTATAAAAAAATTATGTCAGTAATGACATATTTGGGCACAGTCCTTGTTTATACTTATTCTGTGTTGTTAATAAAGTACTTCTCAGGTACTGATTCTTAAAATCTACTTTCACTTTCTCATACCATAAGAACTCACTGACTGAGAATTCATTTTATCAACTGTGTAGATTCATATATATATAACAATGATACACAAAAACAAACATTTGTTTTGCATTGGGGAATACAAAGTTTCTACATTTCGGCTAATGTTAACCACAAAGGAAATTTCTTGTTCTGTCTTGAGGTCTGAAAATTGCGTCAACTGTCTATTTCACTCATCTAGTGGTAGATGTAAATAAGTGAAAATATGTGTTAATGTACATCTAAGTATGAGTGTGTGAATGTGGTTTAAATGAAGAAAAAAGCTTTGATAACTCAGTCTTTTGAGAAGAAGAATGTCAGAGGAAGAGCTGGTTCAGTTTGTGTTTCATAACAGTTTTTCTAACTCCCTGCAGATATTTCTCTAGGTGTAAAGAACAACATCATATTCATAATGATGTCTGCTAGTCTGCTATGATATTTTAAGGAAATATTTTTGCACATTTTCTGTGAGTGAAAAGAACTTTGAAGTTAGAATGTTATTTACATTCCACAAGATGTTAGAAGAAGTGATCTCCAGTAAAAACAAAGGTGTTACTCTAAGGTGTTCCTCCAGGCTATGATGAAGGTGTTGACTGAACAAGTAACTGCTAAGCAGAGATAAATGGAAATGAGCCAGAAATGATTTGTCCTGTTAAAGTGCCTTTGATTTTATCTGGTGATGGTAAAATCCTTTAAAAAAGCCAAATAAAATATTCTGTCCTTCCTCCATTCTTATATTTTAAAAAATATATAATATTAGAAAGATATATAGAATAGAATAGAATTCTTTGTTGACCAAGTGTGATTGGACACACAAGGAATTTGTCTCCGGTGCATAAGTTTTCAGTGTACATATAAACAACAAACTAATAAGTCATAGATCATAGATAATAAATCATAAGATGTAGTCATAAATCACAAAATACTAACGATTGATAAATTATAATATACCAATAGGAGAAAGTAATAGGAATGATGAGAGGTAAGAAAGGTGGGAAAGTGAGAAGATACAAGGATAATAGAAATATAGCCTTCTGCATGGGTAAATAACTTTAGACATAAGACAGTGCAATGGGAGATAGGTGTTTAGCATGGAGGAAGAAACTACTGTATCTTTGTGTCTAGTTGTTTTGGCATGCAATGCTCTATAGTGGTGATTTGAGGGGAGAAATTGAAACAGTTCATGTCTAGGATATGAGGGGTCTGTAGATACTTTCTCATCCCTCTTTCTGGTTCATGCATTATACAGGTCCTCAATGGAAGGCAGGCTGTTTGCAATGTTTTTTTCTGCAGTCCTAACTATCTGTTGAAGTCTGTATCTAACCTGTCTGGTTGCTGGGCCAAACTAGACAGTTATTGTTCAACCAGATGTTGGGTGTCTTTAATAAATGCAACATGTTTTTTTTTAAATAAAGCATTAGTACTGCAATGGGTTACTATTTGAAATTTGAAAATGTAGCATAGTTCTGGCCTCAGTTTGGGCAGCTAAAATTATCTCCACATTCTCTCCATTGCATTGTGCTATACCTACCAATTTTGATCCTTAACATTTGAAGATGTTAACATTTGAACTTGTGGAGATATTTGTAATTCCTCTAATAATACAAAATCAACATAAATAAATTTGGCCATCTCACTATTATTCAGCAACAGTATATCAGCATACAATTAATGTTGCTGATTTTTGAAAAGTTTGGTAGTATATTAATGGATGAGAGATTATCAGAAAATCTCAGCCTTGTGGACTAGATTGGGAAACGGAATGGAAGGAGAGGAGGAGATAGTGCTAGTGGTATTGGCAAACCACTTCTGTACGGTTGCTAAAAAGATTATGTGGCTGTATCTAAAGTCACTAGAAATTGACTTTGGTAAAAGAAAAAAAACGTAGTTACTATTTTAAAAAAATTACCCCATTCTATTTTAATGGCAGCTTGGTTTTCAGAAATGATTGGAGAAAATTTCAATGCATGGAAATTCCATTCTAAGGATTATCAATCATTTTGAAGTTCAAGGCAAAGGAGAGGATCTAAAAGGAATATTGGCAACTATTTGTACTATTCCTGCAGCTAAACTCATTGAAAAACAATCCACTAATCTGGATTTTAATCCTTATATCAGGGGTTTTCCTTTTACGTGCATAAATACGCATTCAGATTTTTATAATTTACCTTACATTGTGCTCTTGACATACATCCGATAAATTATTCAGAATAGATGCAAAAATGGAAACATTATGGATGTATTGATAAAGCAACCACTAATGGCAAATGTATATAAGGAAACACACCTTCTATTACATAAAACATCTGGGCCATACAGATTTCCATACACACCCACACCCACACCCACACGCACACACACACACACGCCTTTGATCTGTCACATTCAGCATCTCCACCCTCTTTTGAGATATGCTGGATCTCCATGTCAGTGATTGGGTTTCCAGACATGGCTTCAAGTTTATAATACTGGCATAATGCAGACTTTTGGCTCTAAAAATGTAAATCCTCCCACTCCTGCTGTTGATTTCTGCAATGCTTGTTTAGTGCTAATTACATAGTGCAGTTCACACTGCTTTGATTCTAAGACTTTTTTTTCCCCCTTTTAAATTTAAACATCCAAAATTGTTAACATAGGCACTGTATAAAGCATATGTTGACATACACAAGATACCTTAAGTTCAAGTAAGCAAGATGAGAAGAGAGCTATCCCCACCACAGTATCTAATTTTATAGGTATAAAGGATTGATGAAGCATATCTGTAGGGATGACAGAAAGCATTTTGTTTCCCCAAATGAAGGACAAAATAGTGTTAGAAGTTGAGAAGTTTGTTTTCAAAATGACCTACAATAAAATCCAGGAAGACTTGTGGAGGGGTCAGGAAATTGTTTATTGTAACAGAGCCCAAATCAGCAAGAAGGATGAGATGCATGGTGGCTACCCTGGACCATTCCTCAACACCTCTTTTTTTTTAATTTCAAAGGTTTCCTCCAATCATTAACAATGTGGGTGTAAGGAATTAGCCAATCACACACTCCCTTCTCCTATTTACACTTTTAAAGCAGGGAGCCTCCTATGCAGTTCCCCTCACTTCTTATCTATGGTTAGCCACAATAGCTACAGACACAGTTTGTCACATGAACAACAATGCCTAAATTTTTAATCTTCCTTTCACACAACTTTTGCGACATGCTTACTTACTCATGACAGAGCTAGCCTTCCCCTGCAAAATGGTTTCACTGTTGTTCATTGCAACCTTTTAGTTTCTCACCAATTACTTTAGATATTATTGTAAGAAAATATTCCAACAGCAGGATCCCCTTCTATCACAACCATAGAGTATATTCTCAGTATACCCATATCCTGGGCTTATGTCAGGTTGGTTGTAAAATGGTTTAGGAAAATTCTATCTGAATGGAAACTTTCCAGCAACAGTTTGGCAGATATTCAGTCCAGACTGCAGACCACTATTTCAACCCAATGGACCCTCCTGCTGTGTCCTTCCAATCCCCCCCCCACAAGAAAACAACTGCAAATGATTTTGTTTGGCTATATGCAAACACTTAAATTTATACTAGTTAAAGCATCAAAAGGCACATGTATACAGAGGCACACAAAAATCAAATTTAAAATAATAATTCCCTTTTTGCCCTTTCCTTCTTTCTGTGGAATAACACAGGGGGACACAGCCTGAATAACAGGAATAACACAGCCACCTCGGCAATCCTTGGCTAACATGTGCCATAAGCTAACCTTGGCTAACATGAGCCTCTGTGAAAGGGATATTTTGGGCAGTGTTATCTTTACCCTTGGGACACCTGAATGCTGGTAGGCAATCAGGGGAGGCTCCTTTCTTGCCCCTACGCAGTTTATTTGCTCATGGGAATCGAGCTACCGACCTGCACACCGACCTGGGTGTGCAGGCCCAGCGTCTTGAGCCACTGGGAAATTCTGTTTTAGCTGAGCTTTCTTATAAGTGTAATGGGTATAAGACTTGCTTCGTATGGAGAATGTTCTTGATTCAAAAGAAGCCAATTCTTCAAAATATTATTTTTCTTTCCCAGGATTATTTTATTTATATTTATTTGCATTTCACCTTAATTATTAATAACTCAAGACAGCAAACATATCCAACACACCTTCCTCCTTCTGTTTTCCACACAGCAACAATCCTGTGAGGTAGGTTGGGCTGAGACAGAGTGACTGGGCCAAAGTCACCCAACTGACTTACTTTTGCATTGTCCTATGCCAAGGACAGCAGGAAAGGAACTTCAGGGTAGGCTGATTAGCACAAAACTTTGGCCTTTATTATCTTGCAATCGCTTTCCACTCACTAAAAATTAAGGAAGCTTCCTTTATTTGCCTAATGGAAGGGCTAGAAGTGTACTTCTCAATACATTTGGAGCAAGATAAATTTTTTTTCAGAAAATCAGTAGAATTCATAAATAGATAGAGGTAATAATGGGGAAAAAATCAAATTCTGACCGGAACTGTTCTTATTAGGAATATTAAGGAAAGTCATAATAAAACAGATGTATATATTATTTTACATATAATAACAGCGGCCAGGAAACAAGAGTCTATACCAGCTGAGGGTACAGTGATAAGAAAGATCCTGGACTATGCAGAGATGAGTTAAAAGATAAAAATGAAACTGAGTACTATCTAGTCTGGGACGCCTGGTATATCTGGTTAGACAATAGATATACAGGTCATATAGCAATTGATATATGAATATGAATGATGACGATGCTGTAACATTGTTCGAAATGTAAATATGTTTTTAAATTGATGGAAAATGTCTAATAAAAACTATTTTTAAAAATCTTTCAGAAAATCTTGATACTTCTTGAGTAATTCCTTTTTAGGGATTTCTAGTCCATTCAGAGAGTTATTTTCATGACTCTTCAAATGAGTCTTTGGATTTATCCTGTTCCAATTTAATTAACATGGGTCTAATCTGAAGAATTTTGGTATAGTTGCTATTATCCTTCACTGTTGGTTATATTGGCTAGGATTGGTATGGGGTGGGATGCAGTATGCAACAAAATAAAACATTAAGCTTCCTTAGAACTGAGCTTGATTCTTTGTGATATCAAGGAAACATTATTGTAGGGTGGTTTTGGGGGGAGGGTCATATTGTTCTACAACATCCCAACTTCCCTGCCCAGATTACAGCCTGGTTGTAGCCAATTCCCTGAGGGTCTCACATCCAGGTATTAAACAGCTCAAAAACAGCTTAGCTTCTTGAGGTGTCCCTTATTCTATACTTATCAATAATAGTAATCTGTACAATGCTGGCATCCTTCTCTACAAAAGTGGACAAACACTGATGCTGTTCCATCCACAATGGATTTCTGCTGATAGGTTCTTCCATAAGCAAATATAAATGCACCATTTCTTTTGAAATGCTGATGATCTAAATTCACTTCAACAAATATAAAGAGCTGTATAAACCTGACCGCTCACAATACAATGTGTTGAGTTTTGGTTACAACAAATTGTTGTGGCTTGCAGTTCGGCAGTTCGATTCTGCACCTGCTCAAGGTTGCCTCAGCTTTTCATCCTTCCAAGGTCAGTAAAATGAGGTCCCAGATTGTTGGGGGCAATATGCTCACTCTGTAAAACCACTTAGAGAGGGCTGTAAAGGACTGTGAAGCGATTTATAAGTCTAAGTGCTATTGCTATGTAGTACAAGGTTAAAAGGAGGACACATTTATTCATCTCTGTATGCAGTGAGGAGGTTAAAAATAGAAGCTGGGTCTTCTTAGTCACCGTGTCCCTTTGAAAATCATGTTTGCTGACTTTTTCAACAGCCGAGAAATTGTCAGAGGAGAATATTAGGGATGTGCTGTTACTTGGATTGAGTATATCAAACTCTGTCAGCCGTTCTTGAAGAGTAGGAATCAATAACAGCAATAACATTTTAAAAAATGACCAGTTTTTTAAAATGACCATTTGAAGTTATGACGGCCTTGGAAAGGGTGCTTTACAGCCTGTAAAGTACTTCTGACCATCATAAAACATCACATTACCAAAGCCCCCCACAGGCACATTTTGAATGCTTGGCAACCAGCTTACATTCACAACAGGTTGCACCAACCTGAGGACTCTGGGAGAAAATGGCAAAAAATGCCTATTAGATATTCTGGATTGACCTAATGACTACATGGCTCACTTTACAACAGAGCGACTCAGTAAAACCATTGTAAAATCAGGTCAAGTGATGACCGATTTACTGACCACACCAACTTATGATCAAAAGTCTAGGCTCAATTGTGGTCCTAAATAAAGGCCTATCTATATGGGAATAGAAAAGGTGATGAGATTGTTATTCTCTATAAGAAATCAGCAATGCAAGGAAGTTAAAGAATAAATTATGTTTAATGTTTTCTTATTAAAATGTGATCTGCTTTTTTCTGCCATTAAAGGCAAACTAGTTGAGTAGGATTTATATCATGTGACAGTTCTGTATTTCTGCCAGTTTCTTTGTTTACATTTGTCGCATCTTCAGCAGCTGAATCAAAGATGGGCACCCTGGGATCTCTGTCCTACACCTATTTTTGCAGTCTCACAAACAGAGGTGGCATTCAGCAGGTTCTGAGCAGTTCTGGAGAACCAGTAGCAGAAATTTTGAGTCATTCAGAGAACCAGCAAATATCACCTCTGACTGGCCCCACCCCCATCTATTCTCTGTCTCCTGAGTCCCAGCTGATTGTCTGGGTCTTCTTTTATTGCCCTGCACAGAAGAATGGAGCTGGAAAGCAGGTTAATGGAGTGGGAAGGGAATGGGATTTTGCAGTAAATTTTCCCCAGGAGTGGGGTGGGATTGGGGATTTTACAGTATCCTTCCCCTGCCATGCCCTCCAAGCCATGCCTCCCAAGCCACGCCACGCCATGCCATGCCCACTAAGCCACACCCACAGAACCAGTAGTAATTTTTTTTGAATCTCAAAGCTCCCAAAACTTCATGAAACACAGTAGTTGATGTTGTGAATCAATAAAAGTGAATAACCTAAATGCAAATTAGGGGTTGAAAACCTGCACACTTGATTGGTCCTTATACAACAACTTGGGATTGGACCAGAACCAGTCCCTGATTGGCCACTTTTGGGACTGTCCTTATTGGTTAGTAGTTTGAACCTGTTGCACATTTTCATTGGTTAATAAGGCAGCAGCTAACCCTATAAAAGGGTTACTGCTGCCCATAGCATTGCTCTGTTATGTCTATCACTTTATTAAAGAGTTGAAGTCACTTGGTCAGATGTCTGGTCTCCCTTATTCTCCATACTTAACACTGGTGACGAAGGTGGGATTCGGAGACCGAAGAGCTGACTAACCTACAGAGCAACTAACAGAGCACGTGGTCGAACACGCACCATCAACGGCAACATGGCCAGCGGTGCCGTACCACCCGCTCCATTCAACCCAGAAACCGAAGACTGGGAGGC
This sequence comes from Notechis scutatus, assembly GCF_049901735.1. Classification (NCBI taxonomy): domain Eukaryota; kingdom Metazoa; phylum Chordata; class Lepidosauria; order Squamata; family Elapidae; genus Notechis; species Notechis scutatus. Next base: position 31,463,269 of record NC_142011.1, read on the forward strand.
CTACATGGATCGGTTCCAGATGTTTCTGGAAACCAACAATTTGAAAGACGCAACAACCGGCAAAAAAAGAGCTATCTTTCTAACTCATTGTGGACCAACCGTGTTTAAAATGGCAAAGTCTCTTGCCAAGCCAGCAGAGGTAAAAGAAATGGACTGGGACGTCCTCGAGCCGTTACTACGGGCTCACTACGCGCCCACCGTACCAACCCTAGTAAGAAGACACGAATATTACCAGAGGGACCAACGGAAGGGCGAAAGCCTTGCCAATTACATCGCGGACCTCCGAAACCTAGGAGGCCTCTGCGGGTTCGCAGACTTAGAAGAAGCCCTCCGGGACCGCCTGGTTCTGGGCCTAGAAGACGGCGCTATCCAGAGCAAAATTATGGCTAAGGGGGACATCAGCCTCACCGATGCCCTTAAAGAAGCCTCGGCAGCGGAGGCGACAAAGAAGTCGGCAGCCCAAATGCGCCGCACCAACGCACCGCTACGTAAACTCGCCACTGATACCTCGCCTCGCTCGGAGAGACACCCGGTATCAACTCACCACGAAGACCTAGAGTCCCCGTCCGACAGCGATGAGGAAGAGGTCAACCGACTTCGAACGGAGAGAGACCAGTCCACACAACACTCACTTCGACCGTGTGCCGGCTGTGGAGCAAATCACCCACGATCCGGCTGCAAATTCCTTGACGCACTTTGCTGCCATTGCGGGAGACGTGGTCACATCGCAAAGGTTTGCAGAAGCAAACAGAACTCCAAACCCCGACAGGCCGAATTCCAGTCTTCAGGATTCTTCGGCACACACCAAGAAAAATTGAACCACTCCTACAGAAACAAGCCGTCCACCACTTCCACCAGGCGTGAAGAAACCAGGCGGGAAGAGACCCACCAAACAATCACCATAGGCCACGCTACATCCCTTGATGCTGGGAAAATCCGAGTAAAGGTCGCCATCGAAAACAAACCTTGCGTGATGGAGGTAGACTCGGGATCTTCCCTCTCGATGGTGTCGTGGAAAACGCTCCAACAGCTCCTTCCAACGATTCGCCGCCAAGACCTTAACCCTCAAAGGGTTATACTCAAAGACTATCAGGGCAACCAAATTCCCGTCGTCGGGTCCCGCAGATTCCAGGTCTCATTCAAGGACCGCACCGTCGCACTACCACTGACTGTCGTGGACCGAGACAGGCCTAGTCTTCTAGGCCTCCAATGGTTCAGGCCGCTCGGAATCACTGTAGCCGGAGTCCACAGGGCCGAGAGCGTCGATTGGGAGGAAGCACTCGTGCAAGAATTCCAAGACGTTTTCGCGAACGGACTAGGCAAGTATAAGGGGACCCCAATCTCGTTTAATTTGAACCCTGAAATAGCACCCATCCGCCTTAAGCCGCGTTGGGTGCCATTCGCCTTAAAACCTAAAATCGACGAACAACTCGATAAGCTGATAGCGCAGGGCGTACTGGAACCCACCGACCATGCCCGTTGGGAAACCCTGATAGTGACGCCGATCAAGCCTGATGGGTCCCTAAGAATTTGCGGAGACTACCGGGCCACATTAAACCACACACTGCAGCAAAGTGCTTATCCAGTACCGGTAGTGCAACATTTACTCCATTCCCTGGGCGGCGGGAAAGTTTTCGCCAAACTAGATTTAGCCCAGGCGTATCAACAATTACCTGTAGACCCAACCACAGCCGAGGCACAAACGATCGTAACACATAGGGGCGCATTTAAATGCAACCGGCTCCAATTCGGGGTAAGCGTCGCCCTTGGAATCTTCCAGAGTTTAATGGAAAGGTTGTTACAAGGGATAAAAGGCGTTGTCCCATATTTCGACGATGTACTCATCGCCGCACCTAACAAAGACATCCTAGAAAAATGACTCAGAGAGGTTTTACGAAGATTCCAAAATGCAGGCCTCAGAGTAAAAAAAGATAAATGCCAGTTATGTACCGAAAAAGTGGAATTTTTGGGATATCTCCTGGACAGCCAAGGAATTCATCCCACCGAAGACAAATTACGAGCAATTAAAAAGGCACCCACTCCAAGGAACAAGGCAGACCTACAGGCGTTCCTTGGACTTATCAATTTCTATAATGTATTTTTACCCCACAAAGCAACAGTAGCTGAACCATTGCATAGACTATTAGACAAAAAAGCAACGTGGGTTTGGGGACAACGGGAACAACATGCTTTCCAACAAGTAAAGAAATTGCTAACTTCTGATTCAGTACTTATGCAGTACAACGAGACTCTGCCACTCACTATCACGTGTGATGCATCACCTTTTGGGGTTGGGGCAATTCTGGCCCACGTGTTACCAAACGGAGCGGAGGCCCCCATCGCGTTTTTTTCGCGAACCTTAGCTAAAGCTGAACGAAATTATAGTCAGCTGGACAAAGAAGCTTTAGCTATTGTTGCTGCAGTTAAAAGATTTCACGAATATGTTTATGGCCGTGCGTTTACAATAATCACTGATCATAAACCGCTACTGGGGATCATTGCGGGTAATAAACCAACCCCGTATATATTGTCCCCCAGAATGACCCGTTGGTCTGAATTCCTGGCGGCCTACAACTACACCTTGCAGCACCGCCCGGGGAAATCGATTCTCCACGCCGATGCATTAAGCAGAACACCGCTCCCAGACGCTGTTGTGGATCCAGCCCCAAACCTCTCAACACTACAGATTGAAACTCTACAGGCACCACCCTTGACGGCTAGAGACATTGCTTTTGAAACGAAACGTGACCCAGTTCTGCAACACATACTACGCTGGGTTGAACGGGGGTGGCCGACGGACCAAATTGCACCTGAATGGGTGCCTTTCAAAGCCCGCCAAACCGAGCTGTTTTCCCAAAAAGGCTGTATCTTGTGGGGCGATCGAGTCGTAATCCCTAGCAAATTGCAACAGACTGTGTTGGTGGTATTGCATGAGGGACTTCCGGGCATTGTGCGGATGAAATCACTCGCACGCAGCTATGCTTGGTGGCCGGGAATCGACAAACGAATCGAGGCCTGGGTCGCTACGTGCCAACGTTGCCAGGACGTCAGCAACGCCCCACCTAAAGCAAGCCCAACCGAATGGGAAACACCAAGGGGACCATGGTCCCGTATTCATATTGACTTTGCGGGGCCTACCAAAGGTCACACTTTCCTGATTACTGTCGACGCCTATTCTAACTGGCTCGAGATTCATCGAATGCACACAACTACAACCGACTCAGTTATTAATAAATTAAACAGACTATTTGCCACGCACGGGTTTCCGGACATGTTGGTCTCGGACAACGGCCCACAGTTCACTGCATTGCCCTTTGAACAATATCTTGCTGATCGGGGCATCCGCCATGCGCTGACCTCGCCCGCGCACCCTGCGGCGAATGGACGTGCAGAACGCATGGTACAATTTGTGAAAAAGACCCTGCATAAAATGGAATTTGGCAACATCGACGAGAAAATCAATCGAATCCTCTTATTGCAGCACATCACGCCCCACAGCGTGACCAACAAAACACCCGCTGAATTTCTTATGGGGCGGAAAATACGATCGCACCTTGACCGGCTCCACCCCGCTTTCGCACCGGAAAAACCTTTCGGCTCCAGCAGCAAATGCCGGGAATTTAAGGTAGGCGATTTAATCTTTGCCAAAAACTTTTCCGGCGACCCGTTATGGATACCCGCAACTGTTACCCACCTCACCGGGCCTAGATCTTACCGCCTGCTAACAGACGATGGGAGGGTGTGGAAACGCCACATAGACCAACTCTGATCGAGATTACCACCCAGCGGCCATGACTTCCCCGGTTCACCAACTCAAGGGGGAGGGAGTATTGAGGAAATTGACTTTGATACAACTAATAGCAGGTCAACGGGAGCCCTACAGCCCAGCGAAGCACCGGAACGTGAAGCGGGGAGGGACTTGATGTCTCCAGGGAACTTTAATACGGGGAAAAAAGGAACTGCAAAACCCCGAAGAAACACGCAGTAGCAGAGACAACCACAGTGAATGCAGCACGGAATCGCCGTGCAGCAAAATAGAACTTAACAATGGTCATCCAAACGCTCCACCGGAACCGGACATTAGACAAAACCCGGTGGAGCCTCGGAAATCATCCAGGCAGACCAAACGGCCTGCCTACCTTGAGGATTTTATCACAGCTCCCCTCAAACGGAACCCAAGGGGGAGGGGTGTTGTGAATCAATAAAAGTGAATAACCTAAATGCAAATTAGGGGTTGAAAACCTGCACACTTGATTGGTCCTTATACAACAACTTGGGATTGGACCAGAACCAGTCCCTGATTGGCCACTTTTGGGACTGTCCTTATTGGTTAGTAGTTTGAACCTGTTGCACATTTTCATTGGTTAATAAGGCAGCAGCTAACCCTATAAAAGGGTTACTGCTGCCCATAGCACTGCTCTGTTATGTCTATCACTTTATTAAAGAGTTGAAGTCACTTGGTCAGATGTCTGGTCTCCCTTATTCTCCATACTTAACAGTTGAACTAATAGTAGCACAATTTGCTGTCATGCTGAAGTCAGAAATGCACACACTCTATATTGCAATACTAGGGGGGAAAAACAGTTTTAAAAAGGAAAAATATTAAATTCTAGGATTGGTGAGAGACAAGTACATGATATTAACCTGCTTATTTTCTAGCCTTATCCAACCCTTTGCAGACCTTGTTGTTCTAAAAATACTAAATGTTTTCCCCAGTCATGAAGATTTGCACAGAGACTGAATGTCCTTCATGGTATGAACTGTTTAACCTTGAATTTATCCAAGGAAAGGCATTTAAGCCTCCTGGGGAAATGTGCACTATGAAATAATTTCACCAAACTTTAGTTATTGAGAAATACAGCTGCCCACATTCTTGTTAAGAATGAAATATGTAAGAAGCCAAATGTATGTAAAAAGGGCAAACATGAGACAAGGGAAACAAGGAATGAGAAATAAGTTGAGATTATTAAAAAAAATTGGCAGTGCAATTAGTGTTGAGCTTCATTAGCTTCTGATGGCAGCTTAAGATCTACATGTTAGATTACTGTAAATATTTAATTCTCCAAATCGGTTCAAATTTGATTTGTCAAATTAAACTGAATAAAATAATTGAATGCACCCAAATAAATTCAGTCTGATTTAGATAGATTTTCATAGTTTCACATATGTCTACATGCATTTCAATGTCCCAGTTCAGAAATTCATTCCAAATAGTTTTACAGCCAATCAATCTTCTGAATTCATTTGAAGACCCTGATTTGCACACCCTTATTATCTGTCCTCCCTGCTTTTGTTTATCTGAGTAGTCTTGTTACATATTTTGAATTTATTTTTAAGTATTTATACTTACAAGCAGGTTTTTAAGGCTTATTAGATTTTTCAATCATTTTTAATATTAGTAAACCCTTTGGGGCATTGTTAAAAAGTAAAGAAAATGCAGAATAGAGGTGCAATTAGATTGATACCACATGGGTGTCATTTTTTTTATTTGAAAACTTTGTTCCTGGAAAGGGCAAAGAATATATGGCTGAGATGTGCAGAAATCTGGTAGACTGCAATGGGAGTAGAACAAAAGACAAAAGCTTTCTCTTTCCTGTTTTCACTTAAAACGGTAGTTAGGGTAACTTCAGCCTGCATTTAACTATCATCCTTATAGTTTCTGCACCAAACAGATTTCTCTATTTTACTCACTTTGTTTTAGGGACTGAAAAACAGGGGAAGGATGGCAATAACAAAAGAAATGAGCACTTACATTTTTATAATCCATCTTTAGGAACATATTATATGATATGCAGGTGGCGCTGGCTTAGTGGTGCCAACATGCCCACTAAGAAAAAGCTATTCAGCTTCTGCTAACAAAAGATGATTGGCATGACTGAAAACTAATGGGGGAAATAATCTTATCCTAAATTCTGGAATAAACAAAACGTATTTTAGAGGCCTCACACCATCCTTCTCACATCACATGGTAACCAACCAACATGATTAGTGGAAATATCTAATTAGATCTATCTAATATAGCTCTCATTAGATCTATCTCCTATTTAAGAAAGACTGATTTTATCCAATGTTTTTAAATAGGCATATATCCATCAACTTAACATCATACTTTCTAGACATTTGTTTGAAATTGTTTGCAAAAAGTAGCTTTCTGCTTCAGCTGTGCTAGTTGTACTTGGTCTCTTATTGAGAACTAAAGCCTATTACAATCAAATGCTGACACCCGTAAATAGACACAAACCAATGGCCTCAACTCACCACACATGAATATTGGTCTTTCTTAAACTATGAAAAATAAAAATATTATCCTCTCTTTGAAACTTCAGCTAAAAATTGTTCATAGATTTAGAAGTCTAGGTTCCCATGAATCATGTGGAGGGTTTTATCTGGATAACTTTGCTTTCAGAGTAAATCATGTGTCTTTTTCCTTGTAACCTCTTGCAGAATGTTTCTTCTAGTCTAAGGTCTTCTCCAGTAGTGGGATTCAAAAATTTTTACTACTGGTTTTTGTGGGCGTGGCTTGGTAGGTGTGGCAGGGGAAGGATACTGTAAAATCTCCATTCCCACCCCACTCCAGGGGAAGGTTACTGCAAAATCCCATTCCCACCCCACCCCAATAACCTGCTTTCCAGCTCTGTTCTCCTGTACAGGGCAACAAAAGAAGACCCAGCCAATCAGCTGGGACTCGGGAGGCAGAGAATAGATGGGGGCGGGGCCAGTCAGAGGTGGTATTTGCCAGTTCTCCGAACTACTCAAAATTTCTGCTACTGGTTTTTCAGAAATTATCAGAACCTGCTGAATACCACCTCTGGTCTTCCCTATACCTGCCATCTCTAAGGCATTTACCATTTTATTAAACATATTTATTAATAAAGAAAGAACTTTGGGTGGGGTGCATTTGTATTGCATTACATGCAGCAATGTCTATGGAGATTCTCAGTCATCCAGGTCATGGTTGTCCCAAAAGTGCTTTTTCAAAAGGCAGCTGGACTTCCTTTGTGTTTGCTTGAAGAGGTTTCACTTCTCATCCAAGAAGCTTCTTCAGTTCTGCTGAACTGAATTTAGGAAGCTTCTTGGATGAAAAGCAAAACCTCTTCAAGCAAAAACAAAGTCCAGTTGCCTTTTGAAAAAAGCACCTGGACTACATGTAGCAATGTAACTCACTTCTAAGAGTGGAAGGAAGGAACCACATTAATTACTGCTTTCCCTGACATCTGCAGTAGCCAAAGGACGAGTCAAAATCTCCTTCAGTAATTCCAAGTGCCTGTTAAGGCAACCAAATGAGGCAAAGCATTTTGTGTCTTTACGTTGACAAAGAGAATCACATCACCTCTGTGGCTCAAGTGTTTTGTCAAGGCAAATCCAAGCTGCTTTGCACAGACCTAGAACAGAGAGCATTTCCATAGAAACTTTATTAATATCTAAGATCCACTTCTCTCCCATCATCCCTTTTATGAGAACAGTTTTATTTTAGGAGTTGTGTACATTATCAGGTTTAACTAAACCTCTCTGTCTCTGTACTGTGTGTTCCTTTTGCTTTGTTCTTTAATGCATAAACCTGCAGCTTAATTTAACCACCACTGTAATCATATTTAGCCAAAAGCAATCTGTTTTTGCCACTTCTGAATATTCATTTAAATGTCTCGGGCTCTCATTAGATCTATCTCCTATTTAAGAAAGGCTGATTTTACCCAAGCTGAAATTCTCATCAGTGATGGTTAAGTGAAGCTTTACATTCCCTGGGGATGTTAGTGCAAAATTAAACCTGTAAAGGGGGAGGAGGGGTGGACAGAGAAGGAAAATAAAGGAAGTGAGAGACATGATTCAGTCTTTCCTTGAAGGCAGTTCTGAACGGTTGAAGTCATCTCACTATTACTGCTATAACTTGAGTGATATCATTGTTTAATGCTCTGCTTGAGGTTAAAAAAAGAATTCAACTTCCCTGTAAATGTTTATAGAACATCTAACCTTGGGAAAGTATTTTCCCCACTTTTGGTATATATGCTTAAGAAGTGTAGTTGTATTCACATATGCACAGAAATACATGTTTTGAATGCAAAAATGTCCCAACTTCATTTCTGAGATCTCCAGAATCCCAGATAGCCACTACCAGGCATACAGCACTGAGGTGAAAGGATCAAACAAACTGCTACGTTTCTTGATAATAGCAATAGCACTTAGACTTATATACCACTTTATAGTGTTTTACAGCCCTCTCTAAGTGGTTTTAAAGAGTCAGAATATTGCTCCCAACAACCTGGGTCCTCATTTTAGCCACCTCAGAAGGATGGAAGGCTGAGTCAACCTTGAGCCTGGTGGGATTTGATCTGCCAAATTGCAGGCAGCCAATAGTCAGCAGAAGTGGCCTGCAGCACAGCACTCTAACTACTGCGCCACCAAGGCTCTTACTTGTTTTACTTGGAGGGAAGGAATAATATAGCTACCCTTCTCTCCACTTTCTCTCCTCCCTGTAGCTTATTTCTGAGGAGTGTTGTCCTCTTACTCATTATATATTATATTAATTATGCAGCCATCATAAATATGAGTCAGTTGCAAGGCATGTATATTTTGATCACATGGTCATCTGCACTAGTTGTGTGAAAAACGGTCATAAGTCGCTTTTTTCAGTGCCATTGTAACTTTGAACAGTCACTAAAAAAAACTGTTGTAATTCAATAACTATCTGTACTTGAGACAGGTCACATTGTTCATCACATAGCCCCCTCTAACTGGTTTGACTGCCAGATGATTTCACCTACAGTACCCCTATTTCATCAGATTTTTACTTACAGTAATTACCTCCAGAGTAGCTAGAAGTACAGTCTACCACCTCACACTGTCTGTCCTTCAAGAAGAGAAAGGCATTGTACATAAAACATTTTCCTCCATGGCCAACATCCAAGTTGAAGAATGGATAGTATTTAGGGAACTGGGATAATACTTGGTTTGTGTCCTATTTGGAGACAAGAGGAACTACGAAGATTGATGTCATGACAGCATCAGAATGATCAGAATTGAAAATGTGGCTTACGGGTAAGTGGATGAAAGATTTGGGTAATTTTTAAGGATCCACTTAAAATTCTTCTACAGGAAAATTGGTCTGCTTGGAAAGGCTTAGGACTTTTAAAAGAGTGCAATTGGTGCATTAAGCTTTCTAAACCATTTTTTCTTTTCAATTCCCTGCTGCCACTACAATGCAAAAAACAAGGTCCAAAATTTTTAGAATTCCCTAATTGAATGGGTTCTGTGAGGTCAAATATCTATTGATTGAAGGTAGCTACCCATCCCTCTTAGCCACTAAAATACTATGGCAGTTTCTTACCTTGTTAAACAAATGCTTCTCAAATGCACGTTTGTTTAGGCATTTCAAGGAAATTATTGAAAACTTGGTCCTTTGTGCAAAATGTTATAATACAATAGATATAATAGTCCTTTGGTTTTTTTTTTACTGCTCTTCTTCAGAATTGTTTTAATGAAGTATTCTGTTTTACTTTGGATATGGCCTTTCTTGTTTGCTTAAGTCAGGTAGGCAGATAGTTTCAACCTGACAGTAAAGTTCATACACATTATACTGACAAATATACACAAAGTCTTTCTTACAATACAATACATACAGAAAAATTTCTTTTAGGTTAGCTTTTTTAGATTTATCAACCGGGACCACACAATACGTGTATTGGCCTAAGTTACAAGATGCTTATAGACCAGCTACTCAGACTAGTAGAAAAGCAATCAGGACCCTCTGTGACTGAATAGGCTACGCTTTAAAATAGTAATTAGCCAAACCTTTGGCAATGAAAAGTATATGTGGCTGACAGGTTGTCTTTCCATGAGGTAGGACATCCAGAGTTTTGCAGGTACACTTATGATTGGTGAAAAATTGTGGTTTAGCTAAGCTACTGAAGTAGATATATAAACATTTTCCAATTAATCATTTTAAGAAGAATTATAGGAAGGACACTATGAAAACTGAGCTTCTGTCTGGGATATTTTAATCTATTTTTGTAAGCTTGAATTTGGTTTGGTTGGAGAAACAGCTTGATAACTAGAATATTCAGTGTTGAAAGCACAATTTTTCAAATGTATTCTGCATATCTCAGAATATGCTTATGTCCAGAATAAACCTGCATAAACGCTAGATGAATATTAAAATCAATATTCAAAGGAAGCCAAACATCATTGCGTTTTAATTCATATTTGTCAATTTAGTTTCAGAATTACATTTCACTTATAGGGTTGAGAGATGGTATTAGCAAAGGGTTTTGTTTTAATTAATGAAATTTGAATGAATAATCTAATAGACTGACATTTTCTTATCTGATGACCCAATTTGCTTAGTTTTATTTAAACAGTAGTTTACTCATAATTGTCAACTACTCAGTGAAGCACATCATTGAATGAATATTAATGATTTGAATTTGAGCACTTGAACTTTGATTTGAGCTTTAAGGAATAGCAATTAAAACTCTTAAATTCATTTTATATTACATTTATTTACATTAAGACAATTGAGGCAACATTTGTTCTTAAAATCCCCAAACAATAATGTGTAGGGATTCTACACAATAATAAATTTATTTTATTTTTGTTTCCTTCTCGATAGATCATTCCAATTGAAAGCAAATAGTTGCAAAAGTAATATGGCAACTTCCTTCATTGTGTACTGGAACATGAAGACAAAAACTGTATTCAGTCTCCATATTCCAGTATAAAACAAAGCTCATCTTCTACTGTTAACATCCTAAATGCATTTTGGAATGCAACTTCCATTATCCCCTACAGCAGGGGTATCAAACTCACGTTGTCATATCGTCATCATGTGACATAGTGTGACTTTTTTTCCTCTTCGCTAAACTGGGGGTGGGCATTGCCAGCACTTGATGCATCCGGCCTGTGGGCTGCAAGTTTGATACCCCTGCACAGTCTCTTGGCAACCATGAAACCATAGTGAAAGACTACAGAACTAACTTTGAGAATAGGGAAGGATTAATTAATGGGGGACTTGTGTAACACATTACTCAGTCTTGAGAAACAGGAAAGTGTGAGGAAGAAACTCAAAATAACTCTGCTTTGATTTTGTTAAGTATAAGGTGGGATAGAAAAAAACTTTGAACAAGCTTTTAAGATTCTCCAATATTACTTAAAGAACATTCCTGGATACATTGGCCTAACTGTGCATTCTGGCCTTAATGGAATCCAGGACTACAATACGGAGAGCCAGTTTGATGTAGTGGTTGGAGCATTAAGGTAGACTGTGAGTTCTAATCCCATTTTAGGTCCAAAGCCAGGTATGTGGCCTTGGGTCAAACACACTCTCTCAGCCCTAGGAAGCAGGCAATCTCAAACCACTTCCAAAATCTTGCCAAGAAAACTCCAGAGACTTGCCCAGGCACTCACCAAGTCAGTCAACACTAACTTGAAGGCATCCCAAAACAAAAACAAACAAAAACAAGTAACTAGAATGCAAGCTGAACCTCTGTTTTAATGTTCTAGGTCATTGTATCTCAACCTTGTGAAATTTAAGCTGAACGGACTGGGGTTTCTGTATATGTGGGGGATTCTAGAAGGTGAAACATACATAGCTTAAAATTGTTAATTGGAGACCATTGACCTATGTGAACATCTCAGAAATATTTGTTTCTTATTGCTAGAAACTTAATCCTACACTAAATAAAGTTTAATCTAACCAAGCATATCCCTGTTCTTACAAAAATTGCCTTATAAGAACCATTTGATCAGTGAGCCAAATGCTTTTGGTTATAAAACTGACAAGTTATAAAGGTAGTACAGTCATCCTGGCCACATAACTACCAAAGTGTTTTTGGACAACACTGGCTCCTTCGGTTAAGAAATAGAGATGAACACCGACCCCTAGAGTTGGATATAACTGGACAGGGGTAATCATTATCATTAATTGTCCTCTATTATTTTTTTCTAGCATCTTCTAATTTCAAAGATGCATAGCTACTATATAGGAAAGTTCTGTTTAGCTGTCATTAATCACCCATTAATAGGTCTCACCACGATGAAAAAAAAATAAAGTGAACAATCCTTACACTCATTTAGGCTATCAAGCTCAACCCAGCACATGCAATAAATTAATAATAATAATAATAATTTAAATTAAATATACCTGAAAACATCTAGGCAACACTGGGCTGTGAAAACATTGGGCTGTGACTATTCTTAAAAGGAACTTCCTTGAGAGGTCACCAACTAGCCATTGCTACCACAAGAATGAAAGAATTTTAAATTTGCAAGCATGTAAATTATGTAGCCTTATCTATGTATCCCATTTCTTGTGGATCATTGGTGGAGTTTGCCCCTCCAAATTCTTTGACATAGACAAAGATCATTCAGCCAACTCAAGGGAGGTTTGGATAGCTGTTAGTGAGATGTAGATTGAATAATTTTTATCATCCAAGTAATAAAATCAAATATTAGTATTCTAGTTAATGAAAAGCTTCAGCTATAATTGGTATGCGTAAATTTCACAGTTCTGTTTTGCAAGTAGGTCTGTTTTGCATGAAAGAATTGTTAAATAATAAATGTATGTTGCATAGCATAGCATGACTTTTTAAATTTTTTCTTAGTTTTGCTCCTCGAGCTAATGAACTGGTCCTCAGCCAGCACTAGTGATAATTTCAGTTTGAGATTTCTGCTTTAAGCTCATTTAATATGACCACTGGCCTAATTTCAAATGTCTTGAGCAATAATAATCACTTCAGATTTCTAGAGCATTTTGTCCCCTTTTTCGCAGCCCTCCTGCAGGAAAGGCGAGAGGCTGGCAGAAATAAGATGAAAAAAGGGTGTCAGCAAGAGGGACAAACCAATCACAAGACGATTCTCAACTAGGACTATCAGATCTGGACTGCCAAATCCAGATATCTATTAGAAAACAACAAGGAAGTCGTCTTTTGCTTCCATCTAGTGGCTACCTGGATTTTTGTAGACCTATTTTACCCTCAAGGGGAATGAAGCTTGTGGTAGGAATAATAGGCTATAGAGCTTAGTATGTTATATAGGTAGTGAGTAGATTGCATCAGAGTTGGATTAAACTCTGGTTTTAAAAAATGAGCCAGAGTACCCCAGAGGAAATATTTAATGATATTTACAATAGATTTTCCAAGCAATGTGATTCTTCTACTTCTGTTCCTTTCCTCATTAGCCTTACATAAACAAATACTACATTACATGCAATTTATTTTCAAAATGCATGAGTACGGAGCAATCAGATGTCGCACTTTCTCATCTCTATTCATCTGTCATTTGCAAAACTGTCTTTTCCTAAGCTTTTAAATGAAATTGCACATGCTCTGTTATATAGGGTGAGAGATGCCAGGCACTGCTTATTCTGGAAGAAACACAATAAGCAGAAGAACCATTTAATAATTAAACTATAATTAAGTTTCTGCTGAAGACCGGAGACACTGTTATAATTAAAACACTAGTAGCAGCAAAAACAATGATTACTTGTTTAAGTGCAGCAGTCTTCCTGTGATCTCACAGACCCAGGAACCCAAGTTATTGGACATTCCTGTTTTAACACTTGACAATATTGAAAAAACACTTCACAGATTTAAAAATTTAGGGAGTAAAGTTATCCAGTATTCATTTATCCAAAATTATCCTGCTATCTTAAGTTATTGTCCTAGAGCTTCCATCATCCTGATAATCGTGTTTGGTGGGATTTAGTTTTAAATAAACATACTTTAGATTTGGTTTGCTTTGCTTGCGTGTCACCTACTCTGGGTGGCTAACAAAATCAATACATAAAATAATGACCTCTAAATCCCCAAATACATGTAAAAATAAAATGAGATGATTAAATAAATAACTCCAAAGGATTATTTATGTACTTATTGTATGGCACATTCACATCACACTTTGATAGAAACACAAGAGATACAAATTCAAAATATGAAACATAAAGTCTAAAGTATTATAAAGGTATGTCGAGATTATAGATATGATTTTTTTTGCTTCATTTGTCAGTCAGGACATCAACAGAGTTTGCTTCATAGGTTTTAGTTTGACACACTGTCACTATATGTTGGATAATTTGTTTTTCAGCCCCACAGTCACAATTGGAGTGTTGATATGGACAACACTCCAAAAGAGAGAATGACAGAAGAAAATAAGCACTTTTTCTGAAATACAGGTAGGGTTTTAATAGAATGACTAGTGATTTTTGACCCTCTATTTTGAACTGTCTTGCAACTGTTTTGATAACTGCATTTTAAAAAGTGTTTATCAGCACCAGTTCTGAATAACATGTAAGGCTGAAACTGAAGGGTGACTGTTTATGGGAGCCATGATTTATATTGTCTTTAGCAAAAACATTCATTAGTAAAATTTTACTTTAAAAAAATCTTCTGAGAAGTGACTGGATTTTTTTAATGTAAGAGTTCTCATCATTTATTATCATTAGGCCTCCTGCTACTGCTAGCTAAGAAGCAATCTGCTGCTTTTATGGAGCAGTTAACTTCCTATTACTCTTCCTGAGTTGAGTTTGAACTGGCAAGCACCCTTTTGCCCTTAGGTTCCCTAAATAGGTTTGGCTTCATCATTAATCAATGATGAAATCTCAGTAACAGACATGCTCCCTGAACTACCTGGATGTGGTGGATTGAGCAGGCTGAATATTAAGTTTACCTGATAAATGGTGGCTTGGAAGATGGGATGCTGATAAATTGCATAACTAATCCTAAACATTCATGATCACAATTGCTTTTTTAATATTTTGCTATTAGTCACTCCAATGGAACAGTGCCTTTCCGGAACACTTTCACATATTTATAGATACAGATAGATGATAGATAGATAGATAGATAGATAGATAGATAGATAGATAGATAGATAGATAGATAGATAGATATAGATATTTAGATAGGTGTTCAGAAGGCAAGACAAGTCAGTGGAAGTTGGAATTAAGGAGAAACTTTCTAACAGTGAGGACAATTAACCAGTGGGACAGCTTGCCTTCAGACATTGTGGGTACTTCATCACTGCAGGTTTTTAAGAAGAGTTTGGACAGTCACTTGTCTGAAATGGTATAGGGTCTCCTGCATGAGCAGGGGGCTGGACTAGAAGACCTCCAAGGTCCCTTCCAGCTCTATTCTGATTCTGAATAGTGGCTGAGAGAGTGGCACCAGCACATTATATTGTTAAAGTCAAAAAGTGCATCACCATTTCATACAGGGAATCTAACCAGACTGATTGTTGAGGCGTTGTCAGTAATAGTGATGGGCAGGGGTGGGATTCTACCGGTTCTGTCCACTTCTGTAGAATCGGCTGCTCTGAAAAGCAGCAAACAGAAAGCATACATCGAACTGGTTCAATGTCTGCTGCTGTTTTGGCCCACCCGCACGCCCAGGCTCTTACCTGACCTTTATTTCCTGTGTTTTTAACTGCAGCTGCTTTGCGCGGCACAGCTGCAGTTGAAAAAGCAGGGAAAAAGTGCTGCTCAGCTGTCCAGGCAACTAGATGACAATGATATACATGTGCATGAAGTGAGCATGCGTGTGCAAAATGTAAAATCACCAAACTGGTAGTTACACCGGTCAGATCCCACCCCTGGTGATGTGGCAGTATCTTTCACTGCAGTTTTCTAAGGCAATTTAAAAGTTCTGTTTGTTTATTTTAAAAGACCCCTTCCTTATACCAAAAATAAGAAATGACTCACAGAGAGAAATCTATTAAAACTAACTCTACACACAACAGGTAATCCTTGACAATTCATTTAGTGATCATTTGAAGTTATAACAGCACTGAAGAAAGTGACTTATGACCATTTTTCACACTTACAACCATTGCAGCATCCCCATGGCCACATGATCAAAATTCAGATGCTGGGCAACTGACTCATATTTATGACGGTTGCAGTGTCCCAGGGTCATGTGATCCCCTATTCCAACTTTCTGACAAGCAAAGTCAATGGGGAAGCCCAATTCACTTAATAACCATGTTATTAATTTAACAGCTTCAGTCATTCACTTAACAAATGTGTCCCAAAAAAAAGGTTGTAAAATGGGGCAAAATTCTCTTAATAAATGTCTCCCTCAGCAACAGAAATTTGGAGCTCAGTTGTGGTCATAAGTTGAAGACCACCTGCAATGACCAGCTCTGTTGTTAATAAAATTAATAATAATAATAATAATAATAATAATAATAATAATAATAATAATAATAATAATAACAACAACAACAACAACAACAACAACAACAACAGTAATAGTAATAGTAATAATAATGCCTAAAAAGTGGTCAAAATGAGCATGCAAAACTCCTGTGGGACTCCTAAATACAGGCTGACAAAGTTTTGGAGCACAAGACCCCGGATATCACGATTGTGAAGAAGAAAAAAGTGTGGATCATTGATATTGTCATACCTGGTGACGGCAGAATCGATGAGAAACAACTTGAAAAAAATCTCCAGATATCAGGACTTGAAAATCAAACTGCAGAGACTCTGGCATAAACCAGTGCAGGTGGTTCCAGTGGTACTCAGCACACTGGCTGCTGTGCTTAAAGACCTAGGCAAGCACTTAAAAACAATTGGCACTAACAAAATCACCATTGGTCAGCTGCAGAAGGCCACCTTACTGGGATCTGCTCACATGATCCTCTGATACATCACACAGTGCTAAACACTTGGAAAGTGTTCGACTAGTGAACTGTGATATGAAACCCAGCATAGTTATCTCGTTTGCTGTGTACACTGTCATTTTTTGTGAATAACAACAACAACAACAACAATAATAATAATAATAATAATAATAATAATAATAATAATAATAATAATAATAATAATAATAAGTATTAGCATTAGTATTGGTATTTTGGATCATTTCATATGCTGGAAATTGATAAAAGAGAAGTTAGCATAAAAGAACTCCAATTTATCATGAAAATATAATGTTTCTGAATTAGCCACTACATGAAGACTTCCTTTACTTGAAGTGCTAAATCCATTTTCATATCCTTATATATTGCTGCTAAGAATGCTTTAGGGACTTAACTACCAGGGGTATAGCTCAGCATGAAGAATCTGTTAATCACAAACCAATATATGAATAACTATCATCATATTTTACTTATTTCTGGTTTTTTTTTATGATTGAGTAGTCATTTATATCCTGAACATTAGTTTATACAATATTGCAATAGTTGAAAAATTAGAATGCATAAGAGATAACGTGTCTTGATTGTCCTTCCAGAAAATGTTCAGAATGACAGAGGGGAAGTTCTTAACATGCTGAGAAATAGATTTCCTGCCAGAAAAATCTGGCTTTTGTAGAAAGTCTCAAATATTCTTGTTTTAGCCATATGAGTAGTTTTTGTTAGGTCTAGGCAGGGGTGCGATTCAACCAGTATAACAACCAGTTCGGGAGTGCACATTTTGCTTCGCACGCATTCTCCACATTTTAAAAAGCTAATATTTACCTTCAAATGCAACCGAAGAAAAGAGCTGAGGCATGGCAAACTGCTCAGCCACATGAATCAGCTGTGCTATAACAAAAAGACATAAAGCACAGGAAAGAGCAGGGACGGGTGAGGCGGTGGGCCCACATGCTCATCACAGTGAACCATTTTGGAGCCAGTTGATTATCAGAACAAGGAGTTCATTCAAACTGGTCCAAACCAGGAGAATCCACCCCTGGATCTAGATGTCCAGAGGACATTTTCTCCCCAGAGGTCTTATGCTAGAGCACAGGTGTCAAACTCACTATGTTACATTGTCATCACGTGACGTATCACGATGTTTTTTCCCTTTGTGGATCTGGGGTGGGCATGGCCTGTGCATGACACATCCAGCTTGCAGGCTGCCAGTTTGAACACTCCTGTACTAGAGCATATCACCTTTAAGCTTGCTAAATTCTGAATGTACCTGAGTTTAATTTTTTTCAGCTGGTTGGTTAAACTATCTATGTGAGATATTGATGTTATAAAGAATACAAATCTCTTCCATGTTAAGATATAATGTTCCTATTGACTTGAACCCTGGTCTTTGGTAGAAAGACAGGACACATTGTTTCATAATTAATGCATCAAAGGCATTATATTTATTATGAGATCCTGGATGACACAGGTTCCCCCATATTTTTGAAAAGAAACTCAGCATCTGTCAAGACATGGTGAACTGAGAATTATTGTTATTTTCAGAATGGCTGCTTTCAGTAAAATATTGTAGATGCTCCATAGAATTTTATTAGGGAAAAACAGTAAAAGAAATACTTGTGTTCATTATTGTGGTTTTTATTAGATATATTGCCTGAAGATGTGTAACTACAACTAGCATAACTGGGTAACAATGCTTTGATTTCCCAACATCATCTTGCCTGTGTCATTTCTCTTAAGCAGCAATAACTGGGAAGCAGACTGAGTTACCAGTTGAAATCTGCCAACAGCCCAAATTGCTAATGATGAAAATTCACTGGTCTCCATTTGTTCCCTTTGGGAATACAAACCAAGTCAAACTATGAATGAAAAATATCTTCTAACAAAAGGATGGAGGAAAAATCCCTCCCCCCTCAATTAAGCTGTTGGCTACTTTTTGGGAGCTCTAAATTCAGTCCTTTACTTCGTAATAAACCCACTGGATTTTCTTAGTACTCCCATCATTTTTCTTCATATTGTAGATTGTTGCAAAACTATATCTAAAACTGTATTTCATGTTCCTAATGAAGGATGCTGTCTATAATTTAATTCTCTAGAACTTGGTCAAGAGATTAATTGCATATTAATGTAATTTAGATTGCAATTTGCAGGAAATAGGACTAGTTTATTCCACCCATATTTAAAAAATGAATAAACAAAACAGATACATTTCTATTTCTCCTCTTTCCTTTGTCTAATGACAAAATTAGATCATGGGGGTCAAAGATTTGGCTGGCTTGCTAAAATACAGTTTTGTTAGATAGATCTGTTTTTATTTTTGTATCTGCAACAAATCCAAGAAGAGAAGTATTTTAAGCAGAGATTGAATCATGTGGTGACTATAGCATTTATTTCCATTTGCTAAAAGATTTGCGTCTCTGAATTGATAAGTGTATGAGGGTAAGATCTGAACTGATCTAGGGTCTGATTGGCTCTAGATGCAGATTTTAACTAAAGTTGGGTATAGACGGTGTTTTATTCAATTTCCAGCAAGCCTTGCTATTGCATTATGTTATTACCGTATGTGCATATGCACATGTGTGGTTGAGTCATCCACTGTTTTGTTATTTCTTTGGAGAATGGGAAGTATATGCATTTGATGGAGCCATTATGAAGACACTGGGCATAAATGTAAAGCAGTGAACATAAATATGATATATTTGCAGCATCTATTGCAATATCCTTCCTAAGCATTGCAATTGCTTTCTAATAAACTATAAGCCCTTCCTTAAACAATTCAGGTCCTTATTATTCATTTTTATTTTGATACAAAATATAAAAATAAAGTAATATTATTTTAATTTTATTTTGTTTCAAGCATCATATATTTACAAATGGAATGTGCTGCAGCCAAGGATAAAAATAAATAAAATATGGAAGAAATCAGGTCATCAACGTGACCCTTTTTCCAGTTTTCATTTCAAATATACAGGCTTCCCAGAACAATTATTTGTATAACATATTGTGAAACAGATCTTTTGAGACAGACAAACATTTACAATATGGAATAATTTCACTTTTTCAAAGTCATTTCACTTGCGACCTCTTCTCATACAGTGAATGCCCTGCAGGGATATAGGAAAGAAGTATTCCTCAATTTTTGTTGCTGATTGTTTTTACTGAAATATCATTTCAAATATGTCCTAAGATGGAGACCAGGGTAAATGAGTAGGCTTCTAACCTATCTTTCATTCTGTAGTGCTTCCAGGTTATCTTGTAAAAGAAAAAAGTAGGATATCAATATTTGAGATATTATAAGCTCTATTTCCAGAGGTTCTCCTCTGAATACCAAATCAGAAAATTCTTTCCATTCAGGATTATCTGTTAAACCCTCTAACATTTCTTGTAATTCACATGACAGAGAATTTTCATTTATCAGTAAGGCATTCATTCTACTGTTAGTAGTCCATACATGGTTGACTCAGAAAAACCAGAAGCATCTAAAATTAGGTAATACAGAGAATGAAGAAACGCAATTAGAGCATGGGATTTTAAAATCTTTCTCATGCACCTATAGATAACATCTAGCTTAAAAGCTTATAGAACTGCTTTTGAAGAGGTAAAAAAGAAAAGTTGAGAGATCTAATTTTAGATATATTATATCCTATAGGGTTAGTTCAGAACCTTCAATACTCATGCGCAAAATATATTTTTGCATCTTAAACTTTTAGAAAGTGGAAAACTTGAGCTTCTTATCCTATTTCATGAATATTTATCAATAACTGCTTTGTAGCAACATCTGCAGCTCATATCTATATCAGATATTCCCCCTTTTTGTGGCATATTCTATAGAGAAACTTACTATGAATTAACAAGTTTCAGGCAAAGGGATCTACTTACTTCTTTCTGTTCTAAAATTCTGAGATTCACCAGCCAGATCTCAAAATCTGGAATTTATGTTTGGTAGTGAAGAGAGTTTACATTTCTTCCAAACAGAAATCTGTTTTTTGTTTCCTCTTTCTCTTTCCAGCAATATTAAAGCTGTGAGGAAGGAGTATCGACATGTCATTTGGGTTCAGTGATATAACACCTCATCTCTTGAAATTTGAAGTGGCTTAAAGGGCAACTTTTGCTTACGTCAGGTAGTTTGGGCTGAACAAGTGACTGATCCTATCCCTTGGTGAGATCCATGGGCAAGGATTTCCTTAGCCCAAACACTCCACTTGAACTACAATGGTCTAGAACCATGATGGCGAACCTATGGCACGCATGCCGGAAGTGGTGAAACTATGGCATGTGTTCCGCGAGAGGTTGCCCAGAAGAGCCCTACTATGCATGCGCGCACGACCCCTACCAGCCAGCTGATTGTTAGGTATCTGTTGGGTAACTTTCTTAAAGGGATGAAATAATACATACAAGGAATAAATACATATAACTCCCTTAAATGTAGTCATGCTTATTTATTTAACTCTTGAGTCAGGAGGATGCTGATTGAGACAATGAGATAGATCAGGGATGTCAAACTCAATTTCATTGAGGGCTGCATCAGGTTTGTGTTTGACCTCAGGGGGCCAGGGGTGGGTGTGGCCAGGGTGGGCATGGAAGTATGATGTCACTTGTGTTGGGGGGCATGTGTGGTGGCCTGAGTTCTCTGCCAATGAAAGTGGGCTCCTAAGCTCTGTTTTCAGATGAGACAGCCTCCTGCAACCCTCTGCCAGTGAAAATAGAGTTCAGGAGGGTTAGGGTTAGGGTTATTATTTCCAGGGTGGCCCTGTGGGCCAGATCTAAGCACCCTGTGGGGTGGATCTGGTCCCCAGAACTTGAGTTTGACACCCTTGAGATAGATCTTTCCAAAAGTTTTCTGATTTGAACAGTAACAAATCCAAGATGTGTGAAATGAAATACTGAAGCATTAAAGCAGAAGTAGACTAAAGTGAAATTGCTTGGAGAAATAAAATACAGTATGAAACAATATGTTTAACATAAATAGCAGTGAGCACCAAGAGTGTTGAAAATTACATGAGGGTACAGTATAAAGTGCTGGAAAATCTAATAACACTAGATATTGGAAATACACAATATATGAAGTGAACAGGTTACAGTACAGAATTAAGAATGTTATTATAGACAATGACATGTTAAGTTGGCCACTAGGCAATGAATCAATTGCAACAAAATCATGTGCAACAGCACATGGCAAAAGCCTTATATTATTGAAAGATGCCCCTATGAGGAGAAAAAAATAGTTTAATATCCTATACATTTGCTTAAGTTAATTGCTTTCATGTAAATCATTTTTAAATTGTATTTTATCCCCAAACATGAAAAAGAATAATTCTTTCATTTATACAAAATTGAGAATATACTTAAATTTACTAGTTGAGCAGATTTCTTAAGAACCCAAAAGTCCTATCTGGATCATTGCCTTTTTCTTCCTATTGTAATCTACAACTGTACCACAAAGAGAGAGAAAGATAGAAAGTGACAAGAAGAAACGAGTTCCCAGAAAGAAGAAAATTTGAATGTTATGAATGTGTTTGAAAGTTTGAAAGCTACTTAAGCACACACTTGGTGACAGCACATGAGTGAAAACTTGAGGAAATTCAGATTCTTTTTCAAACAAAATTTTTGTTTGCTTCCCTCCCCTCCCCCCCCCTTTTACTATTGCTCACAAATTCAGAAGTAGAAATTGATGTACTCCACTTTCTTGTCCTGGCAATAAGACATTTTCTGTATTTGGAGGTCAACTTCCCAGGTAGACCAGACATGAAACATGACCAGATAAAGCTAATTCTACTTTATGGCAAGGCTACATTAACAGATTCTTGCAAGGTTGAAAGTATAAATCTCCTGCTGTCTTCTTTACAGCCTGATAAATTAGGAAGGGTCTTATGATGACCCAAGGTGGGACACAAAATAAACGCAGGCACAAAAACAGTGCCTTCAATTCCTTTAATTCCTTCAGTTTGGCTTTAATGCTCCAAATATCCTTGACTGGAGACAAACTCCTCCACAAACTGTTGCATAAAGGAGGGCATGCCATTCAAACTAAAAATATCTATAAATTATAACTAGAAAAAACAACACAAACCACACTGAAGCAATTAAGGAAACCAGGCAAGATAAGGGCTTGAAGACTTCTACAGATATCAGAATACGCACTGAGAAGGACACCAAATCCCAGGTAAGAACGGACAGACCAGAAATATTTTCACACTTTGTTTCCAGCACTGGTTCATGAGCAGTCCATTATTTTAAATAGTTCTCACTGCTGCAGCCCATGAAGGTGAACAAGGCCCTTTCCTCCCCTGTAGAGCACGCCATTCACATTTCTCCCTTATCCTCTCCTCCCTGTGTGCTCTAGGATGGAGAGAGGATGGGTCTGGGTCCTCCTCTGACTGCCCAGCTGGCCTGTGCCATTCCCCAGCCTCCTCCACAACCTCCAGAGCTACACTTCCACTCACTGTCGGCTGTTCCTCCTCTCCCTCAGAGTCAGTCTCCAACAGGGGCATGACAGGTCTTTTCTGAACCTCTTTCTCCCCCTATTTACAACTGCTGCTAATGGTCTGTCTTATGTAACTATTACCTAGACCATATCACTGCCTCTCTGACATGCCTTTACATTAGGTAAAAGAGAAGAGTTGATGTGATAGATTGTGTCTAGGAAGGAGAAGATGCTGTGATGGGCTACATTGAAATGGCAGTTTCCAAGGAAGCATATTCCCAGGAAGGAGATAAACAAGAGACAACACAGCCTAGGAGTGAATAAGGGACAGAGGAAGAGATTTAGCATAGCTGCTCCCTAGAATTTCTTAGGGTATAACCTTTTGGGTACATACTGAAGAAGTGAGCTTTGGCTGGGTTGTCTATGTCATTCAGAAAATCCTTCAAAATGTTAACAAATTTCTTTTGTAAATTCAAAATAAAAAGTCAGCCAAGTCACTTTTCTTGTTTGTTATTTATAAGGTAAAGGTAAAGGTTCCCCTCGCACATATGTGATAGTTGTTTCTGGCTTTAGGGGGCAGTGCTCATCTCTGTTACAAAGCTGAAGAGCCAGCGCTGGCCAAAGACATCTCCATGCTCATGTGGCCAGCATGACTAAATGCCAAAGTCCCATGGAATGCTGTTACCTTCCCACTAAACTGGTCCCTATTTTTCTACTAGACAACACAGTATCAACAGTAGAGACCTTCAGATTTCTAGGTTCTACTATATCACATGACCTAAAATGGACACTAACATCAAAAACGTCATCAAAAAAATACAACAAAGAATGTTCTTTCTGCGCCAACTCAGAAAGCTCAAACTGCCCAAGGAGCTGCTGATACAGTTCTACAGAGGAATTATTGAGTCTTTCATCTGCACCTCTATAACTGTCTGGTTTGGTTCTGCAACCCAACAGGACAGACACAGACTTCAGAGGATAATTAGGACTGCAGAAAAAACAATTACTACCCACCTGCCTTCAATCGAGGACCTGTATACTGCACGAGTCAAAAAGAGGGCTGTAAAAATATTTACAGACCCCTCACATCCCGGACATAAACTGTTTCAACTCCTTCCCTCAAAACGACGCAAAAGAGCACTGCACACCGGAACAACTAGATACAAGAACAGCTTTTTCCTGAAAGCCATTACTCTGCTAAACAAATAATTCCCTCAACACTGTTCAACTATGTACAAAGTGTGCACTACTATTACTGTTAATCTTCTCATCACTCCTTGTCACCCATCCCCTCTCACTTGTGATTGTAGGACTGTAACTTTGTCACTTGTATCCTTATGATTTATACTGACTGTTTCCTAAGTATGATTTGATTGTTGATTGTACCCTATGACTATCATTAAGTGTTGTCCATTATGATTCTTGATTCTTAACGAATGTATCTTTTCTTTATGTATACTGAGAGTATTTACACCAAGACAAATTCCTTGTGTGTCCAATCACACTTGGCCAATAAAGTATTCTATCTTCTATCTATCTACTTGCATTTTTACATGCTTTCGAACTGCTAGGTTGGCAGAAGCTGGGACAAGTAAAGTTGTGCTATGACCTGTGGCTTTCATGTGTTCAATGGCACCAAAACCCTAGCCACTATAGAAAACCCCAGCTACAGAATTATCAGAGAAGCCATAGAGATTGAAAAAAGACCTGAAAGCATGAATAGAAGAGATAACTCCACCAGACTGTCAATTATCTGGAAGCCTGCACTCTCAAACAAAAAAGTCTCCACACCACAAGCCAGGCAAACACCTGGGCACAAACAGACTCCCCCTGATACCTCCAGCTCAAACACACCCCAACCAGGCACCCAGATGAAACCTAGCTTCCTAATGAATGATAGCCATCCGTTTACTCAGAGCCAAACCGCACTAAAAGACTCCAATACAGGAAACACAATGCTGCCAGCCAATCAAGATACAAAAAGAGCCAAAAAACAGACAGAAGATATTAGAAACACCAATCAAGCAGAACACAGCAAACTCCAAGACCAATAAACACAGACCAAGACTCCCAACCAATCAAGATGAAGAAAAAACCATTCTGGCACAGCAATAGGCTGCCCCAAATTTAAATCTGAAACCACTGTAAAAGTCTGACTCACAGACGAACACTATACAGAATCCTGATGATGGCAGATGAGATTCTGCTGAAACGTTGCTACAACTTTAAAAGAACAACTACAATGACGTGGGAAAATACCCGAACAAAGCCGAATGCGATTTTGTCTGTAGTACCTCTTATGTAGGGCAGGACAGCTGTTCCATAGGTCTGTTCATCTTCTAGGTCTCCATTATGTCTCAGTGTGTTTTTGTGGTTCAAGCCGGTGATTTTGCTTTTGTGGAAGCCATTGGCTGTCAGTACTTTACTCAGGGCGCATAGTTCAGTCTTTATGTGTGTCTTGTCTGCCAGGCGTTTGGTTCTGGTGATTAGTGTTTTGGCCACGGAGTTTATCTGTGCTGGGTGGTGGTGGGATTGGGCGTTGAGGTAGTGGTTGGTGTGTGTTTTCTTCTGGTATATGGTGTGTCCTAGTGTGCCATCTGTTTTTTTGTAGATTAGTACATCTAGGAATGGTAGTTGTTTGTTTGTTTCCATTTCGATGGTTAACTTGATTTTGGGGTGTGTGCTGTTTAGGTGTGTTAGGAAGTTGTTTAGGTTTTCTTTTCCATGGGGCCTAATCACAAATGTGTCATCGATGTATCTTAACCATAGTTAGGGTTAGGGTTAGGGTTAGGGTTAACTGCCTTCAAAACAGACAGAAAAATAGCAACCATCCTTAAGAAACCCCAAAGATAAAATTGACCTGGAAAACCAAGGCATATATGAAGTCCCCTGTGCATCATGCCTAGCCAGATACATTGGACAGACCAATAGAAGAATAAGTACCCGGATGAAGAAAAAACCATTCTGGCACAGCAGTAGGCTAGCCCCAAATTTAAAACTGTAACAACTGTAAAAGTCTGACTCACAGACAAACACAATACAGAAGCC